>NC_092416.1:29091196-29700085 GCF_040894005.1 Engystomops pustulosus
TTGTAGGTTTACACAGCTGAGGGTTTGTTACACTGTATTAGTGCTGTTGAGAGCTATCATACCAAGGACAAGAGAGAGACATGTGGGCTGATGTGTTAATATAGTGCAAAGAGTAACAAACCCTCAGCTCTGAGAAGCACCAGGTCAGTCTTTGAAAGTAAATTGTGAATGTTTACATTCACTGTCAGTAAGCAGAGATTTGGTAAATGTTATGTGTTAGTCATCTGCGTATTAGGATCTTGCCTGGTGCAGTGTAGATCTTCTCTAAGGTCGTCTCTTCTGTCTCAGGTCTGGGTCAGGTGCTGGAATTCATGTACACGGCGCGGCTGAATCTGACTCGGGAGAATGTGGAAGACGTCTTGGCTGTGGCCGGATTTCTGCAGATGCAGGAGATTGTGAATGCGTGCACAGCCCTGAAGTCTCTGAGTATAACCTCCACCCCGGGACCACACAGCATAGGACCCCTCACATCCGGACAAGGTAGTGGGTAGCTGTGGGCTGCCGGCGTCCAGCCTGTGGGTAGATTGTGCGTGTACTCATCAGTCTTGCCCTCCTCTCCTGTAGATATTGCCACTTACTCCCCTCCGGCCGTAGAGGGGGAGAGTGAGCTGGAGACGAGCAACGCCACCACCACTGTGTACCCGCTGGGTGAAGCAGCAGATGGAGCCCGTCAAGAGGGTAAGACCACAGAGTATTCAGATAAGTGGATACCCTCTTAGAAAAGCTGCGGAAAGTTTATTTTCAATTGTACTTGCAGGGGGTGAAATTGGTAAAGTGCGATCTGAGGAGGTGAGTGGAGCGGAGCCGCAGCCTGAGGAGGAGCCATCGCTGATGAACACAGAGGCAGGTGAGGGCTGTCATGTGTTGGTGCTAAATTCTGTGCCTATCCTGAAAATCCATCCAACCACAAGGTTGCCACACACTCCGTCAGAGAGAAGGGTGGCGCTCTTTTTAGGGAGACAGTTTAACTAACCTACCGCAGTAGATCCATAGTGCTCCCTTCCCATGACATCTTTATAAGAGGGCTTCTCTCCACGGCAACAGATGCTGATGACAGAGCAGTGAAGTTGGGCGATTTATTATCTTCTGCTGCCTGGTCCCCAACTGCTCAGGAGAAGACTGAAGATGTCCCGATGGAGGAGTCTCAGGCCCCGGATGAGGAGCTGCCCAGTGACCAGGCTGCTGGTAGTGACTCTTCACTAGAACAGACCACTACTCCACTCCCAGAAGAAGTTAGCGAGGACCTGTGTCCCCCGATTCAGGGGCCAGAGCATGAGACTGCAGATGATGATCAGGAAGATAATGGAGACGACAGTGATGAGAGTGCAGCAAAATCTTCCGACGACATGCCAGGACCCCAGAGACAACTGCGCTCAGGAGCCACAAACTACACAGACCGTACCGAGTCCCGACCGTACAGCTCAACAACTCATGTGTGTGAGGTGAGTGAGGGTGCACCGTACAGCACTGCTACTCCATTTATTAGTCTGCTGCATGAGGTAGAATATTTTCTAACACTATACCCTATAATAAAAACCTCAGCTGCTGCAGAACCTCTCTTTTTTTTAAAGCAAACACAGGAGCTTCATGTCAATTCAGCAGCAATAATATTTGAGTGGTTGTCCACTTTTAGCAAATAATTGATGTAGTTTGGGTCAAGAAAAGTTCTACAAATTTCCAATATACTTTTCGCGAGCATCAATTCTTATTTCCTATGGATAGAAACCTGTCCCTGGTCATGTGATGTCACACAGGTGTACGGCTCGTTATACCAGAGCCTAATTAGAGGTGAAATATTGTGCACCTGTGTGACGTCACATGACCAGGGATATAACGAGATGTGCGCCTGGGTGACATCACATGACTAGGGATATATAATGAGCCGTGTACCTATGTGACATCACATGAACAGAGCCATGCATTTGTGTGACATCACATGACTAAGGACCGGTTTCTAGACATAGAAAGTAAACATAGATCTAGAACGGAATTTATTCATAAATTAGATTGAAAAGTTGGCAAACTCTTCATTACTCGCACAATATCAATAATGAAAATGGACAACCCCTTTAAGCTGTATGCTCCTGAAGATGTGCTCTTTTTGTCATTTATGGACGTGTCTTTTGTTCCAGTATTGCAGCAAGGAATTTACCCACACAGGGAACTACACGCGACACGTTCGGATCCACACGGGTGAGAAACCGTATCGCTGTCACGAGTGCGACAAAGCATTCTCTGACCCTGCGGCCTGCAAAGCGCATGAGAAGACGCACAGGTGGGTGGCATGGGATGTCCTCCTGTGGATGGAAGGTGGTAGGATGATTGTATAAGTGTTACCTCTTCTCTTGTATTTAGCCCATTAAAGCCCCACGGCTGTGACGACTGTGGGAAGAGTTACCGTCTGGTCAGCCTGCTCAATCTCCACAAGAAGCGTCACATCGGAGAGACCAACTACTACTGCAAGGTGTGCAGCAAACTCTTCACAACATCGGGCAACCTCAAGAGGCACCAACTGGTCCACAGCGGAGAGAAGCCCTATATGTGCGAGTACTGCAACCGGCCGTTCTCTGATCCCACCTCCAAGATGCGGCACCTGGAGACTCACGACACCAACAAGGAGCACAAGTGTCCACACTGCGACAAGAAGTTTAACCAGGTGGGAGCGATGTTGTCAGTGAGTAAATGAGCCTGGTGTGTGGGGCAGGGGAGCAGATACCATGTCCCCTGTTCTTTGGCTTTCTCTACAGCTCGGGAATCTGAAAGCTCACCTTAAAATCCACATTGCTGACGGACCCCTGAAGTGCAGAGAGTGCGGGAAGCAGTTTACCACCTCAGGTAAGGAGCTGAGTGGTGAAGGGTTATGTTACTAAGATCTGCCCACCCACATCAGGGTGATCTGACCCCCCAATTGTTACTTCTATCCCACAGGAAACCTGAAGAGACATCTGCGCATCCACAGTGGGGAGAAACCCTATGTCTGTGTCCATTGCAAGAGGAAATTTGCGGATCCTGGGGCATTGCAGCGGCACGTGCGGACCCACACCGGTAATGCTACACCCTCGCTGTTTACAATCTGTACATTACTGTGTGCTTGTTTTGCTACTGTAACGTAACACTGTGTTGTGCAGGAGAGAAGCCGTGTCTGTGTGTAATATGCGGAAAGGCGTTCACGCAGGCCAGCTCCTTGATAGCGCATGTCCGCCAGCACACGGGGGAGAAGCCGTATGTCTGTGAGCGCTGTGGAAAGAGGTGAGTCTTGGAAGAGAACGTGTGGTGGTCCTGGCTACCTCACCTGCTGATCTAACCAGTCTTCTCTCCATTAGGTTTGTTCAGTCCAGCCAGCTGGCCAATCACATCCGTCACCACGATAACATCCGGCCGCACAAGTGTAACGTCTGTAACAAGGCTTTTGTGAACGTGGGAGACCTGACAAAACACGTCATTATCCATACGGGTGAGGACCTTCTCTGCTTGACGGGTATATAAGCACTTGATGAACACGGTGGCAGTAACATTATCATATTGTACAGGGGAGAAGCCTTACCTGTGCGACAAGTGTGGCCGCGGGTTCAATCGCGTCGACAACCTGCGTTCTCATGTGAAAACCGTTCACAAGGGCAGAGCCGGCATGAAAATGGTGGACAGAGAAGAAGGGGAAATAGACGAAGAAGAGATCAACATTGTAACCGTAGCACCTGATGAGATGGTGACACTGGCTACAGAGGACATTGACAATACAGGAGTTACAGAGCTGACAGGTGAGTCACCCATTACATATAGATTTTATACAGAAGTGATAGGATGTGTATGATGGAAGTATTAGGCTTTCCTGACTGCTTATTCTGATGCCAGCTATAAGTATGTGCCAGGGGCTGTAATGCCACCATGACTTATGCTCCCAGACACATAAGAAAGATTACAGTCCTAGAAACATGAATTAAGCTCGGCCTCAAATGCACATACATTTCAAAGGGAAGAGGACAAGCGGCTTTCTAAATTACTCCCCAACTTGACATCAGATTTTACTCCATTAAACTACCAGCTCCCAGGTAGGGAATGAAATCCCTTATATATGTGAAAAAAAATCTCCTCCAAAGTTGTTTGCAAATGTTCAGAGAAGAGTCAAATTTTACCTTTTGAGTCAGGTGTGATGCTGCAGGTGGAGTGTCACTTCAGACGCCATCAGTATGTAAGGGGTTAACACAGACTATTGATGCCAGCACCAATCGCGGTTGTTAACGGTGGGTGTTTGCTGCAATATGCAACAAACACCATTATGTATGGAGAGGGCTTAGCCCAAGAGCCCTCTCCATACACCCCTTGCCACGCGCCAATGTAAACTAAGGAATCCCTTTTAAAACCATAGAGCCCGAGGAACCCTTAATTTGGTTCATTTGAGCTGTCAGAGAAGGAGGACTTGATGTCTAAGCTTTGCTCCTTTTCTTCCAGTGGTTCCCATCTCGGCCTCGGTCACAGCTGATGAAACAGAAGCGTTAAAAGCGGAGATCTCCAAAGCTGTGAAGCAGGTGCAGGAAGCAGGTAACTACCACCAGCAGGGGGTGCACTTGTCATGTGGGGGCAGAAATTGTTACTGAAAGTCTCCACATATCAGATGTCCTCATTGGCGGGCAGCGAACCCCTTCCTTGTGATTTGTGTCCTAACTCCAGTCTCTCTCTTCCAGACCCGAACACACAGATCCTGTACGCCTGTGATTCCTGCGGAGAAAAGTTCCTGGATGCCAACAGCCTGGCGGAGCACGTCCGGATGCACACGGCGCAGGCGCTGGTCATGTTTCAGGCAGACACAGACCTTTATCAGCAGTACAATGCACAGACCACGTGGCACGCCGAGCAGGTGGTCCAATCCAACGAGCTTCTCTTTCGCCAGCGAGATGGGACAGACGTGCAGCCTCGGCCCATGGATTGAACTCGGCCAAGGAGCTCCCACTGCATTTCACAGGATTTTGACATTTGAGCTGTACTTTGTGATAACTTATGGCCTGTACCAGCGCCCGATGTATGCATTCAATAAATATTATTTTTTAATGTGTGTGTAAGAAGAGCGGCCACAATGTACATAGAGAGGATGATGATGGTGGCCTCTTGTCTCTTTTACAATGCGCAGGTTTGATTTCTGTTCTCAGCCATTGCCTGGATCTCATTTAAAGGGATTGTGCCAGCGGGTGTGAGCATGCAGTACTGTCAGCAGTGTTAGGTATTGTCCCTGGAGATCTGTGTAATCTTACCTTTTATGTATGTTGTTAGTAGCAGCAGGACTGTGAAAAATGTATCTTTTATTATCTGTAATATGACACCAGCCTCAAGTGCTGCCTCTTCCCCCTGCAGCCTCTATCCTTGCTCTTCTCTGCCCATTTTCTCATGAACTTGAAGATTTGTTTTCATACATAAAAAGATAAGATTAAAATATAAAAAAATGTAGATACATTTCATACCCAGATGGAGGAGGCTTCCTGTCGCTGCAGTTTTTGTGTTAGGTATTGTAATTGGAGATCTGTGTAATCTTATGCATGTTGTTAGTAGCAGCAGGACTGTGAAAAATGTATCTTTATTCCAGGACTGTACCTAAACAAGTCCTCACACTGCTGTGCTCTGAACAGCTCCATTAACCCTCCCCTCTCCTAAGAAAAAGCTCTATTCAACCTGAAGCCTGCTGCAGATTTTACTGAGATCAGAGGGGAGGAGCATTACAGCACTTCAATGCAGAGAACTAAGAGAAAAGCAGTGTGAGGTAACCCCCCCCCCCCCTTTATACAATCCTGGAATATAAATCCATATTTCCCAGTCCTGCTGCAACTAGATCCACAAAGGTCTGACTACACAGATCTACAGAGACCATACTTAACATTGGCCACAGAAAGCTCAGAATTGTGAGGTCACACTACAATTGTTGAATATAAATTCATATTTCACAGTCCTGCTGCAACTACATAACTCAAAGACATGATTACACAATACATAACACTGTAATACTCAAAGGAAATCTACCATCAGGCACGTGAGTGTGGTAAACTTATATTTGTTATCCATGGCCGCCTCCTTCCTAAAATCAACTTGTAAAATTATGCTAATGAGACATAAGCGCTCAGGGGTGTTACCAGAGCCCCTTTGTGCTGTAGCTTCACAGGCTGTTACACTGTACATGAGCACTTGCCCCTCCCACTGTGTGCTGAAACATCCTCTTCTGCCGTGAGATTACATCAGGCAGAGGGAGCAGAAGCGGAGGGGGGTAGGACAGTTTAAAAGCCGGAGCACAGAGGGTAACGCACCCCAGAGCCCTTCTGGCCCATTAGCAGCAGGCCTTGGATGACACAGATAAGAAGATTACCACCATCAAGGTGCCTGGATCTATGAGTAAGCGTCCCTGTTTGGTCATGATAGATTTTGATGGTAGATTTTTTTTTAACCCCTTAAGGACACAGCCAGTTTGTATTCCTGTGTTAATAACTTATCAACACTTTAACATATCCCTGTGATTTTGAGATTGTTTGTTTTCTCGTGAGACATTGTAGTTTATGTTAGTAGTATATTTTCACTGATCTTTTATTTTTTTTGGGGGGGGGGGGTAAAAGTCCAATATTTTAGGAATTTTTTTTTTTAAATTACAATTTTCAATTACACAGCTATACCACAAATTTTTGTAGAAACCTTTTGCCATTTGTCTTCTATGTATGTCCACAATTAGTTTTACCGTGTAGACTCGAGTATAAGCCGAGTTTGCTGAAAAACCCTAATTCCGCTTATACTCAGGTCTATAAAAAATTAACACTGTACTGACCTTTCCAACGCCCCCTTCTCTTCTCGCTTTGGCTGCTCCGGGTCCATCTCCGTGTCTTCAGGTTCCTCTTTGGGTTCCTTTGTGATGCCGGCCGCATGGGGGGGACCCAAAGAGGAGCCGGTGGAACCCGTGGAGGAGCAGGAGAACATAACATCTCAAACTATTCAAATCAACGTTCTGGAAAGTCTGTTAACCCTTTAATTCTTTCTCAGGAATCAAACAAAATGGATTGGAAATTTTTAAATTTCAAAAGAATATTCTCATTTACCCCTAAAATGTACATATTTAGAAAGAATTTGAGGTAAATATACATATATTAACAGCACAAGTGAAAAATGTTAAAACTTAACTTTTACTATGTTTCTTAAAATCCAGAGCTCCACAAAAAGCCACAAAACAACGTATTCAAATAGTGAAAAAAAATCTCTCAAGAAATCCTGCTATATCGGTTGGAGCAGGACAGTTCAAAAGACCTAATAACCCCACACGTCTCCTATACCAATAAACAGTAGGATTTTTGCAGTGCAGATTTGTATAGTCTCAGTGCATACCTCTGCTAAACTGTAAATATAAATACCAAAATTTTGGGCGTGCTTCTTCCGAGTACGGCAATACCTGACATGTGGATGTCAACTGCTGTTTTGCCGCACAGCACATGTCCAAAACAGCGTTAGTTCTAGAATAAATGATCATATCATCACTAAAACTGTAATAACTAGATATCTGCTTTTCACCTAGAAAGTTTAAGACCGTCCCAACCTGCAAAATATTGCAAAAAAAACCGAGTAAAGGCGTCATGAAACCTATAGAATTTTGAAAGCAGACAACCAGGCGATGCATTTAGCAATTAACATTAAAATTACTACAAATCCACTAAAATATGTACAAATCCAGAATACTTATATAAAGAAAACATACTTTCCTAAAACAGTAAGATGTGAGGAGATCATACAGACCTCACTTGAGTATATTCACCAAAATATGCAGCAAAGGGAACGTTAAATCCACAGGGAACACCAAACTATTTTTTGCAGAAAATTGCACTGAGCTTCACACAGATGTATCATTGTATGATCCCTTACACAATGGTGACCCAAATAAATAACTATATATCCATAAACCCAGCTAATGAGATAATAAAAGTCACGTTTAGATGTGCACCATTGTATTATCCGCACAATAACAGAACCCTTTGTAAGAATGAGAGTGAGAACATCATAACATAGGTGTAAATAATGGAGGATGGTGGGAAATAAAAACTTTATTCCAGAACATGTGAGTGTTTTTGGTGTTACATATGGCTTTATGGACATGTTCTGGGTCGTGGTGTTAATATATAATAGCGACATTAGACAAAGAGGATCGAATGTTCATTGTATCAGTCACTTTTCGCAAAAAAAATAAAAGACAATAAGAGAGAAAGTGTGTTCTTAGGTAGTTCTTCATAGGGAAGGGTTAAAAACATAAACATTAGTTGATATTATTCCTTATCAAAATGTAGTTACATATAAAGTGAATATTTCCATTATCTGCAAGGTGCAGCAGCTCCTGTGTGCAGCAAATTCTCCCTGTAGACTGATGGTTAAGAATCTGGAGGGGGGGGGGGGCATTTCAGGGGCCTGTATCTCTGGCTCTGTGACACATAGAACCCCACTTCTTTTTTCCTATGAAAGAGGAGAGTCTCCTCTTTTATATGAATCTAAACTTGTGTTTCTAAGTTTCAGGAAAACTGAGATATTAACTGTTAAACTGCCATCGGGAGTGATTTTTATATATAAAAATCGCACCTGATATTCTCACTTTAAACCTGTATATATCTGGATCCAGGGCACCTAGAGACAAAATTCAAGATTCATTTGAAATAAGAGATTCTCCTCTTTCAGGGGGCCCACTTTGCCTACCCATAGCGCCGGCCCTGCCCTGGTACAATGCGTGATGTGGCATCGCTTCCAGACATACTAGCACTCCCCCCTTCCTGGTCTCTAAACATCAACTGCTTGACTACAACCTCTTGAAATTCCAGGAAAGTTCCCCTCTGGGAACACGTAACATGTAAGCATTATATAGTGCTATCTGCATGATGTGCACAACCAGCTTCTTGTACTACACCATTGACTTCTGCAATGCGTTATATGGCTGAAATACCTGGTCCGACAAATCCACCCCTCCCATGTACCTTTTGTAATCCAATATACAGTCCAGCTTGGGGTTTCTGTACTGGTACAGGGGTGGTGGTGTGCCCATGTAATGTGGTTAATACAAGGACTTCTCTCTTATCCTTGTACTTTACACACAATACTGAGTTGCTGCTTAGTGCTCGGCTCTCCTGTACAGAGTCACTGCATAGTGCTCGGCTCTCCTGTATAGAGTCGCTGCTTAGTGCTCGGCTCTCCTGTATAGAGTCGCTGCTTAGTGCTCAGCTCTCCTGTATAGAGTCGCTGCTTAGTGCTCGGCTCTCCTGTATAGAGTCGCTGCTTAGTGCTCAGCTCTCCTGTATAGAGTCGCTGCTTAGTGCACGGCTCTCCTGTATAGAGTCGCTGCTTAGTGCTCGGCTCTCCTGTATAGAGTCGCTGCTTAGTGCTCAGCTCTCCTGTATAGAGTCGCTGCTTAGTGCTCTGATCTCCTGTATAGAGTCGCTGCTTAGTGCTCGGCTCTCCTGTATAGAGTCGCTGCTTAGTGCTCAGCTCTCCTGTATAGAGTCGCTGCTTAGTGCTCGGCTCTCCTGTATAGAGTCGCTGCTTAGTGCTCTGATCTCCTGTATAGAGTCGCTGCTTAGTGCTCGGCTCTCCTGTATAGAGTCGCTGCTTAGTGCTCGGTTCTCCTGTATAGAGTCGCTGCTTAGTGCTCGGTTCTCCTGTATAGAGTCGCTGCTTAGTGCTCGGTTCTCCTGTATAGAGTCGCTGCTTAGTGCTCGGTTCTCCTGTATAGAGTCGCTGATTAGTGCTCTTCTCTCCTGTATAGAGTCGCTGCTTAGTGCTCAGCTCTCCTGTATAGAGTCGCTGCTTAGTGCTCAGCTCTCCTGTATAGAGTCGCTGCTTAGTGCTCGGCTCTCCTGTATAGAGTCGCTGCTTAGTGCTCGGCTCTCCTGTATAGAGTCGCTGCTTAGTGCTCAGCTCTCCTGTAAAGAGTCGCTGCTTAGTGCTCGGCTCTCCTGTATAGAGTCGCTGCTTAGTGCTCGGCTCTCCTGTATAGAGTCGCTGCTTAGTGCTCAGCTCTCCTGTATAGAGTCGCTGCTTAGTGCTCGGCTCTCCTGTATAGAGTCGCTGCTTAGTGCTCGGCTCTCCTGTATAGAGTCGCTGCTTAGTGCTCGGCTCTCCTGTATAGAGTCGCTGCTTAGTGCTCGGCTCTCCTGTATAGAGTCGCTGCTTAGTGCTCGGCTCTCCTGTATAGAGTCGCTACTTAGTGCTCGGCTCTCCTGTATAGAGTCGCTGCTTAGTGCTCGGCTCTCCTGTATAGAGTCGCTGCTTAGTGCTCGGTTCTCCTGTATAGAGTCGCTGCTTAGTGCTCGGCTCTCCTGTATAGAGTCGCTGCTTAGTGCTCGGCTCTCCTGTATAGAGTCGCTGCTTAGTGCTCGGCTCTCCTGTATAGGGTCGCTGCTTAGTGCTCGGCTCTCCTGTATAGAGTCGCTGCTTTGTGCTCGGCTCTCCTGTATAGAGTCGCTGCTTAGTGCTCAGCTCTCCTGTATAGAGTCGCTGCTTAGTGCTCAGCTCTCCTGTAAAGAGTCGCTGCTTAGTGCTCGGCTCTCCTGTATAGAGTCGCTGCTTAGTGCTCGGTTCTCCTGTATAGAGTCGCTGCTTAGTGCTCGGCTCTCCTGTATAGAGTCGCTGCTTAGTGCTCGGCTCTCCTGTATAGAGTCGCTGCTTAGTGCTCAGCTCTCCTGTATAGAGTCGCTGCTTAGTGCTCGGCTCTCCTGTATAGAGTCGCTGCTTAGTGCTCTGATCTCCTGTATAGAGTCGCTGCTTAGTGCTCGGCTCTCCTGTATAGTGTCGCTGCTTAGTGCTCGGCTCTCCTGTATAGAGTCGCTGCATAGTGCTTGGCTCTCCTGTATAGAGTCGCTGCTTAGTGCTCGTCTCTCCTTTAAAGAATCGCTGCATAGTGCTCGGCTCTCCTGTATAGAGTCGCTGCTTAGTGCCCGGCTCTCCTGTATAGAGTCGCTGCTTAGTGCTCGTCTCTCCTATAAAGAATCACTGCATAGTACACGTCTCTCCTGTATAGAGTCGCTGCATAGTGCCCGGCTCTCCTATAAAGAATCACTGCAAAGTACTCGGCTCTCCTGTATAGGGTCGCTGCTTAGTGCTCGGCTCTCCTGTATAGAGTCGCTGCTTAGTGCTCGGCTCTCCTGTATAGAGTCGCTGCTTAGTGCTCGGCTCTCCTGTATAGAGTCGCTGCTTAGTGCTCGGTTCTCCTGTATAGAGTCGCTGCTTAGTGCTCGGTTCTCCTGTATAGAGTCGCTGCTTAGTGCTCGGCTCTCCTGTATAGAGTCGCTGATTAGTGCTCGGCTCTCCTGTATAGAGTCGCTGCTTAGTGCTCGGCTCTCCTGTATAGAGTCGCTGCTTAGTGCTCGGCTCTCCTGTATAGAGTCGCTGCTTAGTGCTCAGCTCTCCTGTATAGAGTCGCTGCTTAGTGCTCGGCTCTCCTGTATAGAGTCGCTGCTTAGTGCTCTGATCTCCTGTATAGAGTCGCTGCTTAGTGCTCGGCTCTCCTGTATAGAGTCGCTGCTTAGTGCTTGGCTCTCCTGTATAGAGTCGCTGCATAGTGCTTGGCTCTCCTGTATAGAGTCGCTGCTTAGTGCTCGTCTCTCCTATAAAGAATCGCTGCATAGTGCTCGGCTCTCCTGTATAGAGTCGCTGCTTAGTGCCCAGCTCTCCTGTATAGAGTCGCTGCTTAGTGCTCGTCTCTCCTATAAAGAATCACTGCATAGTACTCGTCTCTCCTGTATAGAGTCGCTGCATAGTGCCCGGCTCTCCTATAAAGAATCACTGCAAAGTACTCGGCTCTCCTGTATAGAGTCGCTGCTTAGTGCTCGGCTCTCCTGTATAGAGTCGCTGCTTAGTGCTCGGCTCTCCTGTATAGAGTCGCTGCTTAGTGCTCGGTTCTCCGGTATAGAGTCGCAGCTTAGTGCTCGGTTCTCCTGTATAGAGTCGCTGCTTAGTGCTCGGCTCTCCTGTATAGAGTCGCTGCTTAGTGCTCGGCTCTCCTGTATAGAGTCGCTGCTTAGTGCTCGGCTCTCCTGTATAGAGTCGCTGCTTAGTGCTCGGCTCTCCTGTATACAGTCGCTGCTTAGTGCTCGGCTCTCCTGTATAGAGTCGCTGCTTTGTGCTCGGCTCTCCTGTATAGAGTCGCTGCTTAGTGCTCGGTTCTCCTGTATAGAGTCGCTGCTTAGTGCTCGGCTCTCCTGTATAGAGTCGCTGCTTAGTGCTCGGCTCTCCTGTATAGAGTCGCTGCTTAGTGCTCAGCTCTCCTGTATAGAGTCGCTGCTTAGTGCTCGGCTCTCCCGTATAGAGTCGCTGCTTAGTGCTCTGATCTCCTGTATAGAGTCGCTGCTTAGTGCTCGGCTCTCCTGTATAGAGTCGCTGCTTAGTGCTCGGCTCTCCTGTATAGAGTCGCTGCATAGTGCTTGGCTCTCCTGTATAGAGTCGCTGCTTAGTGCTCGTCTCTCCTACAAAGTATCGCTGCATAGTGCTCGGCTCTCCTGTATAGAGTCGCTGCTTAGTGCCCGGCTCTCCTGTATAGAGTCGCTGCTTAGTGCTCGTCTCTCCTATAAAGAATCACTGCAAAGTACTCGGCTCTCCTGTATAGAGTCGCTGCTTAGTGCTCGGCTCTCCTGTATAGAGTCGCTGCTTAGTGCTCGGCTCTCCTGTATAGAGTCGCTGCTTAGTGCTCGGTTCTCCTGTATAGAGTCGCTGCTTAGTGCTCGGTTCTCCTGTATAGAGTCGCTGCTTAGTGCTCGGCTCTCCTGTATAGAGTCGCTGCTTAGTGCTCGGCTCTCCTGTATAGAGTCGCTGCTTAGAGCTCGGCTCTCCTGTATAGAGTCGCTGCTTAGTGCTCGGCTATCCTGTATAGAGTCGCTGCTTAGTGCTCGGCTCTCCTGTATAGAGTCGCTGCTTTGTGCTCGGCTCTCCTGTATAGAGTCGCTGCTTAGTGCTCGGTTCTCCTGTATAGAGTCGCTGCTTAGTGCTCGGCTCTACTGTATAGAGTCGCTGCTTAGTGCTCGGCTCTCCTGTATAGAGTCGCTGCATAGAGCTCGGCTCTCCTGTATAGAGTCGCTGCTTAGTGCTCGGCTCTCCTGTATAGAGTCGCTGCTTAGTGCTCGGCTCTCCTGTATAGAGTCGCTGCTTTCTGCTCGGCTCTCCTGTATAGAGCCGCTGCTTAGTGCTCGGTTCTCCTGTATAGAGTCGCTGCTTAGTGCTCGGCTCTCCTGTATAGAGTCGCTGCTTAGTGCTCGGCTCTCCTGTATAGAGTCGCTGCTTAGTGCTCGGCTCTCCTGTATAGAGTCGCTGCTTAGTGCTCGGCTCTCCTGTATAGAGTCGCTGCATAGTGCTCGGCTCTCCTGTATAGAGTCGCTGCTTAGTGCTCGGCTCTCCTGTATAGAGTCGCTGCTTAGTGCTCGGCTCTCCTGTATAGAGTCGCTGCTTAGTGCTCCGCTCTCCTGTATAGAGTCGCTGCTTAGTGCTCGGCTCTCCTGTATAGAGTCGCTGCTTAGTGCTCGGCTCTCCTGTATAGAGTCGCTGCTTAGTGCTCGGCTCTCCTGTAAAGAGTCGCTGCTTAGTGCTCGGCTCTCCTGTATAGAGTCGCTGCTTAGTGCTCGGCTCTCCTGTATAGAGTCGCTGCTTAGTGCTCGGCTCTCCTGTATAGAGTCGCTGCTTAGTGCTCAGCTCTCCTGTATAGAGTCGCTGCTTAGTGCTCGGCTCTCCTGTATAGAGTCGCTGCTTAGTGCTCAGCTCTCCTGTATAGAGTCGCTGCTTAGTGCTCAGCTCTCCTGTATAGAGTCGCTGCTTAGTGCTCGGCTCTCCTGTATAGAGTCGCTGCATAGTGCTCAGCTCTCCTGTATAGAGTCGCTGCTTAGTGCTCGGCTCTCCTGTATAGAGTCGCTGCATAGTGCTCGGCTCTCCTGTATAGAGTCGCTGCTTAGTGCTCGTCTCTCCTATAAAGAATCGCTGCATAGTGCTCGGCTCTCCTGTATAGAGTCGCTGCTTAGTGCCCGGCTCTCCTGTAAAGAATCACTGCAAAGTACTCTGCTCTCCTGTATAGAGTCGCTGCTTAGTGCTCGGCTCTCCTGTATAGAGTCGCTGCTTAGTGCTCGGCTCTCCTGTATAGAGTCGCTGCTTAGTGCTCGGTTCTCTTGTATAGAGTCGCTGCTTAGTGCTCGGTTCTCCTGTATAGAGTCGCTGCTTAGTGCTCGGCTCTCCTGTATAGAGTCGCTGCTTAGTGCTCGGCTCTCCTGTATAGAGTCGCTGCTTAGTGCTAGGCTCTCCTGTATAGAGTCGCTGCTTAGTGCTCGGCTCTCCTGTATAGAGTCGCTGCTTAGTGCTCGGCTCTCCTGTATAGAGTCGCTGCTTTGTGCTCGGCTCTCCTGTATAGAGTCGCTGCTTAGTGCTCGGTTCTCCTGTATAGAGTCGCTGCTTAGTGCTCGGCTCTCCTGTATAGAGTCGCTGCTTAGTGCTCGGCTCTCCTGTATAGAGTCGCTGCATAGTGCTCGGCTCTCCTGTATAGAGTCGCTGCTTATTGCTCGGCTCTCCTATATAGAGTCGCTGCTTAGTGCTCGGCTCTCCTGTATAGAGTCGCTGCTTTGTGCTCGGCTCTCCTGTATAGAGTCGCTGCTTAGTGCTCGGTTCTCCTGTATAGAGTCGCTGCTTAGTGCTCGGCTCTCCTGTATAGAGTCGCTGCTTAGTGCTCGGCTCTCCTGTATAGAGTCGCTGCTTAGTGCTCGGCTCTCCTGTATAGAGTCGCTGCTCAGTGCTCGGCTCTCCTGTATAGAGTCGCTGCATAGTGCTCGGCTCTCCTGTATAGAGTCGCTGCTTAGTGCTCGGCTCTCCTGTATAGAGTCGCTGCATAGTGCTCGGCTCTCCTGTATAGAGTCGCTGCTTAGTGCTCGGCTCTCCTGTATAGAGTCGCTGCTTAGTGCTCGGCTCTCCTGTATAGAGTCGCTGCTTAGTGCTCAGCTCTCCTGTAAAGAGTCGCTGCTTAGTGCTCGGCTCTCCTGTATATAGTCGCTGCTTAGTGCTCGGCACTCCTGTATAGAGTCGCTGCTTAGTGCTCGGCTCTCCTGTATAGAGTCGCTGCTTAGTGCTCAGCTCTCCTGTATAGAGTCGCTGCTTAGTGCTCGGCTCTCCTGTATAGAGTCGCTGCTTAGTGCTCTGATCTCCTGTATAGAGTCGCTGCTTAGTGCTCAGCTCTCCTGTATAGAGTCGCTGATTAGTGCTCGGCTCTCCTGTATAGAGTCGCTGCATAGTGCTTGGCTCTCCTGTATAGAGTCGCTGCTTAGTGCCCGGCTCTCCTATAAAGAATCACTGCATAGTACTCGTCTCTCCTGTATAGAGTCGCTGCTTAGTGCCCGGCTCTCCTATAAAGAATCACTGCAAAGTACTCGGCTCTCCTGTATAGAGTCGCTGCTTAGTGCTCGGCTCTCCTGTATAGAGTCGCTGATTAGTGCTCGGCTCTCCTGTATAGAGTCGCTGCTTAGTGCTCGGTTCTCCTGTATAGAGTCGCTGCTTAGTGCTCGGTTCTCCTGTATAGAGTCGCTGCTTAGTGCTCGGCTCTCCTGTATAGAGTCGCTGCTTAGTGCTCGGCTCTCCTGTATAGAGTCGCTGCTTAGTGCTCGGCTCTCCTGTATAGAGTCGCTGCATAGTGCTCGGCTCTCCTGTATAGAGTCGCTGCTTAGTGCTCGGCTCTCCTGTATAGAGTCGCTGCTTAGTGCTCGGCTCTCCTGTATAGAGTCGCTGCTTAGTGCTCAGCTCTCCTGTATAGAGTCGCTGCTTAGTGCTCGGCTCTCCTGTATAGAGTCGCTGCTTAGTGCTCGGCTCTCCTGTATAGAGTCGCTGCTTAGTGCTCGGCTCTCCTGTATAGAGTCGCTGCTTTGTGCTCGGCTCTCCTGTATAGAGTCGCTGCTTAGTGCTCGGTTCTCCAGTATAGAGTCGCTGCTTAGTGCTCGGCTCTCCTGTATAGAGTCGCTGCTTAGTGCTCGGCTCTCCTGTATAGAGTCGCTGCTTAGTGCTCGGCTCTCCTGTATAGAGTCGCTGCATAGTGCTCGGCTCTCCTGTATAGAGTCGCTGCTTAGTGCTCGGCTCTCCTGTATAGAGTCGCTGCTTAGTGCTCGGCTCTCCTGTATAGAGTCGCTGCTTTGTGCTCGGCTCTCCTGTATAGAGTCGCTGCTTAGTGCTCGGTTCTCCTGTATAGAGTCGCTGCTTAGTGCTCGGCTCTCCTGTATAGAGTCGCTGCTTAGTGCTCGGCTCTCCTGTATAGAGTCGCTGCTTAGTGCTCGGCTCTCCTGTATAGAGTCGCTGCATAGTGCTCGGCTCTCCTGTAAAGAATCGCTGCATAGTGCTCGGCTCTCCTGTATAGAGTCGCTGCATAGTGCCCGGCTCTCCTATAAAGAATCACTGCAAAGTACTCGTCTCTCCTGTATAGAGTCGCTGCTTAGTGCTCAGCTCTCCTGTATAGAGTCGTTGCTTAGTGCTCAGCTCTCCTGTAAAGAGTCGCTGCTTAGTGCTCGGCTCTCCTGTAAAGAGTCGCTGCTTAGTGCTCGGCTCTCCTGTATAGAGTCGCTGCTTAATGCTCGGCTCTCCTGTAAAGAGTCGCTGCTTAGTGCTCGGCTCTCCTGTATAGAGTCGCTGCTTAGTGCTCGGCTCTCCTGTATAGAGTCGCTGCTTTGTGCTCGGCTCTCCTGTATAGAGTCGCTGCTTAGTGCTCTGATCTCCTGTATAGAGTCGCTGCTTAGTGCTCAGCTCTCCTGTATAGAGTCGCTGCTTAGTGCTTGGCTCTCCTGTATTGAGTCGCTGCATAGTGCTTGGCTCTCCTGTATAGAGTCGCTGCTTAGTGCTCGTCTCTCCTATAAAGAATCGCTGCATAGTGCTCGGCTCTCCTAAATAGAGTCGCTGCTTAGTGCCCGGCTCTCCTATAAAGAATCACTGCATAGTACTCGTCTCTCCTGTATAGAGTCGCTGCTTAGTGCTCGGCTCTCCTGTATAGAGTCGCTGCTTAGTGCTCGGCTCTCCTGTATAGAGTCGCTGCTTAGTGCTCGGTTCTCCTGTATAGAGTCGCTGCTTAGTGCTCGGTTCTCCTGTATAGAGTCGCTGCTTAGTGCTCGGCTCTCCTGTATAGAGTCGCTGCTTAGTGCTCGGCTCTCCTGTATAGAGTCGCTGCTTAGTGCTCGGCTCTCCTGTATAGAGTCGCTGCTTAGTGCTCGGCTCTCCTGTATAGAGTCGCTGCTTTGTGCTCGGCTCTCCTGTATAGAGTCGCTGCTTAGTGCTCGGTTCTCCTGTATAGAGTCGCTGCTTAGTGCTCGGCTCTCCTGTATAGAGTCGCTGCTTTGTGCTCAGCTCTCCTGTATAGAGTCGCTGCTTAGTGCTCGGCTCTCCTGTATAGAGTCGCTGCTTAGTGCTCGGCTCTCCTGTATAGAGTCGCTGCATAGTGCTCGGCTCTCCTGTAAAGAATCGCTGCATAGTGCTCTGCTCTTCTGTATAGAGTCGCTGCTTAGTGCTCGGCTCTCCTGTATAGAGTCGCTGCTTAGTGCTCGGCTCTCCTGTGTAGAGTCGCTGCTTAGTGCTCGGCTCTCCTGTATAGAGTCGCTGCTTAGTGCTCGGCTCTCCTGTATAGAGTCGCTGCTTAGTGCTCGGCTCTCCTGTATAGAGTCGCTGCATAGTTCTTGGCTCTCCTGTATAGAGTCGCTGCTTAGTGCTCGGCTCTCCTGTATAGAGTCGCTGCATAGTTCTTGGCTCTCCTGTATAGAGTCGCTGCTTAGTGCTCTGATCTCATGTATAGAGTCGCTGCTTAGTGCTCGGCTCTCCTGTATAGAGTCGCTGCTTAGTGCTCGGCTCTCCTGTATAGAGTCGCTGCTTAGTGCTCGGCTCTCCTGTATACAGTCGCTGCTTAGTGCTCGGCTCTCCTGTATAGAGTCGCTGCATAGTGCTCGGCTCTCCTGTAAAGAATCGCTGCATAGTGCTCGGCTCTCCTGTATAGAGTCGCTGCATAGTGCCCGGCTCTCCTATAAAGAATCACTGCAAAGTACTCGTCTCTCCTGTATAGAGTCGCTGCTTAGTGCTCAGCTCTCCTGTATAGAGTCGTTGCTTAGTGCTCAGCTCTCCTGTAAAGAATCGCTGCATAGTGCTCGGCTCTCCTGTAAAGAGTCGCTGCTTAGTGCTCGGCTCTCCTGTATAGAGTCGCTGCTTAGTGCTCGGCTCTCCTGTATAGAGTCGCTGCTTAGTGCTCGGCTCTCCTGTATAGAGTCGCTGCTTAGTGCTCAGCTCTCCTGTATAGAGTCGCTGCTTAGTGCTCGGCTCTCCTGTATAGAGTCGCTGCTTAGTGCTCAGCTCTCCTGTAAAGAGTCGCTGCTTAGTGCTCGGCTCTCCTGTATAGAGTCGCTGCATAGTGCTCGGCTCTCCTGTATAGAGTCGCTGCTTAGTGCTCGTCTCTCCTATAAAGAATCGCTGCATAGTGCTCGGCTCTCCTGTATAGAGTCGCTGCTTAGTGCCCGGCTCTCCTATAAAGAATCACTGCAAAGTACTCGTCTCTCCTGTATAGAGTCGCTGCTTAGTGCTCGGCTCTCCTGTATAGAGTCGCTGCTTAGTGCTCGGCTCTCCTGTATAGAGTCGCTGCTTAGTGCTCGGCTCTCCTGTATAGAGTCGCTGCTTAGTGCTCAGCTCTCCTGTATAGAGTCGCTGCTTAGTGCTCGGCTCTCCTGTATAGAGTCGCTGATTAGTGCTCGGCTCTCCTGTATAGAGTCGCTGCTTAGTGCTCGGCTCTCCTGTATAGAGTCGCTGCATAGTGCTCGGCTCTCCTGTATAGAGTCGCTGCTTAGTGCTCAGCTCTCCTGTATAGAGTCGCTGATTAGTGCTCGGCTCTCCTGTATAGAGTCGCTGCTTTGTGCTCGGCTCTCCTGTATAGAGTCGCTGCTTAGTGCTCGGTTCTCCTGTATAGAGTCGCTGCTTAGTGCTCGGCTCTCCTGTATAGAGTCGCTGCTTAGTGCTCGGCTCTCCTGTATAGAGTCGCTGCTTAGTGCTCGGCTCTCCTGTATAGAGTCGCTGCATAGTGCTCGGCTCTCCTGTAAAGAATCGCTGCATAGTGCTCGGCTCTCCTGTATAGAGTCGCTGCTTAGTGCTCAGCTCTCCTGTATAGAGTCGTTGCTTAGTGCTCAGCTCTCCTGTAAAGAGTCGCTGCTTAGTGCTCGGCTCTCCTGTAAAGAGTCGCTGCTTAGTGCTCGGCTCTCCTATATAGAGTCGCTGCTTAGTGCTCGGCTCTCCTGTAAAGAGTCGCTGCTTAGTGCTCGGCTCTCCTGTATAGAGTCGCTGCTTAGTGCTCGGCTCTCCTGTATAGAGTCGCTGCTTAGTGCTCTGATCTCCTGTATAGAGTCGCTGCTTAGTGCTCAGCTCTCCTGTATAGAGTCGCTGCTTAGTGCTTGGCTCTCCTGTATAGAGTCGCTGCATAGTGCTTGGCTCTCCTGTATAGAGTCGCTGCTTAGTGCTCGTCTCTCCTATAAAGAATCGCTGCATAGTGCTCGGCTCTCCTAAATAGAGTCGCTGCTTAGTGCCCGGCTCTCCTATAAAGAATCACTGCATAGTACTCGTCTCTCCTGTATAGAGTCGCTGCTTAGTGCTCGGCTCTCCTGTATAGAGTCGCTGCTTAGTGCTCGGCTCTCCTGTATAGAGTCGCTGCTTAGTGCTCAGTTCTCCTGTATAGAGTCGCTGCTTAGTGCTCGGTTCTCCTGTATAGAGTCGCTGCTTAGTGCTCGGCTCTCCTGTATAGAGTCGCTGCTTAGTGCTCGGCTCTCCTGTATAGAGTCGCTGCTTAGTGCTCGGCTCTCCTGTATAGAGTCGCTGCTTAGTGCTCGGCTCTCCTGTATAGAGTCGCTGCTTAGTGCTCGGCTCTCCTGTATAGAGTCGCTGCTTTGTGCTCAGCTCTCCTGTATAGAGTCGCTGCTTAGTGCTCGGCTCTCCTGTATAGAGTCGCTGCTTAGTGCTCGGCTCTCCTGTATAGAGTCGCTGCATAGTGCTCGGCTCTCCTGTAAAGAATCGCTGCATAGTGCTCGGCTCTCCTGTATAGAGTCGCTGCATAGTGCTCGGCTCTCCTGTAAAGAATCGCTGCATAGTGCTCTGCTCTTCTGTATAGAGTCGCTGCTTAGTGCTCGGCTCTCCTGTATAGAGTCGCTGCTTAGTGCTCGGCTCTCCTGTGTAGAGTCGCTGCTTAGTGCTCGGCTCTCCTGTATAGAGTCGCTGCTTAGTGCTCGGCTCTCCTGTATAGAGTCGCTGCTTAGTGCTCGGCTCTCCTGTATAGAGTCGCTGCTTAGTGCTCGGCTCTCCTGTATAGAGTCGCTGCTTAGTGCTCGGCTCTCCTGTATAGAGTCGCTGCTTAGTGCTCGGCTCTCCTGTATAGAGTCGCTGCAGAGTTCTTGGCTCTCCTGTATAGAGTCGCTGCTTAGTGCTCGGCTCTCCTGTATAGAGTCGCTGCATAGTTCTTGGCTCTCCTGTATAGAGTCGCTGCTTAGTGCTCTGATCTCATGTATAGAGTCGCTGCTTAGTGCTCGGCTCTCCTGTATAGAGTCGCTGCTTAGTGCTCGGCTCTCCTGTATAGAGTCGCTGCTTAGTGCTCGGCTCTCCTGTATAGAGTCGCTGCTTAGTGCTCGGCTCTCCTGTATAGAGTCGCTGCATAGTGCTCGGCTCTCCTGTAAAGAATCGCTGCATAGTGCTCGGCTCTCCTGTATAGAGTCGCTGCATAGTGCCCGGCTCTCTTATAAAGAATCACTGCAAAGTACTCGTCTCTCCTGTATAGAGTCGCTGCTTAGTGCTCAGCTCTCCTGTATAGAGTCGTTGCTTAGTGCTCAGCTCTCCTGTAAAGAATCGCTGCATAGTGCTCGGCTCTCCTGTAAAGAGTCGCTGCTTAGTGCTCAGCTCTCCTGTATAGAGTCGCTGCTTAGTGCTCGGCTCTCCTGTATACAGTCGCTGCTTAGTGCTCGGCTCTCCTGTATAGAGTCGCTGCTTAGTGCTCAGCTCTCCTGTAAAGAGTCGCTGCTTAGTGCTCGGCTCTCCTGTATAGAGTCGCTGCTTAGTGCTCGGCTCTCCTGTATAGAATCGCTGCTTAGTGCTCGTCTCTCCTATAAAGAATCGCTGCATAGTGCTCGGCTCTCCTGTATAGAGTCGCTGCTTAGTGCCCGGCTCTCCTATAAAGAATCACTGCAAAGTACTCGTCTCTCCTGTATAGAGTCGCTGCTTAGTGCTCGGCTCTCCTGTATAGAGTCGCTGCTTAGTGCTCGGCTCTCCTGTATAGAGTCGCTGCTTAGTGCTCGGCTCTCCTGTATAGAGTCGCTGCTTAGTGCTCAGCTCTCCTGTATAGAGTCGCTGCTTAGTGCTCGGCTCTCCTGTATAGAGTCGCTGCTTAGTGCTCGGCTCTCCTGTATAGAGTCGCTGCTTAGTGCTCGGCTCTCCTGTATAGAGTCGCTGCTTAGTGCTCGGTTCTCCTGTATAGAGTCGCTGCTTAGTGCTCGGTTCTCCTGTATAGAGTCGCTGCTTAGTGCTCGGCTCTCCTGTATAGAGTCACTGCTTAGTGCTCGGCTCTCCTGTATAGAGTCGCTGCTTAGTGCTCGGCTCTCCTGTATAGAGTCGCTGCTTAGTGCTCGGCTCTCCTGTATAGAGTCGCTGCTTTGTGCTCGGCTCTCCTGTATAGAGTCGCTGCTTAGTGCTTGGTTCTCCTGTATAGAGTCGCTGCTTAGTGCTCGGCTCTCCTGTATAGAGTCGCTGCTTAGTGCTCGGCTCTCCTGTAAAGAATCGCTGCATAGTGCTCGGCTCTCCTGTATAGAGTCGCTGCATAGTGCTCGGCTCTCCTGTATAGAATCGCTGCATAGTGCTCGGCTCTCCTGTATAGTCGCTGCTTAGTGCTCGGTTCTCCTGTATAGAGTCGCTGCTTAGTGCTCGGCTCTCCTGTATAGAGTCGCTGCTTAGTGCTCTGCTCTCCTGTATAGAGTCGCTGCTTAGTGCTCGGCTCTCCTGTATAGAGTCGCTGCTTAGTGCTCGGCTCTCCTGTATAGAGTCGCTGCTTAGTGCTCGGCTCTCCTGTATAGAGTCGCTGCTTAGTGCTCGGCTCTCCTGTATAGAGTCGCTGCTTAGTGCTCGGCTCTCCTGTATAGAGTCGCTGCTTAGTGCTCGGCTCTCCTGTATAGAGTCGCTGCTTAGTGCTCGGCTCTCCTGTATAGAGTCGCTGCTTAGTGCTCGGCTCTCCTGTATAGAGTCGCTGCTTAGTGCTCGGCTCTCCTGTATAGAGTCGCTGCTTAGTGCTCGGCTCTCCTGTATAGAGTCGCTGCTTAGTGCTCGGCTCTCCTGTATAGGGTCGCTGCTTAGTGCTCCGCTCTCCTGTATAGAGTCGCTGCTTAGTGCTCGGCTCTCCTGTATAGAGTCGCTGCTTAGTGCTCGGCTCTCCTGTATAGAGTCGCTGCTTAGTGCTCGGCTCTCCTGTATAGAGTCGCTGCTTAGTGCTCGGCTCTCCTGTATAGAGTCGCTGCTTAGTGCTCGGCTCTTCTGTATAGGGTCGCTGCTTAGTGCTCGGCTCTCCTGTATAGAGTCGCTGCTTAGTGCTCGGCTCTCCTGTATAGAGTCGCTGCTTAGTGCTCGGCTCTCCTGTATAGGGTCGCTGCTTAGTGCTCCGCTCTCCTGTATAGAGTCGCTGCTTAGTGCTCCGCTCTCCTGTATAGAGTCGCTGCTTAGTGCTCGGCTCTCCTGTATAGAGTCGCTGCTTAGTGCTCGGCTCTCCTGTATAGAGTCGCTGCTTAGTGCTCGGCTCTCCTGTATAGAGTCGCTGCTTAGTGCTCGGCTCTCCTGTATAGAGTCGCTGCTTAGTGCTCGGCTCTCCTGTATAGAGTCGCTGCTTAGTGCTCGGCTCTCCTGTATAGAGTCGCTGCTTAGTGCTCGGCTCTCCTGTATAGAGTCGCTGCATAGTGCTCGGCTCTCCTGTAAAGAATCGCTGCATAGTGCTCGGCTCTCCTGTATAGAGTCGCTGCATAGTGCCCGGCTCTCCTATAAAGAATCACTGCAAAGTACTCGTCTCTCCTGTATAGAGTCGCTGCTTAGTGCTCAGCTCTCCTGTATAGAGTCGTTGCTTAGTGCTCAGCTCTCCTGTAAAAAATCGCTGCATAGTGCTCGGCTCTCCTGTAAAGAATCGCTGCTTAGTGCTCGGCTCTCCTGTATAGAGTCGCTGCTTAGTGCTCGGCTCTCCTGTATAGAGTCGCTGCTTAGTGCTCGGCTCTCCTGTATAGAGTCGCTGCTTAGTGCTCAGCTCTCCTGTAAAGAGTCGCTGCTTAGTGCTCGGCTCTCCTGTATAGAGTCGCTGCTTAGTGCTCGGCTCTCCTGTATAGAGTCGCTGCTTAGTGCTCGTCTCTCCTATAAAGAATCGCTGCATAGTGCTCGGCTCTCCTGTATAGAGTCGCTGCTTAGTGCCCGGCTCTCCTATAAAGAATCACTGCAAAGTACTCGTCTCTCCTGTATAGAGTCGCTGCTTAGTGCTCGGCTCTCCTGTATAGAGTCGCTGCTTAGTGCTCGGCTCTCCTGTATAGAGTCGCTGCTTAGTGCTCGGCTCTCCTGTATAGAGTCGCTGCTTAGTGCTCAGCTCTCCTGTATAGAGTCGCTGCTTAGTGCTCGGCTCTCCTGTATAGAGTCGCTGCATAGTGCTCGGCTCTAATGTATAGAGTCGCTGCTTAGTGCTCGGCTCTCCTGTATAGAGTCGCTGCTTAGTGCTCGGTTCTCCTGTATAGAGTCGCTGCTTAGTGCTCGGTTCTCCTGTATAGAGTCGCTGCTTAGTGCTCGGCTCTCCTGTATAGAGTCACTGCTTAGTGCTCGGCTCTCCTGTATAGAGTCGCTGCTTAGTGCTCGGCTCTCCTGTATAGAGTCGCTGCTTAGTGCTCGGCTCTCCTGTATAGAGTCGCTGCTTTGTGCTCGGCTCTCCTGTATAGAGTCGCTGCTTAGTGCTTGGTTCTCCTGTATAGAGTCGCTGCTTAGTGCTCGGCTCTCCTGTATAGAGTCGCTGCTTAGTGCTCGGTTCTCCTGTATAGAGTCGCTGCTTAGTGCTCGGCTCTCCTGTATAGAGTCGCTGCTTAGTGCTCGGCTCTCCTGTATAGAGTCGCTGCTTAGTGCTCGGCTCTCCTGTAAAGAATCGCTGCATAGTGCTCAGCTCTCCTGTATAGAGTCGCTGCATAGTGCTCGGCTCTCCTGTAAAGAATCGCTGCATAGTGCTCGGCTCTCCTGTATAGTCGCTGCTTACTGCTCGGTTCTCCTGTATAGAGTCGCTGCTTAGTGCTCGGCTCTCCTGTATAGAGTCGCTGCTTAGTGTTCTGCTCTCCTGTATAGAGTCGCTGCTTAGTGCTCGGCTCTCCTGTATAGAGTCGCTGCTTAGTGCTCGGCTCTCCTGTATAGAGTCGCTGCTTAGTGCTCGGCTCTCCTGTATAGAGTCGCTGCTTAGTGCTCGGCTCTCCTGTATAGAGTCGCTGCTTAGTGCTCCGCTCTCCTGTATAGAGTCGCTGCTTAGTGCTCGGCTCTCCTGTATAGAGTCGCTGCTTAGTGCTCGGCTCTCCTGTATAGAGTCGCTGCTTAGTGCTCGGCTCTCCTGTATAGAGTCGCTGCTTAGTGCTCGGCTCTCCTGTATAGAGTCGCTGCTTAGTGCTCGGCTCTCCTGTATAGAGTCGCTGCTTAGTGCTCGGCTCTCCTGTATAGAGTCGCTGCTTAGTGCTCGGCTCTCCTGTATAGAGTCGCTGCTTAGTGCTCGGCTCTCCTGTATAGGGTCGCTGCTTAGTGCTCCGCTCTCCTGTATAGAGTCGCTGCTTAGTGCTCGGCTCTCCTGTATAGAGTCGCTGCTTAGTGCTCGGCTCTCCTGTATAGAGTCGCTGCTTAGTGCTCGGCTCTCCTGTATAGAGTCGCTGCTTAGTGCTCGGCTCTCCTGTATAGAGTCGCTGATTAGTGCTCGGCTCTCCTGTATAGGGTCGCTGCTTAGTGCTCGGCTCTCCTGTATAGAGTCGCTGCTTAGTGCTCGGCTCTCCTGTATAGGGTCGCTGCTTAGTGCTCGGCTCTCCTGTATAGGGTCGCTGCTTAGTGCTCCGCTCTCCTGTATAGAGTCGCTGCTTAGTGCTCCGCTCTCCTGTATAGAGTCGCTGCTTAGTGCTCGGCTCTCCTGTATAGAGTCGCTGCTTAGTGCTCGGCTCTCCTGTATAGAGTCGCTGCTTAGTGCTCGGCTCTCCTGTATAGAGTCGCTGCTTAGTGCTCGGCTCTCCTGTATAGAGTCGCTGCTTAGTGCTCGGCTCTCCTGTATAGAGTCGCTGCTTAGTGCTCGGCTCTCCTGTATAGAGTCGCTGCTTAGTGCTCGGCTCTCCTGTATAGAGTCGCTGCTTAGTGCTCGGCTCTCCTGTATAGAGTCGCTGCTTAGTGCTCGGCTCTCCTGTATAGAGTCGCTGCTTAGTGCTCGGCTCTCCTGTATAGAGTCGCTGCTTAGTGCTCGGCTCTCCTGTATAGAGTCGCTGCTTAGTGCTCGGCTCTCCTGTATAGAGTCGCTGCTTAGTGCTCGGCTCTCCTGTATAGAGTCGCTGCTTAGTGCTCGGCTCTCCTGTATAGAGTCGCTGCATAGTTCTTGGCTCTCCTGTATAGAGTCGCTGCTTAGTGCTCTGATCTCCAGTATAGAGTCGCTGCATAGTTCTTGGCTCTCCTGTATAGAGTCGCTGCTTAGTGCTCGGCTCTCCTGTATAGAGTCGCTGCATAGTTCTTGGCTCTCCTGTATAGAGTCGCTGCTTAGTGCTCTGATCTCCTGTATAGAGTCGCTGCTTAGTGCTCAGCTCTCCTGTATAGAGTCGCTGCTTAGTGCTCGGCTCTCCTGTATAGAGTCGCTGCTTAGTGTTCGGCTCTCCTGTATAGAGTCGCTGCTTAGTGCTCGGCTCTCCTGTATAGAGTCGCTGCTTAGTGCTCGGCTCTCCTGTATAGAGTCGCTACTTAGTGCTCAGCTCTCCTGTATAGAGTCGCTGCATAGTTCTTGGCTCTCCTGTATAGAGTCGCTACTTAGTGCTCAGCTCTCCTGTATAGAGTCGCTGCATAGTGCTTGGCTCTCCTGTATAGAGTCGCTGCATAGTTCTTGGCTCTCGTGCCTTCTGAGCTTTTCCCCTAGCATCGACTTCAGGAGACCTCTCTGATTTCTGTGTACAGTCCCGCATGCCGCAGTATTTCTGGAAGCAAAGCTCTTGTACAGGGTTGTGCTGGTGTAAAAGTTGTCTACATAGAGGTGGTAGCCCTGGTCCAGTAGTGGGTGCACAAAATCCAAGACTATCTTTCCAGCAATTCCCATGAAGGGAGAGGCATTCTGGGGGCATTATTCTAGAGTCCTTCCCTTCATATACCCTGAACCTAAAAGTGTACCCTGACCTTGACCTCCTATTGGGCAGGTACTGGCGGCACTGAAAAGTGTGGCTTCAAAGGGCATCCTGTTTATCGTCATGCAGAACATTGGGGTGAGATACAGTACGTCTCTGCACCAATAGTCATAGATTTTTGGCTTTTTTTTTTACCAGTCCCAAAAGAAGTACTGTGCCCAAATATTTCCCAATCTCTGCTGCATTGACAGGGGTTCACCTGTGGGGTTGTATATAAAAATGTTGTGCAACATAGAGATTGGTTTGGATACAAGCAGGGACCAATTAGGTCCTCACAAAAAAAAAGAAAAATTTAAATAACATCTACTACCAGGATGAAAGACTGTATATGCAAATGAGCCTGAGGGGCTCTAGGTTCCATTAACACCTATCGAGCCTGGAGGCCATCAGGTTCATTTGCATACAGTCCTACATCCTGCTGGTAGATGCCCTTAAAGTTCACTGTTCTGAGCCCTGCCAATGCCCGGGGTCAACATCACATGATCAAATGGGTCCTGTGATGTCACCGGGGGAGAGGGGTGTCCCCTGATGATCCGGGGACCATCAGGGGACACGTGTCACGAAGTTTGCACGTGGTTGTGTCTGTTGCAGTGTTCCTAAATGTATCGTTCTAGATAGACAGATCGTTTCTTTGTTTTGCCACTTTCTGTAGAGCAAATTTGAACCTTGTTTATGAACAAAGTTTGTATCAATGCATCATCCAGCGTCCTGTGCATGAGAAAAAACTCAACATTATCCAGTTTTCACCTCTATAGGCCCGGTTGTCCCTGTGGTCGAGCTGCTGTGAGGAGACTGCCTCCCCTCTCCATAGACTTCTATGTAGTAGGTCACCTCTGGATGAAGATTCTTGTACCATTAGTTAATTCAAAGTTTGTTATCCCCCGGAATTAACTTCTCTACAGATGAAACCTGCACAATGTGATTAAGGACTTAAGAGTTGCGACAGCTATAACAGAACCATTGACCGCATTGTGATTCTCACTTCCTCATAAGAAGTGAATTGGGGGGAGAATAAATAATAGAGTCACGTAGCAGCAAAACCGACAAGTAAATATACTGAGCACAGCACAGCGTACACATACAGGTTCTATAGTGACAAGCCCTACAGCTTTCCTAACATGAAGGAGCACAGATTAACCCCTTAGTGACCAAGCTCATTTGCTCCTCGATGACCAAGGCCTATTTTGGAAAGCCAGCAGGTGTCACTTGATCCATTTATAACTTTAGAAGGGTTTAACTTACCCAAGTGTTTTTTGAGTCTGTTTTTCCGCGACAGTTTGTACTTCAAAATTGTGGGAAATTTTTGTTATTTATGAAAAAAAGCTGAATTTGGTAAACATTTTGAAAAATTAGCTATTTTCAAAATGTTCTGTTTTTCAAACTGATAGTTTACAACCCAAATTAGCTACTAACTTACATTTACCACATCTCAGCTTTGTGTCAGTGCCATTTTAGAAGCGTCCTTATGTTTTATTAAGACACTAAAAAGTTCTCTCAAATTTTCAAAAAAGGAGAATTATTCTCACCGTTAATTCGGTTTCCATTAGTCCACCATGCCGGCCCCAACTGGAGGATGGCCCTTGACCTCTGTAGGGACAGGAAGCAGAGAGGGTAAATGCCCCTCCCCCGCATCCACACTCCAGTGGCTACCAAATAACTACACCGGCTGTGGATGCAACCCATTTTTTGTATGTTATAGTCACACACAGATACAACAGGTTAAATAATAACAATACTAAGACTATTCTGTCTTATAAAGCAAAAGGGGACGGGAAAATATATGGGCCGTCATGGTGGACAAATGGAAACCGAATTAACGGTGTGAATAATTATCCTTTTCCATGGCGTACCCCATGACGGCCCCAACTGGAGATGTACCAGATTACCAGTACTTCTAGGGGGGGGACAACTGCCTGCAAGACCCTCCTAACGAAGGTCTGGTCCCTGGCGTCTTGGACATCTAGTCTGTAGTGTCTAGCGAACGTTAACTGGCTAGACCAGGTAGCTGCTTTACAGATATCCACTAGAGAGGCCCCACGTTTTTCAGCCCATGAGGCTGCCACCCCCCTGGTTGAGTGGGCCCTGACAGTCCCAGGAATGTCCATTTTTTCGGCATCGTATGCCTCTTTGATGGTAGTTCGGATCCAACGGGCAATAGACGCTTTGGAAGCTTTTTTCCCTTTGTTCTATCCCGTGTACTGCAGGAGGATGTTGTCATCCTTTCTCCAAGGTTTAGAGATGTCCAGGTAGTGGAGAAGACATCTCCTCACATCCAGAGTATGCCATGCTGACTCCTTACTGTTCTTTGGGTTCTGGCAAAAAGAAGGTAACACAATTTCTTGATTGCGGTGAAAACTGGAAGACACTTTGGGAGCGAAGGTTTTATCTAGAGTTAGAATTACTCTATCTTCCAGAACTCTAAGGTAAGGTTCTCTAAGGGAGAGAGCCTGAATCTCCCTTAGCCGTCTAGCTGAGGTTATGGCTATAAGGAAGGTCAGCTTAAGGGTTAGGCTTCTAAGGTTAGTATTCTCTAAGGGCTCAAATGGAGGACCAGTCAGGTGATTCAACACCAGAGACAGATCCCAGTTTGGGATGTTTTGTTTTAAGCGAGGCCTTAATCTGGAGGTAGCTTTCACGAACCTCTGGATCCACTTGTGCTCCGCCAAGGAAGTATCAAAGAATGCACTAAGGGCTGACACCTGGACCTTGAGTGTACTCGTCTTCAGCCCTTTATCAAAACCTGCTTGCAGGAAATACAGTATCTGCGAGATGTTGGGAGACAACTGGTTAGGCGGAACTGAGCCGCAAAAGGACACGAATTTCGTCCATATTCTGGAGTAAATTCTGTGGGTGACCCCCTTGCGACTGGCCTTCATCGTGGAGATTACCTTGTCAGATAGCCCCTGGGCTGTTAGTATCTTCCTTTCAGGATCCATGCAGCGAGCTGGAGAGCCTGCGGATTGGGATGAAGGACTGGACCCTGGAACAGGAGATCTGGACGAGGTGGTAGCAGGAATGGATCCGCCATTGCCATCTTTTTTAGCCAAGGGAACCAGTTCCTTTTTGGCCACCAAGGCACTACGAGTATAACTTCCGCCTGGTCTTCCCTGATCTTTTGTATGACTCGGGACATGAGAGGTATTGGAGGAAAGGCATACAGTAACAGCTCCCCCAGGACTGGCTGAATGCGTCCCTTTGGTTGAAGGGCACTGTGGGTTCCAGAGAGAAGAAACGCGGGAGCTTCGTGTTCTTGCTGGAGGCAAACAGGTCTATTGACGGATGTCCACACCTCCTTGTTAACTGAAGGAAGACATCCTCGTGCAGACACCACTCGTTCTGATCGATCTTCTTCCGACTGAGGAAGTCTGCTGCCTAATTTTCTTCCCCCTTGAGGTGAATGGAGGAGAGGGATTGAAGATTGTCTTCTGCCCAGGCAAAGATTTTGTTTGAGAGTGCCAGGAGACCCGGATTTTTGCTTCCATCTTGGTGATGTAAGTATGCCACCGTAGTGATGTTGTCCGAGAATATCCTGACGTGCTTACCCCTCAGCATTTGTGTGCTGGACTTCAAGGTTTCCAGTACAGCTCCTAATTCCCAATAATTTGAGGAACGGGATCTCACTGAATCTGGCCACAGACCCTGAACAGGATGACCTGCGACAATCGCTCCCCATGCTGACTGACTTGCGTCCGTCTGTATAGTTGCAACTGGCCAAGGATGCCAAGGTACTCCTTTTCCCAGACTTGCCGGATCTAGCGGGTCCTTCAACTGGGTAGCATCCTCAAAAGGCAAGTCGGTCTTCTTGGTCATCTTGGTGACCTGGATGTCCATCTTAGGAGCTGAGTTCCATAGCCTGGCTTCCTCTTCATCAAATGAAAGGCGGTTCCTAAATTCTTTAGAAAGAGAAATTTTGTTTTCCGGATCCCTCCATTCTTCCAGAATCAGATCTCTGAGTGTATTGTTCACTGGGAACACACGCCTCTTCTTGACTTTGAGCAGACCGAAGCGTTCATCCTGAATGGACTGCGTCTCTTCTACCTCCTCTATTTTTAGGGTATCTCTTACAGCCTTTAAGAGGGGCTCTAGGTCTTCAGAGGCCAGCAGATATCTTGACTCCATCCTGTTTGCAGAGGTGGAGCGGGACGTATCAAACTCCAAAGAGTCCTTGACCGTAGCTCCTTCAGAGTCTGAAGCGGGGTCAGAAGATGAGCCCACTATTCTCTATCGCTTTTGAGGAGGTTCCTGGGGGGTAAAGGCAGCCAATGATGATGACACAGATGATCGAACTTCCTCCTGGATAAAGCTGCGCATCTCATCCATGAAGGAGGTCCTCTCCTCACGAATCAAATTATCCAGGCATTTTTTGCAAACAGGTTTTTTATATGCACTCAAAACACATGCTGCATTTTTTATGAGCCGTTTTCTTCCTCTCAGAGGAGGATTGCTCCTTAGCACGGCCTTTTTCCTTTTCCTTGGGATCCAATCAACGCACCACCCTATCCCTTTAACCCCTACTCACAGGAGGTGGGGATATGAGGTCCAAACCTGAGGCCTCCAAATTGCAGGGTTCCATGCTCCTAGAGGAACTACAGTAACCAGCCAGCCTAGAATGTAATAATAACAATTGAAGGCCTGGAGATCAGCACTGCAATGGTTAAAGGGTAGGATTTTACCTGGTACGGGTAAGCCAGGAGAGATCCACCAGGGTCTATAAGGTAAATGTGGCCCATGTCAGAATGTAGTATACATAGTATAACAAACATAGTATGTACAAACATAATATACAGGAGTATATAGCTCAGAAAGATGTGAGGTAAAAACCTGACCTTAATCAGCGCCAAAAGGAACCTTTAAGCTCGCAAGCAGCAGGTTAGAGGTGTGCTCCGGTATGAAGATTAGACCTCAGATCAACGCGATTACCACGCTGGAGCAATTTAAACTTACCGCCCCACGATCCTGCTTCCGGGTCGCGTGGCTTTGACGTCACTTCCGGAAGAGCGTGGGAGCACGAGGATCGCGCGTTCCGGGTGTCCTAGGCTCCAGGAGCTGCGGGCAGAGCCGGAGAGGACGCAGTTCCCGATGGGCAGAAGAAAGGGCCGCAACCCGATCGAGGCCCGGAACTGTGCTTGGGTAAGGGATAGGTCCCGCGCCATGGTGTCCCCCCTCACTGTCCCAACTAATGGGAAGCGAGGAGAGAAACTTCTCTCTACTCCCTGCCCTGTGTAGGGACAGGAAGCCACTGAAGTGTGTATGCGGGGGAGGGGCATTTAACCTCTCTGCTTCCTGTCCCTACAGAGGTCAAGGGCCATCCTCCAGTTGGGGCCATCATGGGGGACGCCATGGAAAATTTCAATTATTTTAGGGACCATTTTATTTCTATAGGGGTTTTGGACGTACTGTTTAACCCCTTAACGCTCTGCGCCATAGCTCTACGGCGCAGAGGTATAAGGGATGTATGAAGAGGGCTCACGGGCTGAGTCCTCTTCATACAGAGGTGGGGGTTGTTGCATATTGCAGCAAACCCCCACCGCTAATAACCGCGGTCGGTGCTTGCACAGACCGCGGCTATTAACCCTTTCAACGCCTTAAAAGACGGCGATCGGTTGCCATGGTAGCCTCGGGTCTTCGTTTGACCCGAGACTATCTGGCATCCGCAGATTCGTTACAATGAGCCAGTGGCTCATTGTAATGAATGTGCTGCAAAAATGCCATATATTGCAATACAGAAGTATTGCAGTATATGGTAGGAGCAATCTGACTATCTAGGGTTAATGTACCCTAGATGGTCTAAGAAATAGTGGGAAAAAAAAGTTTTAAAAATAAAAAAAATTAATAAAATATAAAAAATTCAAATCACCCCCATTTCCCTAGAACGGATATAAAACATAATAAACAGTAAAAAAACATATTAGGTATCGCCACGTCCCAAAATATCCGATCTATCAAAATATAAGAACGGTTACGGGCGGCGGTGACCTCCGAGGCGGGAAATGGCGCCCAAATGTCCAAAATGCGACTTTTACACGACATAAAAAAATGAAATAAAAAATGATCAAAATGTCGCACAGACCTCAAAATGGTAGCAATGAAAACGTCGGCTCATTTCGCAAAAAATGACACCTCACACATCTCCGTGCGCCAAAGTATGAAAAAGTTATTAGCGTCAGAAGATGGTAAAAAAAAATTTTTCTTTTTCGTACACATTCGTTTAATTTTTGAAAATGTATTAAAACACAATAAAACCTATATAAATTTGGTATCACCGCGATCGCACCAAACCAAAGAATAAAGTAGGCGTGTTATTTGGAGCGAAGAGTGAAAGTCGTAAAAACTGAGCCCACAAGAATGTGACGTGTGTTTTTTTTTCCACATTTGGAATTTTTTTTCCAGCTTCGCAGTACACGGCATGTTAAAATAAATAACATTACGGGAAAGAAAATTTGTTACGCACAAAATAAGCCCTCACACAGGTCTGTACACGTAAAAATGAAAAAGTTATGGATTTTTGAAGTTGGAGAGCGAGAAATGAGCCGAAAAACCCTGCGTCCTTAAGGGGTTAATAGACCTACATTAGGTCTCCGGCAGGTACATGGAGCCGGTGGGTCACAGCATTGACCGTGGGATCGAGCAGGTTAAACAGAATGAGTTTTGGTCCAAGCTGTTATGACAGCCGGGGCACTGCTCTTGCAGAACTTAGGTTAGGCCGACGGAGAAACCAATCAGCCTAGCCAAAGGCACCTTAGCGGCTGACTGAGAAATCCGTATGGGTGGTCACTAAGGAGTAGTAGAAACCAGCAGTGAAATTGTTGCATGAAGTATTTAGCACTAAGGGTTAACAGCTTCCATGCTGTGTAGAAAGTGTCTGGAGAATAGAGGCTGTGATGAGCGGCGTCAGAGGAGTATAAGACACAAGCCTGAGGTGTAACAGTGAGAAAAACTTCTACAGAATAACCCAAGATCTGCCCAGACAGAACTCCCCTGATGGTTACACAGAACAACATCACATGATCTTCCCTCCCTCCAGATTATGCAGCGAACAGGAGCCCCTCCGGTAGTTAGAATCCGTAAAAAATTTCTTGTTTATATAATCTACAGTCTCACAGAGCTAATCGGCATAACGGCAGGGACAGTCTAAACTGAGGAGGATAGAAAATAACCTGCTGGGTAAAGAAAGTAACAGGCACAAGAAGAGCTCTTTTCTTTTATCAGGAAGCTGTCAGCAGAAACTTGCCTAATAAACCACTACCAGTATGTGGTCAAGCAGACTAACACCTTACAGCTCATGTTTCAATGTGGTATTATCCAGAAAAATCAACATTGAAATGAGATGAAATTAGTTGTATAATGTCACAGTGGTCAGAAAGTCATTCCCTGTCCTTTATCCATGATATCAATCACCTTGAGCTTCACTTCAGCACCAAACTCTCCCAATCCTTGGCTTTGAAGTGAGGTGTAAATTGGTTGCATAAAGTCATCTTTTTTTTTAGTTACTTCCCCAAATTAAAAGAAAAAAAGATTTGGAATCAACCGCTTATTCTCTGTTCACATTACATTTGAGGCTTTAGTCTGACTACATGATGGAAAACTAACTTTTGACGCCATTGGGCATCCATGTGCCACGCTTGTGTCTTGTGGTGACGCACTTTACACTGCAATGAAGTAAAACATAACATCTATACAGTGAATAGGCTTTGGTAAGTTTGAAATCCGCCCACCACACTTGTGGGATTCACTTGAATGTTGTACAAAGACCAGAGGGCAGTGCTAAGGAAATGACTCCATGCTTCATAGTGATACATGATGCTGGGAGTCTCTTCAGCCTTAAAGAACAGCAGCAGTGAACTGTATACAGTATTTTAGCCCTTACACATATGGTCCTTGTGCTTCTATAAAGGACACGTTGTGCATTACAGGCTGTGCCATGCAATAAAGATTGCTGTACAATCTGCCAAGATGTCGGGTGAGGCAATAAACGCAGCAATGTTCAGGTCTGGCATTTGTAGTGTTCTTATACTGTTCGAGTTGTTCCAATGACAAATCACTTTGCAGCCTAAGTAAGGTCATTAAAAACTTAATAGCCCCTGTGTATCCTGCGCTTAACATGTGAGGGGGAAGTGCAGGCTATGTTATATATATATTGGGCACACTGCTCACTATAACGTTCTCCAATAGTCAACTGGAGGAAATTCTGGAGAACTTTCATACCAACAACCCGGTACAAAAGTTGTTAAATCCCCTAACCACATCCCCTTTTTCGGGAAGTTTCTCCCACTATGTCAGTCTACCTGTTACCGCACGTGTAAGTTTGAATCACTGATCTGAAATCAATCATACAGTCAGCACTGATAGAGCTGTGTGCATGACGTCTGCAGATGTCACCCTGCGCATTGCTAGATACTGTTGACTTGGTTCGGCTTCATGCACTTGCCTCGTTATTTACATACACATAATACATTATATAAACTATATACATTATATCACCCACATTATACTCTGAGTAGAGACTGGAGCAGAACTTTTTTTTTTTTTTTTTTTAATAAAGTTTGTAATCCAATGGACACACAAAAAAAAATCCAGGATGGGAAAAGGGAAGAAAATCCATAAATTAAGAGGTGTTTTGAAGGGAAGGGGGAAAAAAATAAACGAAAGAAGGATAACGTCGGGGGGAGAGGGGGTTGGTTAAAAAGTCTTTTTGCCCAAGTGTATAACACTTCCTCACAGATTGCAATGAGCGGAGAAATGTCTTAATGAAAAGCACTTACAAATGAGGGACAATACGTCTGAGTATGAAAATAAGATTCTTTCTGAAAACACATTTTTGGCACAGATTAAAAAAAACGTTATGTCGTGGGGGTCTGATTTCTCTAAAGTCAGTATTATATATATATTTATATATATAATATATATTATATATACTTATATACACACACCCATGGAGAGTCCTAGAATATCCGAGGAAAGGAAAATAGATCTCCCTTTTGTATGTTTTTTTTTCCCCATGTAAACTGTACATCCCAAATGAAAAGGAGTGAGAAGTCCTCGGAGCAGATCAGACCGGCTGCAAAAGACGGCGGCGACCGGCCGCCGCCATTCTCGTCTCTTTGTAAGAAAACGTCCCTTGCGCCTTTTTTTTTTTTTTTCCCGGTCACGAGTCCAAATATTCACAAGTTTCTGCTCCATTGTCCATTATTTTCCAGGCTTCTCTAGATCACAGCATGTCGCTCAAAATATGACACACGCAAAAGGGGTCGGGACGGGCAGGGAATGCTGTACAAAGGTCCATGTCACTAATTTAGTGCAAAGGCAGGTTCAGCTTTTTTTCTTTTAAAATTAAAAAAAAAAAAAAAAAGAAGAAAAGAAAAGAAACAAGCACACAAATCGTAACCATCATCTTGGAATTCTCCACATTTTCCGGGGGAACGTGGAATCCAACACCATCCTCCATAATGTTGCATCAGGCCACCTCTGTGTGCGTCAGCTTGTCCATAAGCGAAATGTAAACATCCTGGGAAGCAGCAACGCCAGCTCCATCCGGCGGGACGCGAATCCTCTGCAGCGGAGCGGGACGGAGCACTCAGTCAGCAACTGGTTTCCTTAACGGTGATGACGAAGAGTCTCATGCCGATGCAATGACGATCATTAGATGAGGAGAGATGTTGGAGATGCTGGCTAGTAAGTCCGGTGCGAGACGAGACAAGTGACTTTCTGAAAATTCACAAGGTGGGAAGATCTGCAGGACGTAGGCCGGCTGAAACATAAAATTTAGTTACGTGAAACACGGTGAATTCACCACATGCCGCTAAATTTAAAGTTGGAGATCTCACCACAGACTGACAATATGCAAAACCTGGATGTTCTGCATGTTCTACATTAATAGTGAAATAAATCAATGCTTTGATATTACTGTACCTGGTTGGACCCTGGGTTGGGTACATTAATGATGCCAGCAGCCTGCTTCGCCTGTAAGTAAGTGATGAATGCAGCTTTCAGCGATTCTGTCTGGTTTACTACATCCTCCTGGTCACGGCCACATGGAAGAGCAAGTAACAAGCAGTAGTCACTCTCCACCTGTGAACACAAAGAAGGAACGGATATCAATTAAAGAAATTCTATTGAGCAATAAGCAATAATTCCGATTCCCGAAATCAAACAACGAAGGAGTGTTCAGTCAGATGCAATACAAGGGACAATGATACTGCTTTTTATGTGATCTCTTACCATCATGCGGCGAGCTACCCCTTCCAGCTGAGTGGCCTCAAGTCGCATTCGCTGTGCGATCCTCAGTGGGGGTCCTCCCTCCGGGGCTGGGAGAGACCTGTGCGCCAACACATTATTACCAGAAACAAAGTGCAACTGTACCGCAGCCGTGTCATTCTTCAGCGCAAGGAGACCCTGCCATACAATTGGGTATTTCTGAAAGGAAATAAATATCTCTTAGGTGGGCACAATGTGATGCTTTTCAGTAACCTAAACTACAGAGCTGTGGAAAAGTCACAGTAGGGGCATGAACCCTGTGGTTCAATCAAACACAGTATCACTCATGCAAGTCCACAAAAAGTAAGGCATACTAACCGTCAGTAGCTGCACCATATCCACTGATCTTTGCGGAGGTTCTTGTTTTGGAAGAGACTGGACATCAGACCTTTGGAGAGCGCTGGCTGTAGAGGACATGTAGGTGCCCTGTTTCTGGGACTGGTGAGGGGAGGGCAGTTCTTGTTTTATATTAATAGTAACAGGAGATGGATAGGAATTCTGCGATGTATCTACGGATGCTCTCTGTAGGTGCGGAATATGAGACTCCATCTGACCGCTATGCCTGCTTAGTGCTGCGTGATGTACCTCACTGACAGACGACTGCGCCACCTTGGGGTCTGGACCTATTTGCGGAGTTTTACTTCGTCCAGGCGTGTTTGAGTGTGGATGTTCACCGTCAGGACCACCCTAGTGTAAAGAAAAAAAAAAAAAAACATGTAAAATTCTGCAGGCAAAATACACAGAAACACAAGACAATGAAATGTGGAACCAATCCTCAGCATCATGTTATTAGATGTGCAGAACTATGAGTGTTTATTCAGTATGGAAAACATGAATGCACAGTTCTTACAACATGTGACGTACCTGCGATGGGGTCATACTCCGTGACTGCAGGCCCATAGCTGATGCACTGGAGAACTGAGGGTGAGACAACTGAGCAGCAGGATGATAGTTTCGGATGTCTGTGTACACAGGTCTATAGTCATGAAATGAGCTCCCGGCAGGATGAATAAGAGGCACGCCGTGTGACACTACAACGGGCTGAGACAAGCCCAGGCCGCCGAGCATCGTTTGAGATAGTTTGACATCAGGTTGTTTGGCCAAGTCCTTCACAGGTTGTGGCGTTTTACTGGCAGGAGGAGTCTTTACCGGACCTTCAGGGGTTCTGGATCGTCTGGACTCTTGGTGCTGTTCGCCAACAGCAGAGATGTGAGAGTGCATCATCATGTGGGGCAATATAACATCTTGTGGAACGCTATAAGGATCCAGGCGCATCCCTGGGGTAGGCATGCGGTAATCGCGCTGCATGACCAGAACTTCAGACTGAACGTGAGCTGAACCTCGGCCCACAGGGTGGTGATAATGCATGTCCTCATCTGCAGAGTGCTGGGAAGACAAGGTAGGGAGTACCACTTCTCGAATAGCCGCTGGCTGTGGAGTGCTGGACTTCTGAGGCCTGACATCCATCTGAGGCTGCATAGCTGCTCGGGGAGAATGAAGTGCCTCGGGTCGTATACCATACTGCATTCCTGGAAGCGGTGGGGTATTGATTCTGACATCGCCTTGAGACAAGTGCCCTAGGGACACGGGCTGCGTTACGCTGTGAGGCGGCATAATGACAGTCTGCTCTGGGTGCATGCTTGGGATGTATGGAGGCACTGGTATTCCTGGGCCTAGCATAACAGAGGCATTGTTAGTTAAGGCAGGAGAAGCTGTAACACTGGGGTGACATGACCTGGCAAACGGAGATGGTGAATGTCCAGCATTACATGGTGAGTGAGGGTCCTGTTTAATATTTAGATGTGGAAGAGCCCGGTCTGTCGGTGTGTTGGATCCAGAAGCCACATGATTTGCCTCTGGTGGGATCTTGCTGGATAATGAATGATGGGGGCTCATATTAGTGGCTTGAAGCACTTTTGACTCCATCACTTCAGTCATCTTTTTACTAGCAGACACCATCTGACCAGGAAGCATCTGGCTGTGCATTAACACTGGAGATGCATTCTGGGTCAGTACTTTCACTGCTCCAGCTTGCGAGGAAGCATTAGAAACACTCATGTGACTTGGTTCAGATTTCTCCAACGATGACCGCTCTTGTTTGATGCTTGAGATGACTGGTGATGTGTTGTACTGTTGATAACCCGAGGGAGTCTGCGGGCCCTTTGGCAACATTGGAGATGGAGCAAGTGGCTCCTGTTTGATTTGAGACTTTGACACCGATTGCTGAATCTCAATATCAACAGCACTCGCAGGGGGGATCTGGCTGATTTTTGCGCTGATTCGCTGTGGCCCCTCTGTTTTCTGGCCTGAGTAAGTTAATAGCATTACTCCTTGTGAAGTGTTCACTCTCAGCCCAGGACTTGGCCCAGTCTCGGTGGGCCGTTCCTCTATGACGGTCATTGTGGGCTTTATACAGGCACGACTGTCATTAGCGTTCTGTCTCACCTTGATCTTCTGAGATGGGATACAAGGTGGGGCGGGCTGATGTTGTGCATGCTTGCCCGAAGTTATCCTCGGCAAATCGTCAGGGTCGTAGCTTGGAGGCAATCTACTAATAACGGAGGTCGGCTTATGGGCCACTATTGTGCCCTTCTCTTGAAAAGCTGGGGCTTCGGATGCGGGCAAGACAACCGTGTTGGTTTGAGGAACTGCAGATTTCTCTTCAGAGACTGGCTTTATAGCTTCCACTTGTGGATGAATGGGTTCTTCTACATGGGATGCAGGGACAGGTTCAGAGATAGATGCTGTAACAATAGTTGGGGTGTTGCTGGCCGATGACACATATTTTGGTTCCATTAATATTTTCCTTAAGGTGCTTGAGCTTGTATCAACATCAGAGGCCTTGGTATCAGGCGGTAATGCAGGAGGTGGAGTAGGAATGGAAGAATTCTCTTCATGCCTAACAATCCAGTCAGACATTATAGCTGGAGCTGAATGAGAAAGAGGCGATGCAGGGACAGCAGCTCCAGTTTTCCCTGGGGTAGCAGACAGAACTGTAGTCGTAGGTGCACTGGGTGGGGTAACTGGGGCACTTTCAGTACTTGAGCGTAGCTTAAAGCTGCTCTGACTAACGTCATCAATGTAGAGTGGTTGAGGAGAATCACTCAAATTTGTAGCACCTGACATCTCTTCCTCTTTTAATTCTTCATCTCCTTCCTTAGAAATAGTATCTGAAGAGGAATTCAAGCTTGTATCCATTGGTGGATTATCAGGGATGGAAGGAGCAGACTCGTCAGCAGGCTTTTCCTTGTGACCTTCGTCGGAGGAGACCTTCTCATTTTTTGGAGGAGATTTGCTTTGATTAGTTTCATGTACAAACACATTACTCTCAATGGTGTCGCGGCTCTTGCCACCCCTTCGCCTTTTCTTCTTCGCACGACCCTTTTGTTTTACAGGAAAGTCGCGTACAGCTTCGCATTCCTTGACAGGATTTGAAGACTCTGTAAAACGAATGTCCGACTCTTTGTTTTCTATAGTTTCTGGCTGCTCGGGTGCAGCAGGTGCCGGAGCTGCGTTGTCAGAGCTGGGAGTAGCATCAGGCTGTAAGATTAGATTTACCGCTTGGTCTGTCTCAGGCTGCAGCTCCTCAGTCGGAGGAGCAGCAGGGGCAGATGGAGTTTCAGAGGGAATTTCACCTTCTCTTTCTGCTGGATAAGTTGGAGCAGGAGTAAAACTTTCAGCGTCCCCAGAAATGTCGTAAATAATAGACCCGATAGCTGCTGCCAATTCTGTTTCGCTGGCCTGATGTGCAGGTTTATCCCCTTCCTCTTCTGGTGGAGCCTCTGATGCTTCCCCACTTTGAGCGTCTTTATAAGGTGGAACAACAGAAGTTTCAGTGATCTTCTCGATGTTTTCGACAGCTTGTTCCAATTCTATCTGTCGTGCCAGTTGTACGGCTTCAGATGAGATCTTTGTTTCCTTCACTGCATCTTTATCAGGAGTTTCAGAGAATACAGTTTCAGGTGGATTTGTAAAAGGTGGGGAAACATTATCTTCTTTCAGAGGACTTTTGATTTTGACAGGTGAAACAATTATTGACTCTGTATCATCATGTGGTCTCAAAGCATCCTTCACATCGGCAGCATTCAGGCGAATTTCTACCTTCTTCAAATGAGGAATATTTCTGGGGTTTTTGGGTCTTCCAACTTTGGATTTATTAGTTTTCTCCAGAGACTGTTTTTTGTCAGGCAACTCTGCTATAGTTTTCTCAGGAGATTTCTCTTGTTCCACATCTTTTAACTCTGTATTACCATCACCAACTTCTTCCTTGTCTAATCTGGTCTTGCAGACCTCTTCCATCTGTGGCTCGGTTGTCTCATTACCATCTTCACTTGTCTCTGCTGAACTCTCTTGTGTCTGTTGTGCCAAGTCACTTTTAGCTTTTTTACCCTGCTGACTACTAGACACAGGAGAATGAGACAATTTTTGAGATCTTGGAGACCGCCATCCCTCTACCGGTTTTGCATTTTCAATAGGTTCCTTCATTTCTGTATCCTCGTTCTCTTGTTTTAATGGCTCTGCTTTGATGGGAGATACATCTTTCTTGCGAACCTTTGGTGGCCGACCTCTTCTTGGGGTTGGAGGTGCAGTAACTGGGGCATCTGAAACATCTTTTTCTGATCTCTTTCTTGTAGATCGGGAAGTCTCTGTAGGTTCTTTGACTGAGGAAACTCCGTCATTATCGCCTGTGGTAGCATAAACAGATCTAACGTTTCTTCGAGTTCTAGGAAGAGCGGGCTCCGAGACATCAGGTTCGGTTACTGCACTTGGAGATTTTGCAGAGCTCCTGGAACCTCTTTCGTGCTCAGTTTTTACCTCGAGATGCTTTTGGGGCTCTCCACGAGGGGAGGATGACCTGTTGCGCTTCTCGCGGTCAATTCTCACACTTTTTCTGGTTGCTGGTTTATCTGAAGCATTTGATCTTTTGCCTTTCGGTGCCTTTTTGTTTTTCGCTGCATTAAGAGGTTCTACCTCCAATTCATTTTCAGTGATCACAGGTTCAACTTCATCTGGGACTGTGTCTGGTTTCTGGCACACATCTGTTTCGCTGCTTGTATTAACAGGTGTTTCTTCTTCAAAGGTTTCATCAGGTTCTTCTATCTTTCTGTCTGGCTTGGAAGGAGAAACTGCAGGTGAATCATTTTTGGGTTCAGGCACCGGTTCAGCATTGCTCTCAGAAAACGAGGCTCCCGGTGTTGGTGGCTTTGTATCCAAATAGGAAGGTTGCTCTGTATTTCTAATCTCTTCAACTACATGTGGGGTAATTGGTTGCGTCTCTGTTTCCAAAACAACTTCAGTAGCTTCTACTGGGGGAGGTGGTGGAGGGATTGGCGGAGGAATAGGTGGTGGGATCGATGCAGGGATAGGAATGACCAAGCAGGGTGGTTTAGGCTCTTCAACAACTGGTTCACTAGGTCCGGCCGGCTTCTCTTCGACTATCTCAAGAGAATGGGGTGGTGTTTTGTCAGTAGAGACTTTATCTGGGAGTGGTGTGATAGGCTCTGGTTGAGGAAGCGGTGCTGGTGTTGGCACAACAGAAACTGGCGATTTAATCTCTCGCTCTTTGCTCTCTGGGGCAGGTTCTGGAGTTTTTGGCCGAATCTCTTTTTCTTCTACTTTTTCTACTTCTTTCGGCTTCTGCTCTTTTTCTTTCTCTTTCTGCTGCATCTTTGTGAGCTCAACGAATCGACTGTGAAACAGGACCACAGGTTCTTGCACAAGGTCTGAAGCGTAACTGATTCCGTCAGAAGAAAGCTGTCGACCGTAAGGACGAAACACACCTATATCTGTGTCTTCCTCTTTCTTTTCCAGATGTTGGAGCCTTTTGGAGTCCTGTTCAAAGATTGAACTGTGGAGAAAACGAGAGGCAAACAGTTCTTGCTTTTCTTGCTCCTCCTCCTTGTGGTCCTCTTTTTTGTCATCCGATTTACCATCAGAATCTGTTCTGATTTTCTTTTTTTTCATGTACCATGATGGTATAGGTCTTGGAGCAGAGTCCACTTTCTCTTTGTCTTTATTACTTCGAAAATTTGCAAACCGGGAATCCCAGTCTAAAAAAGACCAATTTTCTTCACGGGAGGAAGACAGTGATTTTGCTCTCTCTAGTAAGGCTTTTGTATCTGGGGTGATCGTTTTATCTAATGCAAATGAGTAAAACTTATTTCTTTCTAATGAGCCAGATAGCCGATCTTCCTTGTCTCTTAACTTATCATCTCCATCCCTTAATAAAAAAGAAAACCTTGAACCGTCTAATATAGAAGAGACTTTAGGGGACACCGGTTTTTGATCACTTTCCTCATCTGAGTCTGATGGAACTTCTCCGGGTTCTAGATCTCTGGGACGCTTCCGAATGGCCTCCCTTTTGATAATGTTACTAGGAAAGCTAATGTCCACCCTGTTGCTTTCTTGTTTGATCTGATTATCCCATTTGCCATATTCCTCTTCAGGACTCAGAGCCATAATTTTACCTTTGGAAGGGTCAGTCGGGTTTTCCTTTTTGATGGATTCGTTGGGCATTAATTTATAGTGTTCATCTTTAAAAGCCACATTAGGAAACACAGTCTTTTCATCAACATGAGGTGACTCCTTAAATTCCTTAATAGGCATCAGCCCTGGTGAGGTAACTCTATATTCATCCTCAATGAATCCAAAAGGTCGGATGCCTGGAGAAGCCATCTTCTCAGACTCATCACTAATCTGGCGAGAGCTTCGATAGTGTCTTTCAGGTTTGGTGATTTCATAATCCAAATGATCGTTCTTTTTTTTTTTAGTTGGAGGGGAGTCATCGGTGACGTCTTGAGGAGGCTTCCCCACTTCATGTACCAGGCTGCGCCTTTCATATTCCTCTGCTTCTTTGTTAAGACTTCTGAATTTTTCAGACTTTATCATCTCCAATTCCATCTGCTGCTTCAGCTTGCGGTTTTGTTCCATCTGTTTCCTGTAGCTCTGAGTGTGATCTATGTCAATTGCAAGTTTTTCTTCGGCTTCTGATCTCTCCAAGCCCACAGTTTCTCTTGTAAGATGACCATAGATTTTCCTGTCATCTTTCGACGAGTTGTCAATATCTTCTGACAAGAGTGGATGCCTCTGAAGGTTTTTTACAAAGGACATCTTCTTAGAAGTTACTTCTGGAGATTCAAATTGATCATCTACCGATTCTCCTAAGCGAAACGGAACATCTGAATTAGAACGTCCAGAGACACCAACGGGCAACAAATCTTGGCCGTCCTTTGGGCTGTTGATGGTGAAAAGTCTTTCAGATTTGCTTTTTCTACTCTCTCTTTTCAAAAGATCTTTCCTAGAACCTTTTCTATCAAAATCGCCCTCCCGGGCAACAGCAAAGTCTCTTGAAGAGACAGGCTCTGGTGGTTTCCTTAAGCCCAAGCGGTTTTCCTCCTCTTCTTGGATACTCCTTCGAACATCAAGTTTTTGACGTTCACATTTTAGATTAGCATCAGCAAATCGTCTTTTACGGGCTTCTAACTTGTCTAGGTCAGCAGAAGTGGCGGGCTCTGCAGGCTGCTCCGGCTTTAAGTGCTTTTTAAGTTTCTGCTTGCCCTCTTTGTCCACGACTTCAATGTGGCTAGATAGTAGCTTCTCTTTTGGCAACTTAGTTCGTGTTGATTCAGCTTTCACTTGCTCAAATTTGGGTTGTTCAAGTCTTGAAATCTGAACTTTCTGATCGGATGAAGGCGACTTTATAGATTCACCATCTAGCTTGTTTTTTGAAGCCTTTTCTCCCCCAGGAGCATCATAGACTTTCCCTTCCTTTTCATTTACTCTTGTGAGAACCACACAAGGCATGAGGTCCAAGCGGTTTTTAGATGCACAGTCCTTATCATTTTTCTCTTTGGCCAGCTGCTTGGCACTTCCTTTTTGCTTCTCTAAACTGGGCTCCTTTTCATTATCTTGATCTGTTTCAGAGGACTGGGAACTTGTTGAATGATTTTTGGACTTTCGCTTTGACCTATCGGATTTGTCTTTTTCGCCTTTCTCAGCCTTTTCCTTGCGCAGGAGACGTTTTTCTTTATCAGATCGATCTGAATCAAAGGTCCGCTCCTTTTCTGTTTTGTCACTTTTTAAGTAACGATCAGTCCGTGCTTTGTCAAGTTTATCAAACCTTGAAGGGGAGACAGAACTGCAACTTCCGCTGCGGTCAGATGAGCGACTATAAATTCTACGTTCTGGGTCGCTGGTAATCCTTTCAGACTGCGATGGCGATGCAGCAGGACTCTGAGGTCGTCTTGAATGGGTTGGACTTTGGCTACGTTCTGTCTGTCTCCGCTCACTATCACGCTCACGATCGGTCTCAAAGCGTTCTCGTTCCCGTTCTCTTTCCCGTCTGTAACTATATTCCCGGATGTCCTGTTCGTATGGGTCTCTATAGTCTCTGTATTCTCTTGATTCATCATAATATCGCTGTTCATAATAATCGCCTTGGTAGGATTCCCAGTCTGGGTAGAATTCTCTGCTTCGAGCAGGGTACTCTCTTCTTGTTTCCTCTTGATATGTCCCCACAGTCCTGACAGTATCATAATAAGTCCGTTCTGTGGAAGTAAATTCATGGTATGATCCTCTTCGGGTTTCATCAGTTCTGGAAATAAGTAAAACAACAGGATGTTAGCGATTATGTACATTTTCCTCACCTGAATATGTTATTTAGCTAATAAAAATCATTAAACATTCATAGAAGTGGATGACATTACAAACATAGTATTACTTTAAATGACCCCTGTCAGCATTATTAAGCATGCAAAATTGCTGACAGCGCTAGGAAGGAGCCCTGGAGTGCTATTTAAGTAACCTATGTGGGTGGCTGTAGTAAGAGAATTACACTGAAAGAGATGATTTAATTTAGCACACACTGCTTTTGCAAGGTCCCAGAAGATAGGATTCAGCAGCACAAAGTATGGACGTTGTGGATCAACTCCCTGTAGGGAGCCCCTTCAACACATTGGCACAATTTAGGACATTTGCAGGGGCACCGCACTCGGCACTAAAAAGTCTCTGCTAAAGTAAGGCCAATACTACTCATTCAATGCTCACATAGGCATGTTAACAGTTCTACAGTGCTCCTACACAGGTTTTATCTGGGTCACCAGTCCTGACCAACTCCCTTTAGTAATAATCTTGTCCTATACTTATATTTATTGTTATTCTCACCTTCTTTCTGATATTATTTCATAGATATCCCGAATGTCCTGTCCGGAGGACTCCATTGATCCATAGAAAGCTAATTGGCTTTCTTGGTTTGCAAAATCCACCTTTAGAAAAAGAAAAATCATAAATTAGCTTGAACTGAAAGGAGGGGTGTGTGCCATGCAAATGTACTTATCTTTAACATGTCTTCTATCTATCTGGCATTTATACTCATGCTGAAGAAAATTTCAGGTTCAGATGCATGCTAGATTTTAGGTCCACAGTTTAATATTAGTTACTCTAAATATTATTATTTGTAAGCAGTGCAGTTTATTAAAAAATATTAGGCCATAAAAAATCCTAAAGTAATTATTTTTCTCATAACAGAAAACACCTGAGGTCACATGCAAGTGGCAAAATGCAAAAAAAAAAAAAAAAAAGTCTCCACATCACCAGTAAAGGCAGCAGGTACTATGATACCATGAGATCGCTACAAGAAGACATTACAGGAGGAAGGATAGAACTACAGGGAAAGTGGAAATGGGATGATATAGGCAGGGGTACTAGACACTGGTAGAATGTATTGTGGCAGTGTGAGCAAGCCTATACATTGTGTGGGGACTGCTACAAATTTTTAATTAAAAACAAAAAACTAAAACAGGTCACTGACCAAACACAAATGTTAAGAAAAAGAAAAAAGGTGCAATTCAGAAACTGAATCATCTCCCTCCATAATGATCAGGGTTACCTTTGTGTAGAGATATAACTGCTTACCAGTAACAAGAGAGATTTAAAGAAATGACAACATTGAGGTATTCAGAGACACAAGGCAAACGATCCGCTACTAAAAGCTTCACGTCAGCCTGTAAGCTCTGGGAAAGCTGTCATTATAGAATAGCTTTCCAATGTAATGTGAATCCCCCTGCCATGGGTTTAACACAAAAAAAAAAATAGAACTTGCTAGAAAAATCCTACTAATTTCAGGATTTTAATTTTGATGCACTTATTAAGGTGGTCTCTGCACACCTTAACGATATTCCCACCAATCTTCCTCCCCTTGGTCTCTTTTAGAGCTGCTTGGGCAAATTCAATCTCACTGTAGAGAATCAGGGCCATGCCTTTAAAGCGATCATACACCACCTGTCGGGAAGAAAAAAACAAAAACAAGGAAACGTAAGAGCTGCGTCCACTGGGGACTTGATAAAAGATCATCTTGGTTCATCTTGTTTCAATGAGGGATTTGATTTTATGACTTTCCTGTATCCCATGTAGTAAAATGGAATCCATTACTGACTAGATGAAAGGCCTAATCTGCTTATTTGTCTGCAGTTCTCAAGGTTTAATAATCGAGCTTTTTAAGAAATATATAATATGCTTAGCATTTATTGTTACTGGTAAGACAGCTGTTGTTTTGCAGAGAGGTATGAATGGGCGCGGCGAATACATGGATGTACAATGTATACTGCGTCCTCTCCACAAACTGCTGTCAGGGAATAGCGGAAGCTCACACATTACCGGCAGTACAGATGGGTGCAGGCTTTGATCCTATACGTGTACTATTACATGACTATTACAAATATAGTCAGACCTGGTTTATTACAACTCTGAATTTAGGTTCTCTTCCATTCCCAATTATTTGTGTCTGACAATATATGTAATTGTAATTAAAAGAATGAAAGGACAGGAAAGAATTTAAGAAGATGCAGGATTAATAAGTGCATCAGCTAAAACAGGTTGGATAACATACCTTAAGCACAGGCCCGTAACGGCTAAAATGGCGTGTTAAATACTGCTCTGTGACACTAGATGATAGGCCATCTATCCACACGCAGTTTGTAGGCATACTTTTCCCAAAGCCGAGCTGTAAATAACAAATATATTAACACGTAAGCTCACTAGTACAGACATGCAAAGTACTCTTTGGTATGGGGGAAGGTCACCAAATTCATAAGATTTTTATTCAGCATGGCCTCACACGAACTTAATGAATGAAAAATGCTGACTCTATACAAGGGAATCTAAAAAATGGCTGAATGTTAATTACATTTATAAACCTAACTAGAAGCGATTCTATTAGTGAATCATCTTGAAGACTGAAACACTTCAAGAAATTCAATGTATAATCAGAAAGAAAGCGATCTGCAAAGCAATTACACAGAAGTCAGGATTATTTCACTCTTTTTAAGAGAAGGGAAAAATGTCGATCAACACTAAAACCATATACCTTTAACCGGTTGTTTCCCAGATACTCTCCGTCCATCTTCTTAATGGCTTTACAGACGCTTGTAATATCACAGTACTGCAGAAACGCGTACTGAGGAACACCATTCACCTTCTTAACGTCAATATCCTGGGTAGCAAAGGAGATGAATACAGTGAGATCAATAGGGATGTGGAACAAAAACTGGACTGTGAATCATCTAACACAAATAGATCAAGAGTAAAGGAAAAGCCCAAAAATCAATGGATGAACTTTTAAAATTATTGTAATGAATAAACGGTTGGCTTCAGTATGATCACTTAGTGTACAATGCTAAAGTAAGGGCGCCAAATAAATTTAGATGCTGAATAATATTCTAAAGGATTTAAACAGATGAATCCCTATTTTAGAAAAGGTCAAAACCCGTCCATTGGTTGGTCGTACCACTTCTGCCCGGATTTCACAGACCGGCCACAATAAAAAGGATGGGGCTCCTTGTATCTTATATCACCATGATGCCGAGACCCGTCAGCATATGTAGGCAGTCCTTAAAATCGGCCATACAGAAATGTGGCATGCACCCATGGTTGTTTGAATAAGCCCAAAGGGTCACTAATACTTATAACGACAGCTCACAAATCAAGATGCTACCAAAATAAAATAAAGCTATCTTCAGAAGTGGGTAGAGCCTAACATACCACAATCTCTCCAAATCTCTGAAAAACATTGTGCAGATCTAGGTGGGTGGTGGTTTTTTCCAAATTGCCAATGAAGAGGGTCCTCGTGGCCTTGGGATGAAATTCATCTATCCGCTCATCAAGAGGGCGAAATTCATTTTCACTTTCCGTTTCTGGTAAGGAGAGAAAAAAAACAAAGGGGACATTCTTTCTAAATCACTGATAAAGATGGAAGGTATATATTCCATACACTGCAGGCAGCGGTGTTCATTCATAAATCTAGGACAGACTTCCAAAGGACCACCACAGTGCTAGGTTGCTTCCATGGAAACAGATGAGACAACATACCTGGTCCTACCCATGCTGTCACTTCTATCTGCATTCCAAAGAAAAGTTTGCCTTTTGAGGCATTAAGTGCTTTTTCCTGATCTTCTTGCTGCCTGAAAAAGACCAGACCATATCGCTCTTCCGATACACCATGTATCTGTACAGATGTGACTTTCCCATATTTCTTGAACTCGTGAAAAAGTCCATCTTTAAGGCTTGTATCTAGAGAGAAGAGAAAAACCTTCATGGAGCTTCATAACTTGACGGAAAAATTACTTGCGTCTGTTCCATTAAATCTTAATGTTCTGTGATTTTCTTTTAACGTGTATTTTACCTGTCGAGCGTACGGGGAGATTCTGAACTTTGATCCCAAAACTTTTTCGAGGTTCATCTTTATCCAAAGATAAGAGCGGCTGGGAAGGAGGTGCAGGGACTGCTGCGGACTGCACGGACCTTGCTGGAGATTCGTCACTAGAGGTGCTGCTGGAATCACTGCTGTAACAAAACAATTACTGTCAGATTTACCACAGTATGAGGAATACAGACTAGAAACCAGCCATTTTTGTTATACAACTGACATACTAAACAGACTTCGTACAGCACGTTGGGTGACATTATCTCCCAATCCAGCACTAAACAAAAGTGGAACACACCAGATATATTAACCAGTATATTAAAGACAGGTGGCTTATAAACTGTTGTTAAAAAACATAAGCTGGCCATTCACAATCATTAGTTGAAAACAGTTATTGCTACCAAACTCCCCAACAGACTTGGACCGACAGTGCAGGTAGGTTTTATAGCAGTGAAAGAGGGAATTGCAGCATCTCAGAAAACACACTCCCTACTAAATAACACACATGACAGATGGTTTGGGGAAACAATGATCTATTATATGGGCATCTTGAGTCTAGATCAGTAGTTCTCAACCTGTGGGTCGGGACCCCAGTGGGGGTCGAACGACCAAAACCGGGGGTCGCCTAAAGCCATCGTAGCCGAAATTTTACTGTGTTTTTACTGCGAGTTGCATAGTTTGGGGTCACCACAGCATGAGGAACTGTATTACGGGGTCACAGCATTAGAAAGGTTGAGAACCACTGGTCTAGATGAAGAATATTTTTATCATAATGAAAATTCTATGAAGCTTACTGCAAAAGCAGGGAAAAACATTTTGGGCACTGAGGCAACTACGCAAATAAGAAAAAATTCACATCTAAATCTGATAATAGAAATCCAATTACATTTGGGAAAACTGCAACAATTAGAAAATAAAGGAAAAAGAAAATAAACAAAACATACATATATATATATATCAATGAATCCTTAGACTAGAAGGGAAGAGTGCTTGATCCACAGGGGGGCGCCCTACATCCACAGCAAAGTGGTAGAATACAGCTCAAATGACTCATTCCCCATCAGAAAATTTAGCATTCCAGAATGTTACAGAGTTGCAAATATTACAGAAAGAAAAAACTCAAATGGCAGAGAAGAAAACATGCAAAATGTAATAAGCTACATTAACAGCACTGTCCGGACACACTTTTTTTTGAGGGGGGAGGGGCACAGAACAAGGAGAAACAAAAAAAGAGAACATCCATATCATTGACTGCAGTTCTATTAGAATGGGACTCCTCTCATTACAGGCTTACGATATGCTTTGCAACATTAAAAATTCCAACAACAATCTTAGGCAATGTTCGCATTCAACATGGGAATCCAAAGCACGGACCCAAAGCTCCTCTAAATTTCATATTGCAGATTTGCAGTTTGAAGTATCATAGAAATGCCCACAAATTTACTTGGGCAACAAATCCGCACTATGACTACGTCTATTAGCACCACATCTCTGCAGGGATGAAAATAAAGTCGACTTTATATATGGTTTATATATGTTAAAGGTATTTTTTTTGCCCCTTTAAAAAACGTTGTTAATACAATAATGCACAATTTAGGAAATCAAATTGTACAATGAGCCCATAATGTGCTGAAAACCAATGCATGGTGCAAAAATTTCACCCTTCAGAAAAATTGATTTTTAGCTACAGAATTATCAGCAAGAAGTTAGCGTAGTCATCCAATATTTATGTTTCTACAAGTTCACCTGGAGTATTGTAGGAAAGGACACCATGTGATCATTCCTGAAATACAGGCAATCATAAAAATATATGCCCGGAGAGGCTGGAGCAAATGTGAAGAGCAAGGGTAAGATGGATAGATATGTGTAATAAAGTGGCATTGAACAAAGCATGGGTGGATTTTGCACTGTACCAACACATATCACTCTGAAATAATAAGCCATTTTCTCCGGATCAATGCTGCTTGACAGCAAATCCAGCAGTCAGAGAGGGGGGGGGGGGAACATATCATTGACAACATCTTTTTTTGATGATACAATTCATTAATACCAGCTCTGCACTTAGAGATTTGCTGCTGACAGTAATGGGAGGGGAATGATCAAAAGAAACACACACACAAAAAAGCATATTATAATTGTCACATATAAATATAACAAAGGGAAAAAAAGACACTATACAAATGCTATAGCATGAACCAACACTGTCCATGTATCACAAAAAACTGGACTCCTAGTGAGGCCTGCAGTTCCACCTTCTCAGATAAAGCAAGTGCTCCTTTAGCGGGGGCACCTGAGGTCACAACCCCTAACCTGCTAGATTGCTCCATAGTCAGACATATATTCTCTAGGCCAGCACCACACACACACACCATTTCTATCTACTGTACTCTAAAACACAAAGGCAAATTCAAAAAACAAAAAAAAGTAAGCACTTTTGCTAACTTTATTTTCCAACTTCTTTTTCTTCATTAAGTCTTATAAGTTGTACACACACACACACACACACTATGGAGACGTACTGGTGCATTACCTCTGAAATCAACATATAGATATGTAGCTATTGTATATCGTAAGGCTCCCACAAGAAGCAGGTGATTGTCTTATACATGTATTATTCTACCTGCAAGTCCACAGAAGATATGGACCAGTAATCACCAAGTCCGTGTCATACGTTGCATGGACTATATTTATTTTACACTCCTGCACGGATCATGCGACTGTGGGACCATTTTGCAACATTTACCAAGGAGAGACAAGGTGTTGTACATAAGCCCATAATACATGGATAGTACCAAAAGATTTAGCTGTCAAATCCCAGCCTTGCTTTCTCAAAGAATCTATAAAAAATGGCCTGTTGTGACACAGATGAATCACCAAAGTATAGATATGTCATGGGGACCTTGTACTGAGGATGTGCAGGTAGAGGGGTGTAGTAGGAGGGGTAATCAGTCTTCACTCTACACTTTTAGAATTAAGTCCTTTAAAAGCAAGTACAACAAAAAAAAAATGGTATAAAAGGAAACCTATAGAATGTTTTCTTTCTATTCATTTTTTCACCAGAATGTTACCAAATACTCATCATTCAATGGATTTAGTGTGTCCAATCAATCATCTTCATAAATGTTCGAATGTTATTATTTTTTTTATTTTAGTAGTTTCTTCCAGGGTAACGCCTTCAATAAAAAAAAGCAGTTCCCATAGTTAGGTCATGAACTGGCTTCAAATATAAAATTGCCTTTAAGACACCATCCAATTTTAAAAGGGCAATATTTCTGGTATGGGAGTGCAGAAAACAGGTCATCCAATCGACGCTGAAAAATATCAAACCAGTCTGACTGGTTCAGCTGACACAATTTGCTAGTGATTTTCCCTAGATGCATAACACCAGAAAGATGTAGAAAAACCAGAGGAAAGGACGGCCATGCGCAGAGCACTGCTATCCCCGGGGATCACTGACTGATCTAAAATTCTAGGCAGCAAGCGAGCGGAGAATGCTGGGAAACAACAATACTGCCAGCCTGAGCTTCTCTCAATTAATACAACGCACGTTCACATATTGAGCACAGAGAAAAACTAGAGAATCTCGGCCCACCATCACATAAAACTAAAAATACCAGACAACAGAGAAGGTACAATGACAATACTAATAGCATTCTGGCCCTATGCAGTGTACAATGCATTTTTTGTGATAGTCACTCATTACGATGCTATTAACCCAGTACAGTCAGTCCCCGGGTTACATAAAAGATAGGTTCTGTAGGTTTGTTCTTAAGTTGAATTTGTATGCAAGTCAGAACTGTATATTTTATAATTGTAGCTCTAGACAAAATTTTTTTGGCCTGACAATTTAAAAATTGTTGTCATAAGAACCAGGATTACCAATAAAGCTTAATTGCAGAGATCTTTGTTAACTGTTATAGCTGTTTATTGTAGCCCAAAGTTAATGTACAGTGAATTCCCAACATCCAGAGGTCCGTTTGTAACTAGGGGTAAGTGGGATGTTCTTAAGTATGGGATCGCCTGTAAATACTTTGTAGGGGAAGACAAATCCGCATAAATCATTATCTGGAAAGCAGAACCTTAAAAGGGGTTTTCCCACAAAACATGTGTCCGACGTATACTCCATGCTCGGCGATCTCCAGTTCCATGGAGATGAATGGGGCAGCACAGACATGCGCTGCCGTCTGCATCACCCATCTAGGGGAGCGTCAAGGAGTCCGGCGGAAGTACCACGGACGCCATCAGATCCTCCGTTCTCATGATCTGTAGGGGTATCATCACTAACTTGTTTCGTGGGAAAACCCCTTTAACTTAAATCTACCTTAATCTACACTAGATTTTACCCAAACAATCTTGTGACATTGATATTCCTTGGGGTCCTCTTAGTTGGGTGGCTTCTAAGTGGCAACTTTGATGTTAGATAATATATGAGCTTTGTATCAGGATATCCGCACAAGCACACCTAGCCGCCCAGAGATTAACATTCATGTTGTGATTGAAGGAGGGGGACTCCAAAACGATTTGAGGGTTCAGAGGTTTTCCCGAATGTGTGCAAAATATTACAGCAAGGAGAACCATTTGTTTCTAGAATATATCCAACTAGAATTTTTTCTACCTCAGCAGAGAACAAAAGGAATATGACACCAGTCAGACCTTTTCATAAAACAAAACAGACGGGGACTCACAAGCATACGCTAAAAATCCCTTTACGGCGTTGAAACGCGTAGTCACAATTCCAATAAAAATAATCAACAATACACTTTGGATGTAGCGCGTCTCACTCTTTGACCCCGTTTTTTCTCTATCTCTACACAACACATTTTAAATATTTATATAAATAGATGTCTGGACATTACTCCACAGCTTAACATGCAGGAGGCCTTCGCTTCCACTGACCACAATTACCAACATCACAGGATAATGACCCATACAAAATTTGGCTTATTTAAGATGATGTCATTCAATGTAGCAAACTCTTCCATGTTTTTTGGAAAACCAGATTTGTGCTGGTGATTAAACAAGTCTGTAATCTCAACTTCAAAAATAACTTAAAAAAAAAAAAAAAAAATTAGGTGTGAAAAGAAATCCAAATGACGAAGCCCTGTGCCCTGAATAATGGTTTCGATTACGCGGTGACAGGACTATAAAACCTCTAAACCGCCAACATTACAAGTCACAGAAAGGAAACGATTCCAATGTGAATATGTTCCGATGTAAATCTATAAGGAGTCATTTGGACACTAGCCATCTAGTGTGTACGGCCAGCCTTACAGATGCCAGTTGTGTAGGTTTCTTCCATTCGCTGTGAAATAAGTCTGAGCGGATCACACCATGGCCGAGTCTGCTGCTCTCACTTAATCACATTACTGCCTTCATTAGCTAAGGTAAGGATGAGCACAGTCAATGGGATATAGGTTACTGGTTGTAATCCTGAAGCCTGACTAGACCCATGCAGAGAAATTAATCCCAGAAGACTTACTACATAATAAGATGTCATAAAACTGTGATGGGTGGGGGGGAAAGACGGCAGAGCCCCATGCTAGCCAAGAGGTGGTCATACACATTAGGCTTAAGAAAGGACATAAAATCTGGGGAGCTAAGCTACCCACAGAGGTGTCTGGCAGCATCTGACTGCCCTTTCCCAATTGAAAACGCATGGGACACAGTCAAACTGAGATTGCATTCCCATGAGAAGTCCATCGGCAATAGCCATCACTGAGTTGAGCTTTCAGAGTGCGTTCACATGTGGCGTTTACAAACCTAATGCAAACACGCGGGGGCAGGGAAACACGTGAGATCGGTAGCCAGCAGCCAATTTAGTACAAAATCCAAAACACTGTGGGGAGATTTATTAATGTGTCCACGACAGAATTTTGTCGTAGTTTGCACTAAAAAAACTGCCTGCACCACGTTTATAAAGTTTTCTGGCTCTCCTACGACTAGCTCAAAAAAAGGGGCTTGGTCTTCTGCCAAAAAAGTCTGTGCGTCAGAAATACTGCTAACCAGACAGAATTCAGTATTAGACCTGTCATGCATGGGATGACAAAGAGATCCTGTATGTGTGACAGGATCTCATAAGCTCTTACGATGTACAGCCCTGGGGCCCTGATTTGACCTCAGGGCTGCCATTGCAACGATCAACAAAGCAGAGGCATTCAAAAGGTTGAACACTTCAACGGCTGACATCGCTTGTTTCAAAGATGCCGGCTCAGCTCCGATGACAAGCTGAAGAGGCATCAGCTCAGCAACGGATTTATTCATAACTGAACAGCAATTGGGAAAGATATTTACAAATAGATCCACACAGAAAGCAGATGATATGTAACACAAAATGAACCTAAACACTTAAAGGAAATCTATCAAAATCAAGCATGATAAACCAGGGGAACTTACTCATAGGCATTGTACTGTGGTATTTTTCTTATATTTATTATCCATCGCCTCCATCCTTTTCAACTTAGAGGAACTAGGGTAGACCCTCGGACTCAACGTCATAATTTTAGAAGATGATTTTAGAAGGAAGGAGGCCAGGGATAACAATTAAAAAATAACCATAAGTGTAAGTGTCCCTGGTTTATCATGCTCGGTTCTGATGGTAGATTTCCTTTAAGAGAGACACTAGGGCACCTTTATAAATACAGGCAGTCCCCGGGTTACATACAAGATGGGGTCTGTAGGTTTGTTCTTAAGTTGAATTTGTATGCAAGTCGGAACTGTGTACTTTATCATTGTAACCCCCAGCCAAAATTTTTTTGGTCTCTGTGACAATTGCATTTTAAAAATGTTGGATTGTCATTAGAACCAGGATTAACAATAAATCTTAATTGCAGACACCTTTAATAACTGGTATAGCTGTTTATTGTAGCCTTAGGCTAAAGTACAGTAAATTACCAACATCCAGAGGTCCGTTTGTAACTAGGGGTCATATGTAAGTCAGGTGTTCTTATGTAGGGGACCGCCTGTACTGAACCAGATAAAATCAGATAAGCCTAAAATCAGTGAATTCCCTATTAAGCACACTGCTACATCATTTGGTAGAAGTGATCAGTAAAAGTAGCCTATTCCTGCTGTGGGCCCTTTATACATATTATCCCAGGAATTCTTACTTTAAAGACCACAAATATAACATCTTTACATTGATGTCTGCTCACTGCAGAGAATGACTATGCATAAACCAACTTGAGGGGATAGACACTGGGTATGTATGTGTGTCCATCTGCATTCAGCTCTGTAGGTTGATGCACACATTGCAAACCAGGAAATAAAGATGTGCAGGTAAACAGATATTTGAAGTAGTTGTGATACCCATTAACCAAGAAAAGCTGCACTATGACAACTGAACAAACAAATATCTAGTTAAGGTTGTTGCAAAGGGTTGAATGGGATTTTCAGGAATAAGTTGCTCTCTTAGTAATTTCCTGAGCTTCAAAAAACTTGGAGGACAAAAGTTCAGGCAGCCCCAGAGATATCACCCACACTCAGGAGGAACTAGGGCAAACAGGCTGACAGGCAGCAGGGAAGAATGGTAGGTGGGGACTGGTTTCTGGACAAATAAGGCCGGTCTTTCAGGTTTACACATTTGCATTTAATAGTCTGCGTGCTTATCACTGGTGATCTGTAATTGTTGAACAATGAAAAGCAAACTGTGCAGAGGTCAAATGTTTGCTAGGAGATTGTGTAATAAGATCCAGCCTAGCAGATGCAATACAACCGTTGTGTGTATACGCAGCTATGTACCCATGTTTCCCTGAAAATTAGACAGCGTCTTATATTAATTTTTGCTCCTAAAGAGGCACTAGGTCTTATTTTCATGGGATGTCTTATTTTTCCAAAAATAATTTCCAACAAGAATTCACATTTATAGTTGAACAAAAAACCAACTTCTCCAACATCCTCAAAACTCTGAATTTCATGCTGAATTTGTTATGACTCCATTTCTATTGGAATCATTGGCCCCCAATCTCTCATGTTTATCAACTGATTTTCCTTGAAACGCATGCATGAAAAACTCACCACACTGGGACTGTGTCCTAACGTCGTGCATTTTCAACTCAAAGTGACACACGTGCGGGCAATGCAATGAAAATGCTATGAAACAGCTGAAGAGAGATTTGCCTAATTGAATTGATGTTAACATTTGCGTTTACAAAATGCAACCATTAACGCACCTTAAAAGACGCAAACTTAACAATTATTTCATTAGGCAAATCTCTTCAGTCGTTTCATTGCATTTTGAAATTCAAGTGGTAAAAGCAACATGTGAATGCACCCTCACCCAATGGCTTCAGATCAGAGATGCGAAAGCTATGGGGTTTTTTTCTCCTAAAGGATCAGATAAAAAGACTAAGGCTGATGACAAACGTACCGCTTTGTCTGCGTTTGCAAACGCAAGCGCAGACAAAGCCGCACCCACTGGGGCGGGCCGCGGCCCGATCGCATTGGCGTTTCTATGGAGATGCCTGCGATCGGGAATGAACCACCGGTGTAACGCCGATGTGATCAGGCCGTGGCCCGCCCCGATGGCTGCAGCTTTGTCTATGTTTGCGTTTTCAAACGCAGACAATGCAGTGCGTGTGGCACCAGCCTAGGCTGTGTTCACACGATGCATTTTGGTTGGGTTTACATTGCGTTTTCAACAGCATTACAACAGCTGAGGAGAAGAGATTTGCCTAGTTGCATTTACAATACGATACAGTTAAAGAGGACCTGTCACCTGTAAAAACGGCACTGGAAGCTACAACAGATGCAGCAATGTTACACGGCAAGTGTTATCGGAAACCTCTGATAACGCTAGCAGACACTGCCACGATGTACACTACAAACGCTGCCTCATGGACAACATGGCTACATTTATGAGAAATTATCTTCACATGGGAACATATTTTTTAATAACATCAAATTGAAGAAATGTTCACATAGGAAAAATTAATTAAAATAAATGTGAATGCCCATATGGGAATAACCCTTGATTTTGATGTTAATGCATAAGATGATAATAGGTTAACAGTAGCATTTTGTAACACACTGTGTTATGCAAATGTTAACAGCATATTTAGGCAAACCTCCTCACCTCATCTGTTGAAATTGCATTTCAAAACGCAATGTAAGCGTGTACATAGCCTGAATAAAACAATGTGAACGTGCAAAGCACAACAGACTATCAATAAGTCACAGTTCTGTCCGAGTGCTTTTAGGCTCAAAAAACACAAACAATGGACACGTGCAACAACAGCGAGTGTGGTCCACTCAAGCGCCAATGACCACAGAAAGAACTGCCATAGACACAAAACTCAGAGCAGGTACTATTCCTGCCCGCCGCCAGGCCGCCATTGCTATCTATGGGACCGCATATACATCCCCACATGGGGCCATGGAAACCACAGCAGTATGTATGTGCCCTTAGAAATGCATGAGGGCTTAAATAGGACCTGTCACTCCAATTTGGGACCCTAAGGGTGGTGGCACACTTGCCATTTTGAGGCCATTTTTAAGCAGTCCGTTAAAAAACGTATGCGTTTTTGGCCGTTTTCCCAATAATCTTAAAACGGACAAACACGATCAAAAAGGCATGCAGTTTTTAACCGACTGAAAACGCATGCTTAAAAACGGATTCAAAACACCACATGTTACACCACGGTGCGCTGGAGAGGAGGAGGTGACCCCTCCCCCTTCCAAAAAAAAACAGCAGCGCACAGCCGCACACACGGCTTTTCCCGGTGTATGGTGTGGAATGGTGCCACAAGCGTGTGGCACCGTACCGCCGCCGGGCCGCCATTGCTGTCTATGGGACCGCATATACATCCCCACAAAGGGGCGTGTGAATGAGCCCTAAGGCCGGAGCCACACGTGGCGCTTTGTCTGCGCTTGCAAACACAGACAAAGTCGTGCCCACCGATCGGGAACGAGCCGCCGGTGTTTCGGGTTAACTCGAAACTCCAGCCTAAGGCTGCGGTCAGACGTTGTATTTTGTTTGCGTTTAATGCATGCTTTTTCAAACAGCTGAAGGAGATTTGCCTAATAACATTGGTGTCCACATCGCGTTTACGAATGTTTTGTTAATGCATGTGTTAACAATGTGTTAACACTTGTGTTTTGTAAACACAATGTTGACAACAATGTAATTAGTCAAATCTCCTCTTCAGCGGTTTGAAAACGCATGCATTAGATGCAAACAAAACGCCTAAGGGTGAAGACACACATGGCGTTTTTGGGCCGTTTTTACTAAGTGCGTTTTCAGATAGTTAAAAATGCATGCGTTTTTGTCCGGTTTTCCGAAATTGCGCAATTAAAAACCGCATGCGTTTTTAAAAACGGATGCGTTTTTAAAAACGGATGCGGTTTTTAACGATCTGAAAACGCACTTGGCCCAAAAACGGCCCAAAAACTCCATGTGTGTCTTCACCCTGAGGGTGAAGACACACTTGGCATTTTTAGGACGTTTGTGACAGGTTTGACCAATTATCTTAATTCAAAACGCATGCGTTTTTAACGATTTGAAAACGCGCTAACTAAAAACGGCCCAAAAACGCCACGTGTGTCTTCACCCTAAGGCCGGCGCCACACAGGGCGCTTTGTCTGCGCTTGCAAACGCAGACAAAGTCGCGCCCACCGGGGCGGGCCTCGGCCCGATCGCATCGGCGCAAATTAACGCAAAACACCGGCGGCTCGTTCTCGATCGCAGGCGTTTCCATAGAAACGCCGATGCGATCGGGCCGAGGCCCGCCCCGGTGGGCGTGACTTTGTCTGCGTTTGCAAGCGCAGACAAAGCGCCCTGTGTGGCGCCGGCCTAAGAGTGTGTCCACACGTTTATTTTTTTCAGATGCAGTTTTTGCCGTCTAGGAGCGGAGTGAAAAAAAGGAGCGGAGCAGCATCTCCCAATTAAGTGATTCTCACCCATAAGGCCGCGGTCACACGTACCGCTAGGCGTCCGTCATAAAGAGACGCTAACGCACAGGGGGAGGTCCTCGGCCCGAACGCACATGCGTTTCCAGGGAAATGCATGCGATTGTTAAGCCGATCGCATACGTTTCTCTGGAAACGCATGTGCGTTCGGGCCAAGGACCTCCCCCTGTGCGCTAGCGTCGCGTTATGAACGGACGTCTAGCGGTACGTGTGACCGCGGCCTTATGATCCACACCCGCGGATCATCAGACTTGCAGCCGTGCATTTAAGCCAGGGTGCACTACTCCGGCTTCATTCACAGCAGAACGCCGGCATAGGGTGAAGACACACATGGCGTTTTTGGGCCGTTTTTGGGCCGTTTTTACTAAGTGCGTTTTCAGATCGTTAAAAACGCATGCGTTAAAAAACGCATCCGTTTTTAAAAAACGTGTGCGTTTTTTGAAAACGCATGCGTTTTTGTCCGTTTTTCCGAAATTGCGCAATGAAAAACGGACAAAAACGCATGCGTTTTCAAAAACGCATGCGTTTTTAAAAAACTGATGCGTTTTTTAACGCATGCGTTTTTAACGATCTGAAAACGCACTTAGTAAAAACGGCCCAAAAACGCCATGTGTGTCTTCACCCATATGGAGCATGGGTGGGAAAGAAAGTATAAAAGTTAATTTTTTTTTTTATTGCGCCAACATATATCCGTATATAGCCCGTATATGTCCCCTCTGATTTGTAAAGCGCTAGGGAATTTGACACGATATAAAGAATATTATTTATTATTAAACCTCACATAACGATAGCAATAGCTAGTAAACAGTATAAAAAAAAACGCAGCACACAAAACAGATTCTGTATAGTTGAATATCAAGGGGTCATTGGAGGGGAGCATTGACTACAACAGATCTAGCACGGATGTTATATCTGCTGTAGGAGTGAAGAATTTGTCCACACAGCAAAAGCATCAACAGTGTGATGTGCTATGTAAATCCAGGGGGGGGGGGGGGAGTACACATTATAAATGACTAAGCATAATCCCCTCCCTGGGCTTTTTGTAACATATCCGGGTTAATTGCAAAGCAGTTCACACTTTGCATTAATGAGAGCTTCACCCTCCCCCATGCTCCATGCTGCCAGGATGAGGAAGTGCAATGTGCTCAGGCCTGGGAGGTGGCATTCAGCCAAATGAAACTGGATTATTCCAGTGCAGACTGGCTGCAGACATACAAACAAGGAGCCCCATCCTCCGCTCTGCGACCACCTCTCCCTCTCATTCCCAGTGGCTGCACACTAGACACTGGATACACAGTGCACACACTCTGGACCGCAGTTGTGGTTCATTCCCACGCACAGAGGACACACTTCACAGAGCCGATAGCAGAAAGCACACGCCTCCGGCTTCCTGCATTTTTTGTGGCTCAGGACAAGAAGAGGAACTAAAAATAATACGGCACGTTCTATCATTTTATCACACTTTGTATGTTACTGCACTAAAAGAACTTAATTTTCAAGGATCCCCACTGCATGCGGATACACAAAGAAACCTCGTCACGTAAAAGGAAATCTACCATCACAATCATAGATCCAGGGAATGTGACTGTGGTAATCTTATTATATTTGTCATCCATGGCCTTGTTAAGTCACAGAAGGGATATGGTAGCCCCTCAGACTCATTAGAGTCTGTTTTTTTGATTGTTAATATTCTTTTTCTTTTAAAGGGAACCAGTCATCAACATTTTCACTTAAAAAAATGTTTTAGAACATTCTAGTTTAACATTCCCTCTTGCGTTAACAATTATGTAACTACAACAAAGAAAAATGATCTACAATTATACATGCAAATATGCTGAAGACAGCCTTCTTTGCCTACAGATAAGCCTGGCCGAGAAGCTGGATGCGATGCATCACAAGATGTGTCGCTATCTTGGACCATACAGAACCTAGACACATGCTTCTGGCAACATTTTAAAGACAATATTATTAGCTTTCAACACACACTGGAGCCTCAGATTCAGCTGCGCTAAAGATAAAGGTCCAATTGCAGATTATGAAACTGTCCATAGCTCCAGTTCTACAACAGAAAATATTTTTGAAGAATCTTGAAAATGGCACCAAAAGCTTGGCCATAGAGACTATATAGCAGCATCTGCAGCATGGCTAATTCTGGACAACATGTGACTCTTCATCTCATGTGCATTGAATTTCTATTTGAAGGAAAATAGACATTTACATAAGAAAGGGAATGTTAAGGTTGACAGGTGATAAGGCCCATAACAGGTTCCTTTTGAATGAGCAGAAACATACTAATGCATTGAATCAGGTTAACCGACGGCCATATAGTCAAAAGGCTGAACAAAAATATTTTGCACATTTCACAATTGATCACTATAAGCAGACATATAAATTGTTACATACTAAGGGATCTTAATTTATTTAGCTTTAGTAAAACACCTATGGAAGACTACATCATGTGACAGATTGTTCAGCTAGATCGCATGCTATGGATAGGAGTAAACTTCTCAGAAAGAGACACTCCCAGGGGTTAGTTTTAGCGAACTAAACAGGAGCAATAAAATCAATTGCATTAGAGATCCTCAGAAATGATAAGTTCTGAATAAACATTTGCTGATCTTTTCCCAACCCCCATCATACTAACCAACAACACAGAAAATAAATGCAAAGTTTCCACAGAAAAAAAGAGAATCTCTGCCATTTCCAAGACATTCAGCGGCAACTGGAAAAACATTTCTCTTTGAGCAGCCCAACACGACGTGTATGAGAGCAGGTGTTGTGCAGCTTATGGTCGAGTGGGCCGCATTACATTCTGCCTTGTAGGATTACACTTTATAGATATCAGATCGTGCAGAATGCAAAGGGTCAGATGGTTTAAAGGGACAGCAGCGTTTGGACAAGCATTGTGGCCTTTTCACTTCTTTTCAAGCACACAGTCATAGACTATAGCAAGCAGCTGTGCTTAGTATAGCATCTCAGCCCCCTTCAATCCAACAGGACTGGGCTGCAAACAGACCACTAGGTGATTGGATGCGCACTGGTGCATCATAACCACGTAAGATATGGGATTTTATCTGGCTCAATGTCATCAAACACAGAGAATGACATGCATCAAGACAATTGTGCATTTCATCACTAACCGCAGAACTAGGGATAAACCAGTTTTAGCCACAGTATGTCTTTGAGCCTCCAAATCATCAATGCTCTATCCTCACCAATGGGGAGAAAAAGTTTAGGATGTTAAAAACCTGTAACTGTTTGCTTCTTGTACTTCTGGTTTACTTACACAGAGTGGAGTTGTTGCAGAAATGTCTGTAACCATCCAATTCATCCAAATAGAAGTCACTAAAACTGAAGCTTTAGTCTCATCGATTAATGCAACAACTTCACTTGCAGAACACAACAAGTTTTTGAAGAAAACCTGCACATAATCTCTGAATGGTAGAAAAATTATCAGATGATGTTCAATCTATCCACTCAAGATGCAACAGGAATTCCCATTGGGTTGCCAATAACGCGATAAAATATGTTCCAATTAAAAAGTTATTGAGAATGGCTTATCCAGTGGCAAATCTTTTCTGACTTTAAAGCCATTTCCACCCAAATTTATAAATGGCCATTAAATTAAGAGAACATACCAAAACTCACGTAGCTACATACTGCCCTGCAAATTTATTCATATTTATTCTTTTGCTTTATGTAGTATTTATTTAACTGGAATGTTTTACCTTTTTGACAGGAACAGTCCTGAAACAGTAAAGGTGGAGCCTTGAAGTTATCTGATTGAAATTACTGGACTTGGGTATCTACTGCAATGTCATTCGGTATTTAAATGAGTGGCAGAGGTAGCCGATTGCAATGCTCATTAATTTCTGACAAAATTGAATGGAGTAGCAGGACACTCATAGGGGTCCCTTTTCTTGAGATTGGTGGCATTCCAGCAGTTGGATACTCAACTTGCTATCTTGGTACAGTCCCGTTAAGTTTGGCTCTACTAGACATTTCAGAAAATAAAGCCCTTCAAACCACGGTAGGCCTGGCAAAGAGGTTCAAGAGGGGCCAGGACACATTTATTGAAAGCTGTACTCTTATGAGTTGTATATAACTAGAGACAGGACTTGGTAAGGATATTTTTTCTCTTAAAAGGGAGATCTGAAACCAGCTGCCTAGGAGATGGAACTGCCATCTTCTCCACAACCTAGCAGCATTGCAGACCTTTTCTTAACCCTATAGACTATAACTGTGGCAATGTACAAATATTTTCTAGACTCCTGTTGTCATTTTTCTACATCATAGGACATAAACAAAAACCTCTGCAAGAAAACCAAAAAGCTCTACATAATTAAAAATCCGGCCATCACACGAACATCTGATTTACCATTATATGGACATTTATCAGGTTTGGGTGGAAATTTGCTTTAAAACTTACTAAGTGACAAGATGAAAGGCCATTAAATCCAGTAATGAGATAAAATGCCAATGAAGTCGCTCTTTTCAAGCAGCACTGCAGTGAGACCTACCTGTCACTACTGGTACTACTGCTGCTGCTGAGAGAATCACTACTAGACGATCTACTCCGTGAGCCACTGCCGCTGGGTGACCTGGCGGGCCTAGAAGCTTGGCTGGCGAGCCTTTGTGGGGATTGGTTCCTTGACTGGGACGAGTGAGGTGAGCGACTCCTACTATGCTGGTAGTTCCGTTCAGGCCGTCTGCCTCGTACCTCCCTTGAAATATCATTTCTGTAAATATCCCTGTGCACTACACTGGGTAATGTAAACTGCTCCCGGGTCCTAGATTCATAACGTGGATCATGGGCATCAAAACGGCTTGGACTCCGTCGAGAATTATAGTATATTCCATGTTGTAAGGTCCGGTCACGTTGGTCTCTATAGTAATCCTGATCATAGTGTCGTGTCCGTTCGAACCCTCCAGTCCCACGTTCATGGTGTCCATAGGCACTATGTTCATAAGTACGCTCCCTTGTTTCAGAAGCCCTGTGATCAAAGGGAAAAATAAAAAAAGAGGGAGGAACCAATCAATCTCCCATCACAAGAAAAGCTTGAAAAAAAATAAAGCATTTCATGCATTCAAATACATAATGCCAACTACTAAAATACTAAGTCAATAATAGGGCCCATGTGTGGGAAGGCCCTGAGGCCAGTAAATTATCATCCAACATTTAGCTGAAGCACTATCCAAATATTATAATTACTACGCTAGTCTGAAGGTTTCGCTGTGTGTAAGCTAGCTGCTCACAAACCGCCTTTCTGTTTTGCATGTCTTTTGACCTTTGACTATACTAAGAATATAGTCTTGTGTCTTTTCCAAGCAGTTAGGCTATATTCACACTGCCGTTGCCCGCCCGTACCGTACCGTAGCGGGCAACGGCAGTGTACGGGGAGAGGAGGAGGAGGTGAGCGCAGCTCACCCCCGCCCCTCTCCATAGCGACCTATGGCACACGGCCCCGTATTACGGGAAAAGATAGGACAGGTCCTATCTTTTTCCCGGGAACGGAACGGTACGGTGCCGCACGTGTGCTGCACCGTACCGCTCCCGTAGGGTGCCGTGCGCCCATAGAAGTGTATGGGGGACGTATATCGGCCGTATATACGTCGGCCGTATATACGTCCCCCATACGTTCGTGTGAATGTAGCCTTAGTCTTACAGTGACTAAAATGTAGTAGTAGTAAAATTAACATTATTATTAAATTCATCTTAGTCCAGAAATCTCCCCAAAAAAAAAAAAAAGTTCTGCACATCTAAGAAGAGATGTTCAGGGTTTCCGTGGGATAAAATAAATTACAATCACCATATGACAAAGATCAGTGAGCAAATCGCTTTTTAACAGTTTGCGTCTCTACTACAGGACATTTCATTCTGCCACGTTATTTGCGGGCACTAAACTGCCTATAACGTTGCCTTCCTATCCCGCAGCGCCTAGATCTCCCTTTTGTCTCTTCTGTTCAAACATCTGGTAATTCTTCTATTTGTTGGTAAAAAAATAAATCAATCAATCATTGAACAATATGTAGTAAAAGAGATGGCTCTTCAATAATTATCTTGGTTAGATCAGCCTAACTTGCATCTCCTAACCTGGAAGGTTATAATCATATTAGAAATGTTGATTAAAGGATTCCCCATGGGTCTAGCACAATCCTACTATAAAACACATAATTTGTATACAGGCAAGTCCCCGGGTTACGTACAAGATAGGGTCCAGAATTTTGTTCTTAAGTTGAATTTGTATGCAAGTCGAAACTGTATATTTTATCATTGTAGATCCAGACAAAAAAAAATAAAAAATTTGGCCCCAGTGACAATTGGAGTTTAAACATTTTTTGCTATAATGGGACCAAGAATTATCCATAAAGCTTCATTACAGACACCTTACAGCTGATTATTGCAGTCTGGTACTATAGTAAAGCATTCAGAGAGCTTCACCAGAGGTCAGAGGGGTCTGTCTGTAACTATGGGTTGTCTGTAAGTCAGGTGTCCTTAAGTAGGGGACCGCCTGTAGTGGGTTGTCTTCAACACTGCACTGGTGAAAGGGCTTTGAGAAAATGAACGTGACAACATATTTTCAATGTAGAGCCTTGGGAAAAGCAGAACTTCTGATAAAAGTGCCATCACATAAAGCTCTAGATATGACAGACACATCAAAACAATTGCTAGGATAGTAATAGAGAAAAAGGAAGAAGAGGAGGAAGCAAAGTTGTAAGGCTCAGAAGTCTAAACACTAACAAGCTGTTGATGAATCTATTAGTGCTAAGTTCTAAAGGGGTTAGTGGAAATAAAAGGATGACTTTGGGTTAGGAGAGGGGCGGAATATATACAGGGCAGCACATACCAACCTTTTCCAAGTGAGGAAACACGACCTACAATCCCAATTAAATCTAGGGAGTGATTTGAGTACATAACTTCCCCAATTTGGTCCCTTTTTAGGGTACATCCACCTTCTTAATGAGGCAAAAGGGCATGGGTTTCAAGTGATACTTTTGATGAACCAAGCAAAAAAAAAAAAAAAGGCAAACCAAAAAAGAAAAAAAAGTAAAAAAAAAAATGTATGTATAAAAATAGGGAGCAATCCGCAGAGGAACGTGTCCAATTGGGGAGGGGAGGGATTATCCTTCTCCATCTCCCCGACTTGGATCAAAGTTATCCACTGTGGGTTTTTGAGTAAAAAAAAAAAAGGAGGGGAAAAAACATGTCCCATGGCAGCTGCTGTTTTCTGGGAAACTATATCCACTGAAGTCCAGGAAAGGTTGTAATTCATATGGGTACTATATAGACATCCATACTGGATATATCCTTGGGCCACATGTATATGGTTTCTTTTCTTGTTTCTTTTTGTTTCTCAAAATGCATTTTAGTATAACACCATCCACACTTCGACCATCTCTTTGGAGTCCAAAGTTCAGGAAGAATCCATCATATGCCAGATAACATTCCATGTAATGTAGTTTTGTATTGCCATGTAATGTAATAATTCCAAGCTTTATCCATGTAAATCCTGTGCGAGCAGTCTTCAGTCTTCTCAAACTATCTCCATTCAGATTAATACACAATCCAGAGTGGTTAGAAGATATGTCCCAGTGATTAACAATCCATGTCCAAGGTCAATTCCACCAGCTGAAAGATTTCACTGTACACCACACACCAGTGGACCTATGTAACTCCATGGATACATCCACACAGACAGCAGCACTATTCCCGTAGGGAGGGTAATCCATGGGAATAAACGCCATACTTCCGACTAACGAAAGTCAGGACATACATCCAGCCAGCTGCACGTAGACTCCCTTACAAATCCACCGGGTCCCAGCCATTAGGATAAGAATCACATATTTCCAAACCCAAGAGGTAGTATACAGATTTCCCAAAATTTTAAATCCATCAGGGGGAACCTAAGAGTTTTGTGTTTTTTTCTCTCACCATATTAAATACAAAATACCTGCCTAGAGAAACCTTACAACTTACCCATCAAGTCTCCGCTCATAACGTCCTTCCCGTGCATGAAGTGATTGTGGGGGTCCGTAAGTGGGCCCACCACCACCTCCTCTGAAAGCAGAAACCTCTCTACTACGAGATGTTATGGAAACTGTCTCATCCAAAACACGGGCAGCTCCCGGAATGGTGCCCGGTTCGTTATAATCCGTCCGTAGGTCTCGGTCCCCCATTTTGTTGACAGCATTGTGTGCTTTCTGAGCACTTTTAATATCCACAAAATCCACAAACGCTGCCACACCTCCATCAGATCCACGCTTAGGTAAAATTTTGACACTTTCAACTCGTCCATATCTGCAGAACAAGGAAAGAAAAGGAGAAAAATGGGGGAGAGGGGACATCAGAAAACGTTAGTCCATAACTATAAATAGAAGGCTTTTGCATGTTCCTATTTGTACATCACCCCATAATAACCTTTGCACACAAATAGCATTTTTATTATGCAGAAAGAGTCTTGGTACTGTCCCTAGATTTTAACAAATACACATTTGAAATGGACCAAGAGCTTCCCAATAATAAACCATGTTCTTTCTTCATGCAAGTCTTAACCTGCGCAGACGATAACCTCTATTGAAAAGGGAACATTTCAGCCTAAAGGCTTACTGGTAGCTAAAAACTTTCAGTAGTCGGTTCTTGCACCTGGCAAGTCAAACACCTTATGTAAGCAGGGTAGAAAACAAAAACCACACCCTGGTGTTTCGTGCCCAAACTTGCTAGAACTTATGAGAATGGGGCATTAAGTCTCAACAAATCAACTTCACCTAGATAGTAAGCAAGACGTTGCTTTTAGAGAATAATCAAGATGCCACTCCACATGATACAATCACTTACCAATGCCAGAAATGCTTGCAGATACAAACCTGCAGCGATTGCAAACAAGGCAAACACCCAGTTATGTACATATGGCCCCTATTGTGCAAGGAACAAAAGAAATAAGAACCCCAGCTAGAATCCTGAATGTCACATTACCATAGAACCGGGTTACAATACATGTACATTGTACAAAAGCTGATCTGACTAGGTCAGTGTGACTATCAATATCTTCCCTGGAAATCTACCAGGTATGAGCAGCAAGATGCATTTCTATAATACTCCTCGCATTCATCACACCAGGAATTTAAAGCAAAGTAAAAAGGATTTATATTTCAAAAGCAGCACAAGTGAATAAATCATCAGAAAAAATTAGCCACAATTGTGGCTTCCAACGTTCTACCTTTGTGCAAATCTCTATCTTGTTGAATTTTGGAGGGGGAAGCACGATTTATAGTCTAAGGTTATAACACAATGACAAATAACCACAGGGTACCGTGGACCCAGCCCCAGACTGAAACACTTACAAGGAGAAACAGAACAGAATGCATTGTCTAAATGAATCATTGACAAGGACGGACTACTTTTACTTAAAATGGAAATGCTGCCTCTCAGGCATTGAGAAATCTATTTCTAAGCAATAACGATTTGCCAGGGACAGGAAGGGGGTTGCCATGCGCTTTGTTCACATACATTTTGGAAATTGAAGTCTTCTTTTTGCCTATTATTTAGCATGCACAGAAAGATTTTACTGAGTGCTTTTTTTTTTTTTAAATAAGGTCCATGGCTGAGCCTTAAGATTGTTAATCGTCATAAATGAGTGATCCATGGGGGTCCAACCAATGGGAAGCCACTGATCAGGAGAACAGGTGTCCAGAATATATCTTGTATATCTATCGAGTATATCTTGCTGTACTCAGCTTCACACATTTCAGCATTACTACAAAGATGAATAGAGAGGAGATATGCCTCCCACACTGCAGTCCTTTACTACAAAAAGGGACTCACAGAAACTGGTTCTCATGATTAGGGGCTCCCCTCAGACTTTTGCCATGGAGAGGTCAAAAGTTATTCTGGGAAAACCCCTTTAGGGAATCCGTACTTCGAGTATTTTGGCATTAAAATATAAGGTTCTAAGCGTAAACAAATGTACAGTCAAAATAGTACAAGACAAGTTCAATGGTTTCATAAACTGAACATATTTTGCGATCAGGTAGTGTTCATGTAGAAAAAAAAACTATTTTATAAATACTACTTAAATATTTAGGCCTTTATCAATCAACAATGAAATTAAGTACAACACAAAAATACCTCTGATCAGAAAAAGAGAGTTAAAAGAGCAAAACAAACAAATAACTATGAGATAATAGAACCAGGAAAAAGTCTAAGGTCCTAATTGTAACACATTAAGCGATATAACGTAAAGAATACATGCAATAGGTCTTTGTAATAGCAACAATGTTGCTCTTTGTATCCAAATGCAGGAATCCAAAAAAAAAAAAGAAAAAAAAAGAAACCCTGCCCATTTCCAGTGTAAATCTATAACCACATCATGTGACATAACAAGCTAGACTGCCGATTTTAGAAAATCATGTTCTAGAATTTGTCCTTGAGTGACAACAGGCCAACAAAGGGGGTGAGTCACTAAACAGGCATGTGCACTTAAAACAACATACTTGCATAATTATTAACCAATAGCCCAGATAACCTGAGCCAGATAAAACTGACCTAAAGCAATGGCTAGAAAGAAGCTGGACGATGATGGTTAAATGGGGAAACCAACATGAAACCACACTGTGACCCCTACGTTCTGACAATCCTCCTATCGCTGTTATGTGCGTATGTCCAGTGACTTAAACATTAGTTACTCAGAAAACGATGGTTGCAAAATTAATGTCAGAGCAGCTCGATCAAGAAGCTCCATAAAACCAATTACTCAATATGCTTCCTCCAGCAAGCTGCAGTGTACGAGCGTGTCGGGCCAGCAGATTCTTTCCAGAATAATACACTGATGTTTATGCTGTGAGCTGCATTCAAAGATCCCGTTTGAATCTGCACTTGGTATTGTTCACACACACACACAATGCACGGGAATAGCTCCAGGATATACTGCACTTATTTTTAGCAGAGGATTTAAATGTAATGAACCAAAACTAGGAGTAACCAAACAGTGTATAGACAATACATCAGATGAAAAACTCGGAGTAGTATTTTAGGATTCATGGTTACATACTAGGCTTGAGCAGTAATAGTTGCTTTTCAAGCGCCAACAAATCAAATAGTTTTATTTCCCAAAGGGTATTTAACACGTGGGAAATAACAGTAAACATAGCATTGAAGCAATCAGGGAGCAATTCAGATGTAAAATATACAAGGGAAGGGCATTTACGCAACAAAAGGCTCAGTAACTGCAGATATTGGACAATAAAAGCCATTCCCACCCTATACAATAGCAAACTGCTGTTTACACATTCCCAAGGACAATGCAGATTTAAAAAAAAAAAAAAAAAAAAAACACCCGGATTTCTAAATGATAAGAAATCCCTGCATTTCACAGCACAAGGATGCACATGTCCCATGGAGAGCCAGTGCTCTCCAAAAGGGGATTTTATGTAAGCAAAGCCTCACATATCTACACCAGGGTGGGGGGATGGGTGGGAACATGGAGCATATATAACAAAAAAAACTAAATTCAGAATGGTAATAAGCTAAAAGACGTCTGGAGAAGTGTCTGCATCAGTTCTGTGGCTCAGATTTGTATTTTGGATGCAGGACACGATTCTCTACTCGGACTCAATGTAAAAATCACTACTATTAGAAATCACAGCCGCTCCATGGCGTATAAACACGGCAGATGCCCTGATCTACATAAGAGACGCTTATTGTGAATTTTGCCATCTAAATCCCTCCCTCGCTGCATCTCTTAGCAACATCTCCATGGTAACTTTGGGCACAATATTTAAAGCCCTTTTCTAGTCGCTGTGAAAATCCTAGCAACACAAGAGGCTTTATTTGCTCGATCCTGCCGAGTACAAAATGTCAGATTAATCTCAGGGGCTCCAAAAATAACCTGGGGCTGAAGGGGGCGAGAGGAGCCCTTCCTGGCATACAAATCTCACTGCAGAGACCGAGGGAGAGGCTGGGAAGGAATATGGCGTAGTAGAGGGAAGGTTCTGAGTACACAAACTTGTGCCCGGATCGTAGACACTCGGGGTCTTTGCTGTTTTCAGCAAGCCAAAAAAGGTGCCAGACGCCATTTTAAAGGAGATCCTGGGTCTGCAGAACCCATCACTGTGGATGTTATGGGTGGGAGCAGGGAGGTCACTGCTGGGAATTATCCATACAAGGCTACAGAGATCACAGCTTCCCTCCCCCACTGTACAACAAGACATTTGGTTATTGTTTTTGTCCGTGGGAGCAACAAGGGCACTGGTTATATTACTCTCCTCCCCCCGCACCCCCCCCCCCCAAATTATAGGGACTGCCTGTCTATTCCACAGACAGAGCTGAATACTAGCCTAAGGTTCCCACAAAATCTGGGACTATTCGCTATTGTGAATGGGGGAGCTCCCCTCCCCCTCCAAGGGAAGAAAATAAAATATTTAATAATTCAACAGTTCAAGAACTAAATCGCAAACAATACAAGCATCTGCATCCTCAGGATGGGGCACTATAGCTGCTACATAACTGTGATATTACATATACACTGAGGTTACACAAACCAAGACAAAAATGAGGCATAATGTCTGCAAAACTGAAACCAGCCAACACAGTGAGCAATGGATGTGCAAGACCAGGGACCTACAGATCCAGGAAACAAGAAAATTCTGCACGTGCCACAGATCCGTGCAGCCGTGCCGCCCATGTTCTCACACACAGGACGTAGCACAAAAATAGAAAGAGACCTCCAAGAGGAAAAATACATACAGCCAGCGTCATATCCATGAACATAGCATCTGGATCTCTCCCTGCAGCAATTCTACATACAGAAAGCAATAAACCATGAAAGGTGCGAGACGTTGGTGATGGAGCAGCGGCCCCCCGTGACAGGCATCACCACACTCATCAATGGGATTATTGGGTACAACTGAGTAGTCAAGGAAAGGCAGAGGAGACCGGTCAATAAACCCACGGAAAAGATGAGCAGGACAAGCCAGGCCACAAATGACAACCATGGGAACCAGCAGGAATGATGAGAACAACTCGCCACATAGCTGCCAGGGAGGAGATAGCTCAAAACCATTAATCCAAGTCATGTACAGGGTTTATAGCAAGGGGACCAGTCATGTAACACGAGAGAACAGCAAAGTAGGGTCCAGTTAGACATTGGGAAACATGCAGGATTTTAGGTCCAGTCACGCAAGCGCCACAGGCAGTACGGCAACGTCGGGTCCAGTCACGCAAGCGCCACAGGCAGTACGGCAACGTCGGGTCCAGTCACGCAAGCGCCACAGGCAGTACGGCAACGCCAGGTCCAGTCACGCAAGCGCCACAGGCAGTACGGCAACGTCGGGTCCAGTCACGCAAGCGCCACAGGCAGTACGGCAACGTCGGGTCCAGTCACGCAAGCGCCACAGGCAGTACGGCAACGTCGGGTCCAGTCACGCAAGCGCCACAGGCAGTACGGCAACGTCGGGTCCAGTCACGCAAGCGCCACAGGCAGTACGGCAACGTCGGGTCCAGTCACGCAAGCGCCACAGGCAGTACGGCAACGTCGGGTCCAGTCACGCAAGCGCCACAGGCAGTACGGCAACGTCGGGTCCAGTCACGCAAGCGCCACAGGCAGTACGGCAACGTCGGGTCCAGTCACGCAAGCGCCACAGGCAGTACGGCAACGTCGGGTCCAGTCACGCAAGCGCCACAGGCAGTACGGCAACGTCGGGTCCAGTCACGCAAGCGCCACAGGCAGTACGGCAACGTCGGGTCCAGTCACGCAAGCGCCACAGGCAGTACGGCAACGCCAGGTCCAGTCATGCAACCTCCACAGGCAGGGCAACGTCGGGTCCAGTCATGCAACCGCCACAAGGAGGGCGACATTGGGTCCAGTCACGCAACCACCACAGGCAGTAGGGCAACATCAGGTCCAGTCACAGGCAGACAAATAACCATCAGAAAAAAAAACAGGGAATTGAGTATCAACATGGGTCAAAGCCACAGAGACAGGGGAGAAGTTGAATCCCCTCCATGGTAAATATTCAGTACATCACAGACACCACGATGCGTCCTGTACAATGATGTGTGGACCAGCACTTCATCCAGAGCATCAATACCACCGCACAACCGGGGAACAGCAGGATATCCACCATAAATCCTATCCACACAATGGGCGCAGGTAGTGAGGTTTGGGGTCTGAGGTAATTGTTGCACATGAGGGGTACAGCCAGGCAATGGTGGTAGATCCTCTCAGCAGGGCTGTGTGGATGCAGTGCAGCACATAGGCGGTAAATCCTGGCAGGCAGTGCCGGTACATTCGGTGTAGCCCGGTATCTGAGGTAAATCCTGTCAGAGCTGCCGGTAGGGTCAGGCTACAGCCGGTAGGGCGCCCTCTCCAGCCTCGGCTGTGATCTCGGTGGATCCTCCGCCACGTCGCGGCCACTCACCGTTTGAAATGCTCGATAATCTTGTCATCTCGCACGTTCTCGGGTAAGTTCCCCACCCACAGGTGCCTGGTTTCCCGGACCATGCTGGCTCGGTGTCCCGGCTCATGCAGACGGAGGTAGGGGGAGTCGGGCCGCGGAGCCCAGCATTGGGGTGCAGGTTATGGCGATCGCTCCGAATTTGCTCGGTCTCTCTGCGCCGCGCGCTCGCGCTCTCTCTCTCTCCGCCGTGTCCCGGTCACACACGCACAACCAGCCCTTCGGCGCCGACACCAGTTCTGCGCATGCGCGGCGGCCACTGAGGTGAATGGGGAGCTGAGGGGGTGGCGGAGGGCGGGGCCGTTGTGCGCGTGCGCCAACGCTCAGTTTCCCAGTCTGCGCAGATGCCAGCGGCCGCTCTCGGCACTGCGCCTGCGCACTGACATTTGGCTGTGAAGTCTGGGAGGGGGGCAGCGCTGGGAAAATACGGGAGGGAGGGAGGAAGGGAGGGAGGAAGGAAGGGAGGGAGGAAGGGAGGGAGGGGGGGGGGGGTGAGAAAGAGGAGGAGGGGGACAAACAGGCTCCATTATATTACAGGGAGCTGTGTGCCTCATACAGGGCTGCGTGCAGTGGCGGGGCAGGGGGCTGGTTGTCCAGTATGGAACATGTTCTTTATAATAGCCATTCCCATGGCTATTATATTCAATCAGCCAGTGTCCCCTATATATTGTGCATGCAGTGTACACTATACAATAGAGTATGTGTCCCCTATATATTGTGCATGTAGTGTACACTATAAAAGAGAGTATATGTCCCCTATATATTGTGCATGCAGTGTACACTATAAAAGAGAGTATATGTCCCCTATATATTGTGCATGCAGTGTACACTATAAAAGAGAGTATATGTCCCCTATATATTGTGCATGCAGTGTACACTATACAAGAGAGTATGTGTCCCCTATATATTGTGCATGTAGTGTACACTATACAAGAGAGTATGTGTCCCCTATATATTGTGCATGTAGTGTACACTATAAAAGAGAGTATATGTCCCCTATATATTGTGCATGCAGTGTACACTATAAAAGAGAGTATATGTCCCCTATATATTGTGCATGCAGTGTACACTATAAAAGAGAGTATATGTCCCCTATATATTGTGCATGCAGTGTACACTATACAAGAGAGTATGTGTCCCCTATATATTGTGCATGTAGTGTACACTATACAAGAGAGTATGTGTCCCCTATATATTGTGCATGTAGTGTACACTATACAAGAGAGTATGTGTCCCCTATATATTGTGCATGTAGTGTACACTATACAAGAGAGTATGTGTCCCCTATATATGTAGTGTACACCAGGTCCGGTTTTAGCCAAAGAGGGGTCCCAAAATAAAACAATTTTATGGACAGTCACAGTCAGTAAGAGGCTCCTTTAGCCCTGCACAATAACGATCGATAATAGGAGATATATAGATAAATAGGCCGCATAGATAAATGGTTGGCATCACATGCTGCGGTGTTATACAGATAATGGGGACATATACAAAATACAACATTACAGAGCAATAACAGTGAGGTCCCTGCTGCTGTTCATGCCCGTCTACAACTATGATGTATATACATACAGTTTACACATGACTATATTTACAGTTTATGTCCCCTTTAAACTGTACACACCTCATATACACAGTACATAGCCCCTAAATATACAGTTGTGCTCAAAAGTTTACATACCCCTGCAGAAATTTACATTTCTTGACCTTTTTTCCGCTATTATGAATGATAACACAAAAACTTTTTTTTTTCCAACTCTTGGTAGTGGTTGGTTGAAGCCATTTATTGTCAAACTACTGTGTTTGAAAGCCAAAGTTCTGCAGGGGAATGTATGCACACTCCATATTTAGTGTATTCATCACTATACACAGCACAAGGGACTCTATCCATATAATAGGTGTATTTGTATTTATAGAGTTTACATGTTACTATACATTCAGTGCATACCTCTCTATACACCTACTGCACACATAATCATAATGATTTTATTCATCTTTATACAATGCAGGCAGCATCTTCCACAACACAACACAAATCATGGGTTACTTACAGACAAAACTAGTCAATACTACAATAGTAAAAAAAAAAATCTGAGTACAGACAATATAAGTGAGTGGCCCACTACGAAGAGCTCACAATCTATAAGGTGTATGTGTATTCTGAATGTAATTGTGCCTGCCATGCTTACACAGTTGCAGACATTGTAGCGTAGGTGCTGCTTTTTACAAAAAACAGTGTTCACACAGTGTGTAACAAGGTTGTACTGAGAGTCAATGGCTAAGGCCGGGGCAGGGCAGAAGTGGTGACAGTGGTTGCTGACGTGAGTCCCTTAGGGAGTACAGGCTGACAGGGGCCTGTTTTTGTTCTAGTAATGTGACTGGAGGGGGGATGGGGGGCTCCCTGCTTGTGGAAGAGGATCCCCTGGCCTGACCCTGCATGGGAAGAAGGAGTCTGACCTCTGGGGCCCTCGAAGGGTATAGATCTAAGGACGGCAGATATAAATGTATCTGTCTCTAGCATTACACATTATTATAGGCACCAAATGTAAAGGGACACAATGTAGCCCCTTACAATGTGTAGATTCTCATTATAAGCCTATACTCCTGTTCTCCTTTACTCGTTAGAAAAAATGCTCATTTATGTCTTCTCATGTGATACAGGGGCCTTTGTACTCGCCCAGGGATCTGTTACCCTGTACAACTGAGACCTCTGCAGCCCCTATAGCTACACCCCTACCAATCTATTTTACATGCACACTAACATATAGTAATACATCATGCTTCAGTAAGCATTTAAAGGGATGTCCGGGCTTCAAATGTCTTTTTTTAAGACTAGGGGGGGGGGGGGGGGGGGCTGTAAAAAGAAGAAAGAAGCCTCCATCCAGCGCTGCAGTCAGTGCTCCAGTCCAGTGCTGTCCCATCACTGCCAGTCTCTATGTGTATACAGAGGTGCAGCAGTGGGGTTGCGGTCCTGCGGTTGTGACATCCAAGCTACGAAAAAAAAAGTAAAGTTTTGTTTGCATCTGCATTAATAATAATTATCTATATTTATATAGCACCATCATATTCTGTGGCACTTTACAAATCATTGTACTTGATTTTTACTCCAATGGCGCCCAATGACTTTCCTTCCATTTCCCATGCACACACATTTGCTTCTCGGCCAAGTATGCATGTGTTCTCAGTAGGTAGAAGAGAATAAACTCTGGTGTCAACTTAGTTCTCTTGTGAACAAATAATAACGTTTTTTTAAAACTGAATTGCCTACTAGGAATAGTTAGGACTATTTATATTAACCCCATTCAAAATGTATTTGGCTACTTTAATAGAGGTAGACTACACTTCAGAAAGCCTCATTGTAATTCAGCGTGGCTTCAGAGCTGTAAATCTCTGTAAATCCCGCGTTAGCCAGTGCCTCCTGCGCTCTATTCTTACAGTGTTCTCCAGATATCCCATACATACTATAAATAGCAGGACGCAGCTGTCTAAGGGCAGTAATTGACCCTCACAAAGTAATGATCCAAGTCATTGTCCTGGCATGGAACCTGATACCACACAACTACTGCCCCCTCTGTCCTTACATAAAAGCCGAGCGCTTCCCATTACTGTGGATTATAAGAACTACTGTATCCAGCATAGCCGTGTCCTAAATCCATAATATATACTGTATAATGTCTGTGTATGAAGTCAATCATCCGTATGCCACCCCTCACCGTGGCACCCAGGAACATGGGAAAGCTGGGTGACAACCTCTGAAGACATATTTCAAGACATGACTGTTGTTACATTGGTTAAAAAAAAAAGTCTGAACTGAACTTGCATAGGACCACTCTGAAACTAAAATTTTACAAAAAAAAAAAAACGGGCTGGGGAAGTGACCGCTGCTCTTAAGTTAACACAGGAAGAAGCGGAAACATTGAACTACAGGAATAGATACATTCACGAGAAGTGGTTTTGTGTGGGTGATCATCACCTATAGGTGAATATAAATATATACATGTGCTGTCAGCTACAACCTGCCGACCCATTGGAAGACCCTGCAATTCTTAGAGGTGACCCTAGCCTGAACTTTCCATGACAAAATGCCCTTTCCGGGACCTTAAAACAAATCTACCACTAGGATGAGGGATTGTAAACCAAGAACACTGACATGCAGGTATGTGCCCCTTCTGCCAGGAGCTGCCCTTATTTAAGCTTCTTATGCCCTCATTTAAAATTATGCAAATGAGCCAGAGGGGCTCTGGCCTCCATAGGTGTTAATGGAACCCCTAAGGCTCATTTGCTTAATTTTTAGAACCTTTTTTTAAAAAAAAAAACCAATGGCATAAGAAGAGCAGATCCTGTCAGTATGTCAGTGTGGTTGGTTTACAATCCTTCATCCTGGTGGTAGATGTTCTTTAAGCTTGTATTCTTGAATAAGGTCCTGGATTGATCTTGGCCAGTTAAAGATCACATGACCCTCCATCCAGCCATTTTTTGGACATGAATGTCTGGCTGATGAGGTAAAAGACATTCATGGGCTTTACATGACATATCAAGAAATCAAAACTAATACTAGATGTATATATTGTAAATTTGCTAATCTCATGCCCCACGCACTTAGAGACACACATTACAAAAACTTGAAAACGGAAGCCAACCCCTTTAAGGTGCAAACACCCACACATAAATATAAATCACTGTAAAATTTATTATTTTTGCCACCATTTTTATGTACTAATAATTTGATTTTATTTTGCAAAGCAATGTCCATAATAATAACAATTATCTTTATTTACATATCGCCATCATATTCCGTAGCGCTTTACAAATCAAAGGGAAAAATTCAAATAAAATACCTCATTACAAAATACAAACAGTCATATGGCACAACAGGAGTGAGGGACCTGCTCACAAGAGCTTAAAAGTCTATGAGGATGAGGGGTGACACAAGAGCTTACAGTCTATGAGGATGAGGGGGTGACACAAGAGCTTACAGTCTATGAGGATGAGGGGGTGACACAAGAGCTTACAGTCTATGAGGATGAGGGGTGACACAAGAGCTTACAGTCTATGAGGATGAGGGGGTGACACAAGAGCTTACAGTCTATGAGGATGAGGGGGTGACACAAGAGCTTACAGTCTATGAGGATGAGGGGGTGACACAAGAGCTTACAATCTATGAGGATGAGGGGGTGACACAAGAGCTTACACTTTATGAGGATGAGGGGGTGACACAAGAGCTTACAGTCTAAGAGGATGAAGGGGTGACACAAGACTTGTATAATGGTCCAGCCATTCTTTATAAGGGAACAAATTATACATTGGATTAGATTAAAAGCTAGCAGGCCATATGATGGAAACCAATTAACACACAAAGCAAGATATTGACATAAAATACAGATAAAATTATTTATGTATCTTAATCATAACCTCGTCTCACACAAGTTTTGTTCTCATAAAACATGGTGCTTACTTTGTGTAAAGACGCTGATATCTCAGTTTTGTCTTCAATACTGTGCCCCCAAAAATGCTTGTGCTACACTGTAATATGAATAAAAAATAAGCCCCTGACCTAAAAATGTATTTCCTGAAAGCATCCAGTTTTTTTTCTGCATCTGGTTTAACACTTTAGACGATGGTATTAAAACACTTGTGTGTATATATGATCAATGTTTTTTATCTATCTATCTATATATATATATATATATATATATATATATAACATTGTATCTAAACCTATCATGTATCCAAGGCTGATGATAGTTGATACACCCTGGGGGAATCATTGTTTTCCTGAAACGTTCCTGACTTCAATGATAAACCAATTTTCCTGTGTTTCTCGCTTTATACTACAGACAGGCCGTTATAATGTTACTTGAAAATGTGGCATTTATGGGGTGTTCTCTGTCAGCAAACATTCATCTAGGTCCAAGGTCCAGGCTGTAAATAGTGAATTGTGTCCCTTTGCTGCTGGGATTCTACCGTTTACAGACGACCTTTGTATTGTGCACACACACGTTTGCCATAGGAAGTGCAGATTCCGAAAATAGTACTATTGGACATAGTCCCTGGTGTAATGACCCCCATAGGCAATGGGGGAGATTTATCAGAGGTGTCTAAGGTAAATCTGTTCTACTTACTAATGGAAACTATATATATTTATTTATATAGCACCATCATATTCTGCAGCGTTCAGCAGATCATGGGGGGGAGGGGGGCATATACAAACAAAATAAGATATTATAGAGTATAAGAATATTCAGATGAAAAATTCAGAATGGTCCAGACATTCTTTAAATGTTATATACCGCTGAGGGAAAATGATAGTCGAGCTCTGATTGGTTGCCAATTGGTAGCAACTAGAACATTTATGTACTCAAAGTATCAGTGTATCCTAACCTATTCCATGAAACTAGCAGCCCCTCAGGAAGGGTATGACATGTCCTTTCTAGAATTCCCAATTACCTATAAAAAAAAAAGTTACTTCCAAAGTCATCTGAAAATTAGAAGAGAAGAGTCATATTTCTCAGAGATGAGTACAGTGTCGAACTGGGGTGCCTGGGTCCAATAAGTAAAATTGATTCTGTGAAATTGATCTACTGATAGATGGGAATAGTAAAGGGAACCTATCAATGGCCTCATTGCTTCTAAACCAGCAAAAATACCTTATATGTGCGGTTAACTGCTTTCCAGCCATGTCTTTATAAATCGCGAGCGTTGCAGTTATCCGGAAAAATTGGAGTTGATATTGTAGCCGCTCATGTCTGTCTCATTTTGTGATCTCCTCTCATTTTCCTTCCCTTTTTGTGGCTCCTTTCCTCTTTGCAGTGTGATTAAAAATTTATAAACACCAGATACTCACCTCTCCACATTCCCCAGCAGCTCTCCTCTTCTCTTCATTCTGTGCAGATCTACAACATAATTGATTTCTATCTGTGTCCAGAAGAGACAGTCAAACCATGGATGAGTCCCTCTTAGAGGCTGAAGACACCTGAGATGCCACTGTCTACAGTTGTATAGCACCTACATGCTTTTTAGCATTTTAAAGATACCATAATAATCTCATTTGTAACACTGCATCAAAGTTTATGGTTATCTGATTTACATAACCTGAGAATTGGATCTTTATCTGCAACTTAAATATACAACTATATGGTGAGATTTCACATAAAAGAGACAATTACATAAAGGAATTTTCATACCCAACCTGAGGGGTTTACAATCTTCAGTTACTGTTGTTGCACTTATAACCATATTCTGTTGCTTTGGGCAGTAATTGCCCCTCATCCACTCAGTTATGGCCGCCTCACCTAAGCAGTGGCCATATTGTCAGGAAACACTTCACAGGACATTCAGACGGAAGATTTGAATAGGGAAAATGGCAGCTATCATTTCACCAGCTACAATTTCACCTCTATAAAAATAAAACCATAAAAAAACTGCTTTGAATAACGATTTGCATCAAGTTAACTTCACACATGGAAAAACTATTCATGCCAAACACCTATTATATAAACATAATACCATCACAATTGTCCATATATATATGGACAGTGCACAGTACCACTTCTCCTGTCCTGTATATATATGGACAGTGCACAGTACCACTTCTCCTGTATATATATGTACAGTGCGCAGTACCACTTCTCCTGTCCTGTATATATATGGACAGTGCACAGTACCACTTCTCCTCTCCTGTATATATATGGACAGTGCACAGTACCACTTCTCCTGTCCTGTATATATATATGGACAGTGCACAGTACCACTTCTCCTGTCCTGTATATATATGGACAGTGCACAGTATCACTTCTCCTCTCCTGTATATATATGGACAGTGCACAGTACCACTTCTCCTATCCTGTATATATATGGACAGTGCACAGTACCACTTCTCCTGTCCTGTATATATATGGACAGTGCACAGTACCACTTCTCCTGTCCTGTATATATATATGGACAGTGCACAGTACCACTTCTCCTGTCCTGTATATATATGGACAGTGCACAGTACCACTTCTCCTGTCCTGTATATATATGGACAGTGCACAGTACCACTTCTCCTGTCCTGTATATATATATATATATATATATATATATATATGGACAGTGCACAGTACCACTTCTCCTGTCCTGTATATATATATATGGACAGTGCACAGTACAACTTCTCCTCTCCTGTATATATATGGACAGTGCACAGTACCACTTCTCCTGTCCTGTATATATATGGACAGTGCACAGTACCACTTCTCCTGTCCTGTATATATATATATGGACAGTGCACAGTACCACTTCTCCTCTCCTGTATATATATGGACAGTGCACAGTACCACTTCTCCTGTCCTGTATATATATGGACAGTGCACAGTACCACTTCTCCTGTCCTGTATATATATGGACAGTGCACAGTACCACTTCTCCTGTCCTGTATATATATATGGACAGTGCACAGTACCACTTCTCCTGTCCTGTATATATATATGGACAGTGCACAGTACCACTTCTCCTGTCCTGTATATATATGGACAGTGCACAGTATCACTTCTCCTCTCCTGTATATATATGGACAGTGCACAGTACCACTTCTCCTATCCTGTATATATATGGACAGTGCACAGTACCACTTCTCCTGTCCTGTATATATATGGACAGTGCACAGTACCACTTCTCCTGTCCTGTATATATATATATGGACAGTGCACAGTACCACTTCTCCTGTCCTGTATATATATGGACAGTGCACAGTACCACTTCTCCTGTCCTGTATATATATGGACAGTGCACAGTACCACTTCTCCTGTCCTGTATATATATATGGACAGTGCACAGTACCACTTCTCCTGTCCTGTATATATATGGACAGTGCACAGTACCTCTTCTCCTGTCCTGTATATATATGGGCAGTGCACAGTACCACTTCTCCTGTCCTGTATATATATATACAGTGCACAGTACCACTTCTCCTGTCCTGTATATATATGGACAGTGCACAGTACCACTTCTCCTGTCCTGTATATATATGGACAGTGCACAGTACCACTTCTCCTGTCCTGTGTATATATGGACAGTGCACAGTACCACTTCTCCTGTCCTGTATATATATGGACAGTGCACAGTACCACTTCTCCTGTCCTGTATATATATTGGCAGTGCACAGTACCACTTCCCCTATCCTGTATATATATGGACAGTGCACAGTACCACTTCTCCTGTCCTGTATATATATGGACAGTGCACAGTACCACTTCTCCTGTCCTGTATATATATGGACAGTGCACAGTACCACTTCTCCTGTCCTGTATATATATGGACAGTGCACAGTACCACTTCTCCTGTCCTGTATATATATGGACAGTGCACAGTACCACTTCTCCTGTCCTGTATATATATGGACAGTGCACAGTACCACTTCTCCTGTCCTGTGTATATATGGACAGTGCACAGTACCACTTCTCCTGTCCTGTATATATATATGGACAGTGCACTTTACCACTTCTCCTGTCCTGTATATATATGGACAGTGCACAGTACCACTTCTCCTGTCCTGTATATATATGGACAGTGCAGAGTACCACTTCTCCTGTATATATGGACAGTGCACAGTACCACTTCTCCTGTCCTGTATATATATATGGACAGTGCACAGTACCACTTCTCCTGTCCTGTATATATATGGACAGTGCACAGTACCACTTCTCCTGTCCTGTATATATATGGACAGTGCACAGTACCACTTCTCCTGTCCTGTATATATATGGGCAGTGCACAGTACCACTTATCCTGTCCTGTATACATATATGGACAGTGCACAGTACCACTTCTCCTGTCCTGTGTATATATGGACAGTGCACAGTACCACTTCTCATGTCCTGTATATATAAGGACAGTGCACAGTACCACTTCTCCTGTCCTGTATATATATGGACAGTGCACAGTACCACTTCTCCTGTCCTGTATATATATGGACAGTGCACAGTACCACTTCTCCTGTCCTGTATATATATGGACAGTGCACAGTACCACTTCTCCTGTCCTGTATATATATATATGGACAGTGCACAGTACCACTTCTCCTGTCCTGTATATACATGGACAGTGCACAGTACCACTTCTCCTGTCCTGTATATATATGGACAGTGCACAGTACCACTTCTCCTGTCCTGTATATATATATGGGCAGTGCACAGTACCACTTCTCCTGTCCTGTGTATATATGGACAGTGCACAGTACCACTTCTCCTGTCCTGTATATATATGAACAGTGCACAGTACCACTTCTCCTGTCCTGTATATATATGGACAGTGCACAGTACCACTTCTTCTGTATATATGGACAGTGCACAGTACCACTTCTCCTGTCCTGTATATATATGGACAGTGCACAGTACCACTTCTCCTGTCCTGTATATATGGACAGTGCACAGTACCACTTCTCCTGTCCTGTATGTATATATGGACAGTGCACAGTACCACTTCTCCTGTCCTGTATATATATATATATATATATATATATATGGACAGTGCACAGTACCACTTCTCCTGTCCTGTATATATATGGACAGTGCACAGTACCACTTCCCCTATCCTGTGTATATATGGACAGTGCACAGTACCACTTCTCCTGTCCTGTATATATATATATGGACAGTGCACAGTACCACTTCTCCTGTCCTGTATATATATGGACAGTGCACAGTACCACTTCTCCTGTCCTGTATATATATGGACAGTGCAAAGTACCACCTCTCCTGTCCTGTATATATATGGACAGTACACAGTACCACTTCTCCTGTCCTGTATATATATGGACAGTGCACAGTACCACTTCTCCTGTCCTATATATATATGGACAGTGCATAGTACTTCTCCTGTCCTGTATATATATGGACAGTGCACAGTACCACTTCTCCTGTCCTGTATATATATGGACAGTGCACAGTACCACTTCTCCTGTCCTGTATATATATGGACAGTGCACCGTACAGTTTTCCTGTAGTATTTTGCATATTTCCATGTATAATGACCTGCCATTTCTCTGTAGTGCTATAAATCTCTTTTGCTTGTGTGCGGTCAGATGTCGGCTGAAGTCTGTGTTATCGGTTATTTGTTCCAGGCTCTTGAATCCCTTTGTCGCCATGGTTACTTAAAAATCTTTTGGTCGCCCACGATGACAGCCCCCTCCTCAGCAATCGCTCAGATCGCGTGATGGTCCTGTGTCCCAGGTAACAGTGCTAGGCAACAAGCGGCCGTGTCACTATGTAAAATGCGTCGCTGTGCAGAATAGGGGGGGTCAGAATGGTCACCGCTATGATATACAATTACGATAAGCCTTGGGGTTGAGCCGAAGAGATATAGTTTTTTTTTAATAAGATGATGATCTCCAGAATCACATCAGGAATATTATCATGGACACGTGGCTGCAGTGAAATGAGCCATCCAAGAAGCCAAGACCTTATGAAGAACCGGCTGCACATGTATCCGGAGGGACGTATTACGCCTGAATCTGTGCTGATGAAAACGGGTGTCCTGGTAATCGGCAGAGAAGGTCCAAAAGTCCCCTTGAGCATGGGGCATGGGTGCGCATATGTGAAAACGCCCTCTATTTACTTATAAAGGGCTGTCAAAGATCAGCACCAGTTAACAGAGTGGTGTTATGCTTGCGTACTGCTGCTCCATTTACATATTTGGGTCCTAGGGGTCGGACCCCCAGAGATTTGTAACTAATCCCCTACATTGTGGACAAGGGATGTGATTTTTGCCACTTAATGGCTTAATGGATTAATGGGCACTTTGGCTTCCATTTTGAAGTTTCCGCTTTAAAACTAATGATTAACGGATCCGCCCCCCTCCCCCATTGATTTTAATAGACTTGCAATGTTATGCTTTAGTATCCATTCTTTTACATCTTCCTTTATTTTAGTGTATAGTTGTGTTAAGGTAAACCTAGCTGATAGATCAAATCCATCAGATCAGTCATTTCTACTTGTCTTATTTTCCTAAAAGTACTGTAACAGAGAATACATTTTAAGATGGCGACGGCATTGTGGTCCGCACCTAAAACTTCGAGGCTGAGGAATTTCAGGAATTCACTATAGTGACGCAAGCGTGAGACAGCAGGGAAACTCTCCGATCTAGAGACTACACTATCTGGGAAGCCTGATATGTTATGCTTTGTATGCTCTTCCCTTTCTGCTTTTCTCCTGCTTTTCTATATAGACTTGTGAAACCAAATAAACTTGTGCAGTGCTGCTTTGCCCAGGGCAATGGTAGCATGAGTGAGACTTGAATCTGCAGTTGTCTGCATCATTCCTTGTGACGTGCACACATGCTTTTCACTGATTTGAAATACACAACCAACGCACCCTAAAAGAGGATATCATAAATCCTCCCCTAACAGTTGAAGTAGCCAAATATACTCACAAGAAAAATTAGCTCAAAAAGGGGGAAGTGAGTGCATACAATGTTAAAAAATAACTTTTAATAAATAATTAGTAAAATCAGAATATCAAGTGTCGCATACCTAATCCATGAATGAGACACCATGCGCAGAAGAAAATTACTCCAAGGTAGAACAATTGTGCACCGTCCAGTCAAGGCCACTTCAAAAAGGTAATGAGTAGTCTTATCGTGATTCGGACGTGAAGTGCATCATCCGGGCTGGAGACCGGGAATCCAAGGAAAGCTTGACAAAGGCTGGGATACAGCTGAAACGTTGCACAGGTTGGAATAAAACACCGTTTTTTCACTGAATTGGAGTGCTGCCATTTTCAAATTCTTATCTATCTATCTATCTATCTATCTATCTATCTATCTCATATCTATCTATCTATCTATCTATCATCTATCTCATATCTATCTATCTATCTCCTATCCATCCCTCTAATCTATTTATCTGTCTATATATCTATCTCTTAGATGTCAGTACATCGATATACAGCTTCTTTATCTATCTATCTATCTATCTATCTATCTATCTATCTATCTATCTGCCTCATGTCTATCTATCTCTCTATCTATCTATCCCTCTAATCTATTTATCTGTCTATATATCTATCTCTTAGATGTCAGTACATCGATCTACAGCTTCTTTATCTATCTATCTGCCTCATATCTATCTGCCTCATGTCTATCTATCTCTCTATCTATCCCTCTAATCTATTTATCTGTCTATATATCTATCTCTTAGATGTCAGTACATCGATATACAGCTTCTTTATCTATCTATCTATCTGCCTCATATCTATCTGCCTCATGTCTATCTATCTCTCTATCTATCCCTCTAATCTATTTATCTGTCTATATATCTATCTCTTAGATGTCAGTACATCGATATACAGCTTCTTTATCTATCTATCTGCCTCATATCTATCTATCTATCTATCTATCCCTCTAATCTATTTATCTGTCTATATATCTATCCCTTAGATGTCAGTACATCGATCTACAGCTTCTTTATCTATCTATCTATCTATCTATCTATCTATCTATCTATCTATCTATCTATCTATCTATCTATCCATGCCTCAAATCTATCTATTTATATATCTTTCCCTCATAGCTCTCATTTATAGATGTCTCTTCTCTACCTACCTATCGCTTTTCTATCTGCCTATTACTCTCTTATTTCTACCTACCTACCTTTTTCTATTCCTCACATTTATCTATAATCTATCTATATATTAACTATTTCTGTCTATATCTGTCTATTTCTTCATCTAAAAAAACTGCAAAAACAGACACTTACCATCCGTCCCCATAGGCCTCAATGTAAAAGATAACTTACTGTAATCCGATATGAATCAGGTTTTTTTTTTTTTTTAAGGTAAAAAGTAATTCAAGCTCGTTCATTTTTTTTCCATCCAAAAAAATGGAAAAACAACAGATGACTGTGTAAGAGATGACTACGGATGACATTGAAAATTGCATTGCTTTCAATGGGATAAATAATAATAATTCCTTTATTTATATAGCGCACACAGATTACGCAGCGCTGCACAGATCTTGTCACATCAGTCCCTGTCCCCAATGGGGCTCACAATCTAATCAGCCTACCAGTATGTTTTGGAGTGTGGGAGGAAACCGGAGGAACCGGATGAAAACCACGCAAACACGGGGAGAACATACAAACTTTTTGAGATTTATAACGGATCCCTACAATCTCTGGTTTTTTTACTTTCTTAAGCGGAAATCTGAACTGTAGTGTGAACTGAGCTTTACAATCCGATTTTTTTTTAAAGAAAATAGAAACAAGGGAATGCAAAGTGCAGATGGGAACTGGCCCCTAGTTTCCGTTCTTCTTCATTTTATAGCCATTTTTATTTTTTATTCATACTATCCACTGAAATAGAAGACGGTCTGGCGGAAGATGTGTAAACGGATACTAACGGACACCATTGCAAGCGAATTGAAAAAAAAATGGGAGAAAAACAGATCCCGCTATTTGTCCGTTTTAAGCGGAAATGACAAAACGCAGATGGGAACTGGCAATAAGATGGTAATTAGCGGCTTATTATGGCGATCGCTGCCACGCGAAAGTTAGCATGACCTCTGTAACAGTCACCAATAATTAGCATGATTGCGATTATTATTATTAGTTGCGATTTGACGTCATCCTCCATACAGCCACATTGAAGAATATCTCACACATTTCTGGTTTTGATGACAGACGCCCTGACATTGACAAACCTCAAGTTATGGTTTTATGCCTAGAAAACCAATTACCGGCAGTAGAATTCGACTGCGCATGCCCAGCTTCATCACACGCACCCATCATCTCCCCCCTAATCCGGTAACCTAGTGCGCTTGCGCGAAACTCCCCTCATCGGCACTACTGCGTATGCGCGTCTCTGCGGCATAGATCGCTGCGGATTAGCTGTGCGCATGCGCGCTGTACCGAGACCAGCTTGGGGGAGGGATGGGGCGGTGGAAGCTTCTGGAATAGCGGAGGCAGCGGCTGCGAGAGCGGAGAGTTCAGCGGCTACAAGACCGGGATGTAACTCTGTGGATTATTAATAAAATGTCGGGTGTTGAGGAGTCTGATGTGTGTTGTAATGAGGAGGTCCCCTGATGTAAAGTGGTCAGCGGCTGTGGAGCTAAACGATAATAACCCGGGGATATAACCGCTTCTCTGAACGGATATTCGCTGTCTGTTCCTCGTTGCGTAGGATTTATTTGCCTGGTTTCGCCTCAGTGTCTGGATTTGATTCTCGCCGCCATTTTGTGATCCGGGAGCGGGGGAACAGCCGCCATTTCGCGCATTGTGTGGCGAGGCGCATGCGCACAACACCACTGGTGATCCTGCTCGCTTTCCTGCAATTTTTTTTTCTCCTCAGAGTTGCTGAGCTTTGTAGTGCCACACATATTCAAGGCACCTAAGCAGTGTAAGGGCTCTCCGGTCCTCCTTGTAACCAGAAGTCATGCTGGGATGTCCTGTCATGTCTCTGGTCAGCTGTGAGGTGATTTCTCTGTCACAATGTGTGTTGTATTGTTCGATAAACACAAGATGGAGGACAATATGAGGGCGGGGGATACAGCCAGGGTGGAAATGTATATAAATATAAACTATATAGTCTATTTTACCTGAAGTAATATTAGGGGGCACTAGAAAACGCTGTGTATCTGCATTGTCTGAACACAACCTGAGCCGTGGGAGAGAACTGTGCTGTCCTTTTAAGTAGCGTTTTATTCCAATTTAGGGTTTCTCTGTGTGATTAATAATTGTATGCTTGATTGATTTATTTTTTTTTCATAAAAGCAGAAGCAAATTTATTTGATGCAATTTTTTTTTTCCGGCTTGTGACTTGGTAGTAGTAGTCGTGGCCATATCCCCTTTAGGCCGTGTTCACAAACCGCATATAGCACAGAGTAAATGCAGTTCACTTGCATTGACATAATGTAAAACTGAAGTGTAAATTTGTTGTAAGCACAACACAAGCGCAGCGTGAGATTACGGCCTCAGGGCGCCTTCCCATGTAGAGTTTTTCTCATGTTTTTAAACGCATCCAAAACAAAAGTAGGAGGGGGTCTGCCTGAAGCGCATGCAATTCATTGCAAATGCATATGCGTTTTGGCCAAACACCCCCTCCCCTCCAACTTTGTTTTGGATGTGAGAAAAACGCCACGTGGGAAGGCGCCCTCAGGCTGTATTCACACCATGAGCTTTGAAACGCATCAGGTGCAAGTCCTCTTTGTACTCATATGCTATTAGACCTATATGTTATGTAGTTTTTTTTGTTTTTTAAGGCCGCGGTCGCACGTACCGCTAGGCATCTGTTCATAACGCGACGCTAGCGCACAGGGGGGGGGGAGCGGTCCTCAGCCCCCGTTGCGTTTTATTTGCGTATTCATTGCGTTTTGAAACACTTTACCAACAGATGAGAGGTGATTTGCCTAATTACATTACTGTTTACATTTGTTAACACACAAACATTATGTTTACAATGTGTTATGTTAACGGTAATGTTAATGTAACGCTGTTGTAATGCGTTCCAAAATGCAACGTTTGAATGAGGCCCGAGGCCGTAGTTTTTAAGGGCGCCATCACAAGATTGCGCTTTGACGTTTTGAAATGGAAGCACAGTGCACAGGGTGGTCATGGCTGATCACATATGCGTTTCTATGGGAACCTGTGCAATTGTTAACCAGCCCCCCGAGTGTCTTGCTTTTAGACCATACAAGACACCAGATGCTGGTTGGCCGTGATGCGCAATCATTTGCTGCCTCCCTAAGCAGGTGTTTTTGCGTGTTTACCATGTGTTTGGCTGGTTCGAATCAGTTTTTATTTATTTCTAGAGGTGTAAGCAGCTGTGGAAATGTTAACACCGCTGCTTACACTTCCAGAAATGAAAAAAACTGATGCCAAATGCATAATTAAAAATGCAACATCGCGCCCCTACGCTAAACGCAGTGTAAACCTGTATTATAACAAGAGGCCAATGGGTTATTCCACGAATGCACCAAATATTACTTTATTATTTTTAGATCACCTGCTGCCCATAGTGTAAACAATGATGAGAGTAGGCATCCCTTTTGAATACAGTTGGGGGATTAAATTCCATCATTCCATTGCCTGGTTCTTAGTCCTTCCTCCTAGTAGAAGTGTTTGTAGTCTCTGGTTGGTTGTGTTTTCATTGTGTTTTGAAACGGATTACAACAGCTGAGGAGAGGCGATTTCATTACTATTAACATTCGCGTTTACAAAAATGCTAAATTTAACCAATTGTTATGCATATGTTAACATTTGCGTATACAAAACGCAATGTAAGCGAGATGTTAACTGTAATGTAATTGGGAGAATCTCCTCAGCTGTTGTAATGCATTTCAAAATGCAACTAAAACGCATCGCCTGACCGTGCCCGCAGAGGTTTTTGCTATAGTCTCATGCCCTTGCCCACCCTCCAACGTGACCGTGAGGGGCGGATAAAGCTGAACACTGGGGGAGATGCTCAGGCCTTGTGTGCCAGTTTTGTGTACAGCCAAGGTGGGAATAGCTCTTAAAATAAAAATAAAAAGTAATGTTTGAATATAACTTGAATAAACAAAATCTGAATTTGCTGCAATGAACCTAACATTTAACAAAACGCCACAGCTTCTAATATGTGTAACCTCACGGCGCCTGGGCATTGGAAAGTGCTTGCATCTGGCTTCATTAGGGCGTAGGGCGCCGCGAGCCCATTGCCGTCTATGGGGGCCGTATATATACGTCGGCTGTGTATACGTCCCCCTTGCGGTCGTGTGAATGCACCCTCAGTTAGTGGACGTCTGTGATATGTGGCTATAATAATCTCTTAGAATAATCTCAGAAAAATACCTTAATCACCTTCTTTGATGATAACGGTGAATACACTAAATGTCTAGGAATAGAAAAAATATATTTATTTCTTTTCCCGGGAAGCCAAGCTGTAGTCCTGCTGATGTCTGCACAGCAGTGGTATCGCTTACATCTACCATGAATAGTGTGAATGTTTCTCACGCGTTACGTCTTAGAATGAAGTGGAAACTTCCAGCATTGTTTTGCATGTCTGCTGCCGCTGCGGTTGAACTTTCTGCTTCTCAAGATGCACGTTCTGTGTATTCAGATTCCCCGGCTGAGGAGGCGAGTGAGCTCTAGGGAATAAGTATTGGTATTTGGGCCAAATCAGACTGTCCCGTTATATCGTAGGGAATTTTTTTTTTCTATAAATGCATTAGTGCGTGTATAAGTTGTAAGGTTATGCTGATGATTAGAGTTGTAGCCGCTGTTTTGCTCAGAAGAAGCGACTATGTACATTATATACAGTATCGTTATGATACATCCCACGAAGTCCTTGGTTGTGTTTGGTACGTGACATCCAGACAGCGACCTCTGTTGTGTCTTTCCAGACTAATTGTGCCGTGAGTTTGTGTTCACCATCGTCTACAGATGCGAAGGGAGTGTAAAGTACAATGTGGCAGGAGCAGAGGTAATGATGGAAGATCCGTACGGCATAAAATGGATTTACAGGGAAGGGTCGTCCCCGAGAATCTAATCAACTCGTCCACCACAATGGTCCCTGCAGTAAATGTCCGTGAGTGAGATTTACAGATAGTGATAAATCGCATTCAATGGCCGCACAATCGCTTTACTTGTAAACAGATAGATTATGACCGTAGTTGTCTGGAGTCTGGTTGGGGTTGCACATGTGTATAATGAATGCTGTACCAGAGATTACACTGATATGTATATTTCACCTGCAGCATATCCGTTTTCTGTCACAGATCCACTTCATCAGGTCAATCTCGGACCTGGAAATACAGAAATTTTGCAGGTTTTCTTGAATTGTCTTCCTCAGGACCAATCTCTATCCATGACCTAAACTATGTGGTGCTTGAGTGCATGGTGCATGTGTGGATCATAATGTGTAAGAACGGATCATTGAGAGGCAGTATTCCTGCTCTTTAACTCCACTCCTGGTTTGGACAGCAAAAACTGCATCTGAAAAACTGAATGTGTGAACATAGCCTAAACAGTAAAAGCCACGCCAATCACACATTGAATTGCTGCACAGAGTGGAAAATAAAATAATGATCACATTGCTATTCTAGAGCGTCTTTATAGCATTTTTACATTTTTTTTTTTACATTGAAAATGTAAATGAAAATTTGCCTTTTGCTTGAAATGATTTCAGATCCGGTGACATGAAGATTAAGAAAAAAATGTTTTCAGAAAATCTGGCAAAAACAGGGTGGTGGCACACATGGTGTTTTGAACCCGATTTTGGCCCGATTTTAAGCAGTCCATTAAAAAACGCATGCGTTTTTGACCATTTTTAATTGAGATAATTGGGAAAATTGGACCAAAACGGATGTGTTTTCAAAAAAGCATGTGTTTTTTAACGGACTTCTTAAAAACAGACCAAAAACGGGTTCAAAACCCCACGTGTTAAATTAACACGAAACACTGCCGGCTCGTTCCCGATCGCAGGCGTTTCCATAGAAACGCCGATGCGATCGGGCCGAGGCCCGTCCCGGTGGGCGCGACTTTGTCTGCGTTTGCAAGCGCAGACAAAAGCGCCACGTGTGGCGCCGGCCTTAGGCCTGTGCAACCTGTGTAGGTGTGGCGTATAGTGGCCCAATCAGGGGGGATGCATACAGTGCAATGGACGGGAGTCCCGTTCCCTCTGCCGGCTGAACGTGTTCGTGTGTAACAGGACTTGGGGTGAGTGGAGTTCAGTAGCAGAACAGTAGGGGGGAGGAGAGGTCTGACTTCCCGCACCTCCACCAGAGTCTACTGTGACCCAGTCTACTCTGTAGTGGCCATGCCTGGACACTGCAACCAACTCACACTCTTTATTGCATATTACAGCACCCTATTATGTATATACTTTATATAACTGCTCCGTCCCATTTATTTAGTCAAGTCTGCAGCCGCATGAACCAGTAGAGAACCAGAACCAGATTTTGCACAGGAAACATTGAGGGATTAACCCTATTCATTGTATGTATCCGCAGCACTTCTGTTGCAGAACTACGAGTGTCGGCTGTGATATGACTGCGGCTCTGGTAGTACATATACAATGTCAGATGTGCAATGTGTAGTTCCCCCTGTGTCTAGGGTCTGGCCGGCGGCTCTCCCGCAGCAATGTACGCTGCCAGCATTGTGCATGAGATGTAAACTAACGCTGTCCCCATGCTGTGACTACACTGCACACTGCGGCGTTTAGTGCAAAAGTTGTAATCTGTGGGGAGCCCCAAAGCAAAACCACCTGAGGGCGCTGTTCTTGGACCGTTTTGCATACGTTTTCAGTTCAAGAACACAACTTGTGGTCGCACCCTCAGGCTGGAAGCAGAGGACCATCCGATAACTGAACCCCACCACATTTGGGTGAGGACATCGGGGTCTTTCCCACCCAATATTCACACATCACTGTTTTGGACACTGATTTCTCCATGAGCCAAAACCAATTGCTGTTCCAAAGCACAGAAGAGATACAAATATATTTAGTTTTTCTTCTTTCTTATCTCTCTGACTCTCTGCTCCTGGATTTGGCTCACGATCACTGATGTGTAAATGAGGCGACAGGTTGGGAAGCAGGAGCGCGGGTGCAGCCCAGTCCCTTATTTTCCTGCGGAACAAAGGATTGGGAATAATGAACATCTCCGATCAGTCTCTTCCCAGGGAAGAGTCAGACTATGTTAGATTGTGGCCGGGTCCACATCATGTGATTGTTCTGTGCAGCTGTGTTCTGATCCGTGCCCACGTCTATCACATATTATAAGCAGATGGTGTCCTGTAGGAGAGGGATCCGTCTCGTGTGTATTTGCAGCTGTTTCCAGCATTATGCCGGGGCTCACAGGCTGCTGTATCCTTCTCCTTTGTCAAACACAATGACATATATTCTCTACGTGGCAACCTATGCCGGCCTAACGCTCTCTTGTTTCGCATGGCATAAGGTCGGTGTCCTCCAGAACCCCATTGTGCCCCCTTTGCTTTTATCTCCGTGGCGTCATGGCAGGGGAGACGTGGCGCAGCAGATAAGAGGATCTAAGAAAATCTGCTACAACGCATCCTCACTAATTACACACAGGAGATTAGATGATACAGGGCACAGCTCTGCCGTCACCCTCAGGGGGTCCATGTGTGAATTTCTCTTCACTCATTATGCTGGGAAAATGCGTTTCCCATGGTGCCCTTCTCCAGCACATATGCAGAGCCCTTCATTACGTGGCCCACAGCTCTTTTCCAGCCCGAATTCCAGCAAATTCAGATTCACAGATGACGCTGCACGGGGAGAGATGCAGCTCTGCAACTAATTACCCAAAGTGCTAAAAGAAGGGATGAGACTGTAATCATTTGCAGGGATCTGAAGGAGCCGCCCTCCTGCCCTGCCCTAGTTCAAAGGGATGTTATACAACAACACAAGGAATTAAGGCATTTTGTATCGGTTTGCATGTGTTTTCAAAGCATTCGGAATCGCAACAAAAACACCACGTGTGTCACCGGCCTAAAGGGAATAAAGTTTGTTCGAATGACATTTCCTGGTGGAATTTAGGGCCTGATGCCTGCTCATTTCTATCCCATCTTTTCCTGTTTATGAATTTAATTACTTTTAATTTGCATATACAGAATATATGGGATTTAACGTCGCCAAATTAAAAGTAATTAAACTCGTGAACAGAGGGAGGGATGAGATACAGACTACTTTTAGGGCCACAATTCACAGTAACATAAGGACATTCTGTGTTATGTATTATAATACTGTGTGGTATTTAATACAATAATATTCATTGTTTTTATAGCGCCATCATATTCTGTAACGCTTTACAAATCATAGGGAAAATATACAATAAAATACCTCCTTACAAAGTACAAACAGCCATATGGAACAATAGGAGTGAGGGCCCTGAGCACAAGAGCTTACAGTCTATAAGGTTCTCAAGCCGGATGACAGCTTCTCTGTGAAAGCTTCACTTCAGTGAATTTACTCAACGCTTTACTGCAGAAATCACAAGTTCTGGTTTGATCAGAGTATTTGATAATTTATCAGGTCTGTGGATGCTGGATGAGGAGATGTGCTGGATGTGTTATGTAATAGAGCTCAGTACATGCAGTGCTGTGCCACTGGCCTGTGCTCTCATCGCCATCTGCTGGTGTGAAGTGTGTACTACACCAAATACCTTCTTTAGATCTAGTCCTCCCTTAGTCTCTTCATACAGCTAGAAAGTTCATCCAAAAAAACTGAAATGTAGGGAGGGCTGTATAGGGCTGTGCACCTTATGCTGCCATATATATATACGTACAGTATCCAGAACCAGTGGGAGGTGCATTCTGTCAGACATCCATCATTTGTCGGCCCACTGTATTTTATACAAATATGGTGCCATATTGGTAAAAAAAAAACTTTCTGTATTTATGGACAAAATACAGCTGTATATACAGAACAGGAAAAAACATAGAGTTGTGCGGATGAGGCCTCAATGTTAACAATTGAAATCACCTGCTTTCACTAGAACACGCACAAAAAAAATCATTAACGTGTCGAAAATGGCAGATTTATCAAACTTTACAAAATACAAATTTGCCGGTGGATATATGTCCTGGCATCTTTGGCGCTCGGTACCTTAAACACAACATCTAAAAACATCAATAACCACAACGCGTCGTCTGAACGCACCCTCAGAGCGTCCGTGTGGCATTATTTGCTATGGAGAGGGGAGGGATGAGCAGCAGGTATACGTTTGTGTGAATGCAGCCTACAATCCCACGGGCTGCACACAGGAAGTATAATGCAGGGACGTTCCTTGTATTACCAATTACTGTATCATCTATTGAAGTTCCGGCATGGCTGTTCGGCTAGTGGAAGGAACGTCCCTGTATTATATTTCTATATAATGCAGGGACTCCCTCCCATTGCTCCATGTGCATCCCATGGGGTCATGCAACCATACCACACGTACACACATGCTGCATATATGTGTGTGAAACAGCCCTGATACAGGCTACAGACTTCTATTGCACCAACATGTTATCCTATATTATGCTATGTGCATCTTCCCAGCATGCCGCTCACTGTATACAGGGTCAGGTATGACAGGGGTATGATAATATCAATTAGACAGCTCAATCCTGTTGATGGCGCAGTGTGAATGAGCTCACGCTGCCACTGGAAGGGGAAGATCTCCGCTCCAGCCCACAGTCGCTGTAGAGTGGAGAGGTGCAGGGCGGCTGCTGTAGAACAGCAAAATATAGGGAATATTTTTCTGTGCACGGTCACGGTGCAGGTAGACGTTGGGGGTCATTTACTAAGGGCCTGATTCGCGTTTTTCCAGACGTGTTACCCGAATATTTCCGATTTGCGCCTATTTTCCCTGTATTGCCCCGGGTTTTTGTCGCACACGATCGGATTGTGGTGCATCAGCGCCAGCATGCACGCAACGGAAATCGGGGGTGTGGCCGAACAATAACCCAACGGATTCGGAGAACCCGCTGCATTTAAAAAAAAAAAAAGTGTCGCGGAACACGCGCTTACCTTCACCAAGTATAGGATGGTGCACTCCGGCGGGCTTCAGCGCAGCAGCGACACCTGGTGGACGTCGGAGCAACTGCCTTAGTGAATCGCCGGAAGACCCGAATCCACCGCACAGAACGCGCCGCTGGATTGCGAATGGACCGGGTAAGTAAATCTGCCCCTATGTGTGCTTAATGCACTGTGCCCAAGCGCCATAGGTGTCAATGGGGACCAATATCCGACCACAAACTTTGCGGCCAGATATCAGTCCCCCACACATTTCCGTGAATGGGACCTTATTAAATGGGGCGGGGGGAAGGGGGTGTTATATGGGTGGCAGCTACCACTATAGAGTGGGATGTGCTATAGAGAGCATGTCCCAGTGTTAGCAGTGGGGGTTGATGTGTTACAGACAGAGCATGTCCGTACGGGTGATGTGTTATAGAGAGAACAAGAAATGATGATACACAGAGGGCATGCTGCGGTATTAGTAGAGGAGTGATGTGTTATAGAGAAGGCATGCCATAGTGTTAGCAGGAGTGTGTGTTGCAGAGAGGGCTCCATAGTGATGTACAGGAGGCATGTGATACAGTATGATGCCAGTAGACATCTGGCCTTTGGCACTGTACCATCCCTCCTTTGCCCATCTCCTGAGGGCTTCCTCTAGAACAGCGATGGCGAACCTATGGCACGCGAAGCCGTTTCTGTTGGCACGCGTACCGTCGCCAGTAAGCCTCTGCCCGCTGCCCGTAAAAATTTGGTCTATGTGAGCGGCGGAACTACGCGGCAGAGTTTTTGCGCATGCGCGGTAACTTGGGAAGCGCTGAAAGTTTCAGTCGCTCCCATAGAAACCGCGCATGCGCATTAATTATCCCGGGCTTTTACCGTGCGCTCCAAATAACGCATCTACTTTATTCTTTGGTTTGTACGATCGCGGTGATACCAAATTTATATAGGTTTTATTGTGTTTTAATACATTTTCAAAAATTAAACGAATGTATACGAAAAAGAAAAAAATAAATGTCTCCATCTTCTGACGCTAATAACTTTTTCATACTTTGGTGCACGGAGCTGGGGGAGGGGTCATTTTTTGCAAAATGAGCTGACGTTTTCATTGCTACCAAGGTCTGTGCGACATTTTGATCACTTTTCATTACATTTTTTATGTCATGTAAAAAGGTGTAAAAGTCGCATTATGGATATTTGGGCGCCATTTCCCGCCTCGGAGGTCAACGCTGCTTATAACCGGTTTTATATTTTGATAGATCGGGCATTTTGGGATGCGGCAATACCTAATATGTATGTGATTTTTACGGTTTATTATATTTTATATCAGTTCTAGGGAAAATATTTTATAAATTTTTTACATTTTTTAAACATTTTTTTTCTTTTTTATTCACTATTTCTTATCACAGTATATGGAGCTTTTGCATGTCATTCATTACAATGAGCCACTGACTCATTGTAATGAATATGCAGAAACCATTCATCCTTGGGTCTGACAAAGGCCCGAGGCTGTCATGGCAACCGATCGCGCAACCCCCCCCCCCCCCCCCCCCGATGACGTTCGGGGGAACGACGATCGGAGGAAGCCCATGCGCCGCCATGTTTAAAGTGCCGCCGGCGATTTTGCCGGCTGCAAAGAAGAGGTTAAGACCCGTGATCGGTGCAAGCACTGACCACGGGTGTTAGCGATGAGTCTTTGCTGCAATATGCAGCAAAGCCCATCTCTGTATGTAGAGGGCTTAGCCTGTGAGCCCTCTTCATACACCCTAAATGACCTCATCCCTGAGACAAGCTGCTCTGCTCGTCTCAGGGAGCGATGAGGGATTCGATGGGGGTCCATCAGTCACCCCCCCCCCCCACGTTCTCATGAAAACAGAAACTAACTGACACTAGCAGAATGCAGAGTATCCTTTTATTTTTTAATGAACCAGTCAAAGGAAACTGCAGATGGGAACTTACATGACCAAACCATCTTGCTACTTCCCGCAATTCAGTTGCAACACGTGAAGCGAGTGTGAATGCCTGTAGCATTGTAGCTTTATTGTGGATATGCAGCATTGTAATTGTATATTGGAGTTAGGGTAAAGTGCATAAGGCACACGATGCGCAAAGTTATATGAGCCACAGGCAATGGTCCTGTATATCGGCTCACACGACAATCACAGTAATAAAAAAACATGTTCAGCATGAACAACAGGAAAGCATAAACGCTGAACATGACCATAGATATTTACTGGGAGCTGTAGGCATCCGTTTAGTCAATCCACACCACAATGTACAGTTACTAGGGGGGGCCCAAACTAAAGTTTGCTAGGGGACCCGATCAATTCTAGCTAGACCCCAGTGTACACGCCTTTCCGCATGAGCTCTTTGGTTATATTCACTCAAACTTGCCTATTTTTGTCCATTTCTTTTGTCCACAGAAAACCACGTTGTCTACAGAATCTGTTCATTTTGGAATAGATATACGTGTCGACTTTAATCCCGCATCATGTCATTTGGCTTTCTGAAAGTCCTGCTTGACGTTAAAGTCATGCTTGTACTGCCTTACAAGGTAGCAAAGAGGCAATGTTTTCTTTATCCCATCCTGGAAAACATATTTTCATATTACCGAGAATCCCCCAGTGAATCATCCATGGCAGTAAGTCTCCACATGACTGTTTTACTGTACACCATAGAAGTGCATTGTGCATGGCGCGGTAGGGTAAGCACAACATGTGTCAGCATACCGTGCCACAGCTGTAAAAAAGATAGAGCGTGTTCTATCTTTTGGCTGCACGGAGGAGCGCTCCCCCTCTGGCTCTCTGACATGTGCCGTGTTTATCTGCTGCTACATGACCTCACCCTGTGTATATCTTCTGCTACATGACCTCATCCTGTGTGTATCCGCTACTACATGACCTCGTCCTGTGTGTATCTGCTGCTACATGACCTCATCCTGTGTGTATCTGCTGCTACATGACCTCATCCTGTGTGTATCTGCTGCTACATGACCTTGTCCTGTGTGTATCTGCTGCTACATGACCTTGTCCTGTATGTATCTGCTGCTACATGACCTCGTTCTGTGTGTATCTGCTGCTACATGACCTCGTCCTGTGTGTATCCGCTACTACATGACCTCATCCTGTGTGTATCTTCTGCTACATGACCTCATCCTGTGTGTATCTTCTGCTACATGACCTCATCCTGTGTGTATCCGCTACTACATGACCTCATCCTGTGTGTATCTGCTGCTACATGACCTCATCCTGTGTGTATCTTATGCTACATGACCTCATCCTGTGTGTATCCGCTACTACATGACCTCATTCTGTGTGTATCCGCTACTACATGACCTCGTCCTGTGTGTATCTTCTGCTACATGACCTCGTCCTGTGTGTATCTGCTGCTACATGACCTCATCCTGTGTGTATCTGCTGTTACATGACCTCATCCTGTGTGTATCTGCTGCTACATGACCTCGTCCTGTGTGTATCTGCTGCTACATGACCTCATTCTGTGTGTATCCGCTACTACATGACCTCGTCCTGTGTGTATCTTCTGCTACATGACCTCGTCCTGTGTGTATCTGCTGCTACACGACCTCATCCTGTGTGTATCTGCTGTTACATGACCTCATCCTGTGTGTATCTGCTGCTACATGACCTCGTCCTGTGTGTATCTGCTGCTACATGACCTCATTCTGTGTGTATCCGCTACTACATGACCTCGTCCTGTGTGTATCTTCTGCTACATGACCTCGTCCTGTGTGTATCTGCTGCTACACGACCTCATCCTGTGTGTATCTGCTGTTACATGACCTCATCCTGTGTGTATCTGCTGCTACATGACCTCGTCCTGTGTGTATCTGCTGTTACATGACCTCATCCTGTGTGTATCTGCTGCTACATGACCTCGTCCTGTGTGTATCTTCTGCTACATGACCTCGTCCTGTGTGTATCTGCTGTTACATGACCTCATCCTGTGTGTATCTGCTGCTACATGACCTCGTCCTGTGTGTATCTGCTGTTACATGACCTCATCCTGTGTGTATCCGCTACTACATGACCTCGTCCTGTGTGTATCCGCTACTACATGACCTCATCCTGTGTGTATCTTCTGCTACATGACCTCATCCTGTGTGTATCCGCTACTATATGACCTCATCCTGTGTGTATCCGCTACTACATGACCTCGTCCTGTGTGTATCTGCTGCTACATGACCTCGTCCTGTGTGTATCTGCTGCTACATGACCTCATCCTGTGTGTATCTTCTGCTACATGACCTCATCCTGTGTGTATCTGCTGCTACATGACCTCATCCTGTGTGTATCTGCTGTTACATGACCTCATCCTGTGTGTATCTGCTGCTACATGACCTCGTCCTGTGTGTATCTGCTGCTACATGACCTCGTCCTGTGTGTATCTGCTGCTACATGACCTCATCCTGTGTGTATCTGCTGCTACATGACCTCATCCTGTGTGTATCTGCTGCTACATGACCTCGTCCTGTGTGTATCTGCTGCTACATGACCTCGTCCTGTGTGTATCTGCTGCTACATGACCTCGTCCTGTGTGTATCTGCTGCTACATGACCTCCTCCTGTGTGTATCTGCTGCTGTGACGTCATCTACTGTGTATCCGCTGCTTTATAAAACCTCCTCCTGTGTGTATCTGCTGCTACATGACCTCGTCCTGTGTGTATCTGCTGCTACATGACCTCGTCCTGTGTGTATCTGCTGCTACATGACCTCATCCTGTGTGTATCTGCTGCTGTGACGTCATCTACTGTGTATCCGCTGCTTTATAAAACATCCTCCTGTGTGTATCTGCTGCTACATGACCTCGAACTGTGTGTATCTGCTGCTACATGACCTCATCCTGTGTGTATCTGCTGCTGTGACGTTATCTACTGTGTATCCGCTGCTTTATAAAACCTCCTCCTGTGTGTATCTGCTGCTACATGACCTCGTCCTGTGTGTATCTGCTGCTACATGACCTCGTCCTGTGTGTATCTGCTGCTACATGACCTCGTCCTCTGTGTATCTGCTGCTACATGACCTCATCCTGTGTGTATCTGCTGCTACATGACCTCGTCCTGTGTGTATCTGCTGCTACATGACCTCGTCCTGTATGTATCCGCTACTACATGACCTCCTCCTGTGTGTATCTTCTGCTACATGACCTCATCCTGTGTGTATCCGCTACTACATGACCTCGTCATGTGTGTATCTGCTGCTACATGACCTCATCCTGTGTGTATCCGCTACTACATGACCTCGTCCTGTGTGTATCTGCTGCTACATGACCTCATCCTGTGTGTATCTGCTGCTACATGACCTCATCCTGTGTGTATCTGCTGCTACATGACCTCATCCTGTGTGTATCTGCTGCTACATGACCTCATCCTGTGTGTATCTGCTGCTACATGACCTCGTCCTGTGTATATCTGCTGCTACATGACCTCGTCCTGGGTGTACCCGCTACTACATGACCTCATCCTGTGTGTATCTTCTGCTACATGACCTCATCCTGTGTGTATCTGCTGCTGTGACGTCATCTACTGTGTATCCGCTGCTTTATAAAACCTCCTCCTTTGTGTATCTGCTGCTACATGACCTTGTCCTGTGTGTATCTGCTGCTACATGACCTCGTCCTGGGTGTATCTGCTGCTACATGACCTCATCCTGTGTGTATCTGCTGCTGTGACGTCATCTACTGTGTATCCGCTGCTTTATAAAACCTCCTCCTGTGTGTATCTGCTGCTACATGACCTCGTCCTGTGTGTATCTGCTGCTACATGACCTCATCCTGTGTGTACCTGCTGCTGTGACGTTATCTACTGTGTATCCGCTGCTTTATAAAACCTCCTCCTGTGTGTATCTGCTGCTACATGACCTCGTCCTGTGTGTATCTGCTGCTACATGACCTCGTCCTGTGTGTATCTGCTGCTACATGACCTCGTCCTGTGTGTATCTGCTGCTACATGACCTCGTCCTGTGTGTATCTGCTGCTACATGACCTCGTCCTCTGTGTATCTGCTGCTACATGACCTCATCCTGTGTGTATCTGCTGCTACACGACCTTGTCCTGTGTGTATCTGCTGCTACATGACCTCGTCCTGTGTGTATCCGCTACTACATGACCTCGTCCTGTGTGTATCTGCTGCTACATGACCTCATCCTGTGTGTATCCGCTACTACATGACCTCGTCCTGTGTGTATCTGCTGCTACATGACCTCATCCTGTGTGTATCTGCTGCTACATGACCTCATCCTGTGTGTATCTGCTGCTACATGACCTCATCCTGTGTGTATCTGCTGCTACATGACCTCATCCTGTGTGTATCTGCTGTTACATGACCTCATCCTGTGTGTATCTGCTGCTACATGACCTCGTCCTGTGTATATCTGCTGCTACATGACCTCGTCCTGTGTATATCTGCTGCTACATGACCTCGTCCTGGGTGTACCCGCTACTACATGACCTCATCCTGTGTGTATCTTCTGCTACATGACCTCATCCTGTGTGTATCTGCTGCTGTGACGTCATCTACTGTGTATCCGCTGCTTTATAAAACCTCCTCCTGTGTGTATCTGCTGTTACATGACCTTATCCTGTGTGTATCTGCTGCTACATGACCTCATCCTGTGTGTATCTGCTGCTACATGACCCCGTCCTGTGTGTATCTGCTGCTACATGACCTCGTCCTGTGTGTATCTGCTGCTACATGACCTCATCCTGTGTGTATCTGCTGCTACATGACCTCGTCCTGTGTGTATCTGCTGCTACATGACCTCGTCCTGTGTGTATCTGCTGCTACATGACCTCGTCCTGTGTGTATCTCCTGCTACATGACCTCGTCCTGTGTGTATCTGCTGCTACATGACCTCGTCCTGTGTGTATCTGCTGCTACATGACCTCGTCCTGTGTGTATCTGCTGCTACATGACCTCGTCCTGTGTGTATCCGCTGCTACATGACCTCGTCCTGTGTGTATCTGCTGTTACATGACCTCATCCTGTGTGTATCTGCGGCTACATGACCTCGTCCTGTGTGTATCTGCTGCTACATGACCTCGTCCTGTGTGTATCTGCTGCTACATGACCTCATCCTGTGTGTATCTGCTGTTACATGACCTCATCCTGTGTGTATCTGCTGCTACATGACCTCGTCCTGTGTATATCTGCTGCTACATGACCTCGTCCTGGGTGTACCCGCTACTACATGACCTCATCCTGTGTGTATCTTCTGCTACATGACCTCATCCTGTGTGTATCTGCTGCTGTGACGTCATCTACTGTGTATCCGCTGCTTTATAAAACCTCCTCCTGTGTGTATCTGCTGTTACATGACCTTATCCTGTGTGTATCTGCTGCTACATGACCTCATCCTGTGTGTATCTGCTGCTACATGACCCCGTCCTGTGTGTATCTGCTGCTACATGACCTCATCCTGTGTGTATCTGCTGCTACATGACCTCGTCCTGTGTGTATCTGCTGCTACATGACCTCGTCCTGTGTGTATCCGCTACTACATGACCTCGTCCTGTGTGTATCTGCTGCTACATGACCTCATCCTGTGTGTATCCGCTACTACATGACCTCGTCCTGTGTGTATCTGCTGCTACATGACCTCATCCTGTGTGTATCTGCTGCTACATGACCTCATCCTGTGTGTATCTGCTGCTACATGACCTCATCCTGTGTGTATCTGCTGCTACATGACCTCATCCTGTGTGTATCTGCTGCTACATGACCTCGTCCTGTGTATATCTGCTGCTACATGACCTCGTCCTGGGTGTACCCGCTACTACATGACCTCATCCTGTGTGTATCTTCTGCTACATGACCTCATCCTGTGTGTATCTGCTGCTGTGACGTCATCTACTGTGTATCCGCTGCTTTATAAAACCTCCTCCTGTGTGTATCTGCTGTTACATGACCTTATCCTGTGTGTATCTGCTGCTACATGACCTCATCCTGTGTGTATCTGCTGCTACATGACCCCGTCCTGTGTGTATCTGCTGCTACATGACCTCATCCTGTGTGTATCTGCTGCTACATGACCTCGTCCTGTGTGTATCCGCTACTACATGACCTCGTCCTGTGTGTATCTGCTACTACATGACCTCATCCTGTGTGTATCTGCTGCTACATGACCTCATCCTGTGTGTATCTGCTGCTACATGATTTCATCCTGTGTGTATCTGCTGCTACATGACCTCGTCCTGTGTGTATCTGCTGCTACATGATTTCATCCTGTGTGTATCTGCTGCTACATGACCTCGTCCTGTGTGTATCTGCTGCTACATGATTTCATCCTGTGTGTATCTGCTGCTTTATAAAACCTCCTCCTGTGTGTATCTGCTGTTACATGACCTTATCCTGTGTGTATCTGCTGCTACATGACCTCATCCTGTGTGTATCTGCTGCTACATGACCCCGTCCTGTGTGTATCTGCTGCTACATGACCTCATCCTGTGTGTATCTGCTGCTACATGACCTCGTCCTGTGTGTATCTGCTGCTACATGACCTCATCCTGTGTGTATCTGCTGCTACATGACCCCGTCCTGTGTGTATCTGCTGCTACATGACCTCATCCTGTGTGTATCTGCTGCTACATGACCTCATCCTGTGTGTATCCGCTACTACATGACCTCGTCCTGTGTGTATCCGCTGCTACATGACCTCGTCCTGTGTGTATCTGCTGTTACATGACCTCATCCTGTGTGTATCTGCGGCTACATGACCTCGTCCTGTGTGTATCTGCTGCTACATGACCTCGTCCTGTGTGTATCTGCTGCTACATGACCTCATCCTGTGTGTATCTGCTGTTACATGACCTCATCCTGTGTGTATCTGCTGCTACATGACCTCGTCCTGTGTATATCTGCTGCTACATGACCTCGTCCTGGGTGTACCCGCTACTACATGACCTCATCCTGTGTGTATCTTCTGCTACATGACCTCATCCTGTGTGTATCTGCTGCTGTGACGTCATCTACTGTGTATCCGCTGCTTTATAAAACCTCCTCCTGTGTGTATCTGCTGTTACATGACCTTATCCTGTGTGTATCTGCTGCTACATGACCTCATCCTGTGTGTATCTGCTGCTACATGACCCCGTCCTGTGTGTATCTGCTGCTACATGACCTCATCCTGTGTGTATCTGCTGCTACATGACCTCGTCCTGTGTGTATCTGCTGCTACATGACCTCGTCCTGTGTGTATCCGCTACTACATGACCTCGTCCTGTGTGTATCTGCTGCTACATGACCTCATCCTGTGTGTATCCGCTACTACATGACCTCGTCCTGTGTGTATCTTCTGCTACATGACCTCATCCTGTGTGTATCTGCTGCTACATGACCCCGTCCTGTGTGTATCTGCTGCTACATGACCTCATCCTGTGTGTATCTGCTGCTACATGACCTCGTCCTGTGTTTATCTGCTGCTACATGACCTCATCCTGTGTGTATCTGCTGCTACATGACCCCGTCCTGTGTGTATCTGCTGCTACATGACCTCATCCTGTGTGTATCTGCTGCTACATGACCTCATCCTGTGTGTATCCGCTACTACATGACCTCGTCCTGTGTGTATCTGCTGCTACATGACCTCATCCTGTGTGTATCTGCTGCTACATGACCTCATCCTGTGTGTATCTGCTGCTACATGACCTCGTCCTGTGTGTATCTGCTGCTACATGACCTCCTCCTGTGTGTATCTGCTGCTACATGATTTCATCCTGTGTGTATCTGCTGCTACATGACCTCATCCTGTGTGTATCTGCTGCTACATGATTTCATCCTGTGTGTATCTGCTGCTACATGACCTCGTCCTGTGTGTATCTGCTGCTACATGACCTCGTCCTGTGTGTATCTGCTGCTACATGACCTCATCCTGTGTGTATCTGCTGCTACATGATTTCATCCTGTGTGTATCTGCTGCTACATGATTTCATCCTGTGTGTATCTGCTGCTACATGACCTCATCCTGTGTGTATCTGCTGCTACATGATTTCATCCTGTGTGTATCTGCTGCTACATGACCTCGTCCTGTGTGTATCTGCTGCTACATGACCTCGTCCTGTGTGTATCTGCTGCTACATGACCTCGTCCTGTGTGTATCTGCTGCTACATGACCTCGTCCTGTGTGTATCTGCTGCTACATGATTTCATCCTGTGTGTATCTGCTGCTTTATAAAACCTCCTCCTGTGTGTTACCAGTTACTATAAAATATTGTATTTGTTTTTTTTTTTTCAGATATCTTAAATGTTTGTAAAAAAAAATGACATAAGAGTTTTCCAGATATCTAACACATATATTCTAAGCATAAATGATATACATACCCTGTTTCCCCGAAAATAAGACAGTGTCTTATATTAAATTTTGCTCCTAAAGAGGCACTAGGTCTTATTTTCAGGGGATGTCTTATTTTTCCATGAACAAGAATTTACATTTATCGTTGAACAAAAAAAATCAATTTCTCTTACATCCTTATGACTCTCCAAACTCTGAATTTCATGCTGTATTTCTTTTGGCTCCATTTCTATTAGAATCATTGCCCCCAATCTCTCATATTTAGTAAAAATTATTTCCGTAAATGACCCTTCTTATCCTTCATATCCCCATGTCACAACCTTCTGCAACATCTAAAAGATTTCCTAATACTAGTGTGTGACGTGGGGGGAGCCGCTGCAATGGTGGCCGCTAGGTCTTATTTTCAGGGGAGGCCTTATATTTCTAAGCCTGAACAAACTTGTACTAGGTCTTACTTTCGGGGGATGTCTTATTTTAGGGGAAACAGGGTAGTAACACGTCTGTGTTATCAGACTGATCCCAGGACAGAACACTGCCCCCTACGTGTGATAACACAACAATCCAGTCAGGTCACTTTGTATCTCTCACTGACACGTACAGGACGTGCGGACACATGAGATATGTGAAGAGACGCCGGCGCTCCATACAATCTGCACAGTCTATATTAAGGTGCGGGTGGATAAGGTCCAAATTCCATGAAATGTTTGGAAATGTGCCACATGGAGCCCCTTCCTTCCCATGTTACATCCATTACAGGGCTGCTTGTCTTCACCGGTTGCAAAAATGATGAAGAAGTCCGGACATCAGGATTTTGGGTGGATGTAGATGTAGATGTAGGTCACTGCTCGGGCTAGGACACCTCACTTTTCCATGACAGGTGACAGGACTTGCATAGTAAATGGTCATGGAAGGGGAAGCAGCCGCTGTCCGTGGGCTCCAGCGATAGCAGAACTTGGCATTTCTGGTATAAAATACAGGAGACTAGTGAGAAAGACCTGGAGCGCAGCACATACCCCCAAAACATCACAATGCAACCCAGCTTTCCCAGACTCTGCCAGTTACATGACCCCCTGAGAATACCCACCTCACAGCGATAGCAGTTCTCATGGTAGCTGTGCCCCATGCATTCAATCTTATAGGAATCCTGTCCGTTTTTAGGAATGATGGGTCCTTGACAAGAATAACAAATCGGTGCGTATTTCCTGTACGGAAAAATACAATGTATGTTTAATGTCACTATAATGTATGGCATATAACTGCAACAACCCTATAATGTATCATATATGAGCCAACTATTCATATACAATGTATAATTTATGCTTTATATAACCCCACTACCCAGCACACCATATAATGTATCCTATATACAATCCTACTACCCAGCACACCATATAATGTATCCTATATATAATCCTACTACCCAGCACACCATATAATGTATCCTACATACAATCCTACTACCCAGCACACCATATAATGTATCCTATATATAATCCTACTACCCAGCACACCATATAATGTATCCTATATACAATCCTACTACCCAGCACACCATATAATGTATCCTATATATAATCCTACTACCCAGCACACCATATAATGTATCCTACATACAATCCTACTACCCAGCACACCATATAATGTATCCTATATATAATCCTACTACCCAGCACACCATATAATGTATCCTACATACAATCCTACTACCCAGCACACCATATAATGTATTCTACATACAATCCTACTACCCAGCACACCATATAATGTATCCTATATACAATCCTACTACCCAGCACACCATATAATGTATTCTACATACAATCCTACTACCCAGCACACCATATAATGTATCCTACATACAATCCTACTACCCAGCACACCATATAATGTATCCTATCTGTAATCCTACTACCCAGCACACCATATAATGTATCCTATATACAATCCCACTACCCAGCACACCATATAATGTATCCTATATACAATCCTACTACCCAGCACACCATATAATGTATCCTACATACAATCCTACTACCCAGCACACCATATAATGTATTCTACATACAATCCTACTACCCAGCACACCATATAATGTATCCTATATACAATCCTACTACCCAGCACACCATATAATGTATCCTACATACAATCCCACTACCCAGCACACCATATAATGTATCCTATATATCAGTGATGGCTAACCTATGGCACTGGTGCCAGAGGTGGCACTCAGAGCCCTTTCTGTGGGCACTCAGGCCATCACCAGGGATCACTCCAGGTATCTTCCTGCAGTCCCAGACAGCCCAGGACTTACTGTGCACAGAGCTATTTTAAAGTGACAGCTGTACCTGGGACTATTTTCTGCTTTATTGGTGTCCTCAGGGGCTGGTATCAATGAAAACTGTGACAGAGAAGTGAGTATAAATCACAAATTACATTTCTGTGTTGGCACTTTGCGATAAATAAGCGGGTCTATGTTGTAGTTTGGGCACTCGGACTCTAAAAGGTTAGCCATCACTGCTATATAATCCTACTACCCAGCACACCATATAATGTATCCTGTATACAATCCTACTACCCAGCACACCATATAATGTATCCTATATATAATCCTACTACACAGCACACCATATAATGTATCCTATATACAATCCTACTACCTAGCACACCATATAATGTATCCTATATACAATCCCACTACCCAGCACACCATATAATGTATCCTGTATACAATCCTACTACCTAGCACACCATATAATGTATCCTGTATACAATCCTACTACCCAGCACACCATATAATGTATCCTATATACAATCCCACTACCCAGCACACCATATAATGTATCCTATATACAATCCCACTACCCAGCACACCATATAATGTATCCTATATACAATCCTACTACCCAGCACACCATATAATGTATCCTGTATACAATCCTACTACCCAGCACACCATATAATGTATCCTATATACAATCCTACTACCCAGCACACCATATAATGTATCCTATATACAATCCTACTACCCAGCACACCATATAATGTATCCTATATACAATCCTACTACCCAGCACACCATATAATGTATCCTATATACAATCCTACTACCCAGCACACCATATAATGTATCCTATATACAATCCCACTACCCAGCACATCATATGATGTATCCTATATACAATCCTACTACCCAGCACACCATATAATGTATCACATATATAATGTGTCCCAATACTCGGCACACCATATCTAATATAGTTTGCGTTCCCTGTAGCCCGTACTTGTAATAATCCTCTGCACAGTGGACGTCGTTGTACTCATCCACAGCGAAACTCTCATCAGCGATGGTCCGGTTACACACGACACAGGTGAAGCATTCGGGGTGGTACCCGTTACCCAGTGCACGGACTATGTGCTGCAGGATCAGGGTCTGACACTTGGCGCACTTCTCCAATGTTTCCTAGAAAGACACAAAACTAAATTTACTGCTTTCCTGTTTGGATCAATGCCCACTTCCCAGCACAGCTAAAATAAATAATCTACATTTCATTTGCTCCATTTATAGATTTTGTAACTTCCTTAAAGGACATCTATCACCAGATCAAGAATCGTAAACCAATATGTCTGTATGTTGTTGTGCTTGGTTTACAATCTTTCATCCCGTGATAAAATGGGTAAAAATCCCGATTTACTCAATTATCACAAATTTTTATATTAAAATGGAAAGAATACGAAGATGTACATGAGCTTTTTTTCTGCCTCATCCCTTTCCCCGGCTGTTTACATCCTTTCAATTACTCATTGTTTGGCAGACAAAAGATAAAATCCAGAGAAGACAATGGAAGTATCTGGAGTTTACACAACATGACAAACACACTAATCCTGCCGTACAAAAGACTGTGAGCGGGCATGACCGCGAGCGGTGACCTAGCACAGTGCCAGACAGTGTCACATCAAAGAGAGGAAAACGTGCTGATCATACAGTATTCAGTCCTGCCATGTGTGATACTGCTATATCACCGTATCCAAGCCTCTGGTGTGATATTAAACCTATGGTATCATATATTGTGTGTGAAACAAACTACTAAGCCATGTATCTAATCTTATTACATATGATACTGTCTGCTGTTCTACAGCAGCCACCGTTTGCTGCGGCAGCGTATCTAAAATTGCCTGGTATCTAAGCTTGTTAAGTGTAAAACCAACTTCTGAGCTCTATTATGTAATCCTCTCCTATGTGATACCGGCTACTGAGGCGCTGAATCTAAGCCTGCCGTGTGTGATACTGTCTTGAAAAGACAGCTGTATCTAATCCTATACTGCATAATACTCTCTATTGTGCCAATGTATCTAAGCCAGATATGTCTGATACTGAGTGATGTCATTGTACCTAAACCAGATGTCTGTGATACTGTTTGATATGTCATTGTATCTAAACCCGATATGTGTGATACTGTGTGATATGTCATTGTATCTAAACCCGATATGTGTGATACTGTGTGATATGTCATTGTATCTAAACCCGATATGTGTGATACTGTGTGATATGTCATTGTATCTAAACCCGATATGTGTGATACTGTGTGATATGTCATTGTATCTAAACCCGATATGTGTGATACTGTGTGATATGTCATTGTATCTAAACCTGATATGTGTGATACTGTGTGATATGTCATTGTATCTAAACCCGATATGTGTGATACTGTGTGATATGTCATTGTATCTAAACCCGATATGTGTGATACTGTGTGATATGTCATTGTATCTAAACCCGATATGTGTGATACTGTGTGATATGTCATTGTATCTAAACCTGATATGTGTGATACTGTGTGATATGTCATTGTATCTAAACCTGATATGTGTGATACTGTTTGATATGTCATTGTATCTAAACCCGATATGTGTGATACTGTGTGATATGTCATTGTATCTAAACCCGATATGTGTGATACTGTTTGATATGTCATTGTATTTAAACCCGATATGTGTGATACTGTTTGATATGTCATTGTATCTAAACCCGATATGTGTGATACTGTTTGATATGTCATTGTATCTAAACCCGATATGTGTGATACTGTTTGATATGTCATTGTATCTAAACCTGATGTGTGATACTGTTTTATATATCATTGTATCTAAACCTGATATGTGTGATACTGTTTTATATGTCATTGTATCTAAACCCGATATGTGTGATACTGTTTTACATGTCATTGTATCTAAACCCGATATGTGTGATACTGTTTTATATGTCATTGTATCTAAACCTGATATGTGTGATACTATTTTATATATTATTGTATCTAAACTTGATATGTGTGATACTGTTTGATATGTCATTGTATCTAAACCCGATATGAGTGATACTCTTTGATACTGTTTGATATATCATTGTATCTAAACTTTCCACATGTTTAAGCCTTTCAGGTGTAAAACTTTATCTAGTCCTATCCTGTATGATACTGTATCTAATCCTTTGTGATCTGCCGATGTGTAAAACGGTATCTTTATCATAATAAAAGCCTGTCAGGCCCGGACCAGTAATACCAAATACCTGGATGATATAAGACTGACTTCAGATAAAACCACAAAGTCTATTATAAAGTATTAGAGGACTGTACCTTATAGCAGTAGTCACAGATAGGCTTTCCATCTTTCTGATAGTACATCTGCCCGGCCAGGAGCCGGTGACACTTTCGGCAGGTGAAGCAGCTGGCGTGATACTGCTTCTTCATGGCCTCGATGGTGGCGACGTTGGGGAGGATGGTTTTATGGCAGAAGGCACAAATGTCTAAAGCAGAAAAGAAAAGAAACACAATGTAGAAGAAGGTCATGAGTTGAATTACCCTCAGTAACCCCAAGAATGGGGGTCCCACATCCTGTATTTGAACAGTCAGTGGTCCAACATCTAAAGACTCTACTCTTGGGGGGGGGGGGGTGCATGCATTCAAATGAGAGGAATAGGACCCGGACCATTTGTATAGGTGAGAAATATTTTTGTGTGCCAACCCCTTAATGTTAAAAATGGAATTAAGCCTTCTGATATAATGTCAGGCTGCCAGGCACAGCTGCCTCGGCTTGTCCCTCCTGGCGCTCCCTGCTTGAGGAAATTGCATTACGTTATAGGAATGTGCAGACAGATCTCACCACCGTACCTGGGCTCTCCTGCTTCCCTCTGTAGCCGTTCACATTTTGCTTCCCTGGAGCGGTTTCCTCTCTTTTTTGTTGTTTATTGGTCATGGATGGGGGTTTTACAGCCATGGGCGATTGAGGCGTCACTGGTTTCTGTATTTAACAAGAGTAAAAGTTGAGTAACTTGTACATATCTTATGTAATCTATATAGGACAGTGATCTCTCACTCAATATTTTGCATCAGGCATGGACAGCAATTGTGTATTGTCCATGGAGACAATGGACAGTTAATGAATCAGATTTATGACTTTAGGATCCATTTGCACCCAGAGCTGGAGGCCACAAGACTTCACATGTCCCTTCTGAACACTTATGGACAAAGTATGTTTTGTTGCGGTGCATTAAATGATGCTCTCCAAGTGTCAGCAGAATTGTGAATGCAGCTCTGAAGTCACCTGTAATAGGGTTACGACAATGCTAGTGGGCATGCAGTTACCTGGGAAGAAGGAGGTCGTGTAAGTTCCAGTTTCTGTAACTCCAAACTTAAAGAGTCCGGTATAGGAGCTGGGGCAGGATCTAAGGGGACACGTTTAGGAGACAGTGGCATAACTGGAGGTGGAGGGGGTGGAGGTGGAAGGTCTGGGCTGAGACAATCATCCGTGGCAGGGAATTCATCAATAAATGTTGGAGGAAATGCTGGGAGCTCTAAAGAGAAAAAGACAAATTGTTATTAAATATTTCACTTCTACTAGAAAGCCTCAGGCACATCCTGGTGTCAGGCCCCACCGTCATGACAAAGGCCCCAGGTATCTGCAATAGGTCATTAGGAGAGGCATGAGGTGGGCGAATGCTGAAAGAAAGTTGTTTAGTTACTGGAATTTCTGTAGAAGTGTTTGCATAGAGATCTTATCAGATGTGAGGAATGTGTGATGTAATATTCCTGACTATACTCCCTCTTGCAGGGTCCTGATCTAAGAAGGAGGGCAGTTCCAAGTAAGGCAAAAACCTACTGAGGTTCCTTCTCTGCAGCAGGTCCTCCAGTCTGCCCATTAATGTATTGAACTCAGTTTTCCAATGTATATGTACTTTAAAGAAAAGTACAATGAATACCCTTTGTGTGAAATATATACCTGCAGTGTATATACATCACTGTGAGCACTATATTGCACACATAAATATATATACACAGTGAATATACAGCGCACATAAATATATATCCCTGCCATCACTTTATACACACATAAATATGTACAGTAGCTGCAGTGAATATACAGAGCACATAAATATATATCCCTGCAGTCACTATACCGCACACATAAATATATACCTACATTATATATACAGAGCACATAAATATATATCCCTGCAGTCACTATAAACACATAAATATATACTCTCAGTATATATACAGAGTGCATACATATATATCCCTGCCATCACTATACGCACACATAAATATATACCTGCATTGAATATATAGAGCACATAAATATATCCTGCAGTCACTATACAGAACACAAAAATATATACCTACATTATATATACAGAGCACATAAATATGTATCCCTGCAGTCACTATACGCACACATAAATATATACCTACAGTGAATATACAGAGCACATAAATATATATCCCTGCAGTCACTATACACACAAATTAATATATACCCACATTGAATATACAGAACACATAAATATATATGTGAATTTCCCACGGGTGGGACTAATAAAGGATTATCTTATCTTATATCCCTGCCATCACTATACGCACACATAAATATATACCTGTAGTGAATTTACCGAGCACATAAATATATGTCCTTGCAGTCACTATACGCACACTTAAATGTATACCTGCACAATAAATATATATATTCCTGCATTCACTATATGCAAACATAATTGTATATCCCTGCCGTCACTATGCATGCAAATAAATATGAAACTGTAGTTGCTATATAATTTAGATAATTTTGTTTTTTCAATGTATACATATTTGTGAAGAATGTACAACGAATACCCCATGTGTGAATGCGGTCCATAGTATTTATCATACTACTGCTCCCAAAGCCTGACAATAAAATATATCTAGATAGAGGACATGAGTAGTGTACCACCGCCATATATTTTACTCCGAATAGGGAACCATTGTATTCTGTGCAGTTACGGCAAGAGCTCTACAAGCAGGACACCTCATTGTATGACATTGATAAGCAGACGAGGAGAAGATATTGATCTGCCGATTGACTGGTTACCTTGGGCTTTGCACCCCCTCCCCATTATATATTGTTGACAATCCAGGCAGCCCTGGGCCAGATGAAAGGAGGGGGGTAAATTCCTGGAATTTCTATGTGGGGTAGATACAATACAAATGTCTTGTTTATGTGGAGTTTGAAACAATTGGGACCACTGCTTGTCCTCCAGATGAATTTCACCCTCCCCGGACTGACCAGCACTACACTGATGTATAAGATTACTAAATCAAGGTACCCTGACTTACAGGGAGTTACTAGGATTAGTTACACATAGATATATATACAGGCAGTCCCCGGGTTACATACAATATAGGGTCTGTAGGTTTGTTCTTAAGTTGAATTTGTATGTAAGTCGGAACTGTATATTTTATCATTGTAATCCCAACCAGAACTTTTTTTTTGGTCTCTGTGACAATTGGATTTTTAAAATGTTGGGTTGTCATAAGAACCAGGATTAACAATAAAGCTTCATTACAGACACCTCTGATAACTGTTATAGCTGATTATTGTAGCCTAGGACTAAAGTACAATAAATTACCAATTTCCAGAGGTCCGTTTGTAACTAGGGGTTGTATGTAAGTCGAGTGTTCTTAAGTAGGGGGCCGTCTGTATATATATATATATATATATATATATATATATATATATATATATATACTGTAGGATCAGATAGGTTTATGAAAATCCTTTTACTTATCCCTGGCTGAATGTTATATCCTACAGAAATGAATGGACTTTACCTCCGTTCTGAAGATCCTCTTGGTCTGACCAAGGGTCATTATGATGAAGTCTGAGGCTTGGAACCACTTCAGGAGGAGACTCCGACCTCATCTGCTCCGGTTCCGTATTCTTGGGTTGGGTTTGGGTCTGTCTTGAAAGTTCTGCTCGCCATGGAGGAGCTAATGTGATCTGAACAGACGACACCATGCGCTTGCTGGACATCTCCTGCCAGGAAACAACATATAGCGCTGATTAAGATTCAACTGTATCATAAAACAAACCTCAAACACTTATATGGAATCTTCATGGTGTGATACATTGTAACAAGCCGTCAGGAGAGAGATTTGTGTTACTGAGGGATTTAGGTTCTGGAAATTGCTGAAGCAGGAGTGTTTCCATTCACTGACAGCTAGATGAGGTCTTGAAAAAAGTTCTGAATTGAAACACAAAGTCTATTAGAAAGTTTTATTCAAATAAAGATAAATATTTGTGCCTGAAGAGCATCTGTACCTACAGACAGCGGTGGTGGCCCCTGTGTGCCCCGCTCTGTGATCTTGGCACTGGTGTATATACTGCGGGGTGTGCCAGGGCGTGCGTTTGTTTATTGTGGGTGGAAACCACGACATCCCGCTTGTCACCACAACATATGACCTTTGCCTTGTGACACCTGTATTACTTCCACGGGGCCCCTCAGGTGTATGAGGGGCCCCAGTGCTGCCCATCCAGGCCATCATACACAATGCCTATTACAGGAGACTATAAGGGATTTCTTATAAGTTTCTTAAGAAGTTGAGCAAAGGTCCAAAATACAGCACCATTCCAATCACACCTCAGTCTTCAGATGGAAATACCCTGTATTTATACGAGCATCTTAGTTGAAAATATGGAACATGGTCACAAAATTAAGGATAGAACTGGGGGGGGGGGGTGTTATTAATCCTCTAATAATCCTCTATAGATGTACGGTACATCCTGGGTGTGTGCAATGGAGCATTCCCCTTTAAATAATTTATTAGAGTTATTGATCAGCTGAGGCAAGCGATAATGAAGGAGGAGAACCTTTGTTCCCTAAAAATGCTCTTTATATTTTGCAGCAAAATTGTTTTGAATTTTTAGGCCATAAAGTGGTGTAGGGGGTAACAATAACTTTCCCCTATGTGTCTCTGGCTTCTTCTCTTATCTATCGTGCACCTCATTATTCTGTATATATAGAAGGTATACACCAGCACCATAGATGACAATGTGAATGACATATAATATATATGTGAACCCCCTGGGCGGCCTGGAAACAATCACTGACATCCAAAAATTATAAACAGTCATCAAAGTGTCAGGAAGGAAACTCATTACCGTCTGGTTCCTTACCTCCAGGACCCGGCTAATTACCGTATCTGCCCCCACATACAGAACAATGATAATTATCTCATCCGAAGGAAAATATACAGAGGAGTCAGAGGTGTAAATATCCACACACCCTGTATACACAGTATATACTGCACAGTACCACAAGTGGGGTCCTTGGACCCACCAGATACATTTATTCCTGGGGCCAATCATCCATAAACCCCTAGTAAATTATTAGCCTTCAAATAAGATTATCTTCTCCTGGTTACCTGAAGCTGAGCTGCTGTATCTCATCCTGTATGTTCTGTATCACACCTGCTGCTGAGAGACCCTATGTATTTTAGGCTGGCTAAATATCTACGTCATGTTCTGTGAGTAACTGTGTATCTAATCCGATCATACCTCATGTTCTGTTAGGAGCTGTGTATCTAATCCCATCATACGTCATGTTCTGTTAGGAGCTGTGTATCTAATCCCATCATACCTCATGTTCTGTTAGGAGCTGTGTATCTAATCCCATCATTCGTCATGTTCTGTTAGGAGCTGTGTATCTAATCCCATCATACGTCATGTTCTGTGATTAGCTATGTACCTAATCGCATCATACATCATTTTCTGTGATTAGCTGTGTATCTAATCCCATCATATGTCATGTTCTGTGAGGAGCTGTGTATCTAATCCCATCACACAGCTAATCACATAACATGAGGTATGATGGGATTAGATACACAGCTCCTCACAGAACATGACATATGATGGGATTAGGTACATAGCTAATCACAGAACATGACGTATGATGGGATTAGATACACAGCTAATCACAGAACATGACGTATATCTAATCCCATCATACGTCATGTTCTTTTAGGAGCTGTGTATCTAATCCCATCATACATCATGTTCTGTGATAAAATGTGTATCTAATCCCATCATATGTCATGTTCTGTGAGGAGCTTTGTATCTAATCCCATCATACGTCATGTTCTGTGATTAGCTGTGTATCTAATCCCATCATACGTCATGTTCTGTGAGTAGATGTGTATCTAATCCCATCATATGTCATGTTCTGTGAGGAGCTGTGTATCTAATCACATCATATGTCATGTTCTATGAGGAGCTGTGTATCTAATCCCATCATACGTCATGTTCTGTTATAAACATGTTCTGTCATGTTATGTCAGGAGCTGTGTATCTAATCCCATCATATATCTTGCTCTATGAGGAGCTGTGTATCTAATCCCATCATATTTAATGTTCTGTGAGGAGCTGTGTATCTAATTCCATTGTATGTCATGCTCAGTGAGTAGCTATGTATCTAATCCCATCATATGTCACACTCAGTGAGTAGCTGTGTGTCTGATACCACCCAATATATGAATAGCTGTGTATCTCATCCCATCATATGTCATGCTGTCTGCTCTGTATCTAATGCTGTAAGGTATGGCACCTCCTGCTGAGATACCCCATATGTATTAGCTTCTACTGCCTGCTGAGCTATGTATTGCTACATTCTATAATAATAATAATCTTTATTTATATAGCACCATCATATTCTGTAGCGCTGTACAACATTCTGATACATTCTGCTGTTACACTGTAACACTGTTTGATTCTGTATCTGAGCCTGTCATGTGTGATACTGTCTTCTGAGCTGCTTTATCTAATCATATCAAGTCTAATACTGTCTTATTAGTTGCTGTATCTACTCCTATCATGTTATGTTATGTTACCTGCTATGTGTCTTATCCTGTTGTGAGTGATCCTGCCTACTGAGCGACCCCCTGTATCCCAACCTCACAATTACAGCTAATGTATCCAATCATATAAGCAGTGATACAGTCTACTGAGCTACTGTATCTAATACTGGTATGTGTGTTACTGTCTGTTGAGCTAACGTATCTAAAGGTCAGTTAGATACAGATAGATGAGACTTGTCTGACCCTCAGCCTATTCTCTATTGATGGCAGATGTCAGCGGAGACCATGATTGGGCATACTGGACTTTACTATGCCTAATCCTCATCATTCATTATTTATAAGATGTTTATCCCCCTCTCCACATTGTATGAGCTGAGTGTGCATGTGCAGGGCGAGTCAGGAGGAATAGATGTCAGGTTAGTGAGTGAGACCTGGGACTACAATGCCCATCATGTAATAGTTGCTTTGAGATGATGATATATTACATGTCCGGTTCTCTTCTCCTCTAGACACTTGTCCTGGGCTCCCTGGGCCTGGATTAGCGGAGCTCAGAGCCCCTGTTAAACATTGCTGGACATAGTCATGGATGGATGGGCACTGGTTAATGATCTCCTGCCACTACCCAGTCCATGGGTGTAATTATAAAGGACAGGGCATTGGTTGGCAAGGCATGCTGGGATTTGTGGTTCCTCTGTTATTGCTGCTTCGGCATATTGGGCACAAGTAGCTGAAAACACAATGTACCAGTGCTGAGCCGAAGAGCTGACAATTCATTTGTCCACAGTTAAAGTTAGCAATAGGATGTAAGCGTTGTTCATCAGAGTCTGATATAGTCAGATTATTGAGGGTAAAGATCCTACCTGGCTGCTGCGGGGTTGTTTGGGTGGATGAGGGTCCCTCTCCTCAGAACAATAGGCGCCCGGTGTCTGCCTCTCAGATCCTGCAGAGTATTGTACAGGGGTCAGTGCCTTCTACTGACATCACTCACCAGTCCCCCACACACTCCTCCCAATCCTGCCCCTATACCCTCCCAGTCCTGCCCTATACTCATCCCATTCCTGCCCTTGTTTCCCATATAAGGTGGAGGCAGGGTTGTCCTATACCTGCCTGCAGTGAGGGATATTATAATAGTGTGTGCTGTGCACTGTGTGTCCCTATGCAAATAGCCCCGCACACACGTCCTGGCTCCAATCCCTGCTGAGCCTAAGGGTGTGGAGGAGAATACACTGACCCCTTCCCTATATTACGTGTTCAGGGTGTTATAACATCTGGCTGGGCACTATTACTACTGCTAAGATTAGACTAGATCAGATCACCCTTTGCTCACTGTTATCAGTCAGAGATAAATTGGCAATAATGGACTAATGGGTTGTGAATTTTCCTTTTTTTTTTTGTAGGGAAGATGGAATGTAAATCCGCGGGTCCACTGAAGGAAAGTAAACCAAGATCATCCAGGACCACCAGAACTGGGGTTTCACAGGTCTTTATGTTTGGTTTGTTACATTATAAAATGTCCTGCAGCTTCTTTAATTTCTTATAGATGAGTACAACTTTTTATCGGGGAGTAAGAGTTCTGCATGTAGGCGTGTGGAGTCTTATAGCCATGGATGCTCCACTAGGGGGATTCTGGGAAAAATATGCAAAGTTTTCCCATGTTGGGGAGCGCTGCTCACCCCCACCCCTCTCGATGGGAATATATGGCGCACAGCGCCGTATTCCGGTGATAGATAGGACATGTCCTATCTTTCTACAGGGTACGGTGTCGCACGTGTGCAGCACCATACCACTCCCATTGTGCGGCGCGAGGCCATTGCGATGTATGGGGGACATATATATCGGCCGTATATACATCGGCTGTATATACGTCCCCCATACATTCGTGTGAATGTAGCCTTAACCTGACACCTATCCCTAGGAAAAGTGATCAATAAAGGAGGGCAGGAGTTTAACATCCAGCACCCACACCCATCAGTTTCTTGAAGAGTCTGCAAAGTTTGGATGAACATCGCAGCGCTATACATTGTGTAGTGGTTGCACTTAGTATTGCAGCTTTTACACGGGTAAAGGGATTAGATATACTTAAGGCCACGTGTGTGGTCTGGACCTATAGTGATACTATTAATTTACATACTTTGCATTGCATTGGGGGGGCTGCTTGAAAGTGTGTGCATTTTAGACTGAATGGTGTTTCAGGATTAGATAGTACTCATTATGCCAGAATACTGACAATGATGGCAGTAATATTAGCAGAAATAGGAGAGTGAGTGTATCGATGACTGGATGATTCAAAAAAATATAAATACTTTAGGGAGTGAACTCCACAAGTAATTGTAGATAGCAAGCCAGCAACCATTGCTGACCCATGAAGATAACCGCATGCTATAACGCATAGACTAGATAGCAAAAACTGTGCACATATCACCAAGCGCGTCTTGACTGCAACTCGGTGGTCAGCATCGTCAAAATACCCCCGAACAATAGGGGACAATTTGAGAGTGTGAAGTTACACTCACAATAGCATGCACCCATCCCGATGCAAATGCAGTCAAGAATAGCACATACATCTACTTAGTGAAGTCTGCAGCTGCATAGCAGAGAAGTGAAACAAGCACAGATAACTTCAATATCTATATACTTACCTGTGGGTTCCAAACTCCTTATACCGCATGAAAAACATAACCTCATCCGAGATCCCTCATCTCTCCCTTGTGCTTTCAAGACAAATCCTACATCTTCTCCCACCATTCCTATTTTTAACTAACCTTGTTTGTTCTTACACACTGGGATAACATCCCGTATGGTTTAAATATATTAATAAAAGTTAAATTTTAATAAAATAATCATTTTCCACTTTGGTCGAAGGACCTCTTTGCTTGCAGCAATGCAAAGTATGTAAATTAATAGTATTGCAGCTCATTCATTTGAACATGATCATCTGTGGGGATGCTGGATGTTGTTCCTGCTTTTGCTTTTATTGAACATCTGGATAGGTGATCATTAATAAGACAAAAATGTGAATTTTGATCTACAAATGTAAATCCAATGTCAAAGTTCTATCTTGGGGGAGGATATGAAGGTTTGTGCCTTCTACTAGAGGTAAGGATTGTTGCACAATGGCCTCCGAGTAGTCAATGTGCAGGATGTGAGCTCCTCGGTTACTCAGCTCAGAAATCCGCCTGACTCAGCTCCATCCGGGTGAAGACACTTTTCCCACACAACATTCCAGAGATGAGGGAACTGCCTGCGGGCACCATCCCTGCCAGCGCCTCCTGAGCCCTGATACAGCACTTTCTCTGCCAGAGATAGTGCCCAGGCATCCTCTGTGCAATTTAATTTATAATACCCCTATCATCCTTCCTCTAAATAATACCCCTATCATCCTCACAATCTGTCAACGTCATCCATCAATAATCCTATAATGCCCATAATTCTAACGAATCTAGAATATTGTTATCATCCTTCTTGACATGACAGATAAAGCTCACCGGTGTATCATTTTTATCAATATGGAACACCCCCATCATCCTCAACGATATTAACTAATACCCCATCCTTCGTATTGATGTATTATAGAGAATACCCAGCCTCTTCACAACGTATTGCAGATAATACCCCCATTGTTGTCAGAGAACATTGACATATGATACCCCCCATCGTTGTCAGAGAACTATAACATAATACCCCCATCGTTGTCAGAGAACTATAACATAATACCCCCATCATCCTCACACATAAATCACAACCAAAAAACCTGGTCTTCAGGTTTCCTCCCACACTCCAAAACATACTGGTAGGCTGATTAGATTGTGAGCCCCATTGGGGACAGGGGGACAAGCTCTGTGCAGCGCTGCGTAATCTGTGTGCGCTATATAAATAAAGGAATTATTGTCATTATTATGTGCTAGGATGTCCCACACTGTGGAGGGATTTATGGATGCTGTGATGAAGCTAGACTCCAGAGCTTACGCTCCTAGGGGAGGAGCTGCAGAAGCTATTCTGCATAAAGAACACACCCCCAGCATCTTTTTTCCCACTGTTAACTCTTTATTTTATAGAGATGTCTCCAGAAATATTTTACTATTTCCCAGCGAATGAATGATGCACTAATTTTTCCATTAGGGGGCGTAAGTCAAGAGATGTAAGGCATTACATATACATGTCCTTGATCATCCTTTCCCCTTTGCTCCCAGGTACCAGATACTTTGTATGCAGTTATGATAGTTTTGTATAGTCGATCACGGTGTGGACTCCTTTGTCATATTCCAGTGATTTCTTTTAGTAGAGTTTGATTCCAGTTTGCATTACCCTTCCTTTGCTGGTCTCACATCTGTGTTTTGTCGCCGTCCCCCCCCTTCAAGTGGTGTCATATATCCAGTTGGCCTCTCTACATCACCATTTCCTGCGGTGTGAGGTCACAGTCCTTGCAGGTTGATAATTAGCGCCAGATGTAAAACCGTCAGAAGGAATGAAGCCTGGCGCCCGGAAAGTGGAGGGGAGCTCAGCGTGGGGTGGTCATCCCCGGTCTAGTGTATATATAATGTATATACACAGATTGGGTTATAGAGGGGCACACTGTATGATGTAACCTATAGGCTGTGCCATGACATGCCGCCCAGACATCATCTCCCCAGTGATGGATCTAGTTTCTTCTAACGTTCCCTTAACCTCTTAATTTCTGGATAGTTATACAGGACGGCGATGCAGTACGAGGAGCCCAACAGCGGCAGAAATGGTTAATATAACAAATCAGTCATTTCCTTTGCTGGATTCCTGGCTGATTACTGAACCCCGGCTCTTGTGTGTGTTTTTTTTAACATATAGAAAAAAAATTCTTGTTCCCAGATGTGCGACGAGAAACAAGGTCTTCAGGGATTGTGAATATTTATAAAGCGAATGCTCTTTGTTCCTGTTTTATGTTCTGCATCGTGTATGTGTACCGCATACTGGCCGCTATATACAGTGATTTGTATAATCCTGCAGATATTACATGTAGATATGTTTTATCTTTTGTTCCACCACCATTTACAGTAATGTTCCCACCACCATTACACCGGGAAATTCTCGCCTGCAGAGAAAATCCGGACATTCCTGTCCATATGACTGAAAAGTTCACAGACCAACCCTATAAATATGTCTGAAGTCATGAGAGAATTGGATATAATGGCTCAGCACATAGTAGTATATAAGCAGTACAATACAGAGATACAGTATGTAGTTGATAAGACTAATCCATAGTACTAATGTGTTGATCCAGAGAAAGCAGAATTTCCTTATCCCCCATATTAAAGCGAATTAATGCGATTTGTAGCTGTTGACAGGTTCCATTAGCCAAAATGGCTTTATCAGCATTCTAATTAATTTAATTAGTTTACATAGGGTTAATTCACATTTCATGGCTCCCTGCCAGCAGCGTGTGGTGAGTCCCCAGGGTGGAGCAGCTGCAACCTGTGTGTTCCTGTGCACCACTATTCTCTTCCACACATAGTGTGGAGTAGAGGAGTAACGCATGAGACAGAGGCTGCAGCTACCGACCTCCCCCAGGACTCGCCACATGCTGCTGACAGGGAGCCAGTTAATGTGAAATAAACTTGTATAAACTACAGAAATGATTCAGACTGCCTCCTTTCCTCTAGATGTAGTAGATACCTCCTTTTCTTCCCCCGCCCCTTTGCCTTAATAGCAGCTGCCTGGCACCAGTCACTGAATTGTAGTGTACTGTCCTTCAATACCTCCTTAGTATTTTTCCATTGCAGTTTCACTTTTTAATACAAAATTCTACTTTTTGTTTTCCTGCGCCCAAATGCCTAATTTTACATTTCTCCATCCAAGTCTCAGGGCTTCCACAAATCCCTCTGTAATATTGTACCATTCTCCTCTGTATTAATTATTTTACAGAGCATAGTATCATCCGAAACTGCTGCAATTGTACTCTGCAGTACCAACCCCTATCCAGCGTTTTGTACCGATCGCGGGTGTAAACCATTTACCCGCTGCTGCCATCTTGGATCGGGTCATCACTCCCCATGAGGTCATTGGGGAGCGACGATCCGTTCCCATGATAGAGGTGTTATAGATTCGTAGCAAATTATCCATATACTGCAATAGCGTAGTATTGGAGTATATGCTAGGAAAGATCAGACCCCCCCCCCCCCCCAAGGTTAAAAGTCCCCCCTCCCATCTTTCCAGTAACCGGCGTGGAATGAATGAATAAAATATAGTCACTAGAAAGCACAAGCCCTCCCACAGCTCTGTTAACATGAAAATAAAAAAAGTTAAATGTTTTTTTAAACACGGGGAGTGAACAATGGAAACACAAAAATTATGTGATCCTTAAAAAAGGTTAAAGAAGAGAATCTCCACTTTGATATTGCATCAGGATTGTGCTACTAGGTGCCACAGATATTCACTGTTACAAAGTTACAGTCAGGAGCTGCACATAAAATAGCAACAGTGAATATCTCCATGGACAGATCTCCTGACAGTAAATCACACGGGTTCTCAGGTTCCTGATAGGCTCAGATACAGCATATTAGCAGACATCATCACACATAAGACTTAGATACAACAGTGCTTTTATTCTACATATGTATCTGTTTAACTTAAAGAGCAATGAAGCCAGGACAGCACATGGAGGGTCATGCTGCACTCCTGTGGTGTGACCTACACGTGTCTTACAGGCCTTTCACATGGGACAATTATTGGCTGCCAAACAGATCATTTGTTGCCACATCTGAACCAATCTGCCAATAAAACAATAAACCATAGTTGCACATTGATCACACGTGGACATTGAAGTCATTGCTTGTCAGCAGCACATCTACCTGGTCAGCGGGAAGCAGAAAAGGCACAACACCTTCATTTGAAGCCGCTTCCCATAGGACAGGGGACCGAATGTCCCAGAAGTTCCTCAATATGGAATTGAGACTTTATAGTGCAGTAATGCAATGCTTGTAAAATCAAATATCAAGATGACACAAACTAAGAAAACTATACATTAAACATGTTATTCTAAAAATAATAAAAAAGAAAAAAATTGCCAAATACTATTGGGTGAATCCACCGGACCAGATTCCTGCAATTGTCCTCATTCCCCAAAATGATACAAAAAGTTATCCTTTCTTTGTCAGAAACTTTTCAATTCTTCACCATATTCAGGAGCTCTGATTGCTGTCAACATAAACATTCTTGTCTGCATATAGAAGATGGATACTCAATTTGACCCAACTGGTGTGTTCGCAGCTGAGGATTTGGTACAATGCCTCTGTGGAGAAGTGTAACAAACACACAACTTCCATAAATCGTGTTAGGTGTGGATACATTTTCAGCCTATGGATGTTAAAAATGTGGCCTATTATGGCAGAGATCAGAGATTTTGGAAATAAAGACTAATTGTAATAAAGTCTGATACAGTAATTTGCTTTTACATTGCAGACGTCCACCAGGGACCTGCATATTACACTTGTTTCAGTCTCATAAATGAAGTCCCAGGGGGACTGTACCGTTGTGCCTTCATTGTCTACTATGGGGCTGCGGGGGTCGGGGGTCCCTTGGTTCATTCTTCATACACCGTCTAAATGATAAACACAGTTCTGATTGCTTCTATCCATCCAGGGCGGTCTCAGTCGTGAGTTTTCTGGGTATTGTAGTCCTTCTAGAGGTCGATACTCTGGCGGCATAATCCTATAGGGAAAAAAACAAAAAACAAAGATGGATGAAAAATCATCCAGAATACAAGAACACAGTTTCTGAATATTCCCATAAATAAGTGATTACTTGGGTCTCTGTCTTGTACTGACAACATACTCACTAGTTTTGAATAATGTGCAAATCACGGCTGAGTGCTGCCATCTAGAGTTCACAGTGTAAGTGACAACTAAAACTATCTGCCAATTTAAATCAATTGTCTGTATTGTATTCTATGCGGCTTTTCACATGTCCTTTTATGTATTTTTTTCAAAATTCTTTATTGGGAACAGTAGAAAAACATCAGAGAAATACAGCTTGGCGAGGAAGCATTTGTGTAGCACAGGGTCTGTTCCCCTTAGGTCGTCATAGCACGAGGATTACACACAGTTGAGATATATATAGTATGAACAGGGTCTGCAAATCTGTACAATGTAATAAGCACAGTAGTGCAACAAACAAGCTCATTCAAAAGCTATAAGGGTATAAGCAGAGACTGGGGGCAGGTGGGGGGGTCAGAGTTGTCCTTTTATTTTCACTGACCCACGATCAATTGCAGTATACATAGCTTATTCATGAGTGGGAGGCACAGCCACACCCCCAGAGCTTGACTGACAGCCTGTATAATGATGCGACACTCCTGGTGCTGGCTGCCATGCCCCCTGCAGAGAGTGTGTGTGTGTATCAGAGATACAACTGCTACAGGATGTAGCCCATGTGTATGAGAGGAGAGAGCATGTCGGGTACTTGTGTAGCTGATGTCTGTCAGATGCTTGTGAGAGACACAGACATCAGTGTACCTGACATGCTGTGTTCTCCTATGCACATGTGAGAGGCACAATCAGCTACACATGTGTATAGGAGGAGAGAGCATGTCCAGGACTTGTGCGCTTCTCTAACAGGTAGTGATGGCAGAATTATGTAGGTACAGAGACCTGATGACAGGTAATTGGCTGCGATTTTACATAAGAGGGAAACAGAATATGCAAACAAGTTTTCCCAGAAACAAAAAGAAACATTCTACCCCCAGAACTCCTGCTACATATCCCTCCTTGTGACTTCATGCTAAGAGGGGTTTTCCCATGAAAAGAAAATTCTCAAATTTCAATCCCCTAGTGATGTTAATACAATAAATATCATTTTTAAACCTTTACTTCACAATTTATTACTGTTTTAGTTCCTATCACTCAGTGATGGTCAGTGTAAAATCCCAGGTTGTGCGGCAGGGACTCTCTAAGCAGGCACTTCATGATCCATCTAGTTTTGCGAGCTGCAATGTGGTTAGGTTATCAGGGTACAGGATTTATATACACTTTCATCTGGCTTCTGAACATTGTACCTGACACAAAGAAAGAGAGATGATGCCTATTACACACAATGACAGTCAGCTGCTACATCCCTGCTATTCCACAACACACTAGATAGGCTTTGCCTTCCTGCTGTGCCTCCCCAGATAAATAACTTACCGTATCTGTCTGTAGCTTGTAGTTCTCCTTAAGCTGCTGCCACCCTGGACTGCAGTAATCTAACAGAAGCAGGAAGTGCAGAGGGAGGGGAGACCTGCTCTGCTCGTTGTAACAGCCTATGAAGCTATAGCACCAAGGGTCTCTGGTAACACCCACAAGAAGCCTCCAGGCTCATTAGCATAATTATACAAGTTGATTTTAGAAGAGAGGAGGCCATGGATAACATATATAAGAAGATTAACACAGTCACTGTGGTCGGATCAATGACCAAGCGTCCCTGGTTTATCATGATGGTAGATTTGCTTTAAAGGAAGCTACAATGTTCAATGGCTGTCCACAAATGATAGCTGTCCATAGCAAGTCAGTAGTTTTAGGTAAAAATTTGGTCCTCTATATGACCAGATTGAATGATCTATTGTAGCTCTTAATACTCCTTTAGACAGAAGGTGTATGGTTCCTAAAAATGCGGGGGAATTGTCATCATTGAAGTCTTACAGTAAATAGCACAATTGTCATCTTACCTCTTCTCTGCAGATGTCCAACATCGCCCCAGCATGGACCAGACACCACAGCTCTCCGACCAGCGAGATGAAGATGTGTAAAATATCTGCCCATCTCCCCACCGTCATCATCAGGATCAGGAGACCACCCATGCGGACAAACACGGTCTGAAAGGCCATCTGCTCTGTGGGGTTCTGGTGCTGCTCCTCTGCCAGACAAACATAGCTTATGCATAAAGATGACACAGGTAAAAGCATCCCCCCCTCCCCCCACAATCTCCACCCCAGATGCCCCCCTTACTATAACCCCCCCCCCCCCCCCATCATAAATGAAATGTCCACTCACCTCCGGTTTCGCACAGCGCATACACTATGACATCACGCAGCTGCGATACCGCTGCGTCACAGTGTATGCGCCCAGTCTGGAAGAGGAGAAGACAGAGCTGCGAGGCCGGGGAGAAGAAGCCGAAATGGCAGTATAGATTTTTATTTTTATTTTTTTAAGACTGATGGCGGAACTTCATATAGGGCCCGAGCATGGGCCCCTCACAAGACTATGGCCCCTCTTTTGATTAGAAAACAGGGCGCCCCTTGAACACAGTCCCACTAGACCCCCCCCACTATGGCGGCTCTGTTCAGGATTGCAGGAAAGCAAGATGCTTCATGTGCTCCTTCTGCGACTACGTGCAAGGATATGTGATCATGGTGGTCCTCACCTTGCATATAGATCACCAGGAGTGTGTAGCAGATGGTCAGTGGTGTCCAAAATCTCACAGCCTCTGCCGTGCTTAGGAAATCCCGGTTAATCACAGCCACGGCAGCCAGATCGGATACGAGGAATGCCACTTTCAGTGCTCGACACAGCTGGGCAGGAATGGCATGCCAGCAGGCCAGCAGAGATAGGCAAACCCCACAATATCTCTTACTGCTGTGCAGCTCGTACATGACTCCTACATGTCGGCACATCCTCCTAGTCTGCCACACAATCAGCCCGGATAATCCCACCGCCAGCAGCAGGTTCCAGGTCCGGTGAGGGGCCCCTTCATGCAAGTAATCCAAGCTGCAGGTGATCCCACATCCCAGGGAGAACTGGCAGAGGAGGAAAAGCTGCGAACTCTGGGTGCCCTGCAAAGACACAGACAAATATTCTGATAATTGATCAGAAGTTATACTCCAGTCACCTCCAGAGCTGCGACTCATTCAGTGCCCCACAGCAGCCTCGCCTTCCCCCAAAGTCACCAAGTGCCCCACAGCAGCCTCCATCCCGCCACCCGCTCCGACTTAGTGCCTCAGCAGCGGCCTCCCCCAGTAATATCTAGCTAGTTGGCTCCCACACATCAGATATATATATATGAAAAATAATAAACTCAGTGCTTACCTCCACAACTCCTCTTCTCTCTTGGGGCTCCTGTGTGGCAGCTCGGGTAGACACAGGTCCATGTGCTCTACCCGTGGACACACCATGAAGTCATCAGGTGGTGACACCACCACGTCATAATCTGTGCACAGGCAGAGCACATGGACCTGTATATACCTGCGTTACTACACAGGAAATCCAAGAGAAGAGGAGCCTTGGGGATTTCCAGAGGTAATACTTTTATTTTTGTATAAACTGAAGTATAAGCCCGGAAAGATTTGAGGAGCTGAGATCTAAGCAAGGTACCATAAAAGTATATATGTCTACATATGACATCAGCAGATGATGTTGTGTGAGGTCACTCTAACATGGGGGAATGTGACATCATCAACACACGTTGCTCTTTTACAAACCTTCTGTAGAGACAAGATCATAGAGACGGCACGCAGGGAGAACTCCAAAACCACCAGAGCACCGACCCGGGGTCCCAACAGGGAGTAAATAAAGGTGAGGAGCAGGAGGTGGAGGAGGTCACTGAGCCGAGGTGAGGAGCTGAGCTGGGTCGCCTTTTTCTGTCTCTCGGGGTCACTGGAGGAGAGAGAAAGAAGGTAGTGAGTACTGTACAGGAAATATAGCGCAGCCTGGGGTTTTTCTGCAATAAATTGAAGTCTATCAGAAATGGAAGAACTTACATCCACCAAACTGTTTTTATTTCACACTTATTTATACACTTTAAAACAGATAGTGTAACGGAAAACGCAGGTGTGAACTGGGCCCAAGTGGTCTCTCTCTGCACAGGCATAACTTAAAGCTACGGGACACCAATACAAAATCTGTACCAGCCCAAAACTGGTCAATAGTGAGTAAAGGTAGTCTCTACTAGTACACTTTGTAGTACAGTCTCTATACGAGTATGGGTATCGAAAAGCTAGGCACCCCTTCTTATATATCATTCAAAATAGTTTTATTAAAAGGCAAACAGTGTTCTCGTCTATAGGAGTGTCTACGAGTAGTAAGCAGTCTATAACAGTGTGCTTACAGGGTAAGAGTTGGAAGTCTCTATTATTATAGTTAGTGGTATTTAGCTGTTCCACCACTGCAGTTTGTGGTGAATAGTAGGTAGCAATTGTATTTAGTAACAAGTACTAATAGTCAGGTTCCGAACGTGTAATAAGCAGTTATTAGTATATTTATTAATATGTACTAGTATGCACATAGTCCAAGGGCTCTTTCACATTGGCCTTTATGTTCACCTTCCGTTGAGCATCCGTTCCGTTTTGTCTCTGTTGTGTCTCCGTTTTTCTTCTGTTTTATGTCCGTAATGCATAAGTTTTGTCTCCGTGTCGGCAAAAAAAAAAATATATATAGGTGTAACTTTGCTTTGAAAGCATCACACCTCGTTTTTCAGCCTCCACAGTGAAAAAGAAAACAGATGTTGCATCCGTGTTTTTTTTGCAGACCCATAGACTTCCATTGCCTTCCGTGATCCGAATCAATAAAAAAAAATCATAATTTTTTCCATGGAAAAAAAGAATCAGTGAAAATACAAGCCAGGTATCTGTGGAAATCACGGAACCACCAAAATGTGAAAAACAACGCCAATGTGTACGCCCATTAAATCAGTTTAGTTAGCAGTGACTGCAGTAAGCAGATCCCAACAGTGAAGTAACCAGCAAACGCTACATAACAGGTTTCATCAGTGTAATTAAGTCAGCACTAGTTAGCAGTATAAGGGCGCTGTCCCACGTTGCGTTTTGGCTGCATTTGCAAACCCAGAAAAAAAACGCAGTCACCGGGGCGGGCCGTGCCCCAATCGCATCAGCGTTTCTATGGAAATGCCTGCTATGGAGAACGAGCTGCCGGTGGTTTTCATTAAAGTAACGCAAAACACCGGCGGCTCGTTCCCGATCGCAGGCGTTTCCATAGAAACACCGATGCGATTTTGTTTGGGTGCGGTTTTGTTTGCGTTTGCAAACGCAGCCAATACGCAACGTGGGACAGTGCCCTAAGTGTAGTTAGCAGTGAGCACTAGTTAAGTGTTCCGAACCCGTTTTTGGGCCGTTTTTAAGCAGTCCGTTTTTGACAATGCATCCGTTTTTGACCCGGTTTAAGTAAGATAATTGGTAAAAACGTTCAAAAACGGATGCATTTTCAAAAACCGCATGCATTCTTTAACAGACTGCTTAAAAACAGCCCAAAAACGGGTTCAAAACTCCACGTGTGCCGCCAGCTTTATAGTTAGCAGTAGTTATCAGTTCCATCAGTGCAATATGCAGTGAGTGCTAGTTAGCCGTTTCCATCATTGTATTTAGTAACAAGTACTAATTGGTAGTATCTAGCAATGTAGTAAGAGTACCAGTAATCAATCATTATAGTTCTCAGGGTGATGCCACACATGGCGTTTTGAACTCGTTTTTGGTCCGTTTTTAGAAAACGCATCTGTTGTTGCCAGGTTTTACCAATCATCTTGATTAAAACGGGTCAAAAGCGGATGCGTTTTTTTAATGCAAGCATTTTTGGACGGACTATTTAAAAACGGGTTCAAAACGCCATGTGTGTCATCACCCTTAGTAGTGAATACTAGCTATTAGTCTCTTTTAGTGTAGCCAGTAGTAAGCGGTCTCCAATATAGTTACCATCACATACTAGATCACAGTCCCATCAGTGTAGTTAGTAGTTTACACTAGTTGCCAGTCTCCACCAATGTAGTTATTAGTAGGCACCAGTAAGCGGCAAGTACTAGTTAGCAGTATCCATCAGTAGGGGAGGTAGTGGATACTAATTAGCAGTATCCACCAGTGTAGTTAGCAGTGAATAAAGTGAGTGATGAGTACAGTAACTAGTTAGTATTCTGCGTTCTCTTACTTCACACATCTGATGTATAGATGAACCTTCATGAAGTTGTACAGAACAGACACAGCGCAGGCTCCGACCAGACCTGCGGGGGAAGAGAGAAAGCACCTTATACATGACACCCAGATTATAGATGAGACCTCTATATTACATAAGCCCAATAAGGGCTGGCAATGGTCTCACCTTGTAAGAAAGAGTCCACGCTGCCCCACAGGTTCCAGGGCACTCCGGGGAGGAAGGAGGCCACATAGGAGAGGAGCCCCATGGTCAGCCTGGATATGGGGAGGACACGCTGCAGCTCTTCCCTGTCTGCTGCTAGTGTGTGAGAGTAAAGGTCAGTCCAGTCCTGACAGCTGATAAACACTGTGCAAAGGGGCAGACATTAACCCCTGCAGGCCCAGGCTCCTCTATAAGAAACCTCTTGTCTGTGGCCCATATTGGCCCGGCCTGTGTCCTCCACACTCTCTGATAACTGTATACTGTTACTATAAGTGAAGGACAGCTGTAAACATGACACCAGCCAGTCAATAGATACCGCGCTTGAACGTGGGAGAGATGTGGCTGCCCTCCCAGTTCTAGCTATTTTCACAGTTTGTGACCACAGTACATTTGCACGTGTTTCATTGGAAACGCATATGCGTTTTGGCCAAATCCTCTCCCACTTTGCATTTTGGACACTTTTAAAATACGACCAAAACGCCACGTGGGAAAGCACCCTCACTGCGTTCACAGGTTTAGTTTTTTAGATGCACTTTTCAATATTCAAACCAGGTGAAAAAAAGAGGAGGAGCAGCTTCTCTCAGGGCGTATTCATACGATGCGTTGCTTTTTTTGATGCGTTTTTGGCGCATTCCGAGGGCCTCAGCCTTGATCACCTGCTGAGGTTACATTGCGTCTCCACTGCATCTGCTAAAACGCAATGTAACCTCAGCATGTGATAAACACATCAAAAAAATGCAACGCAACGTATCGTGTGAGAAGCGCCCTCAATGACCTGCTTTGGGCTTTGAAAGCTGCATCTAAAAAACTGAAGTGTGAACGCACCCTGAGCTTGACAGTACACATAGCGTTTTGTACCTGTTTTTGGGCCGCTTTTAAGCATCCGTTTTTTCCATTTTTCCCAATTATCGTAATTATCTTAATTGGGGGGAAAAACTGAAAAAAACTGATGCGTTTTCAAAAACTCCAGGCGTTTTTAACGGACTGCTTAAAAACGCTGATGGCGCTTTTTTGATGCATATTTGACACATCCCAAAGGCATCAGGGCGCATTCACACGATGCGTTGCGTCGCGTTGTTTTTTCGACGCATTTCACTGGCTTCAGCCTGGATTACATGCTAAGTTTACATTGCGTTTTAGCAGTTGCAGTGGAAACGCAATGTAACCTTAGCATGTAATCAAGGCTGAAACCAGTGGAATGCGGCAAAAACGCATCAAAAAATGCGGCGCAACTCATCGTGTGAATGCGCCCTGAGGGTCTGCAGACAAAGGCTGTTGGTTATTTTAGGGTTAATGCTGGGATTCGCAGGGCCTTGACCAGGTGAATGTAGAAGATACTTCTTGGGGGTTTGAATCAGGTAAATATTTGCTAGAGACAATCTATTGTCATGTTCTGAACAGAGTAACATTGACTTGTGTCTTTATTCAGTCTTTTGAGTCCAACCTATAATCCTACAGTGTTTCTCTAGAGGAAGAAAAAAAAAGAAAAGCTACTATAGGTGACCATGTGTAGTTTATTTTTGCTTAGTATTAATGGTAGATTTCCTGTAAGGCTACACGCACATGACTGTATGCACCCTGTGCGGGATCCTGGGCGAGTACATGGCTGGGTACAGAAGAGGGAAGGGGGAGAGCGCTCCTCACCCCTCCCTTCTGCATAGAAAGGCGAGCAGTCGCAAGGCGATAGCACAGGACTGTCATATATTTTGTGCCGGGGCCACACGGCCAGGTCTTGGTCAGTGAGTCACATTGGGGCTCATTTACTAAGGGTCCGCAGACGTTTTCCGATTAGCGCTGCATTTAACAAGGGTTTTTGGTGCACGTAATCAGATTTTAATGCATCGGCGCCGGCTTTCACGCGACACAAATCAGGGTGGCGGGCAATGCACAGGATTTAACATTGTAAATTTTGGCGCAATTTACGCGCACTTACAAGCATGGGGAAGAAGAAGGTGGACTCCGGCGGACCTCAGCGGGGGAAGCGACAGATGCAGGATCTCGGGTGCACTTTTACAATAGATGTAATTTTAAATGGAAGACCAGAGGGACAAAGATGAACATTATGTACAAAACTTACAAGAAACTTTTCAAAATTCTTATGAGAATGATAACTGATCACAAAAATGAACAAGCAATGGGCATACAAGTGCATAGTAGACCAGGGGTGTAGGGGAAGGACAAAACATTATGGGGAATATGGGGAAAAGAAAGCAGGAAAAACAGATAGAGAAAGAAAGAACTATTAATTTTCTTTAAGTTAAGGACCCATGTGAGATCCAGGTGTCAAAAGAATGGGAACTTCTGATATTCAAGCAGGCTGTCCATGTAGTATAGGACAATGTAACCTGCCCTCATCAGAAGCCCAGCCAGCTCTAGATGGGGGTACTGATGTCCGCCAGCATGGAGGAATAGCCTGACGGGCTGCAACGTGTCTCAGCAATTCCTTCTTGATTCTCGAGATGGGTCCTGGAAGAGAAAGCAAAGCCTGTTCCTGTGTAAGAACCGTACAGGAGTTAGTCAAAGACATTGGGGGTCATTTACTAAGGGCCCGATTCGCATTTTCCGCGTTACCCGAATATTTCCGATTTGCGACGATTTTCCCTGTATTGCCCCGGGATTTTGGCACACACGGTGCTGGCATGCACACGACGGAAATCAGGGGGCGTGGCCGAACAAAAACCTGACGGATTCGGAAAAACCGCCGCATTTTTAAAAAAAAATGTTGCGGAGCTTGCACTTACCTTCACTAGGAATAGGCCGGTGAACTTGAGTGCATTCCGAGGAACTTCAGCGCAGCAGCGCCACCTGGTGGACGTCGGAGGAGCTGCCTTAATGAATCCCGGCCGGACCCGAATCCAGCGCAGAGAACGCGGCGCTGGATCGCGAATGGACCGGGTAAGTAAATCTGCCCCATTATATAGTTGATTAATATCTTGCTAGAAAGGGGCAATGAGGGGGCAAATCCACCAGATATGTAGCATCGTACCTGTGTCGCCCTCACAGCGCCACGATTGATCCGAGGTTTTTGAATCCCCTGTCTCCTTTGCCAACAGTGTGTCACACAATAATGGGGTTCCTCAGAGTGGATGTGAGCTCTATTATGGGAGCTCATTCCCAGCCTGGACTCCCAGGGGGGAAATCTATAAGTTATTTTAATGTACAGTTTTTCTCCCCAACAACTTCTACAGAAGCAATCAATTCAGTTTAATCTGCAATTGATAAGAGAACACAGGCACAGAGATTACACGTAGCATAGTGTACTTAATGTCACAGTACAGGGATAATACACACAGCGATGTCACAGTACAGGGATAATACACACAGTGATGTCACAGTACAGGGATAATACACAGTGATGTCATAGTACAGGGATAATACACACAGTGATGTCACAGTACAGGGATAATACACAGTGATGTCACAGTACAGGGATAATACACACAGTAATGTCACAGCACAGGGATAATGCACACAGTGATGTCACAGTACAGGGATAATACACACAGTGATCTCACAGTACAGGGATAATACACACAGTAATGTCACAGTACAGGGATAATACACACAGTGATGTCACAGTACAGGGATAATACACACAGTGATGCCACAGTACAGGGATTATACACACAGTGATGTAGCAGTACAGGGATAATACACACAGTGATGTCACAGTACAAGGATAATACACACAGTGATGTCACAGTACAGGGATAATACACACAGTGATGTAGCAGTACAGTACAATACATACAGTTATTTCACAGTACGGTATAATACACACAGTAGAAGTACAGGGCACAGAATGCATGAGTAAAGGAATAATAGACACAGTGATGTCACAGTACACGTATAATGCACACAGTTATGTCAAAATATAGGGATAAAATGTGATGTTAGTACAGATATAATGCACACAATGATGCCACCGTAAAGAGATAAGGCACACAGTGATTCCACAGTACAGACATAATACACACAGTGATGCCACAGTACAGACATAATACACACAGTGATGCAACATTACAGACATAGGGGCAGATTTATCAAGCTGTCTGAAAGTCAGAATATTTCTAGTTGCCCATGGCAACCAATCACAGCTCAGCTTTCATTTTACCAATGCTCATGAATATTTCAAAGGGGAGCTGTGATTGGTTGCCATGGGCAACTAGAAATATTCTGACTTTCAGACAGCTTGATAAATCTGCCCCATAATGCACACAGTGATATCAAAATACAAGGATAATGCACATAGTGATGTCACAGTATGATGATAATGCAGACAGTGATGTTACAGTACAGGGATAAAAGACACAGTGATGTCACAGTACAGACATAATGCATATAGTGAGGTCACAGTATGGGGATGATACACTCAGTAATTTCACTGTATAATACACACAGATAATACACACAGTGATGTCACAATATAAGGAAAATACACAATGATGTTACAGTACAACGATGATGCACACACAGTGGTGTCACTGTACATAGATGTTGTACACAGTAATGCCACAGTACATGTATAATACACACATTGATGTCACAATACAGGAATTATATACATAGTGATGTCACACAGATGCAAACAGTGGTGTTGCCTCTAGTGGCAGCAGTAGCTTCCTCATACATCCACAAATACAGCAATCAGCAAAGCAAAATATTTTGGCCTACTTTTGTTTGAAAAAACAGGTTTTTGAAGCAAAACCAGGTATGGATGATAAACAAATGATCACATAAAGGATTGTTGGTCTTTCTATCATATTTCAAGCCACTTCCGTTTTCAGCATCAAAAACTGCATGAAAAAAAATACCAACTTTTTAAAAAAATTAAACCTCCTAGTATGTAATAAAACTGATGACATAACATGTATAATGTCCTATCCTGGCTCATATCTTACAGTGAGTGGTAGTGCCTTCTCCTCAACACCAGATGGCGCTGCTCAACCAAAGGAGAACTGGGGCTGGGGCTACACAAGGTAATACACTGAAAAAATCTCTGCAGCTGTGAATCACCTGAATCACATTTGTCTTTATTTAAAGGACATCTACCACCAGGATAAAGGATTGTAAACTAAGCACACTGAGATATTGGCGTGTGCCTCCAATAGCAGGATCTGCTCTTCTTTAGCTTCTTATGGCCTTGTTTTTAAGAAACATAGGGGGTCATTTACTAAGGGCCCGAATCGCGTTTTTCCAACGGGTTATCCGAAAATTTCCGATTTGCGACGATTTTCCTTGAATTGCCCCGGGATTTTGTCTCACGCGATCGGATTGTGGCGCATCGGCGCCGGCATGCACGCGACGGAAATCGGGGTGTGTGGCCGTACGAAGACCTGACAGATTTGGAAAAACCGCCGCATTTTAAAAAAAAGTGTCGCTTGACACGCGCTTACCTGCACCCATGATAGGACGGTAAACTTCAGTGCACTCCGATGAACTTCAGCGCAGCAGCGACACCTGGTGGACTTCGGAGGAACTACCTTAGTGAATTGCCGGAAGACCCGAATCCTCCACAGAAAACGCACCGCTGGATCACGATTGGACCGGGTAAGTAAATCTGCCCCATAGGTTTCGAAAAAAAATATATGCAAATGAGCCAAAGGGGCTCCAAGCTCCATCTTTGGATACTGGAACCCCTCAGCCTTTTTTTCTGTAAAAACCAAGGTGTAAGAAGCTAAAAGAAAAGCAGATCTTGCCAGAGGGGGCACAGACCGGTATGTAAGTGTACTTGGTTTACAATCCTTCATCCTGGCGGTAGATGCCCTTTAAGTCATTACTTTTGCTTCCTCCATGGAAAAAGTCATGTTTTGTTGGTTTTTATGCACCTCACTTCTATTTGTTGTCTGCATTTTTTCCATGAGTCACTAGAAAAATTAAGAGCAAGGGTCATATATCCAGCACCCACAACACCATAAAATCAAAAAGGGTGATGAAAGGGTGACTTTGGTTGCATGACTCAAAGATCACCAGGTCACATTGCAACATTGCAAGTAATGATTGTGCAAACAGTCTCTCTACTGCACAATTAAACGCAAACGATGCAAATATTTAGACATTTTTTCTCCTTTGTTCCAAGGTACAAGCTAATTTTCCAGCATAAAGATCTATGTAAGTTGTAAGATACCTGAGCAATGTGACAGCAATTTTGTATGTCTAGAAAGTATGAGAAATCCTAAATTCACAGGAAGATTAAAACATCAATGCAAAAGCAATAATATTACTAAACTTTATGGGTCGGCTGACCAAAGACACTGGGTAACCCAGTCTTATACTTTACAAAGCAAAATACTTGAATTGCATTCAGAAATGCAATTCAAGCGCAGCAAGGAGGAGCCATTCTTGAACACTGATGCGTATAGACCTAAATAATTGCAATCTGGAACTTCCAATAAGTGTTTTGCATTCTTTACCGGCAAAACACAGATTTCTAAATGCGATATGTCAACAAAGATCTATAGGATGAGACATCCTTTCCCCATATGCTTATAATAGATCTCCATTCACACTCGTCTCCCGGTGATGCACGTCCACCGCTGTTTACACCTGTAACCTCCCTGAGATCCTTCTTTCATGTAATCTGCAGGATCCTCGGTCTCAGAGACTCACATCTATTTTTAATCTGTGTTTACAAGTCCTGATTCCCTCGTGTCCTGCAGCTTCCAGCACCTGCGCAGCACGTGGGGCACAGGAGATCGCACTCTGTTTTTTTAATAGCCTGGGAATAGAACTGGATGTTGTCCACAAGGCGGAGGGGGAAGGGAGCAAATATCAGGACACTTTACTGATATGGAGGGAGTGACAGCCCAGGATAAAATGTACCACACTGCCCTAGCCTTCTTATACATCCATTATCAGAGACTCCAGAAGCCACCAGAAGACACTGCTCAAATCTTATAGCAACTTATACCTGTGTATTCACGTAGTACAGATAGGGTCGCTCAAAGGGAAACTGTCATCAGCTTTTGGCACTACTAAGCTAGGATATTGAATGTCCTTTCTAGAATTCCTTCTTTTAACTAAAAACTCACTGGTTTACCATAAAAAAAAGCCTCCTCCAAAGTCATGTGAAAATGAACCCAATAGAGACACTTTTTGCTTTTTGAGATGAACCATTTTTAGGGGCTGAAGGTGGAGCATCTATCTTGGCTTTATAGCAGTTCCAGTACCAATTCTCTTGTCCTCTATATATGGACAGTGCACAGTACCACTTCTCCTGTCCTGTATATATATGGACAGTGCACAGTACCACTTCTCCTGTCCTGTATATATATGGACAGTGCACAGTACCACTTCTCCTGTCCTGTATATATATGGACAGTGCACAGTACCACTTCTCCTGTCCTGTATATATATGGACAGTGCACAGTACCACTTCTCCTGTCCTGTTTATATATGGACAGTGCACAGTACCACTTCTCCTGTCCTGTATATATATGGACAGTGCACAGTACCACTTCTCCTGTCCTGTTTATATATGGACAGTGCACAGTACCACTTCTCCTGTCCTGTATATATATGGACAGTGCACAGTACCACTTCTCCTGTCCTGTATATATATGGACAGTGCACAGTACCACTTCTCCTGTCCTGTATATATATGGACAGTGCACAGTACCACTTCTCCTGTCCTGTATATATATTGACAGTGCACAGTACCACTTCTCCTGTATATATGTACAGTACACAGTACCACTTCTCCTGTCCTGTATATATATGGGCAGTGCACAGTACCACTTCTCCTGTCCTGTATATCTATATGGACAGTGCACAGTACCACTTCTCCTGTCCTGTATATATATGGACAGTGCACAGTACCACTTCTCCTGTCCTGTATATATATGGACAGTGCACAGTACCACTTCTCCTGTCCTGTATATATATGGACAGTGCACAGTACCACTTCTCCTGTCCTGTATATATATGGACAGTGCACAGTACCACTTCTCCTGTCCTGTATATATATGGACAGTGCACAGTACCACTTCTCCTGTCCTGTATATATATGGGCAGTGCACAGTACCACTTCTCCTGTCCTGTATATATATGGACAGTGCACAGTACCACTTCTCCTGTCCTGTATAGATATGGACAGTGCACAGTACCACTTCTCCTGTCCTGTATATATATGGACAGTGCACAGTACCACTTCTCCTATCCTGTATATATATGGACAGTGCACAGTACCACTTCTCCTGTCCTGTATATATATGGACAGTGCACAGTACCACTTCTCCTGTCCTGTATATATATGGACAGTGCACAGTACCACTTCTCCTGTCCTGTATATATATGGACAGTGCACAGTACCACTTCTCCTGTCCTGTATATATATGGACAGTGCACAGTACCACTTCTCCTGTCCTGTATATATATGGGCAGTGCACAGTACCACTTCTCCTGTCCTGTATATATATGGGCAGTGCACAGTACCACTTCTCCTGTCCTGTATATATATGGGCAGTGCACAGTACCACTTCTCCTGTCCTGTATATATATGGACAGTGCACAGTACCACTTCTCCTGTCCTGTATATATGGACAGTGCACAATATTAGCTCCCATATATATAACATTAGCTGAAGTTCATTTCATATATTAATTGAAAAATAAAATCCACCACTTTCTTTTGGGAAATAAGACTTTTATTTGTAACCCTCCAGCAGGTGGCGCAGTATACAAGGCACTTATATTGTATTATACCCCATCTGCAACGTGATAGGAACTTACAGATGCTGACTTGGCCTTAGCCATTACAATGTTTCTCAAAATGTTAAATCGGAGCAGCCACTAGAGGGAGCCACTTTAGACAGGGGTGTATAAAGTAGCCAGTATTTGGGTGTGGCAGAATCAATGTCTGTAATAAACACATGTCAGGACATTAACCTTTTAACAGACCATTTGGTAAGGACTCATGTGGCCGCTGTGAAACACCGTGGTCATATTCTAATTCATTTTTAAAATTGTAGGTTTGGGGTTGCACCTTTAACTATTGCAGCCGGAGGGTGGTAATAAATTGCTGTAATAACCAAGAAGGTGATGCAAATTTAATGTTGTCAGACCGAAAATGTGCAGGTCACATGATCAAGAAGCAGCATCTCATCAATGACATCTAATTTTAATATTGCATCCTAATAATCCCCTCCCCCCGTACGGGTATAAGAAAAGTACAATTGATGCAGATTCTAAAAAATCCAGCAGCAATCATGAGCACCCGAGAGGAAATATACATAGATTGTATATATGGACCCTGTAATCTGGGGGGAGGGTGGCAGGGCGCCTGCACCCCAAATATTAAAAAATAATGGCTAAGATAAGACTGTGAACCATATAAGAAGTTTCATCTCTCCACACAATATCATCTCCAAAGTTCACCCCCTTTTGGCACAACAGTATTGCTTCTTTTTGTCAGTCTCTTCTCACAGTCTCCTAATGAGCCCTGAGTTTTTATGGACCCCCCCCCCTTCTGGGGCCCCAGTGGTTAGGTCCATGTGGTCTCCACCATCAATGGTGCTGGTAGTAGTACGTCAGCTTCCTCAGCTCCTCCCAGAAGAGCAGGCTCAGGATGGTGTGTGGTCCCAGGCGGACATAAGCCGGGACAATTCCCTTGTAGAGCGCTAGGACACCTTCCTTGTGTGTGATCTTTAGGAAACAGTCCAGGAACCCCCGGTAGAGGCGGCCCTGAGGAACAAAAAGAGAAGAGTTAGGAGGCAAGAAGACCAAAGAAGCTACAAACAAGTGTCTATAGTAGCTTCGCTTACCCGACCCTCGCTGTCCACCGGCTGGTTATACAGTCGTGTGCTGACCACGTCAAATGGGGTCATTGCTACCGCAACCCCAACACTGCTGATCATCCCTCCAGCCAATGGCACCAGCCAGCTGTCATCCGGGAACCACTGTAACAAAACCCAATAATTACACCAAAACTTCAACAGAACCTGTTCTCTACGTCCCCCTTAGTAGCAGGACTGTCAAAAATGTATTTTTATATCAGACTTATATCACCCCGCTGTGTTCTTCACTCTGTGCAGTGAACTAGATTACAGCCCCACTTTTGTGCTCAGTGTGATAGCTGTAGTACCCAACTAGAAGCATACTACAGATTTTTTTTTTTTTTTGAGGAGCTGTAGGGCAGCAATGAAAGGACTAGCCTCAAGTGCTCTTGGTAGAGTTAAATTATTGGAATATTAATGCATTATTCAAAGCCCTGCTGCTACTAAACAACAAAGGCAAAAATCGTGTGTCAAAGTTACGTGAGAGACTAATTCAGTCTCTCCTACTGCTGTGAGTGATAGCTGTAGTATACAGTAAGGCTAAAGAGCAGCTCAAGGCAAAGAACACAGAGCACAGCAGTGTGAGGACACTTGGAGAGGCTACAATCCTTACATATAAAGGCATTTTTTACAGTCCTGCTGCTACCAAAACCACACATTAAGGTATGTCATCACACTGCTGTCTACTGAGCTCTGTGCATTTGACTAGTTCACAGCCATTTGTCACTTCAATAATACTACAGAGAGGAAGGGATCATTGTAGAAAAAACAGAGCACAGAAGTGTCAGAACATCTAGGCACAGTCCTAGATCATAAATGCATTTTTCACAGTCCTGCTGCTACTAACAACATACACAAAAGGCGCGATAACACAGATCTGGAGGTACAGTTACAACGGCTGGTGTAGAATTTGATGGTTTGTCTTAATTACCTTCCATTTCTTCACCCATTCTTTGGCATTAGCAAAAGTCGCCAACTGTACCGCAGATCCAACCATAACGCGCGGAACGGCGCCGTTCACACCGCGCCACAGTCCCAAGATCCCCTGCTTCTTGTAGATGGTCTCAAAGGCAGAACTGACACTCTAAGCAGGAGAAGAAGAAATGAAAATATTACACCACCTGCTCTGCAGAACATTACTCCCTCTACAATGCAACGGCCTGCAGCTCCTATAGGTGTAATGTATACATAGCCCAAAACTTTACCCCATACTTAGTATATGTAGGATATTGCACTGGTTTGCAGCGGACAGCCCTTCCCCAGCGTCCATGCCTGCTACCAGGTGATGTCACGTATTTTCCCTCTTACTATAGGACCTGTCAAGTGATCGCCTGATGAGGAGATAACGTGTTTTTCCTGTGTCACGCTTAGAAGGTTCAGGTCCTGAACTGGAACAAAGGTGAATAAGATAAGTTTTGAGCAATCACAGGCCTCTTCGAGGGTAACCCCATGTACCCTAACACCAGGGAAACAAACAATATAAATGCTGAATTGCCCATTTTACAGGGTCATGATATTTATGAACTATCCATAGGCAAGTTAATGAATATCTGATAGGTGGAGGGCCTGAGTGACCTATACATAGTCAGCAACAGATACTTCATTACTGCTGATAACCTGTCTGAGAGGTGGTCACAGCCCTGCCCCCTGCCTGTATATCATGTCTGAGAGGTGGTCACAGCCCCGCCCCCTGCCTGTATATCATGTGTTAGAGGTAGTCACAGCCCCGCCCCCTGCCTGTATATCATGTGTTAGAGGTAGTCACAGCCCCGCCCCCTGCCTGTATATCATGTGTTAGAGGTAGTCACAGCCCCGCCCCCTGCCTGTATATCATGTGTTAGAGGTAGTCACAGCCCCGCCCCCTGCCTGTATATCATGTGTTAGAGGTAGTCACAGCCCCGCCCCCTGCCTGTATCTCCTGTGTGAGAGGTTATCTGAACCCTGTCCCCTGTTATTGACTCTAATATTCTAAAATAGATTTATATTTAGACACGAGATCTGCCACATTTTATTTGCAGACTATAGACAGAATGGTTACTGAACTTCACAATAGTTTATACAGGTCCCATCTACAGGTATCAGAGGATGTGCCAAGAAAATATTCCCCACACTGTTACTTCACACAAATCAGACTGAACTGCTGGCGCCTTGTAGGAAGGGTTTAGTGATTAATGGCGCCGTGCAAACTTTTCACCCTCCCTTCAACATGCTCAAACAGAATTCTAGACCCATCTACCCAGGTCATGCCCAGGTGACGAACACCCGGTATTTTTCATGTACACACTGCCATACGGATAAGGAAAAGCATATGCAATTGGGCCAAGCCCCTCCCAATGTCATTTGCATTGCACTTCTATATGCAGTGCAAGGGCCGCATGTGACATTGGCCTTAAAGATTTAGTTTTAACCTAGACTGTTATTTAATTGCCTCCAAACTTAGACTACCGGCTTTGAAGTTGGCCCCTATGTCCTGCAAATACAGTATGGGAATATTATAGTACTACTACTCTTACCCTGCTTATATAGGCACAGCACAGTACTACTACTCTTACCCTGCTTATATAGGCACAGCACAGTACTACTACTCTTATCCTGCCTATATAGGCACAGCTAAGTACTACCACTCTTATCCTGCATATATAGGCACAGCTAAGTACTACCACTCTTATCCTGCATATATAGGCACAGCACAGTACTACTACTCTTATCCTGCATATATAGGCACAGCACTCCCACTCTTTTTCCGCATATATAGGCACAGCACGGCACACCTACTCATATCGTGTCTATATAGACAAAGCACAGTACTAGTACTCTTATCCTGCCTAAATAGGCACAGCTCAGTACTTCTACTCTTATCCTACACATATAGGCACAGCACACCACTACCACTCTTATCTTGGATACATAGGCACAGCTCAGTACTACTACTCTTAACCTGCCTATATAGGCACAGCTTGTTACTACTACTCCTATCCTGCCTATATAGGCACAGCTCGTTACTACTACTCTTATCCTACATATATAGGCACAGCACAGCACTACCACTCTTATCCTGGATATATAGGCACAGCACAGTACTACTACTCTTATCCTGCCTATATGGGCACAGCACAGTACTACTACTCTTATCCTGCCTAAATAGGCACAGCTCAGTATTCCTACTCTTATCCTGGATATATGGGCACAGCACAGTACTACCACTCCTATCCTGCATATATAGGCACAGCTCGGTACTACCACACTTATCCTGCATATATTAGCATAGCACAGTATTACTACTCTTATCCTGCATATATAAGCATAGCACAGTACTACTACTCTTATCCTGCATATATAAGCATAGCACAGTACTACTACACTTATCCTGCATATATAAGCATAGCACAGTACTACTACACTTATCCTGCATATATAAGCATAGCACAGTACTACTACTCTTATCCTGCATATATAAGCATAGCACAGTACTACTACTCTTATCCTGCATATATAAGCATAGCACAGTACTACTACTCTTATCCTGCATATATAAGCATAGCACAGTACTACTACTCTTATCCTGCATATATAAGCATAGCACAGTACTACTACTCTTATCCTGCATATATAGGCACAGCTCGGTACTACCACACTTATCCTGCATATATAAGCATAGCACAGTACTACCACTCTTGTATCTGCATATATAAACACAGCACGATACTACTGCTGTTTTCCGGAATATTTGGGAACCAAAATCAATCAATCAATTGTGTGGTTTTCAAACTCCTAGCCTTGTATACGCTGAGGACCAGGTCTTGATAGATTTCAGAATTTTTAGAGTCTAACGAACCCTAAAACAATGGTCAAAAGGCCAGTGTATAATAAAGCATCTTTCCTTAGTATATACAGTATTTTCGCTAAATATAGTTATTTACAGCGCAGATGTGTGGTCCTGGTGTCCAACTGGCCTTTATAATGATGTCAATCCAAGATTAGGATGAATCGGGATTAACTTTGTAATAATAAGAAGGAGCAATAGTCAAAAATAAGAGACGGAAACACCAGGAGATCTGCAGCCGTAGGTGAGGAACAGCTGCCGGGGGTGAGTTGTTAGATGTAAGATTTTCTGTAGGGTCTCATTCTGCTTCTGGGGCTCTTAATGGGATCACACCCAGAGCAGACAACAGATGGATAACATATAATGAACATGGTCCAGGGTCCATTCACTCCTTCAGTGGAAAAATAAATTCCTGGGGGCCGGATCTCACATATGACTACTTATTGGATGACGAGGAGTGTCCGGTGTCACAATTTGTAAACCACTGAGAGAGGGAGATACAGCACCCACCTCCAGTGGACTTTGTATCCTGACATTTGTATCCATTAACAACCAGTTACTGACTGTACACAGACACATATCGGAATCCCTAGTCCTGCTCAGAAGGTGCAATGTTCTGCAGATCTCTAGAGAGGACAGTGGTGTAATAAGCTGCAGAATAGATCACGCTGTATCGGCCGGAAGACAGGGATGTCAGAGCAATGTTCTGCAGATCTCTAGAGAGGCCATTGGTGTAATAATGTGCAGAATCATTTTGAGAATCGATTACATGATTCTTATGTATGTTCTTTTCATCCATGTGTTATCCATGTTTTTTTTTTTTGCGGTTGACACCCCGACACATTGACCCTGATATGAATGTGGGTTTTTTACTGACCCGTGGCAGGAGAAAACTTGGGCTTATTCCTGCTAGTGTTTGCGGCTCAACCCTTTCCCTAAAAGTCTAATGGAATGTGAAAAATCACATGGATGTCCATCCTTACCTGGTGATTGTGCTGATGTCCTACAGCAATGGCAGCCACCGTCTGCGCCTGGAGATGGGTCTTTACCTGCAGTAACAACGCAAAATTTTAGATGACAATTTGGGAACAAGACAAGATAATGACCGCTCTATGAAAAAAAGGAAATGATCAATCATGTTTGAGGATTGCGTTGGGGTACAGGTTGTCCATTCTAACACCAGGCCCTATAATGGTAGATTCTTATAACCCCATAATATTAGGATGTGGTTCTCCTCCTTCAATGTTCACCTTGGTGTCATGTTGTATGAGGCGTCCTCCAGCCTGGAATACTGACAGAGGACATAAGTAACAAGATACTTGGCTCACATGGTGCAGGGAGGAAGCATGGCGGACTAGGATTATTATTACAGAAACCCTTGGAAAGAAGGAAATTAATCTCAGTCTTTCGAGGAGGGATAGGGGTGTTATGACCCTCTCAGGTTTGGGTATGCTGGATTTGTACTGGAATGAACTGGGGCTGTGATATGAAGCACAATATCAGATCATAGGGGAAAAAAATCCAACTTTCTAATAGACTTTTAGACAATATTTTCCATTTCTCATCATTTACAAGATTTTTGCTTTCTGTCAGTGAATAGAAATATTCTTACCTCACTTCAATAGCTGGAAAAGGGTGTAGTGTGCAGGGAGTGGATACATTGTAGCAAACTTTCAGGTAAGTTACACTGCGGCTTCCAGGTAGTGTATCATTTATCAGGATCCCCCGCCCCCACCCTGTGACAGGAGCCTGGCAGAGCCAACGCCACCGGTGCCAGGGACCTGCAGATCTGGTTTGTGTCGCTACAATGGCGGCTTGTCATTCTAAACAAAGGCTTATGCGCAGATCCTGGTGCACGGAGCGGAGGTTTGGGGGTCATTCACTGCAGACTGTAACCTTAGTCTCCCCTACAGTCAAGGTGGTACAAATTCTGTATAGCAAAAATGTATATGCAGTCGATGCAGAAGCTTGGCATCATCTATATACCCTCCACAGGGTCATCACGCAACTTTCCTAGACTGCAAAATAGATGTAACATCTACTACATGATCTGTGTTATCTGTACTGTTACATAGGACTGCAGGTCACATCTTCTACATGATCTGTACTCAGAGAGATATCACTGCGTTATCTGTGCGGTTACATAGGACTGCATGTTACATCTTCTACATGATCTGTACATGGCATTACATAGGACTGCAGGCCACATCTACTATATTATCTGTACCCAGAGAGTTATCACTGTGTTATCTGTGGTGTTACATAGGACTGTAGATCACATCTACTACATGATCTGTATCCAGAAAGTTATCAGTGTGTTATCTGTGCTGTTACATAGGTCTGCAGGTCACATCTACTACATGATCTGTACCCAGAAAGTTATCAGTGTGTTATCTGTGGTGTTACATAGGACTGCAGGTCACATCTACTACATGATCTGTACCCAGAAAGTTATCAGTGTGTTATCTGTGCTGTTACATAGGACTGCAGGTCACATCTACTATATTATCTGTACCCAGAGAGTTATCCCTTGTGTTATCTGTGCTGTTACATAGGACTGCAGGTCACATCTACTACATGATCTGTACCCAGAAAGTTATCCCTTGTGTTATCTGTGCTGTTACATAGGACTGCAGGTCACATCTACTACATGATCTGTACCCAGAAAGTTATCAGTGTGTTATCTGTGCTGTTACATAGGACTGCAGGTCACATCTACTATATTATCTTTACCCAGAGAGTTATCCCCTGTATTATCTGTGGTGTTACATAGGACTGTGGGTCACATCTACTACATCTCAGATGTTACATAGGACAGCAGGTCACATCTACATGACAGTTTTCGTACTACTACATCTATGGTGTATAATGACCACTTACCAGATATGCCGGACTTCCCACTAATGCCCCCAGAGCTCCAGCGATCGCCCCCGCAGCCACGGTGCCACCCGGGCGTTCGGTGAGCCCCATGTCCTCAGCATGTGAGTACAGGTAGAAGCGCACTCCGTTCATCATCCCCTGATACAGCAGTCCTGCCGTTAGTCCCTTTTGTAGCCCTCGTAGTCCATCCGCTTGGCCAACAGCCACCATGGCTTGCAAGACCCCCCTGTAATGTCTTGTGTAAGACCCCCGGGCACGCAGTTCACCTTGTAGCTGTAGTCTTGTCTTCACCACTTCTAGAGGGTTAGTAAACACACATGCCATGCAGCAGGCGGACGCCCCCAGCACGAAGTCCACCGGTGGAGAGATGGACATAACCGAGCCAGGTGGTGGGGTCGCCATTGTTATGGGTAGCCAAATATTAGAAAGCAAAGGGTAGGAAGACAAAAAATGTCTTAACAGATGCAGCCGGTCATAAGAGAGACATCATGCCCTCCATCAGCACCGGCAGCAGAGGCTTCCTATCCATCGCTTGTGCTCTCTGGTGTCAGCCCAGCACAGGTGCATAAGTCTTGTATCTGGTATAAGGCTGCAGTCTCCTGTGTTCTGCAGCCATAGAGCTCCTGCACGCAAGCTCATCATCTCTGGGATCCTAACTCCCATCGTCCAGCCCTCCAGCCTACCCCCAACCAATCTGGGTGCTCTTATTCATACACACCTCCAGCACCCAGAGGAGGGAGCAGCGGGGATGGCCTTCCCAGCCGCTCATCACATGTAGGGGAAAGGTCACGGTTACTGCCCCTTCCCCTGCATTTCCTGGTTTGTGTCCTTGTTTTATGGCTGGTCCTTTAAATGGTGATGTATAGATGCTGAGCGCATCCCTGCAGGGTGATCATGATGCATTGTGCAGCTCGTTTTAGGGTTTGGATTGCAATCATTATATCAGCACGGAGAATAACAGCAAGAAATAAATAATAACAATTAGAAAAGCGACTTGTGTCATATAACATTACAGCCCGGAGGATTATAATTAGCAATAATAATGGTTACAATAAATCTATGTAATATCATCATATTCCGCAGAGAGGTACAGATCATGGAATATATATATAAACAAAATAAGTCATTACAAAGTAATCACAGGGTCATTTGAGGTCCCTGCTCACAAGAGCTTGCAATCTAATGATAGATATAGAAAGCAGATCTTAGTGCCGGGCTGCAGAACAGTAAACATGGACCGGTAGGAGGGGAAACCCAAATAGTGCCCAAGTTTAATCTGAGGCTGCGTTCACACGGTGCGTTTTGAAACACAATCCAAACGCTGATCACATCCAACTCACATCTTGTTTCCTGATCTCCTGTAATGTACAGCACCACAGGAATTAGTGGTGCTCTATAAATAATAATAAGGCGACATTGCGTTTCCAGCAAGGTTACTTCAACATGTGATGACGCCTTTGTATTGTGTCTCAAAGCGTAAACAAAACGCACCGTGTGAACACGGCCTAAGGGAATACTAAAGGCAGGACTAACAAAAAAGGTTGGATTCCGGCATGCGTCATTCCATCTTTTCTTGCATGAGATCCAGAAACATATCTACGCGTTTCGGACAATTGGCATTCATGAACAAGGACTGAATACCAATAATCCGAAACGTTCTGTTTCTGGATATCATATAAGATTTGACCATGCTTTTTTCACTTTATGCAATAAAATATATCGCTTTTAAAGATGGAATGACATGTGCCGGAATCCAACTTTTTTGTTTATCCTGTGAATTACCAAGTCATCCGACAGGACTGCCTGATTCCTTGCATCTGCATTAGAGCAACCCCATAAGTTACACCCCCATTACTAGTGAACATGAGGACTATATGGATACACTGGTCGCCTTATTTTGCCTTTGCAATTTTATACCATATTATCATTGTGTTGCCTTATCATTTGTTATAAGTCACCATGGGGTAATGTATTTCTGCTAGTTACATCGTAGACAGAGCAATGCAGAGGAAAGACAGGTGCCCCCTGCAGGAGCCAGGTGCTCCACTATGCCACCTGGTGGACTAATTTAGGATGAGTCTGTAAAAGCGGATTGTGAGAGATCAGGAGAGTGTGAAGATCTTTTAATACTGTGCATGATACCCCAATCCATCCCCTGAGTACACAGAGGACCTGCAGAACATCGCTCCACTCCTTCTACCTTCTCATGGATACAGTCATCTTGTGTCAGATCAGATCATTTCTAATAATAGAGAATTTATGAGAAATGCAACGTTCATGGAACAATGACTATAATATAAATATATTCATAATATAGGACAGGACATATATAGGTATTGTACAGCAGGAGGAGATAAGCTGTGACATCATCTATTGTCAGTAGTGATGTAATGATGGGTCAGTGTTATCTATATAGAGGTCATTGTACAGGGAGGGGGAGGAGATAAGCTGTGACATCATCTATTGTCAGTAGTGATGTAACGATGGGTCAGTGTTATCTATATAGAGGTCATTGTACAGGGAGGGGGAGGAGATAAGCTGTGACATCATCTATTGTCAGTAGTGATGTAATGATGGGTCAGTGTTATCTATATAGAGGTCATTGTACAGGGAGGGGGAGGAGATAAGCTGTGACATCATCTATTGTCAGTAGTGATGTAACGATGGGTCAGTGTTATCTATATAGAGGTCATTGTACAGGGAGGGGGAGGAGATAAGCTGTGACATCATCTATTGTCAGTAGTGATGTAATGATGGGTCAGTGTTACCTATATAGAGGTCATTGTACAGGGAGGGGGAGGAGATAAGCTGTGACATCATCTACTGTCAGTAATGATGTAATGATGGGTCAGTGTTATCTATATAGAGGTCATTGTACAGGGAGGGGGAGGAGAAAAGCTGTGACATCATCTATTGTCAGTAGTGATGTAATGATGGGTCAGTGCTATCTATATAGAGGTCATTGTACAGGGAGGGGGAGGAGATAAGCTGTGACATCATCTATTGTCAGTAGTGATGTAACGATGGGTCAGTGTTATCTATATAGAGGTCATTGTACAGGGAGGGGGAGGAGATAAGCTGTGACATCATCTATTGTCAGTAGTGATGTAATGATGGGTCAGTGTTATCTATATAGAGGTCATTGTACAGGGAGGGGGAGGAGATAAGCTGTGACATCATCTACTGTCAGTAATGATGTAATGATGGGTCAGTGTTATCTATATAGAGGTCATTGTACAGGGAGGGGGAGGAGATAAGCTGTGACATCATCTATTGTCAGTAGTGATGTAATGATGGGTCAGTGCTATCTATATAGAGGTCATTGTACAGGGAGGGGGAGGAGATAAGCTGTGACATCATCTATTGTCAGTAGTGATGTAACGATGGGTCAGTGTTATCTATATAGAGGTCATTGTACAGGGAGGGGGAGGAGATAAGCTGTGACATCATCTATTGTCAGTAGTGATGTAACGATGGGTCAGTGTTATCTATATAGAGGTCATTGTACAGGGAGGGGGAGGAGATAAGCTGTGACATCATCTATTGTCAGTAGTGATGTAATGATGGGTCAGTGTTATCTATATAGAGGTCATTGTACAGGGAGGGGGAGGAGATAAGCTGTGACATCCTCTATTGTCAGTAGTGATGTAATGATGGGTCAGTGTTATCTATATAGAGGTCATTGTACAGGGAGGGGGAGGAGATAAGCTGTGACATCATCTATTGTCAGTAGTGATGTAATGATGGGTCAGTGCTATCTATATAGAGGTCATTGTACAGGGAGGGGGAGGAGATAAGCTGTGACATCATCTATTGTCAGTAGTGATGTAATGATGTCAGTGTGATACAGTCATGGTGGTTCTTCTATAGGGTTTTTTTCTCTATTCATAAACAATCCTGCACCATTTAGCTTTTCAGGAAGGTGATAGAAACTTTTTTTTTAATCAAATATTTTTTTTTATTGATCTTCAACTGTTTTTACACAAAACACATATCCCCCTAAATCCTCCCCATCCCCCCTCCTCTAACGATAGAAACTCTTTAAGTATGGATGCTAAAAACTAGAGACTGTAAATAAAACACCAGGGTGTGACCCAGTGTAGTAGGAAATCAATGTGAAAAGACAAACCTGCATATGGGTGGACACTCACCCTGTATTGTTGTACCAATTACAGACACCTCTCTATAGTAATCTGTGTATGCCTTGACCTCGCTGCTCCAAGCTGGAAAGAATAGTCCTTACTTTTTCTAAGGGGGAGAAGAAGGACTTGAAGAAATCCTCATTCTTTTTGCCAGTAAAGTACATAGAGTTGGGTCCATAAACATCTGGACAGAGGCAACATTTGTCTAATTTTGGCTCTTGGCATTACAACAAGCCCATTGCAGCACATGAGGACATGTGCTAGCTGTCATTTTTTTATCGTGTACAGATAGCCTCAGTGTGGATACCCTCAAAATGAGTGAAAAAGTCTGAATTCCATGTCTGTGTCCATTATAGAACTATAACTTGGATAGGTTTCAGTAAACAGGTAGAAACACTGTAGGTAACTGAGAAGGTATCCACAGAGGATATTATTTAAGCACCATCCTGGCATCTTTGTAAGGGCCATTTCACATTACTCCATGATCAGTTGGCTCTGCTACATATCAGGGAAATAATACCTCTCATCCATCATATAGCAATATAATGCAGGGAGTTCAATCCCCAGCACAGCGATTAGTCTATGGCACAGCAATTGTACCGGCTCTGATCACAAAATAATGTGAAATGGACCTAAGGCAGTACTTTAATTGCATTCAATGGGGGAAATTTATTAGGACTGGCGCAATATAGGGCAGTTCAGGCCTAAGATCAGGTCCGATCCGTTGGAGATTTTTGCCACAATCGGTACAAAAAGTATTCAGACCGCTTTGAATTTTTCACGCTGTGTTTCTTTCCAGCCAATTGGCGAGGTCAAGTTATTTTTTCTTTGCCCATTAATGTGCACTCTACAAGAAAAGCTGAAATATCACATGGTCATAAGTATTCAGACCCTTTGCTGTGACACTATTATTTAACTCAAACGCTGTCCATTTCCTTCTGATCTTCCTTGAGATGATTCTACTCCTTTATTGGAGTCAAGTTGTGTTTAATTAAACTGATTGGACTTATATAGACAAGTGTGTGCCTTTTCTAATTAAGACCTCACAGCTCACAGTTAATGTCAGAGCATATGAGAATCATGAGGTTTAAGGAACTGCCCAAGGAGCTCAGAGACAGAATAGTGGCAAGGCACAGATCTGGTCAAGGTTAAAAAAAAAATTTCTGCAGCACTCAAGGTTCCTAAGAGCACATTGGGAGAAGAGCCTTGTTGAGAGGTAATGAAGAACCCCCAAGACCACTGTGGCTGAGCCCCAGAGATGCAGTAGGGAGATAGGAGCCTCTACCCAGTGCAAGACATATGAAATCTGCATTTGGTGTGCAAAACACATTAAGGATCCCAGACTATGAGAAATGATAATCTCTGGTCTGATGAGATGAAGATTGAACTTTTTAGAGAAAACCCGGCGCTGCTCATCACCTGCCAAATACAGTCCAATCAGTGACACATGGTGGGGGCAGGGAAGGGACTACTGGGTGTAATGGAAGGAAAGATGAATGCAGCCAAGTACAGAGATATCCTGGATGAGAACCTCTTCCAGATTCTCTGGACCTCAGACTGGGCCGAACCTTCCAACAAGACTAAAAATATCTACATTTCTTTTTTTCCTGTAAAGATGGGGCATAGTGCACATTAATGAGCAAAATATAACTTTTTTGATCTCACCAATTGGCTACAATGAAACAAAAAAAGTAAATTTAAAAAGGGGTCTGAAAACTTTCCGTACCCATTGTATAGTCTCTGCCAGTTTTCCGAAATCTAAAGTAGATGCAGTGGGGAAAGCAGGGAAACTCGCAGGGAAGGGATAATGTATCTCGTATCTCCTAAATGCCACCATAATGGCAGCTTAGCTACAGTGGTTCAGCTCTTGTATGACACATACAGTAGCTCTGCATTATGTATGATAGATACCTGTATAATATAGAAGGGATAAACTGTAGACAGTGAGGAGTGATTCTGCTCCATTTACATCCGTTATAGTCTTCTCCGATTGTAGTGATGGGAATGGAGTAAAATCTATCTAATATACCAGAAAAATATTCTACCGAAGCAGCACTCCTCAAAAAAAAGCAATGTTTCGCCCTCTCTATGAAGGCATTATCAAGCTTGATAATAACTTCATAGAGAGGACGAAACGTCGCTTTTCTATTATGGTGGTACTATATATTATTGATGCACCTGGATCAGCTGCTTTTGAAGACTTGCAGTCGTGATTTACCTACGCAAAGTGCTGCTCCAATTTTCTTGCTTTCTTCTATCTAATATATTCATCTCATCTATCTATATCTCCCTCTTGAGCCATCTCTCTCTATATATATGTATATAATTATATATTAGCACACCATGTCTCTGTCCTTTTTACCTAGTGACTAAGAATGAGAGGACCCGACATAAGGGTTTGGGTTCAGGTTTGGCCCCACAACCCGGACATATTGCCAGATTGGCGTTTGAACTGCCAATCCAGCAAATTGACTGTAGCAACTAGACAGGGGGGGAGAATCAGGAATGTCGACTGGTGTGAGGTCATTGGGGTGTAATGAGAGAAGCCCCTTTCAATTGTCCTTGGAATTTTATTGCTAAATGTCAAATGGTCCTCAGAGAGGGAAGAGAAGACGAGATACCTAGAACTGAATTGCATAAAATGCAGACATTTCCACCCTCTCCCTCCCCACCCAGTCCTTGCATGTGCTTTAAGGTGTACTCCCCTTTTCTCTTTTCCAGTTCTCATTGTCATGCGGCGACTATAGAAACACGAGAGGCGGTGAATAGTAGTGGCGGATTAGTTTATTTACACGTGGCCACCACAAAGTGTGAACAATTAGTGTTTATTTACATACATGGAGCAGATAGAATAAAAAATCAGGTTATAGCAGATCAGATCCAAGCAGTCGCCCCTAATCTTCTCTGCAAGTCAGGACTATGACACATCGTACCAAGACCCCTCTACCCCAAAATCTTATTCGGCCTACTTCCATCAGAGGTTTGGAGCACTAGTTCCCACAAATCCTAGGTCCGGCATTATCCACAGGAGGACAAATAAATACAATGTATTGCAAGGCACCAGAGAAACCTGTAACTATATATGGCAGGAAGCCACAGCTGGGGCTGAACCCCAACAGCGATACCTGTGTGACCCCCGCCTTAAAGGTGCAAAAGGGGAAATAAAAACAATGACACAAGGTGGACAGAGTGTATAAAAGAGAAGGACGATCCTTCCCTCATACAGCTCGACACCATGTGTCCAAATTATTATTAAAAAAAAATACTTGCTTGTCCAAGCTGCCATCATTCAGTGCAAAGGGTTAAATAAATGTGCAGCAGAGGACCCCAAAGTCATGCAAACAAGAAACGGCAAGTTAGGAATGGCGCCTCCATGCATGCAACGCAGAGGAAAGGCATCTACTAGCTGTAGTTTCCCATAGAAACATATCTAAAGACCCCAGAGTTGTGCGGACACCCACCATGACCCTGCTGTGATGGGTGTCAGCATATTTCTCTCTCTCGCTACTTTACATCCTATACAGCAATGCTATTTTCCATAGGAGGTAACGTAGTACACAGACTTAGGGACAGGGAGACTACACTAGGATGTATACGCAACCAGTACCATAGGAGGGAACCTATTCTATAGGCATGGACATTGCAAGAGGTCCTCAAAGATCTCCACGTAAATAAAAACATCCACTGTTTACGTCCCAATGCAGGAAACCCATCCTGGAATCAGACTTCTCACAGCTGAGCGTCTGGTCCAATGCTTTGTGAGCTTAAAAAGGCCTGAAGTGTATTAAATCTCCCAACTTGTACCAAACCCCTCAGCATTGCAAGCCATTGTGAGTTCCAGGGCCTCTCATCTAACCATCAGTAGTAGATGATGGGACAGACCTGGACAATCCGAAGCAAGAGAAAACATTAAAACCACCTCGTCCTACACAGATAGAAGGCACAATATGGAAGTCACCAGTCTTATCTTAGTCGTAGATGAGCACTGTGCCGCCTCTCGCCCTACGATGACAGTGATGACATTTGTAAAAATTGTTAAAATCTAAAAGCAGCAACGTGTTAGGGCACAATACACCCAGTTAATAATAAAGTCATCCAAATCTTATAACCGTAACAGCGTCCCGGCGGTCAGCGCTATAGTGACCACAAGCATGCACATGGCCTAGTCCCGGGAACAGCACTCACCCCCTGCTGCAGACATGGTGCACCCGGATACAAATCATACTGCGTTACATATGGTATATGTATATATGGATACAGCAGGTTAGTAGCAGCAATGTAAGGATCACCATGACCTGGTTGCACTGAGCCCTGTGACACAGAGCGGACTTCCTATGGATTGATAAGCAGCGGGTTGTAGCATATATATACACATTGTCCTATATATATACATAGATACATGTATAGTAGTACAGTCCCAGAGATATCCAGACCAAGAAGCCACCGGGACTGATAGTCATGCAGGGCCAACCATTGGGTGGCGCTGGTCTAGTTATCAGCACCAAGGGTCCCGGGAGGCGCGTCCACGGCACAGGCTGTCGCTGCGCTGCCAGGTGCTATGGATCAACGACAAGGCGTCTTCACACTTCTTCACACAAGACTCAGAAATTAGCTTATGAGGAAGGTCCACCTAAAACAAGGATAGAGTCAGACATAACAGGCTCCTGAGGGGCACCTAGAGATCACCCTCCTGATGTTCAGTCATTACAGTACAGGGAGCCATTGATTCCTTTAATCACTCACCTGGTATAAAGATTTCCAAGATGCCCTCAGCGTGGAGAGAAACCTCTCGAGCTCCTGTCTGCAACTGAAATACAGGACCCAGGGAAGCAGGAACTGACTCCGCTCCTGGCTGAAATCCTGTAGGAAACAAACCACAGATTTATCAGTGCTTCTCTGCCTGGTTTTGGGCGTAGAAGCACTGATATAATCTCAATTTTATTCCAGCGACTAAGCCACCTCCACGCCATGTCGTTGTGGAGGGGCAGAGCCGCCGGCGGAGTGGGCAGGCACGAGGCGAACATCACAGAGTATTCACTGGTTAATGTTCGCTGATTTTTACAAAACAATTGGCCAGGTCGGGGCAAGCTTCTTGATGTATCCCCCATGGCAGTGGGGGGAAGCGTTGCTTTATCATATCCTGGATCACGTCGTCTCTCCAGAGATTGTGGGGGACGTTGAGAAAACTTTTTTTTTTTTTTACAACTTTTTAGTGTAATTGTGACAAAATTAAACTCTATGGAGAAGGGAGTGAGAGAAGGACCCTGCTGTAGAGCCATGTGTCTGAATGGCACATCACTGTCTGATCTAGGTAATGAGGTGTGCCATGTGCGGAGGTCGCTGCCCATTGCGGAGCAGTGGAGCTTTTTTGGGGGGGGACAGGCATTGAAGCACATTTGTTACATTTATTGTGTGTGTCACTTGTAAGAGGTATAAATACTTACCAGTACACAGTACTCCTTCCCATCCACAGTGCTCACACACGTAAGGTCTATTAAATCATTAATGCCAAGGGCTCGGAAAAAGCTTGTTTGACAATCCTGGTGGCATGTGATGATTTTGTCTTTTGTCTGAACTAGACAGCAGGGAATACACGGGGAGGGGACATCACCTTGAGGTATGACCTGTGGAGACACAGTTATACATCATAACCAACCAGCAGAATAGCAAGTGCCGCTCTGGAGTATAACACAATATCAGCAGTTTACATAGATTATGTGTAATGGTAATAAGAGATAACATATAGTATTATATGTGGTATGCGTGGCACAGCGACTCACCCCTTTAGATACAGCTTGGCACAGATGTAACATCCAATCTGCCATTTCTTCTTCGTTGGCAGCGCTCAGCTCCAGGGAAGGCTGATCAGTGAGGATGATCTGAAACGAATGGGCCCTGTCTGTGGTGTTGGCCCTCCTGCATCCTCCACACTGCTCCCCCCTGCAGGGTAGCACAGGCAAATTAGTAAGAAATATAGGAACCAAGTACAATATAATCAGACTGCAATGTCAGACTCTTACCCCAGATTGACTGACAGCAGGGGGATGACGTCCGTCCTTTCTGGGTACTGGTATAAGATTCCATTACTAGAAGAACGCAGTTGCAGACGAGTCAGAGAGAATACATAGCAGCAGAAGTCACCCTCGTGACATCCTGACCTCTTACCTGAGAACCACGTAACACGTCTTCCAGGTCTCCCTGCCCAAGTAGGACACGCTTGCCTTGTAGTGAAGGATCCCTTCCTTGGACACGGCCTGGTCTCTAGATGAACAGTTTGGCTCAGAGAATCCTATGACTTCATCAAAAGGATCTTCCCAGTGCACAAGTCCATAGTAAAGCATGACCACCTCTGAAGCCTACAATGCAGCCATATATAAATGCACTTTCACTCTTTCCACAGCCATGACAGATGTGACCTAGTCCCACTCCCCTACAGCCGAGTACAAGGTCATAAGTAGCTTCTGAATTTTACCTCAATTCTGGACTCCTGAGACACAAATTTTGCCAGTGCAAGTCTCTCCATGGTGGCATCGGTCAGGATACCAGGGTATGGCGGTTCCCGACACCCATTTATCATGGCCGACTTTAACGCAGAGATAAAGACTCTAAAGGGAAAGACATCATGTCATCAGATGCTCCATCGTAAAAAGCGATATTGGTCGGCGGTTATCAGACCGCCATCTGCTGCCAGACTCACTCAGTCAGTGACTGGTCCGACGTGTCCACCAGAAACTGGCGCCGCCTATTTGTACACACGAGGGTCACAGCCTGCTGATCAAGCCCGACCTGTCAGAGATCAGGGAGAGAAGCCATGAGAGCAAGATCAATGACAAGCAGAGACCAGGACATGGCCAGACACCCACCGAGACATAGTCCAGCTCATTGTATGATACGGCTTCCTCTACCATGTACGGTTTATCAGCAGCCCCTGAGCAAGACAAACTGCAAGTTAGTCACAGACTGGACCCCAAAGGGGACCCTTACAGGATGCCAAAAGGGGTCTGACCTTTCCTCAGCAGGTAGATGTAACAGTCAGTCAGCAGCACATAGACCAGCTGCAGGTCTCCCTCCATGTGTCCTGTGCTCATCCGGAACATCTAGAGAAGAGAAAGGACAGACAATGTAACACAACAAGAAGCTGGGATCCCCTCATAGGCCACTCCGGGAGGACCCCTTACCTTAAACAGCTGCTCCTCATTCTCTTTGAAGACATTAATCATCAGTAGCAGGAGAAGGTTATTATCCACCCTGAGGAGACAAGATCAATGTCAGCAACAGAGGAGAAAAATTCTCTTATATTATAGCCAAAAGATTACACCTCCACTATATCAATAGCTGAGCTCCCTGGATATCCTAGAACAGTGATGGAAAATCTGTGAGTGCCCGCACTATAACCAAAACCCACTTATTTTTTGCAAAGTGTCAGCATGGCAATTTAAGCAGTAACTTATTGCTTCTTGCTTTTCAACAACAAAACAGTAGAAAGGAGGAAACATTTGGATCATCATAACTTCCCTCCTTGGTCCCTTGAACAGATAGAAACGCATAGCTCGGAGCAGGAGATCTAATGATAATCGAGCTCTGTCTACACCGCCTCGTCTCTTTAAAACAGCACTGAACCCGGCACATCCTGGTACTGAAAACTCTATGCTGGTGTGATGGCCTAGGTGCCCACTGAGAGGGCTATGACCGTGCCATAGGTTATCCACCACTGTCCTAGAAGACCAACTTATAGCAAATCTCCCCGAAAATACTTATCCTACTGATAAAAGGGCTTCTTCTATACCCACATACATAACTATACCAATATCTGGACTCCCTGTACATTCTTCTATTACCCACTTATACTGATAACAGTATTTTATATATGAGGATACCCCTCTATAGCACTAGGTGCATCTTGATAGTCACTGTACTCAAGGGCAGCCATGAGCATTGTACCTGAACTCGCAGGGATGAGGAGCTTCAGCAGGACTCCCTTGTCCTTCCTCTACACCGGAGTCTTCGGCGATGCTCAGCACTGGACTACTATTCCCACCAGAGTCTGTTGTAAGGTTCGGCTTGGTGCCTGAATGCTCCATTAGCTCTTTAAGCGGCGCTTCTCCTTGTGTTCCTTGTTCTTTTTGTCCAGCATTCTCAGGGCCACTAGGAACATGTGCTGGTTTGCTCTGGCTTGCAGGGTCATGGTCGCCACCACTTGCTGTAAGAGCGTTTGGACTCTCTGGGGTAAAGTAGTAGAAGTCCCTGGGATCCTGCAATCCCTGGTTAATGTCTTGGCTCTCAATGCCACCGGGGGTCTCTCCCGGGGAGCAGGTCCGAAAGGAATGATCTGTGGTTTCTGGATGAGAGTCCCAAATCTCAGGGTCCAGTTGTCCGTTCAGCTTTTCAATGACCTCGCTCAGAGGTTGTCCCACTCGCTCCATGGATGTGTCCTGCATCTTGGGTAATCTTAGGCCGGGTTCGTTCAGTTCACCAGATTTCTCTTCAGTGCCGCCATTGCAGACATTTGCGCTGTGCTCACTCTCCGGGTCATCTGGTTCTGAGGTGCTGGGGAGGGGTCGGTGGCCGCCGTCTTCTGAACGAGCCTTCTTACGCTTTCCTCCTCTTTTCTTTCTTACTATTCTGAAAAACATTACAAAAAATGTGAGCAAATAAACAAGCGAGAGTAACCCCGACTGAGGCCGATCAACCTAATGACTGGCAAAATAAGAGAGACTTATGATGTCACCAGCAATTAATAGTGGTCCGAGGAGGACAACGCTGTGCAGGCAAATACGACTGATATTCTGGGTTCCTGCTCCTCATCACTCACCTTATTACCTCCAGCTCAGAGTCGTTTTCCGTGTACGTAGTGATGTTGGCACTGTCGCCTATCTTCCGGGATGCTCCATGCACGGGGGTTGAATCAGAGGTGGAGAGGCCATCGGTCACATCTTGGCGATTGGCCTGAGGGGGTCGATTAGAAGACAAGGTGGTTTCTGAGGAGGTGACTTCTAGCTCTGAGTCTTGTGTGATGGGGTCACTGGTGTCCGGCGTCTCAGCTGCTGTGCCCGGCCCTGGGGTGACATCAGAAGGTGACAGATCTTGTGTGAACGGGTTGTATCGGTGCCCTGAAGGCTTCCCTTGCGTTTTAAGGCCATTGAGCACAAATGGAGCAGAGCAGGGGAAGCTGCTGCCGTCATGGAGGTCTCCATCTGTATGGGACAGGCAGGTGACAGGGGAGCGGGGAGATCATAAAGAATTGTTATTCACTCACTTAGGTATTCCAAATAAATCCAGGAGGCGATGGGGATTCCAAACAAATAAAGACCCTGGACATTTAGATACAGCAAGACTTCCAATTTAAAAGATGCTATTATTTGCGGTTATCAGCCAGGCCTGCACAGCAAGGCTGGAGAAAACCCCAATAATCCAGTATCCTCTTCAAGTGCTGGAATAACGGAAGTTCCTAGTTATTAGGGGTTTGTATACTTTATACTCTCACATCAAAGCCTATATTCTCAGCGTCAAACCTGACAACTCCAGAGCTGATAACACATCAACGTGCCAGCTCCTCAGCATGGCAGCCTTCGCATCTCACCTCCAGCTCTGGAGCTGTCAGGGGATAAAGAGATTAACCAAAAAAATGTCACTAGGGAGAGGGGAGATACATCACTCCACAGAGTGATGATTCAGGAGGACATTAAACTTTGGGGGAATCAGCGTCCATTGAACACACATGCAGATGTGCACACATATACAGGCATTATACATATAGATAGACCATCAGGTTAGCTGCAAAGCACAGAGCTGGTCGGTTAGTAACAAAAACACCTCAAATCAAAAGTAGCATCAACACAGAGGACAAGAGCGACCCCCGCTGGCCATCTGCAGGGTTGTGAGGCTATATAAAAGTATCTCATTTCACTACATGGACTCTGAAAGTGCTTTTTACAATACAATCTTCCTCTAGTATTCACCAGGGAGTAGTGCAGACGGAGGGATACAGCACAGGAGTCACATAGAACCCATGCGGGACACAGCGGTCTCCTATAATAATCTTTATTTATACAGCGCCATCAAATTTTGTAGCATCTCCTGTTCTGATCCATGTGGCTTCTATATGAGATCAGTGCACCAGATCCCTGCACCCAGTTTGGATTCTGCACATTCCCACCTGACTACATGCGGCTGATTTTCTTTCCAGCAAATACTAGAAGAGGATTGTGTGACATACTGCCGGAGTCTATACAGTGCAGCACAATGCAGAGGACAGTCTTGTATCTCCGATTTTCAGGAAATGAGTTCATTACTTTTAGTTCCTCTCTTTTGTCAGTGGATTCTGAGTCACCATGCCCCAGGCCCCTTTACAGGGGGTTTCATTGGGATTGGATTTTGGAACTGGTGTGAACAGGGTGCGTTAGTATCAACAACTAGCAGCGTTAGGACATGACATGGAGATTAGTGAGGACTTCAGCAAGACACAAGATGCCAGAAGAGAAATCAAATGACAGAAAGGGAGAAGTGAGGCAAGATGTGAGAAGTGGAGGAAAGGGATAGTGCAAAGCAAGGAGGAAGGGATAAAGAGAAAACAAAAAGAGGAGAAGAAAAAGAAGGAATAAGCAGTAAACGCAGAATACAAGGAGGAAGAAGCAGTTTAGGAAGCAGGAATACGGCTGGTCCCCACCTTCCCAGTCTGTGCTGGGGACAGACGGCACCGCAGGGTAAACATCTCCAAAATCATAATCTACAGAGACCAGGGACAAAAGAGTGGATTAGAAACCAGTGCAGACGGACCCTGAATCACAGCAGCTCCATGTTCTTAAAGTGTGAAATCCAGCGCCCCTAAAGTCACAGCTCCGAACCAGAGCACCACCCCTACCTTCACTGGACGGAGCAATGGCGCTGTCATCCCATTCCAAGTTAGTGGAGTTGATTGAGTTGAAGGAATTGAGAGACAGACTGTCAGAACCACGAACATTGCTGGGAAGACGGTCCTCAAAGTCAAGAAGATACTGGGGCTTGTAGTACTCTGGCATGTAAGGGGCCAGGTCCAGGTAAGGAGCATCCTGTAGGCAAGAAGAAAGCGTATACACTGTACAACATGGTCATCTGTTCACATATATACATTATATATAAATATATATGAGAGAGAGAAGAAGACAATGTAAAACTGCCCATTAAGGATTAACTAGCAGAAACAAAGTAATCCCTGTGCAGCCTTCCAAAATGAGAGCTCCAAGCTATACAGAGTGCAGGAACCCACAGAGTAACCACATGACAAAGCTCCTCACATGTCCTTCTCACTAAGGCTGCAGCAACAGGGTAAAGAAAAGCTTCTTCTACAACCTACATTACTTATCCGGTACTGATCCTGAATTATACTCCAGAGCTGCACTCACTATTCTGCTGCTGGTGCAGTCACTGTGTACATACATGACATTACTTATCCTGTACTGATCCTGACTTACATCCTGCCTTATACTCCAGAGCTGCACTCACTATTCTGCTGCTGGTGCAGTCACTGTGTACATACATGACATTACTTATCCTGTACTGATCTTGAGTTACATCCTGTATTATACTCCAGAGCTGCACTCACTATTCTGCTGATGTACTCACGATGTATAGTGCGAGTATTGTCCAAAGTGTTAATAATGTGTTCAGCAACAAAACATCCAGATAATTTTGTTATGAACTACAATCAATGTATAAAAGTTCAATGGAGTCCTGGAAGTGATGAGATGGATCCCGAATCCCAACCTCATCCAATCTGAGATTACATGAATAGAAAGCCTACATCCACAGATTATATGTGGTTAGTTCTCCAAGATGTTTGGAACAACCTACCTGCCGAGTTCCTATAAGAATCTATGCCATTTGAAGACAAAATGTTGTCACCTCATATATTAATGCGATTTAGATTTCTCTTTTTTAACATTTACTTTGCATATTGCCAACTGATAAACCATTAACACTTTTACATCTCACTAGTTCACTACTCACCAGCTCCAGCTCAAACCTAATGAACTCCAGACCTGACACGAGGGTGAGGAAGAGGGTGAGATGATCATGGCTGCAGACCAAGGCGTTCCTGGAAGAGAACACAGAACTTTATATAGCAAAAGAACAGGAGAAAGGGGGGGGGATGCCACGGCATACACAGAGAAAAAGGGGGGGTGTTGCGGCAAGAATGGAGCAAAGTGGGGGTGCACAGTGGCACCACGGCACATATGGAGATGGGAAGGGGAGCTGTGACATGTAAGTATAGGGTTCTGCACCCAACACTTACTTGTAATAGTATTTCTGTAGAAGGCTTTGGTTCTCCTGGAATAGCCTCAGGTAACTCTCCAGGGAATTCTCATTGAGTGCCAGGTACAGCCAGGCCCGACCTGCAGGAGACAGCAGAGGTCAGATGTCTGCAGCGAATCACTGCTGGTCACTTGAGACCACCAATACTCACTGCGGCCCAGAAGCGTGGCCACATTTTGCTGATCCTCGATCTGCTTCACAGCTTCTCTGCGGGTGAAGTGGACGACAAGCACCCAGTACCCCGAGGAGATGTCCTGCAGCCTGCACAGGAAGACACGACCCGGTCATGACCTCTGCTCTGACCCTTGATCTCACATCACATTAACTCCCACTCACCCGTAGAGCAGAGCATGGTCCAGGTGCTCACACAACCTCTGCAGGACGCGGTCATGGTTGCGGATAGCGGGGGTCTCATCCTCACATGCGGCAAAGTAACTCTGCAACTGAGAAGGAAAACAAAGGCGCGTTACTACAGAAAACCTGCATAAATCCTCTGTGCTGCTGAGGTGCGGCTCCTCCCATTATAGAAATCTCCATCAAATTCCAACAAGAAGAGAAAAAGGCTCCTGAAATACTCTGTGCTGCTGGCTGGTAAACACACAATTTATGTCACTAGGTTAGGAGTCTACGCCTTGCTCTGGAGCCTTACCATAAGCCGTTATTACAGTAATTTATTGCACATGTTCACACTAGGAAAAGGGAACTTCAGATGCCACAATGTCACATCACACGCAGTCACGAGATCCAGAGCTGATACTTAAAGGAACCACGACCTGTTAGACTAACACTTGCCCAAACCCATCAGAACCATGCATTTAACGGGTTTCAACTTAAAGCTGCAGCCCAAAATGGCTGATAACAGGGAGCAATAGATATTGATAACAAAATTTCAGCATCTAATGAAGGCCGTGGCGGCTTACACACAGACTGCAGGTGCCTTCCTCGTGACTCCGTAACTGTATTTCCTGATGATCGGGATTCTTCACGTCCATGGAGACATAAACTGGTCTCATAACATTTGCGGAACCCGTGCCATCTGCTATCATGCCAGCCCCCGGGCACTGAGACATGGGGGGGGGCTGGTAGTGCCAGTGGAAGAGCGGGTACATAAATCTAGGTTTAGTTGAGATGGCACATTACAGGAGAGGTGGGAAAATACACACTCCACCCCACAGATACAAGGGGGTCCTGCTGTACAAATGGCTATCAGGCCCCGGTTATTTCTGGCTCCTCCACTCTCTCCAGCTGGCACCAAGGCAGTGGCAGGGTCACTACAGGTCACAAGGTCTATTCTTACAGAAAGGCCACATCCTGACTTAGGAGGGCCCCAAAGTCTGCTGCCCGGCTTATCCAGGAGCCCATCAGTGGGCAAACAGCAGGTCAGAGGCAAAAACAAACATAAGAGGCAAAGCTCAGACATCTGGCCTTGGAGTCTGAGACTCCGCTCCAGGAAAACAAGCAGCAGATCCCAGGAGATTCCCAGTGACGTCAGTGCCCACAGTATACTACACAGGGAGGGGCATCTGCTGCCATCTACACTGTAGGCTTATAGCGGCCACCCACTGCAGCTCACAGCTGGCACCCGCTAAACACCATGTACCACAACTCACAGCTGGCACCCATTACCCCCATTGCACCAGTCCTCACAGCTGGCACCTATACTGCAATGTTTCCCTGCTGGCATCTATTACCCACTATGCAGACTGGCTCACGCCTGACAGATGGCACTTGTTACAAACACTACACCAAGGCTCACAGCTGCAACCATTACCCACATTGCACAATGGTTCACAGCCTTACCTACACTGCTACACCATGGCACACAGATGGCACCCTTTACCTACACCGCTGCACCATAGCACACAGATGGTACCCTTTACCTACACCGCTACACCATGGCACACAGATGGCAGCCTTTACCTACACCGCTGCACCATGGCACACAGATAGCACCCTTTACCTACACCGCTGCACCATGGCACACAGATAGCAGCCTTTACCTACACCGCTACACCGTGGCACACAGATGGCAGCCTTTACCTACACCGCTACACCATGGCTCACAGATGGCACCCTTTACCTACACCGCTACACCATGGCTCACAGATGGCACCCTTTACCTACACCGCTACGCCATGGCTCACAGATGGCACCCTTTACCTACACCGCTACGCCATGGCTCACAGATGGCACCCTTTACCTACACCGCTACGCCATGGCTCACAGATGGCACCCTTTACCTACACCGCTACGCCATGGCTCACAGATGGCACCCTTTACCTAAACCGCTACGCCATGGCTCACAGATGGCACCCTTTACCTACACCGCTACGCCATGGCTCACAGATGGCACCCTTTACCTACTCCGCTACGCCATGGCTCACAGATGGCACCCTTTACCTACACCGCTACGCCATGGCTCACAGATGGCACCCTTTACCTACACCGCTACACCATGGCACCCTTTACCTACACCATGGCACACAGATGGCACCCTTTACCTACACCTCTATGCCATGGCTCACAGATGGCACCCTTTACCTACACCTCTATGCCATGGCTCACAGATGGCACCCTTTACCTACACCGCTATGCCATGGCTCACAGATGGCACCCATTATCCAACAAGCTACACAGCTATCACCTATTATCCCCAGTGAACAATTAATCAAAGCTTGACCCATTACCCATCTGAAACCATGGCTCATTGCTGGCACTCGAAAGATTCATTGTGACAACTCTCAGTTGCCGGCCATCATCCACAGCGCACTGTGAAGCAAAACTGGCAGCCATTACTCAGATACCATAAGAGCTAACAGCTGGCACCCATTACCCACAGTGCACCATGTCTGACAGCAGTGGCAGCAGGGCTGGGGTGCGATGCTGCGTGGCGCCATTCTTGCCCAAGGCCTCTCAGATTCCTCACCACCTGTTGGGGAGTAACCTTAAAAAAAACAGGTCAGACTGTCTTGATCCCGCACCCACAACTAAACCAACAAGAAAAAATAACAGGTCAGACGCCACTGAGAAAGCATCAACGTGATCCAGTCCTAATGTAGACCCGCCATAGCGATGGCAACAAAAACACAATAGAAACTAAGAAAGGAGCCGGCATCAGAATATTATAGAGCATCCAGTGCATCCATGTTTATATATAATGCACAGTCTATATGAAACCCTGTGTATATATAATGTCCAGCCTGTAGGACGCCCAGTGTATATATATATATAATGCCCAGCCTATAGGACGCCCTGTGTATATATATATATATGTAATGCCCAGCCTATAGGACGCCCGGTGTATATATATATATAATGCCCAGCCTATAGGACGCCCTGTGTATATATATATATATATGTAATGCCCAGCCTATAGGACGCCCGGTGTATATATATATATAATGCCCAGCCTATAGGACGCCCGGTGTACATATAATGCCCAGCCTATAGGACGCCCGGTGTACATATAATGCCCAGCCTATAGGACGCCCGGTGTACATATAATGCCCAGCCTATAGGACGCCCGGTGTACATATAATGCCCAGCCTATAGGACGCCCGGTGTACATATAATGCCCAGCCTATAGGACGCCCGGTGTACATATAATGCCCCGCCTATAGGACGCCCGGTGTATATATAATGTCCAGCCTATAGGACGCCCGGTGTATATATAATGTCCAGCCTATAGGACGCCCGGTGTATATATAATGTCCAGCCTATAGGACGCCCGGTGTATATATAATGTCCAGCCTATAGGACGCCCGGTGTATATATAATGTCCAGCCTATAGGACGCCCGGTGTATATATAATGTCCAGCCTATAGGACGCCCGGTGTATATACAATGTCCTGTCTATAGGACACCCGGTGTATGTATGTATGTATATATATATAGATATATATATATATACACACAATGTCCTGCCCATAGGATGCCCGGTGTATATATAAGGTCCAGTCTATAGGACGCCCGGTGTATATATAATGTCCTGCCTGTAGGACGCCCGGTGTATATAAGGTCCAGTCTATAGGACGCCCGGTGTATATATAATGTCCTGCCTGTAGGACGCCCGGTGTATATAAGGTCCAGTCTATAGGACGCCCGGTGTATATATAATGTCCTGCCTGTAGGACGCCCAGTGTATATATAATGTCCTGCCTATAGGACGCCCGGTGTATATATAATGTCCTGCCTGTAGGACGCCCGGTGTATATATAATGTCCTGCCTGTAGGACGCCCGGTGTATATAAGGTCCAGTCTATAGGACGCCCGGTGTATATATAATGTCCTGCCTGTAGGACGCCCGGTGTATATAAGGTCCAGTCTATAGGACGCCCGGTGTATATATAATGTCCTGCCTGTAGGACGCCCGGTGTATATAAGGTCCAGTCTATAGGACGCCCGGTGTATATATAATGTCCTGCCTGTAGGACGCCCGGTGTATATATAATGTCCTGCCTGTAGGACGCCCGGTGTATATATAATGTCCTGCCTGTAGGACGCCCGGTGTATATATAATGTCCTGCCTGTAGGACGCCCGGTGTATATATAATGTCCAGCCTATAGGACGCCCGGTGTATATATAATGTCCTGCCTGTAGGACGCCCGGTGTATATATAATGTCCTGCCTATAGGACGCCCGGTGTATATATAATGTCCTGCCTATAGGACGCCCGGTGTATATATAATGTCCTGCCTATAGGACGCCCGGAATGAATAATGTCCTGCCTATAGGACGCCCGGTGTATATAAGGTCCAGCCTATCTGTCAGTACACACAGCAGAGCACTGCACAGTATCACATGCAGCCAGCAGGGCGGACATGACAGGTGTAGTATGCAGATACACGGGGGGGGGGCGTCACCTTCTTCACAGACAGGTTGATGTTCTCCAGGATCCGGTCCTTCACCTCCCGCGGATCCATCCGCCCTGACACACCGGCTCCCGACCTCCGGAGCTGTCATGTGACTGGAAGGAAGTGAGGCTACGTCACCGCGGGCAGGGCGGAGCTAAACCGTGCTGCGGGGGGTGGGATTATGCTAATTTAGAAAATACAATGCTTTATTCAGGCGGTGGTTGGGCAGGCGAGTCTGGGGGGCGGGGCCGCATAGTTGTTTTGATACATAACACGTGACTGATGCTAGTTCTGTTCTGAGATCATTAGCATTGCGCAGGACTACAACTCCCAGCATGCAACGGGTGAGTGTTATCACTACTGTTCATAGAAACCAATCACATTACAGCTATCATCACTGACTTGTGTCACCAGCAACCAGAGCTGCAATCTGTGCTAGCAATATGGCTGCAGGAGCTTCTGCTACATTAAGTACAGAGCCTGGCAGACACCGCACTGCGCAGACTCTCCACAGGGGGCAGTAACCTCCATCACAGGTATCAGATCTTCCTGTATGGTGAGGTGCACTGCACACACTCTCCACAGGGAGGCAGTAACTCCCATCACAGGCATCAGATCTTCCTGTATGGTGAGGTGTACTGCACAGACTCTCCACAGGGGGGCAGTAACTCCCATCACAGACATCAGATCTTCCTGTATGGTGAGGTGTACTGCACAGACTCTCCACAGGGAGGCAGTAACCCCCATCACAGACATCAGATCTTCCTGTATGGTGAGGTGCACTGCACAGACTCTCCACAGGGGGGCAGTAACCCCCATCACAGGTATCAGATCTTCCTGTATGGTGAGGTGCACTGCACACACTCTCCACAGGGAGGCAGTAACCTCCATCACAGGCATCAGATCTTCCTGTATGGTGAGGTGTACTGCACAGACTCTCCACAGGGGGGCAGTATCCCCCATGACATGCATCAGATCTTCCTGTATGGTGAGGTGTACTGCACAGACTCTCCACAGGGGGGCAGTATCCCCCATCACAGGCATCAGATCTTCCTGTATGGTGAGGTGCACTGCACACACTCTCCACAGGGGGGCAGTATCCCCCATCACAGGCATCAGATCTTCCTGTATAGTGAGGTGCACTGCACAGACTCTCCACAGGGGGCAGTAACCTCCATCACAGGTATCAGATCTTCCTGTATAGTGAGGTGCACTGCACAGACTCTCCACAGGGAGGCAGTAACCCCCATCACAGGTATCAGATCTTCCTGTATGGTGAGGTGCACTGCACAGACTCTCCACAGGGAGGCAGTAACCCCAATCACAGGCATCAGATCTTCCTGTATGGTGAGGTGCACTGCACAGACTCTCCACAGGGGGGCAGTAACCCCCATCACAGGTATCAGATCTTCCTGTATGGTGAGGTGCACTGCACAGACTCTCCACTGGGGGCAGTAACTCCCATCACAGGTATCAGATCTTCCTGTATGGTGAGGTGCACTGCACAGACTCTCCACAGGGGGGCAGTAACCCCCATCACAGGTATCAGATCTTCCTGTATGATGAGGTGTACTGCACAGACTCTCCACAGGGGGGCAGTAATCCCCATCACAGGCATCAGATCTTCCTGTATGGTGAGGTGCACTGCACAGACTATCCACAGGGGGGCAGTAACCCCCATCACAGGTATCAGATCTTCCTGTATGGTGAGGTGTACTGCACAGACTCTCCACAGGGGGGCAGTAACCCCCATCACAGGTATCAGATCTTCCTGTATGGTGAGGTGTACTGCACAGACTCTCCACAGGGGGGCAGTAACCCCCATCACAGGCATCAGATCTTCCTGTATGGTGAGGTGTACTGCACAGACTGTCCACAGGAGGGCAGTAACCTCCATCACAGGCATCAGATCTTCCTGTATGGCGAGGTGTACTGCACAGACTCTCCACAGGAGGGCAGTAACCCCCATCACAGGCATCAGATCTTCCTGTATGGTGAGGTGTACTGCACAGACTCTCCACAGGAGGGCAGTAACCTCCATCACAGGCATCAGATCTTCCTGTATGGCGAGGTGTACTGCACAGACTCTCCACAGGAGGGCAGTAACCCCCATCACAGGCATCAGATCTTCCTGTATGGTGAGGTGTACTGCACAGACTGTCCACAGGAGGGCAGTAACCCCCATCACAGGCATCAGATCTTCCTGTATGGTGAGGTGCACTGCACAGACTCTCCACAGGAGGGCAGTAACCTCCATCACAGGCATCAGATCTTCCTGTATGGTGAGGTGCACTGCACAGACTCTCCACAGGGAGGCAGTAACCTCCATCATAAGCATCAGATCTTCCTGTATGGTGAGGTGCACTGCACAAACTCTCCACAGGGGGGCAGTAACCCCCATCACAGGCATCAGATCTTCCGGTATGGTGAGGTGCACTGCACAGACTCTCCATAGGGGGGCAGTAACCTCCATCACAGGCATCAGATCTTCCTGTATGGTGAGGTGTACTGCACAGACTCTCCACAGGGGGGCAGTAACTCCCATCACAGACATCAGATCTTCCTGTATGGTGAGGTGTACTGCACAGACTCTCCACAGGGGGCAGTAACCCCCATCACAGGCACCAGATCTTCCTGTATGGTGAGGTGCACTGCACAGACTCTCCACAGGGGGGCAGTAACCTCCATCACAGGCATCAGATCTTCCTGTATGGAGAGGTGTACTGCACAGACTGTCCACAGGGGGGCAGTAACCTCCATCACAGGTATCAGATCTTCCTGTATGGTGAGGTGTACTGCACAGACTGTCCACAGGGGGGCAGTAACTCCCATCACAGACATCAGATCTTCCTGTATGGTGAGGTGCACTGCACAGACTCTCCACAGGGGGGCAGTAACTCCCATCACAGACATCAGATCTTCCTGTATGGTGAGGTGTACTGCACAGACTCTCCACAGGGGGGCAGTGACCCCCATCACAGGCATCAGATCTTCCTGTATGGTGAGGTGTACTGCACAGACTCTCCACAGGGGGGCAGTGACCTCCATCACAGGCATCAGATCTTCCTGTATGGTGAGGTGCACTGCACACACTCTCCACAGGGGGGCAGTATCCCCCATCACAGCTATCAGATCTTCCTGTATGGTGAGGTGTACTGCACAGACTCTCCACAGGGGGGCAGTAACCTCCATCACAGGCATCAGATCTTCCTGTATGGTGAGGTGTACTGCACAGACTGTCCACAGGGGGGCAGTAACCCCCATCACAGGTATCAGATCTTCCTGTATGGTGAGGTGTACTGCACAGACTCTCCACAGGGGGCAGTAACCTCCATCACAGGTATCAGATCTTCCTGTATGGTGAGGTGTACTGCACAGACTCTCCACAGGGGGGCAGTAACCCCCGTCACAGGTATCAGATCTTCCTGTATGGTGAGGTGTACTGCACAGACTCTCCACAGGGGGGCAGTAACCCCCATCACAGGTATCAGATCTTCCTGTATGGTGAGGTGTACTGCACAGACTCTCCACAGGGGGGCAGTAACCCCCGTCACAGGTATCAGATCTTCCTGTATGGCGAGGTGCACTGCACAGACTCTCCACAGGGGGCAGTAACCCCCATCACAGGTATCAGATCTTCCTGTATGGTGAGGTGCACTGCATAGACTCTCCACAGGGGGGCAGTAACCCCCATCACATCACAGGCATCAGATCTTCCTGTATGGTGAGGTGCACTGCACAGACTCTCCACAGGGGGCAGTAACCCCCATCACAGGTATCAGATCTTCCTGTATGGCGAGGTGCACTGCACAGACTCTCCACAGGGGGCAGTAACTCCCATCACAGGTATCAGATCTTCCTGTATGGTGAGGTGTACTGCACAGACTCTCCACAGGGGGCAGTAACCCCCATCACAGGTATCAGATCTTCCTGTATGGTGAGGTGCACTGCATAGACTCTCCACAGGGGGGCAGTAATCCCCATCACAGGCATCAGATCTTCCTGTATGGTGAGGTGTACTGCACAGACTCTCCACAGGGGGGCAGTAACTCCCATCACAGGTATCAGATCTTCCTGTATGGTGAGGTGCACTGCACAGACTCTCCACAGGGGGGCAGTAATCCCCATCACAGGTATCAGATCTTCCTGTATGGTGAGGTGTACTGCACAGACTCTCCACAGGGGGGCAGTAACCCCCATCACAGGTATCAGATCTTCCTGTATAGTGAGGTGTACTGCACAGACTCTCCACAGGGGGGCAGTAACGCCCATCACAGGCATCAGATCTTCCTGTATGGTGAGGTGCACTGCACAGACTCTCCACAGGGGGGCAGTAACTCCCATCACAGGTATCAGATCTTCCTGTATGGTGAGGTGTACTGCACAGACTCTCCACAGGGGGGCAGTAACCTCCATCACAGGCATCAGATCTTCCTGTATGGTGAGGTGCACTGCACAGACTCTCCACAGGGGGGCAGTAACTCCCATCACAGACATCAGATCTTCCTGTATGGTGAGGTGTACTGCACAGACTCTCCACAGGGGGGCAGTAACCCCCATCACAGGCACCAGATCTTCCTGTATGGTGAGGTGCACTGCACAGACTCTCCACAGGGGGGCAGTAACCCCCGTCACAGGTATCAGATCTTCCTGTATGGCGAGGTGCACTGCACAGACTCTCCACAGGGGGCAGTAACCCCCATCACAGGTATCAGATCTTCCTGTATGGTGAGGTGCACTGCATAGACTCTCCACAGGGGGGCAGTAACCTCCATCACAGACATCAGATCTTCCTGTATGGTGAGGTGCACTGCATAGACTCTCCACAGGAGGGCAGTAACCCCCATCACAGGCATCAGATCTTCCTGTATAGTGAGGTGCACTGCACAGACTCTCCACAGGGGGCAGTAACCCCCATCACAGGTATCAGATCTTCCTGTATGGTGAGGTGTACTGCACAGACTCTCCACAGGGAGGCAGTAACTCCCATCACAGGCATCAGATCTTCTTGTATGGTGAGGTGCACTGCACAGACTCTCCACAGGGGGGCAGTGACTCTCATCAGAGGCATCAGATCTTCCTGTATGGTGAGGTGTACTGCACAGACTCTCCACAGGGGGCAGTAACCCCCATCACAGAAATCAGATCTTCCTGTATGGTGAGGTGTACTGCACAGACTCTCCACAGGGGGCAGTAACCCCCATCACGGGCATCAGATCTTCCTGTATGGTGAGGTGTACTGCACAGACTCTCCACAGGGGGGCAGTAACTCCCATCACAGACATCAGATCTTCCTGTATGGTGAGGTGTACTGCACAGACTCTCCACAGGGGGGCAGTAACCCCCATCACAGGTATCAGATCTTCCTGTATGGTGAGGTGTACTGCACAGACTGTCCACAGGGGGGCAGTAACCTCCATCACAGACATCAGATCTTCCTGTATGGTGAGGGGTATTGCACAGACTCTCCACAGGGGGGCAGTAACTCCCATCACAGGTATCAGATCTTCCTGTATGGTGAGGTGTACTGCACAGACTCTCCACAGGGGGGCAGTAACCTCCATCACAGGCATCAGATCTTCCTGTATGGTGAGGTGCACTGCACAGACTCTCCACAGGGGGGCAGTAACTCCCATCACAGACATCAGATCTTCCTGTATGGTGAGGTGTACTGCACAGACTCTCCACAGGGGGGCAGTAACCCCCATCACAGGCACCAGATCTTCCTGTATGGTGAGGTGCACTGCACAGACTCTCCACAGGGGGGCAGTAACCCCCGTCACAGGTATCAGATCTTCCTGTATGGTGAGGTGCACTGCACAGACTCTCCACAGGGGGCAGTAACCCCCATCACAGGTATCAGATCTTCCTGTATGGTGAGGTGCACTGCATAGACTCTCCACAGGGGGGCAGTAACCTCCATCACAGACATCAGATCTTCCTGTATGGTGAGGTGCACTGCATAGACTCTCCACAGGAGGGCAGTAACCCCCATCACAGGCATCAGATCTTCCTGTATAGTGAGGTGCACTGCACAGACTCTCCACAGGGGGGCAGTAACCCCCATCACAGGTATCAGATCTTCCTGTATGGTGAGGTGTACTGCACAGACTCTCCACAGGGAGGCAGTAACTCCCATCACAGGCATCAGATCTTCTTGTATGGTGAGGTGCACTGCACAGACTCTCCACAGGGGGGCAGTGACTCTCATCAGAGGCATCAGATCTTCCTGTATGGTGAGGTGTACTGCACAGACTCTCCACAGGGGGCAGTAACCCCCATCACAGGCATCAGATCTTCCTGTATGGTGAGGTGTACTGCACAGACTCTCCACAGGGGGCAGTAACCCCCATCACAGGCATCAGATCTTCCTGTATGGTGAGGTGTACTGCACAGACTCTCCACAGGGGGGCAGTAACTCCCATCACAGACATCAGATCTTCCTGTATGGTGAGGTGTACTGCACAGACTCTCCACAGGGGGGCAGTAACCCCCATCACAGGTATCAGATCTTCCTGTATGGTGAGGTGTACTGCACAGACTGTCCACAGGGGGGCAGTAACCTCCATCACAGACATCAGATCTTCCTGTATGGTGAGGGGTATTGCACAGACTCTCCACAGGGGGGCAGTAACTCCCATCACAGGTATCAGATCTATAAGCCTTCTAAAGTAATTTCCGACTAAATTGCCCCTCCAAAAACAGGTTTTGATGATTTTCGTGATAATTTCACCTAAAGTTATAAACCTTGTAACATCTTCAAAGAAGGAAAGGATGTTCGAAAAATAATGCTAACAAAAGCATACGTATGGAAAATGTTATGATTATTATTAGTTATTTTGCTGATAGGACTAACTTTCCAAAAAGAAGAACATTTTTAATTTGGAAAACAGAATTTTTTTTAAAGAAATTTCACCGAACTGCTGTTTTCATAAATACTAAACATAGTTCCTAATTTTTTTTTAACTAACATAATGTACAATGTGCCATGAAAAAAACAAACAAACAATCTCAAAATCCCCTTGATATGTTATTGTTCCGAAGTTATGACCACTTATAGTGACACAGGGGCCGTGTCAGCAAGGTGCAAAATGGCCAAGTCATAAAGGGGTTAATAAATTAGTAAAAATATCTCTGTTTCTGTTTTATTTCGGTCAAGATGAGAGCGGAGAGTACATTTTGATCGGACCAATTGGCTGTAACGAATTCAGAGTGAAAAATTTAAAGGGGTCTGAATACTTTCCGAAACTACTGTAGGTAAACGGAGGAGATTTCACAAAGAAGAAATTCTAGAAAGGAGATTTCATACCCGACCTGAGGGAGCTGTAAGTTTAATGGGGTAAAATCTGTTCCCTTTGATAACGTACTGGGAAACTGGCAAAAAATGGTCTGTTTCTACAGTTTTCACTTTGCAGCATGAATGACACTTTCAATTATTGGGGGAGATTTATCAGAAGTGTCTGAAGTAAAACTGTTCTATTTGCCCATGGAAACCAATCAGAGCTCAGCTTTCATTTTAAAAACAGCTGTGGCAACCAATCAGAGCTCAGCGTTCATGTTACCACAGCTGTTTTTAAAATGAAAGTTGAGCTCTGATTGGTTTTTAAGAGTAACGACAACAGTTTTACCGCAGACACTTCTGATAAATCTCCCCCAATAATTGAATGAGTAATGCAGACATAATACACATAGTTACCTATCTCTGATTAATATTTTAATAGATGAATAGACAGGGAGAAGGGAGAAGATTGAGAAAAAAACAAAAAAAAACCTTTATTACACTCTAATAACATCCAGTCCTCCCATAATGAAAACCCAGAGAATCTAAACCAAGCAATAAGGAAAGGCACAAAACTGGCGGAGAATGGAGACCCCCGCACCCCACTGCCTGACACTTTAGATGGCGCCCAGACGGACACGTGACCATGGCCCCCACCATATTGATAGAGTTGTCCACTGATCATTGCAGCCGCCCCCAGACCTGGATTGTGTGTTATAGTGTATATATATATAATAGACCACATACCTCTGCTTGCTGTCAGTAAATAGAAATATTCCTGAAAAAAAGACTGAATAAGAAGCTTAGAAGGCCTTCTACTTTTCACAGCTGAGAGTTTGTTACTGTGTATCACTGTAGATAAACACAATTCTCACATCTTAATCATCTGTTTCAAAGTATCAGTCCGGAGCTTAGACACAAGTGCACGTCTAGTCACAGGCAAGAAGGTTTATATTCACTGTAATGATGGGTCGTTCACGTGAACGATGGGACTCAGCTCCCTTCAGTGAGCCAATTGCTCACTTAACCCCCTCCCCCTAATCAGCTAACCACTCCCTGAGGCTCCCTATTATGAATTTAATAGGGAGCCGGCTCTTCTTAATGATCCAGCTCACTAAAGAGAGCCGGACTTCACATCACTAATTCACTGACAGCAAACAGATTTTGAAGGGAATAAAATAAATGGCGACCTTTTCTTTCTCCAATGACCGGGCTCTATAGAAGGTTCTTACATCTTACATGTGGAAGAAGCTTTGGTTATTCTATCGGGAGACTTGGAATTGTTCATACTGGACGTCGGTCTACTCCTTGTAAGGCCATGTTCACACATAGAATTAGAGTTGCATTTACATCATGTTTTTCACTAAAACATTTGATTGCTGGGGAACAGGATAGGTGTAGAAAGCTAATATATGGTCCTGCACCCTACAATCACTGCAGCAGGGGAGACCCCCTATCAGATGTACAATGTATCAGGCTGTACAATGGGATGGACTGGAGAACGGCTCAGGCAGACGGACGCTTTTTCTCTTTGAAATGTATCGGCTATATTTTCTCACCAAAACTAGATCGGGAACCCAGTGATTTAACGCTAACAACACACGACCGTGAACTGGTGGTGATTCACGGACCGAACATGGATATGCGTCTCCAGCCTTAGGTTATTGTCCTGTACTAGTATCATCCTCACAGTGTGGGGCAGTCATAATGATAATTCACATGGGGAATGGGACTCCTGGCATTATAGAGGACGCTATCCAGTCTGTATTTCAAGGACTAAACCCAGGCGTGTGTGAATGGAACCTTAGATTGCATCTGTATTTGGTATGAACTAAACCTGACATGAGCAGAAGTTGGGCCGCACCAGTCTCCTCATACATCTGATTATATAGATGCCAGTGTCTCCAGTGATTGAGGTGAGGCGGCTGTGATGCCAATCTACTATGTGGCCCCAATGGGCCACATTAAGGTGTTGACTACAAGAACCTGACGGTAGGGACTTTATCTATAGTTCATGCAGTCTATAACCCCTGTTACAAAAGAGGTGAAAGGGTCAGAAATACAAAAAATAAACCCCTCTCCGCCCATGATTACTGCTCTACCCCCAGTGCCGTGACCCCCCCCCCCCCAGAGACATCATACGTGTGACTGATATATGGCTCATCTTATAACGCTCCTGTGTGGTTGTAATCTGCTGCTCAGGAGGGGTACAGACAATTTAAGGCGCCATCATCTAATAGACTTCATGTCCATGAGGTAAAGCCTGACACCATAGAACAATAGCATGGATGTAGCAGCATGAATTGGGGCGGGATGGTTCATGTCAGTGAATGGAGCTGCAAAATTTTTCTATTTAATAGATTTAGATTTTCAGCCCAAATCGTTTTCCCTTTTTGCTTTTAGGAGAGAAATCCTTGTATATTGTATCTATCTGGTGTATAAAGTGATGGCTGCACCCCCCTGCCGGTGATTCACAGCGATATGGAGCCACGTTATTCATCTCACTTGGCTTTGGCGCTGCATCTTATCCTCCAGTCATCATGCAGAGCTGCACCCACAATAGGTCTATAAGGATACAACCCTATACAGAAAGAGCACTGACAGCCAAAAACACCGTCAGTACCAATCTGAAACGGACTGGAAGTGGGTTCTTCCAAGAGTCAATGTTATACCTCATGGTGAAAGCATAACTACTAACTAGCAGGGTAAACCTGAGGCCGCATTCACACGGCTGTAGGGGAATGTATGTGCAGCTGTAAGCTTGCGGGCGTCCATACGTCCCCCATAGACCAGCAATAGCTGCATGGAGTGAAACAGTGCGCACACATGCGGCACCATACCACTCCGCACAAGGGAAAAGGATAGGGAAAGATAGGACACGTCCTATGTTATGGACCATGCGCTCTGGATCGCTATGGAGAGAGTAGGGGTCACCCATCCTACTCTCCATTGCGCCTGACGTAGGCCCGCCCGGCTGTAGCCCTGCAAGCATGCGTCAGTGTGAATGTAGCCTTACCTTGGGGATAACATGGAATACAACTCCTTTAAAAGGGAACCTGTCACCAGGAACCTAATTTTCACTAGACAGGTTGCAGAAGCTTATTACACCTGTATTGCACATCTGCCTTTCTGCCTTATATAAGCATTTGCATTACAATATAATTGTGTGTTATAACTTACCTTGCACCCTGACAAAATCCTGGGGTAGTCACAGGGGCTGGACTTTAGTTTGGATGCATTTAAAAAAAACAACATGTGACTTGTCTGTGTTACTCACTCCTCAGAGCTTGGCCCCCACCTTTGTGCTCCTGTACAGCTTCACCTCCTGCTCCTTCTCAGAGGTCACAGCCTGGTGAGATGACATCAGTGGGGGAGGGACAAGCTGTACAGGAGCTCTAAGATGGAGGCAGTCTGCAGCTCAGACAAGTCACGTGTTGTTTTTTGAAATGCATCCAAACCAAAGCCCAACCCCTGTGACTACCCCAGGATTTTGTCATAACACACAATTATATTGTAATACAAATGCATAGAAAAGGCAGAGGCATTTTTGCACTGCAGGTGTCATGGGCTTATGCAACCTGTCTTTAGTGAAAATGAGGTCCCTGGTGACAGGTTCCCTTTAATGGCATTAAATGATGCAAGTTATGTAGCGGATACAACTGCAAGGTCAATGTGGTTTTGATCAGGCTTTATTATACTCCAGAGCTAAAATCAGACTCTCTCCCACATGCCTCTAAAAGCTTGCAGATTTTTATAACAAGTAGTAGTGTAGTGAGTGCAGCTCTGGAGTATAATACAATATGTAACTTAGGATCAGTACAGGATAAGTAATGTCATGTATGTACACAGTCAAAATCTATGTCAAAATAACAATCTTTATTAAATATAGACAACAGGTGTATATGTCTTTTGTTGTCTATATTTAATAAAGATTGTTATTTTGGCATAGCACATGGCTATTTTGTATTTCTGCTTATGTATGTACACAGTGACTGCACCAGCAGAATAGTGAGTGCAGCTCTGGAGTATAATACAGGATGTAACTCAGTAAAGGATAAGTAATGTCATGTATGTACACAGTGACTGCACCAGCAGCAGAATAGTGAGTGCAGCTCTGGAGTATAATACAGGATGTAACTCAGGATCAGTACAGGATAAGTAATGTCATGTATGTACACAGTGACTGCACCAGCAGCAGAATAGTGAGTGCAGCTCTGGAGTATAATACAAGATGTAACTTAGTACAGGATAAGTAATGTATGTACAGAGTGGATCTGTATGTAGACTGCAATTATATACAGTATAAAATATAACTCAAGCTCTGATGTGAATACAGGTCCTGTATTTTTATGGACAGGGTCATTAGTGTAAACATTACTTTTCCTAAATGTACGACAGCAGAGCATTTCATTCCCAGACACAGAACCCTCAGTCGGACCTGGTAGCAGTACACATGCAGGACTGTACGTGCAGCTCTATATGTGACTGGAGTAAAAAACACAATGTAATTTGAGACAAAATATAAAAAGACTTTTGGGAATTATTATTTGGCTTGAGTGCCACTGGGAGTATAGTACAGCGGTGGTGACTCCTCTTACTCAGCGGCAAAAGCGGCCCCACATAAAACATTAAAAATACATTACAGGGGGAAGGATACAAAACTGCATTCATTATGGCTCTCAGATTTCTAGAATGTCCGATCCCTACAGCACAGACACAGAGATCCCTGGTTTAAATCAAACTAAATTGCTTCCATGGCTTGGGAGGCGCACAGTGTAGAACCAGCTCAATGACATTGATGCAGACAGTCCTATCAGGATCGCGCCCACAGGAGGACATTCAGGGTAACCGCTGCAGAGACAAGACGAGGTCGCAGGCCCCCGGCCACATGAAGCAGATCCTATCCATCTTCTGGACACAGAGGACAAGTTCTTGTATAACATTGGTGCAATAAATTAGGTGGGAACGACAATATTCCTGGCGAGTAAAGCGAGCAGCGCCAGCTCCACATTTCCATCAGCTCTTTCCAGGGCTAGAAGGGCATCCTGCATTGTAAACCCTGCGCCCACAATGCGCTCTACAGCAGCCGGGGAGAGGGGACCCAATGGCTGCACGGAGGGGCTTTGCTCTAGGCTTAGTTCTGGTTGCTGCTCATCCCCCTGAACTGGGTTATCGGAGTTACACACTGCGCCGGTGACCACATCACACAGTGTCTGATCAGGAACAGATGAGAACTCAATGCAGTCATCAGAAGAGTCATCTTTTGATGAACCCTGGAGAGAGTCTTCTGTGGTTTCTGACTCAATGTAAAGAGACGTCTCATCTGTGACTTGTCCACTTGTGACATTCTCCTGAGGAAGGTCATTGTCCAGTTCTCCATTTTGGCCAGACTCTTGTTGCCTTCCCTCGTTGACATCGGCTAGATCCGTCTCAGAGCCCATGGTTCCGCCATCATCTCCAGCCTGCACACCTCCTTGACCACTAATGAGCAGTAACTTGTGAAGTTCCTTCAAGGCAGCAGCCAAGGACAAGCAGTGTTCCTCTCCATCCTGGCCAGAGGTGCTCGGTGGCTTTGGTAAATCTTTCTTGTTTGCTACATCCATGTCTCCAGACCCCTGGGCATTAGAGGGGAGGTCAGTGCAGGGCATATGTTGGCACTCTGGACCCTGGACAGTGATGTTCTCCCCACTACTGCAGCTGTCAAGATAAGAATTTATCCGTGTATCCAATTCCATCGCATCTTCAGAAATGGAACAAGGAGCCTCCACCTCTTCTCGTCCTTCATCTTCCACAGGGGCCAATGTGGAAGGCGGAGGTGCATCCCCTTGATGAGGCTCCCATCCCAACTCTTTCAAAGCCACCAAATCAGCATCAGTAACAGCAGTACCAGCAGACCCGACAGCAGCCAGCAAGGGCCCAGGACCCCCTACATCAACAGCTGATGGAGAAGCTGGAGAATCTGCTCTAGGTTGGTTATCAGTACCTGCAGTCCCTAATGATTTGGATATTTGACCCAATTTGCCACTGGATTTTGGATGGAAACCACTGCTGCAGGCAACATCTCCGCTTTCTATGGCAGAAGATTGGGTTGATGTTAAATGCGCAGGCGGGATGCTGTCTGGATTGTGGACAGGGTTGGTAGATCCATCCATTGGTGGCACCAGTGACGGACCTGCCTCTGAGGTAGATTCCTTGTCTGGAAATGACAAAAGCAAGAATTAAGGTTCCATCATATAAACGGCTCAGTATCATTAATGTGAAGGCGAGCACATGTCAGAGCGCTGGAGAGGAGGAGGGATGATCGCTGATCACCCTTCCCCTCTCCATAAAGGAGCAGTGGACCGACATCATATATTTCCCCGTGTGCTCACCACACCGTGACCTGGCGCCATAGGCGTCAATGGGGACCAATATCTGTCCGCAAATGGTGCAGCCTTATATAGGTCTCCATTACATTTGTGTGGTGTGAATGAGCCTTAACGCCGACACGTTCCAAATAACAATCCTATCCAATGACTACCAAGCTACACTGACATCACTGGGAATGCAAGTCTATCCATTAACTAGAATACAATGGGGACATTACTGAGCATGTAGCTCATCCATTCACTACAGGTCCACAGTGACATTACTAAAAATGCATCCTGTGATTTACTCCTCTACTCAATTCCTGTAGAACCAGAGGTGTAACCACAGCGGAATCAGCGATAGCACATGCTATGGGGCCCACAGTGTAAGGGGGCCCCATCATCCTACCCGACACACTGCAAAGTGGAGGATGTGCACCCTTACATACATATTATGCTGCACATTGTACATATGTATATGTGTGATGTATACATGCTGTATGTTTGTATATGGCACTATGTGTGTGTATATGCTCGATATGTGTGCGCATGAGTGTATAAATGTGTGATTGTAGCTCGTATGAGTGAGTATAGAAATAAGTATTTATTTTAAGTGGGAAGGGGGGGGGGGTACAGTCTTTGTCAGTAGACTATGACCTCTACGGAGGCAGCAGGGCTCAGGATTCTATTGGAAGACATTTAACTTTGGAAGAACTAAATAATATAGAGCTTGAGATCAGTTACCTGCGGTACGGCCCCTCCTGCGGTAGTTTACACACACATGCATCACGGTTTCTGTTGGTCTGTGAGGATTAGGAGACAAAACAGCAAACGGGTATTAAGAGAACACAACACATGCAGTTAGTCACAAAACCCTAAGATACCAAATTTGTATAGGTTTATCATTTTTTCATACGTTTACAATTAAAACCTCCTGTACAAATAGTTTTTTTATTCAGCCACCTTCTGGCTCTAATATCTTTTTCATACTTCGGTGTACGGAGCTGTGGGTGGTGTTGCTTTTTTTGTGACTTTTGATGACTTTTTTAATGCTACCATTTTTTGGATTGTACGACCTTTTGATCATTTTTATAATTTTTTTTTGTATTTTTCAAAAAGTTCGACTTTGGGCGCTATTTTCCATTTCAGGGTTAAGCGCAGTGAAAAAAAAAGTTATTATATTTTGATTGAACTGGCATTATCGGATGATACCTAATATGTTTATGATTTTTATTTATATCACTTCTAGGGAAAGGGGGGGGGGGGTGTGATTGGAATTTTTAGGTTTTTTAATACAATTATTTTTTTTTTTACTTTTTTTTATTTTTACTACTTTTCAGACCCCCTAGGGTACTTTAACCCTAGGTTGTGTGATTGATCCTACCATATACTACCAAACTACGGTATGGCAGTATATGGGGATTTTCCTCCTCGTTAATTACAATGTGCTAATCGCACTTTGTAATCAATGGGTTAAAACAAGACAGGGTCTTTGAAAAAAGCTAGGCTGTCTTGGCGACCGATCGCTGCCCCTTGATGACGTCACAGGGAGTGGTGGCACCCATGTGCAGCCATTTGTTTGAAGAAATGGACGGGTATTGGACTGCAATATGCAGCAAAGACTTACCGGCTATGGAGAGGGTTCAGCCCGTGAGCCCTCACCATGCACCCGCACCCGACATGTGATGTACTGTTACGTCACATGTCAGGAAGGGGTTTAAGCTGCTTTTAGAGCCGTTGTGGGGACGTACATCTACGTCCCCATAAATGGCTATGGCCCCCAGTAAGTTGACCACACACAGGCATGGAAAAGAAACAAAAAAAAAAAAAAAAATACAACATGCTCTTATGTATTCCCGTATTTACGCCTTGCTTCGTTATGGAGAAGGGAGGGGTGAGCAGCACGCTCCCCTCCTCCTCTCCAGTGCACAGCTGTAGGCTAGCTCATGCTACGGCTGGGCCAGTCTGTGTGAGGGTAGAAAGGTGAATCTTCCAGTGTGAACTCATGTCCATGGATGACCCCACATCTAGTATAGTGAACGTTCTTATGGCTGCAGTCAGGTATCTATAGCCTTGTCTCTTGTTATTGAGACAGCAAAACCCATGCTGTTATATGACCATTTACTGGAGGTTAGGCTTGGTTGGGCGCTCAGGCACCATAATACATGGCATGCCGCACACAATGTAGTACACATGTACATAACCCGGCATACAATGCAGAACACATGCACATGTCACACATGCACCATACCTGCTTCCTCTGCAGACTTTTGCAATACTTCTGCTAATTCTCGGTCTGCAATGTCTTCAGGGCGTATGTCTTCTGTCCCCGGGCCATATGCCAATCGCGCACACTCTGGAAGTTCACCCTCCGGCAAGAAACTGGTCCGCGTTCCTGTCGTGCCAATGACTAAGACATTCTTCTCCAGGTCAATGGAGCACTGTAGGGGTTGGGATACAAGACCATCAGAAGGAGAACATTTCCCAGAAATAACAAAACTGCTTAAACCGTTTAGATGCTGAAGATATGCGCTAAGTAGAAAATACCTGATGTCGCTTTAACATGTCTAGTCCAAGGAGCATATCCATCGGTTGTTCTTCCAGTATGGAGAATGAGCAAGGCAGGAAATCTCCCTCAATCTGCACCTGAGCTGCAACACGCAAGACACTAAACATTAATATGATTTATCAAAAGACACCAGAGATCTAAGAAATAGCGAGGAATTGAATCATACAGTAAGAATGGACCTTAAGAGAAGGCGTCTGACTCACCAAGGTGCACTCTGCCAATAATCTTCTGTGTGCCCACGCCCTTGGCGATCCCGGCCCATCTCCTGTCCACCAGCCTCATGATGTGACAGCGCTCTGCACAGGCCTGGCTCATTATAGTCATCTGAGCTCCTGGGACAAGTAACAGAGAAGTGTGACCCCCCAATCGCGCAGAGTGAACCCCCACAATGTCCTGTGAATAGAGAGCTCCTCACCTGAGTCTACAAAGGCCTTCACTGGGTAACCATTAACTTTGCAGTTAATGTAAAGCATCACCACCTGGCCAAAACTTTCGGGAGCCTCCTCCATTGCAATGGTCATGTTCTCCTCAATGTTCTGCTGCCTGCAAGAAGAACAGTCACATTCACTACCAGCATTAAAGCGTCACATACAATGGCACAACCAGATCCATAATGTGCCCTCCTATCCTGCTGCATAACTTTATGGTTACTAACCCTCTAGTCACAACCAGAGCTGAAGATCAAGACTATAGTTTGACCAGACAGTGTCCGGCACGGAGCTTCACTATAACCATCAATGTCAGGACTGTAGCTGACAAGCAATATCAAACGCTGTAGATCCCAGATTATAAATCTCACCTTATGTCTTCCTCAATTTTAGCCTGAGCTTCCAAGTCAAACGGGTCAGCAGAAAAAAGCCGGATCCTTTCCTGTTCCCGTCGGGCTCGTTCCTGCTGCTGTTCCAGTAGAACTTTGGTGAATTTTTCTGTGTGAAATAAAAGATAAAAAAAAAAATGAAGCAGCGTTGTTCATTATCCAGCACCAAAGTAAGGGGGGCGTAGTACATACCCAGGTCGCCACTGAGCAGCGCCTCTGCCAGGGGAGGGTTCCGCTCTTTTAGCAGTGAAAGCTCATGAGGATTGGCCAGCAGCATCTCCCGCAGCAGAGCTGGGTTATCCAGCCCCTGAGGAAAGGAGGTGGAATCAGGAGCTGGAGGCCTTGGCTGAGGAGGGGCAGCTGGTGGTCCCGCGGACGTCCCAGGAACAGCAATACTACTGAAGTCTATCCGGGGCATACCTGCGGAGAGGACAGAAGAGTCATCTGGTGCAAACCTGCAAGCTACAAAATGATGGGCACAGCTCTCCCCCTTTTAAGGGGTCCCCTTTTTCTGTACTGCATTGTACAGCAGCAAACTAATATGCTACTCCTGGATGCAGCTCTGGATGTGAATGGTGTATAAGCTATATGTTACCTATGCAATACACTGGATCTATTGATTCTTACCAGGAAACGCTGGAGCAGGACGCGACTCGGTGGGATCTTTCTGGCGTAGGACCACCACGTCGCCATCTTTTAAGCCGTAGGAGGAGAGTGACCTCTGGTTGTCGGTCAACGGCTGCTCTGCATAGATGATCTACAAGACACAGAGGAAAGAGTCACTTCAGATCTACACAACAGCTTCTCACAGACACAAGATCAGGAAGATGGAATATAAGTACAGCTGGCAAATCTACAGTGACCCAACATGGGGCTCCCATAAGGCTTTGCTCTTTGGTAAGTAAAGGGTCGGAGTCCTCTGAGGTGGCAGCTGCTTTGTCTCTATGTTCTACCTGTCAGGCAGGAAATTCTAGTTAAAGCTGCAGCCCGAAACACACAGTCCCTGCATGTCCTCAGCAACCACAAGATGAATGCCATCACCTCGCCCAGAGAATACTGCAGCAGAGGTCTATCTCATCACATGACACAGAGCACTCTGCAGCAGAGATTTATCCCATTAAATGACCCAGAGCAATCTGCAGCAGATATTTATCATATAACATGACCCAGAGCACTCTGCAGCAGATATTTATCATATAACATGACCCAGAGCACTCTGCAGCAGATATTTATCATATAACATGACCCAGAGCACTCTGCAGCAGAGATTTATCATATAACATGACCCAGAGCACTCTGCAGCAGATATTTATCATATAACATGACCCAGAGCACTCTGCAGCAGATATTTATCCCATCACATGTCACAGAGTATTCTGCAGCAGATATTTATACCACTATATCACTCCAGGGGGTATTACAGCTGTGGTTTATCGCATGGTAATAATCAGCCAAGCAGATAGCAATAGATCCAAGTCACTGAACCGCACTAATCCATGATCAACATCTGTATCTCCCTGTGCAATCCTTCCCTATATACATTTATATATTCCGTATCTACACCCTCCTCCCTATAATTGCATTTTGCAATCCACCCCTCCCTAAGAATGTTTGTATCACTCCCACTGTACATATCCAGGTGGGGCCTGCAGCCTATTTCATCACCAAAAATCTAATATATATATAATCCCCAAAAGGTATATCTCCCCCTCAGGTGCATCTGTAATCCCTTCCCAAATATATCTCCCTCTTAAGTATCTCTGTACTACCCCCCTCAATTATATCTGTACCCTACCCAGTATTTAAAACTTCCCCACAAGGATATCTGTATCCAAAGGTGTATACTTTTAACCTAGCCCCTCAGATGTATGTACCCCCCCCAGGTATATGTGTATCACTTCATATAGAACCCCACCCCTGCAGATATATCTGTATAACCCCCCTATGTATATATGTATATACCTTCCTCAGTATAGATCCCCACCCCTAGGCACCCCAAGTATATTTGTAACTCTCTATATATTCCCCCTCTATGTGTACCTCCCCTCATGTTTATATGTATCACTCACTATATACTCCTCCTCTGTATCTCCCCTCCCCAGGTATATATGTGTCTCTCTGTATATACCCCCTCCCCCCAGGTATATATGTGTCTCTCTGTATATACCCCCTCCCCCCAGGTATATATGTGTCTCTCTGTATATACCCCCTCCCCCCAGGTATATATGTGTCTCTCTGTATATACCCCTTCCCCCCAGGTATATATGTGTCTCTCTGTATATACCCCTTCCCCCCAGGTATATATGTGTCTCTCTGTATATACCCCTTCCCCCCAGGTATATATGTGTCTCTCTGTATATACCCCTTCCCCCCAGGTATATATGTGTCTCTCTGTATATACCCCTTCCCCCCAGGTATATATGTGTCTCTCTGTATATACCCCTTCCCCCCAGGTATATATGTGTCTCTCTGTATATACCCCTTCCCCCCAGGTATATATGTGTCTCTCTGTATATACCCCTTCCCCCCAGGTATATATGTGTCTCTCTGTATATACCCCTTCCCCCCAGGTATATATGTGTCTCTCTGTATATACCCCTTCCCCCCAGGTATATATGTGTCTCTCTGTATATACCCCTTCCCCCCAGGTATATATGTGTCTCTCTGTATATACCCCTTCCCCCCAGGTATATATGTGTCTCTCTGTATATACCCCTTCCCCCCAGGTATATATGTGTCTCTCTGTATATACCCCTTCCCCCCAGGTATATATGTGTCTGTCTGTATATACCCCTTCCCCCCAGGTATATATGTGTCTCTCTGTATATACCCCTTCCCCCCAGGTATATATGTGTCTCTCTGTATATACCCCCTCCCCCCCAGGTATATATCTATCTCTCTGTATATACCCCCTCCCCCCCAGGTATATATCTATCTCTCTGTATATACCCCTCCCCCCCAGGTATATATCTATCTCTCTGTATATACCCCTCCCCCCCAGGTATATATCTATCTCTCTGTATATACCCCCTCCCCCCCCCCCAGGTATATATCTATCTCTCTGTATAAACCCCCTCCCCCCAGGTATATATGTGTCTCTCTGTATATACCCCCTCCCGCCCAGGTATATATGTGTCTCTCAGTATATACCCCCCAGGTATATGTATGTATATACGTGTATATCTCCCCTCCCCCGGTAGTCAGGCTCTGTAGCTCCCTCTCGCTCTCACCAGGGACTCTGCGGCCGGGATCCCGCTCTCCAGTTCACACAGGGCGCGGAAATTTTCCAGCTCGAATTCCTGATCCACATCCAGGGAGAAGGTGATCTCCGTCAGGTCTCGGCGGACGCAGTACACGGTGATTAACATGGCGACGGCCGCTGTGATCAACCACACCGAACACTCACAGCAACACCGGGGGGCGGGGCTACGGCGCCACTCATTGCGCATGCGCGGCTTCCGGCTCAGCGCATCACCTGACCATCACGTGGGCCGTAGCGCTTCCGCTCTGTACTGGGCACCGGTCCAGGATCCTCCCAGAATCCTCTACTACAGACTCTCATTGTTAGGAAAGAGGCTTCCTGGGTAGTGTAGTTATCTCCCCCCTCCATCTCACAATGTATGAAGCCGATTGTCCCAAAGTAAGGATAAAAACATCTTCCGGTCTCCACAGATGGCAATATGAATAAATGAATCAAGTTACAGGAATGTCACCATTTACAAGGCTGTGTTATATGTACAGTAGTGCTGAGCTCCTGTGATCAAAGTACTTTTCATGGATTGGGAATGGGGAAAAGGTTTCTACAAGACACCCATAGGTTGTGATCTCATCCTAATATTCCTAAAGTTTTGTTGGAAAGAGATAAAACTTGTGTGCAAACTCCCCTGCCAGATATAGATAAGACTCAAAACAATGAAGCACAACAAGTTATGTGAGACTAAGTGCATACCCCACCCTTCTCCCTCATTGTACGGATTTAGGCTACATTCACACCAACGTATGGGGGCCGTATATACGGCCTCCATACACTTCTATGGTCTCCCGGTGCCATGTGCTGTGTATTCCTATAGAGAGGGGTGGGAGTGAGTAGCACTCATCCCCTGAGCCAATGTATGCCTGTCGTACTGCGGGCAAACAATGTGTGAATGTGGCCCAAGGCTGAATTCACACGATAATACATAGGACACATACGTCCCCATAGGCAGTTATTGGCGCATGGAGCAATATGGTGCCGCCTACAGGTTAAAGATAGAACATGGCGTACATCCCCACGGAGAGGGGTCACCCCTCCTCCTTTCCTGCGCAGCGAACGTATGCCATACGTCCATGTGAATGTAGCCTAATTACATAAGGTTATAACGAGCTACATGTGGAGTAAATCATCGGCTGTGTGCAGCTCATACAACACCCATGACTGAAGTCACATCACTGGCGTCACTCTCACACCAACCAGACCTTGTTACATCTCAACATTGAAATGACTACAGGCTTCAAACCTATAAAAGCAAAAATAATTATTAATTCTATTGTGTCGGGATGAAATAAACTTCAAGGCAAGGAAGGGTTATGGGTGGAAAACAATTTTATTTTTCTTAGAAATGACCCAAATAAATTTTCAAGTGCCCATAACATCCAAAAAATGGGAACAACTCAAAAGAACAGCACCACAGATAAAACGTGACCAGGCTGCCATAGAGGGAAGAGCCTTCACAAATCTTTTCCTCCCTCGTTACGAGTCATAACTAGAGATGAGCAGAACAACATTCAAGTCTGGGTTCGACTACGTGACCTGGACATATTGCCAATTTTGCAACCGGACAGCCAATCTGGCAAATGGTTGTTCCCTAGCTACTAGTCATAACCCTTCCCCCAAACCATAGAGTTTGATGGCTTACAAAACAAATGGCAAATGTACAAAATCTCAACAAATAAAAATTCAAAATTTACATCCAAAATAATCCCACTCCCCCCCAAACCCATCCTTCTGGCCTACGTGGACCGGATGATGACTGCATTCTGTGTTCTTTAAAATTAGGTTAATTTTGTTTAATCAGATTTTTCTTTCTCCTTCATGTGCAGGAAGACTATACTGAAGATGAAAAGGCCGACCATCATGGAGAAGGCACTGGCGTAGTACGGGAAGGCAGAAGGAATGAATCGCTCATACTGGGTGTGTTGGAGAGGCCGTACAGACACCTGTAGAAGAAAGTCACAGTCAGGGAAGAAGGTGCAGGTATCCCATTAATGCAGAACACTAATATTTTATATCGTTTCCTAATAGAGAATGGATGGACCATTCTACAACCTCTTGCGTCAACACCCTCATCCTCATAGTCTGTAAGCTCTTGTGTCACCCCCTCATCCTCATAGTCTGTAAGCTCTTGTGTCACCCCTCATCCTCATAGTCTGTAAGCTCTTGTGATTAGGGCCCTCGCTCCTATTGTTCCATATGACTGTTTGTACTCTGTAATGTAATATTATATTCTTATATTTCCCCTATGATTTGTAAAGTGATACGGAATTTGATGGCGCTATATAAAAGATTATTATTATAACACTGGGATGTGTTCCAACTGTGTAGATATACTTTCATTCATTATCCAGCCCTGATCCTTACATCATGTTTTATACTCCAGAGCTACACTCACTATTCTGCTGATGGTGCAGTCACTGTGTACATCTTGACATTACTTAGACTGTACTGATTTTGAGTTACATCTATTAATATACTATCCTGCTGGTGGAGTCACTGTGTAAATAGATTGTCACCATTGTTGATTAGTGATGTATAATATAAGAGCTGAACTATTCTATTAGTTGCCATTTAAAACAGTCAGCAGGTTTGCAGAGCTACAAATCTTCGATGCATGAGGGGCACAGCATACAGAACAGCCGTTACCTGTGTGGTGGAGTAGAGATGAGTGTACCCCAGTCTGTTATAATCTACTTTAAACTGGAATACACCATACACGTCTGGAAGCTTGAACTGAACGCTGTATTTCCCTCCTGTAAGAAATGCAAACAACATAAATTACAAGTTCTAAAGTAAAATTGAGAGCAAGGAAAGTTGGATTGACAATGAACTTACCATTCTTCTTCAGGAAAGTGCGGACAAAAGGATCAATGCGCACAAATTCCAGTTGAATGTCATCTCCATCAAAGGGGATCCACTTCCCATCAGAGAGCTTCTCAATCACGATGCTGTATTCCTGAAGAGTGAACAGAAGAGGATCATGACCTAATGAAGAATAGTAAATAGCTATTCCACTGACTGAAAAATTCTAGAGCTATATTTTTTTCTCTCCTAGTTTGGCACTATAGTTTGTACGTTAATTTCTAGGAAATCCAGAGTTCACTGAGACACTGTAACAATATCAGACACTTGATCAACTGTATAATAGAGGTGCATAACCATGGCACTTCTGCTCCCAAAAATTCAATTTGCCCACAGAGCTAGTAGAGGTATTCTCACCCTCATCTAGCAGTCCAGAACCAAATTGATCCCTAACCTGGCTTTTGGTCACAGGCCATTGGTTAGTGAATACCGTTAAAGAGAATGCTGTAACTTGTGGATCCAACTGATAAAAGTGAGTCTGCTCAAAGTAAAGCTGGCTACACAAAAAAATCCACAACCCATTATGATTCTGCCAAAAACTCATTCTTACCACAAGGTCAGTGATTGTATAAGCACTTGGAGGTTGGGTTTCTCCAACACGGTGGTGAGACACAGCGCCAACCCTCAGTACACCTTCCTCTTTGAACACCCATCGGGACAAGGCAACAGCCAGTTCATAGTTTCCAGTCTTTGAGTATCTGATCAGGAAGGAAGCATGGATTTTTTAACGAAAACACATAATGATTGAATGTTAGAAAGTCCACACTGTGACCATAGTGTGATGTCACATTTAACTTCTATAAAGTTTGCAGACCTACCTGGTGGAGCCAGTAGCAGCCTTCTGTACAGCAGAGTTAAAGAAAGCATCACTGAAGAAATCCAGGGAGCCGCTAAAGACCACACGGGCATTATTCCTAGCCTGGAGCCCAGCAATCAGGAGGGTGTTCTTGCCAACTGCATGTGGGTACTAGGTAACAGAAATAGGGATATCAGATCCACATGTGAGCAAAAGCACTGTATTACATTATTTTAGGCTATTGGGGTACAGTGTGGTAACATCTGCATCACTGCCATGACAACACAGAAGCTCCCAATTATGTGACAACAAATTATCCTATTTACCTGGGAGATGGGTTTGTCAGGGAAGAAAGAGTAGGAGGTGGAGGAGCCAGTAAGGATGTCCAGAACCAGGGGGTTATCAGGATCGGCCACCATTCTGTACAAGACATGAATATGATTATATCACTGCAGTCATCTTGGAGGCAGCATCAAATAACACAATCAATGAAGAGACTTACCCCACACCTCTGAACAGGATGGGGTTCAGCGTATTTTTGCCCACAATAGTTGGAGCCTTCAGAAGGTTTTCGGGGTCTGCTACAATCAGTGTGTGCTGCAGGGATAATATGAAAACATGATCTAATTCATAGTTTACACACAATCAGCGGATTATGTATCCACCAGCTCAACTATGGAAGTCACTTACTTGGCCGGGATCTGACACGTCATAGTTGTGGTGGTCGATGACAGCAGTTTTTTCTTCATCAAATTCAATACCACATTCACTTCCCAACTCACGGAGAGGATCACCTAACACAGGACCCCAAGATGGTTACAAAATGGATACAAAATAGAAGTAATATGGCTCCACTGTCAATACAGCAAAATATTTTTAAAGGTTTTTTTTTTATCATGGCAAACACTATAATTTAAAAGAAAAGACTAGCTGTGAAAAAATGGCATCCCCAGCCACTGACCTACCCAGAGTGCTTTGAGGCCTGTCTATGCCCTGTAATGTAAACTATTAACCTATTGTTACCAGCTGAGTCCTTACCTATATCTGAGCTGGCCGCCACCAGAACGCTGCCACCACCATCTATGAAGGAGCTGATCGTCTCCACATTGATGTTTCCACCAAAATCTGCAAGAAGCAGCAACAGGGCTCATTTCACAGAGTAATCATTTAAGATGTAAAAAGATAAAAGATGACCCTTTAAGATACCGCAGCTCAAGAAAGCCCTGGAGTCTTAAAAAACTGCAAGAGCTTATACTGGAGGACTGGGCATACAAACCTTCTACTGACGGGGAGAAGATGATCAGATTGTCATACAGGAATTCTCCATACTTGATAAGGGACAGGCTTGGGTCATCTGCAGTCTTGAAGGAAAGATCGAATCCCCTGTCTGTAGATAAAGAAAATACATTATGGTCTAAGGAACTCTATGAAGTACAGGGGAGCAAAAAACTGACAGATGTATTTGCATTACCTTACATTAGGTACAGGTTGTGCCCGATTTTACAGCTCAATCCAATGCACTTGAATAGAACAGAGAAAGCTACTTGGCCCTTAAAGGGGTGTTACCAAGTTTGAGTGTTATCTCCTATAGACAAAATAGGGGGCAACAAGCTGATTGGTGAGAATCTGACTGCTGGGACCCCCCATGATCACAAGAATGGACCACCAGCAATTCAGAGATCCTCCTACTACAATCAATACTATGGTAGTACTAATATCAGCAGAGTCCATAGCAGATAAGAATAACAGTAGGCTTGTATTGTATTCCTACTTGTTATTAAAAACTAATAAACTTAAATATGAAAAAAGGGATAATAGTTGGTACAACCCCTTCAACTCACATAACCAGAGGGTGCACTATGAACAGGTCACACAGTCGTCTAACATCTTTCTTTGACTTGTATAAAGGTCACAACAGCCTAAGCTACAGGTGACCAACGAGACAGCCAAACAGAGTTATGGCAAAGTCTACCCCTATCCTAAGTATTGACAATCAGTATTACACTCCCCTTTAAGTCCTCTGCTTGCACTCAGTGAATGCATCAAATTATAAACAAATCCCGGACTGGAGAATGAGATACAATGTCGCAAACTCTGTGCTGTTTCAAATTTTAGAGGATTGTCTACTGATACATTGTAACAAAGCCTCAGCTGTGAGCAGACGGGAACATAACAAGTCTTCTTCCTGCTGGAAACTAATAGATCGGACATTCGTTGATGGCGGTGCGTAGGTTACGTATTACACAGGCTCTCACCGCTCAGGCTGCGGAAGAAGAGTGAATGCGTCTCCCGTAGGTTGATGTTCTCCAGCAGGACCAGGGTTCGGGATCCGGCCAGAGCCCCGGGGCTCAACGCCAAGGCGGCCAGGAGCAGCAGCGCGGAACACAGGGGAGCAGCCATCATTCCCGGTCCTGAGAGGCCACTTCCACGTCACCGGAAGTGCCAATGAGCCGGCCAATCACAATGCGCCAACTCCTGTCAGTTGTTAATCACGTGACCGGCGCTTGACCGCTATGGCTGCCATCTTAGTCGCGGGCAGCGTCCCTCCATGTCCGCGTTCTAGTCATCGCATTAGTTCATGGGAAGTGGGCAAAGCAATGCGCATGCGCAAGAGGGTAAAGAGTTTCTCTTTGACCAATCAAAGAAGGACAACGAGGTGCTCACGTGACGCGGTTTCAAAAGAAGCGGGATTTCTGAGGTGACTAGAGATTGAGAAGACTCTATACTGCCCAATGTCCATGCAGGTCATACAGGGGAACTACAAGTCTCAGCCAGCGCACCTTATGTTCAGCATACTAATGTATGTCAATTGAGTAACCAGCAGTTGAATTTTAAGTATTATTGTGGTAGAATTTTGTGTAAATTTAGTACAACCCCATTGTTGAAATTGAATATATCTGTGAGGCTCACTCATAATAATCTTACTTATAAATGTCTAATATAGGTCGTTTACTTACTCCACCCACACAGTATCGTTCCCCTCTCAGTAACCCCCCCCCCCCCCACATCTTCCCCTCAAATTGTGGCTTTCACATTTTTAGGCCCCTTTTGCATTGTAGCTTCCATCATGGTGTGCCCCATCTAGCAGCTCCCCATCATAGCAACCCCTCCTCCAGGAGCTCCCCTTCATAGTGTTCCCTCCCTCAGCAGCTCCCATCACATATCCTCTGCGTTCCGCCTCCTGGTAGTGAAGAGGTGCAGGACACAGCGGGGCAAACCAGGAGAAACTCCCAACCGCCTGGGACAGCAGGAAATTCCTGAAAAAAAACGGGACAGGTGGGAGCTATGTAACCCTCATGAGTTTATGGTGTTACTATGGTGATTGCTACAATGAAGAGCCTGTCTGGGGAGGTAAAGTTCCCTGACTCTGTTACCAGACGTAACACAGGTGTAAAATGGCAGAGGGCGGTTTCCCTGATGTATGTGATTATGGTTGCTGCAAGAGCCTTTTTCTGTTTTTTGCACACACCTCCCCTCAAAGGCCAGAACTTTTATATTTTACCATTTACATAGCTGGTTTTCTGTGGGACAAATTGTACTTGCTAGTGGCACCATTTAATATTGTATGCAATCATTTTTATAATACCTCTTTTCTAAATTCCCACCCTTGTCTTTGGCCTTTTCACTATGAGAAAAAAATATACATATTGTATATATCAGAGTATAAGCCAAGGCACCTGATTTTACCACAAAAAAATAATTAAAAAACATTGAAAACTTATTGACTCAAGTATAAGCCTAGGGAGAGAAATGCAGCTGCTACTTTTTAATAAAATGTCCACAAGCAGCACCTGCTCATCAATAAAATATCCAGCAGCAGCCTCCCCTCACTAACAAAATGTCCAACAGCGGCCTCCCCTCATCAATTACGAGGGCGGTTCAATAAGTACCCGTGTTTGATGACAGAGGGCGTTCCTGAGGGAATTTGGTGTTATCATTGTGTGCTGCCTGTCACGGGTACACCTGTACCGAGGATCGCGGGTACACCCGTGCCCACCTGGGCCGCACGCTCCCACTGTTGGGGCTCGCACGTGCCGACTCTTCTGCATTTAAAGGGCCAGCGTCCTCCTAATCGGTGGTGGCATTCCCGGCTCTGCTACATAATTCGGCGGCTCCCAGCATCCCCTGCCGGATCTTCAAGTCATTCTACTGAAGTGAAAGCCCCCTGTGCGTTTCCAGACGCCTTTGTGTTACCCGTGTTCCTGTGGTATTCTCGTGGTACTGTGTTCCTGTGGCGGTCCTGTATCCCCGTGGCCACCCCGAGGTCCTGCCTTTCCTGTGTCCTTACCTTGGCTGCCACCGCGGGCCTAGTCGTGACTGTAAGATCCGGCCATGCACCCCGCCAAGGTCATGTATCCTGCTAAAGCCCTGGACTGTGCCAAGGACCCACTCCAGCTACTGGCTGACCTTCCCAGCACTATCGCCCAGCAGTCTCAGGAGATTGCTGTCCACAAAGTTCACAAACTTCTGGACAAGCTCGCTGTCACTCTTCAACGGATGATTGCCTCCCAGCAGCAGGCTCCCGCAACTCCTCCTGTTGCTCCAGTCACCCCGCCATGTTTTCCGGCAGTAGAGTCTGGACCTGAATTTTTTATGCCTAACAAATTTGATGGCAACCCCAATTTTTGCAGGAGCTTTGTTGCCCAGTGTTCGCTGCACATTAAACTGATGTCCTCCCAGTTCACCACCGAACACACTAAGCTGGCATTTGTTTTCTCTTTGCTCTCTAGAGAAGCCCTTGTCTTGGCTACTTCTTTGTGGGATAGTGATGATCCGGACATGGCTACCTATACCATGTTTCTGGAAAAAAATCTGGTCCAGGATAGAACAACCTCAAGTTTGGCTTCCATGTCTGCCCTACTTGTCCCCGGTGTTCCCAGAGTCTCCCCCAGCCCGGCCAGAGGCCGCTCGGTAGTCTCCCCCGGCCCTCCCAGAGGCCGCTCCGGAGTCTGCCCCGGCCCTCCCAGAGGCCGCTCCGGAGTCTCCCCCGGCCCTGCCAGAGGCCGCTTCGGAGACGCTCCAGCATGCGGTGTCCCAAGGGCCACTCCAACCTCCTGCCAAAAGACGTTCTAGACGTCCTCGACTTGTTCCATGCCAGGTCCAAGCACCACATGGTTAGTCCTGTCTTCACTGTTGCTGCTCTCCTCCTCAAGTGTCCTCTGGAGGAAGCAGAGGAAGAAGTAGAGGATGCTGAAGAGAAGAGGGGTCCTAAAGGGGGGGGGGGGGGGTAATGTCACGGTTACACCCACGATCCTCGGTACGGATCGCGGGTGCTGCCGCTGTCCCCACTCCCCTGGGCCTGTACTTACCTCTCCGGGTTCCAGGCTGTGGTCTTCGGCCAGGCCGCACGCCTATCTCGCCTGGGCCGCCTGCCCTTCTTGTTAGGGCGCGCGCACCAACACTTCTGAGTTTAAGGGGCCAGCTTTCTTCTAATTGGTGCTGGCATTCCCGGGTCTCCGCTACATAATAACTAATGCTAGCATCCCCTGCCGGATCTTCAAGTCATTCTACTGAAGTGAAAGCCTCCTGTGCGTTTCCAGACGCTTCCGTGTTTCCCCTGTTCCTGTGGTATTCCCGTGGTTCTGTGTTCCTGTGGTGGTCCTGTGTTCCTGTTGCGGTCCTGTATCCCGGTGGCCATCCTGAGGTCCTGCCATCCCGAGGTCCTGCTTACCCGTGGTCCTGCCTTCCCTGTGTCCCTACCTTGGCTGCCACCGCGGGCCTAGTCGCACCCGTGGAACGACCTGGTGGCTTCCTGCCGTAGCAAGACCATCCCGCTTTGTGGCGGGCATTGGCGAAGACCAGGGGCCACTTAGATTCCGGTCCCGGGTTGCGGCTTGTACCATCATCTCCCGCAGTGGTCCAGGGAGTCCACAGACTTTAGCCTCAAGAGACTCTCCCACACCCACGTGTGTGACACTGCCATCTATCAAACTACGGCAAAACAAATTGCAGACTGATTGATTGGTTAGTTTGGATTTGGCAGCCATTTGAGTAAGACGTATTTTGTGATTTTCACTAAGTTACTATTATTATTATTATTAAGTGTCCCAATAAACAGCATCCAACTTTGCTTTTATCTCCTCGCATTTTTTCCCATCCAAAAACAAAAAGCAAATTACCGAACCATACTTCTATGACTACAATTAGATATTGGTTCAACGAATTTAAACGTGGGTGAACATCCATTTTTGATGAGGAGCAACCAGGACGCCCGGCAGACGTGGTTACCCAGGAAATCATTCAAAAAGTCCACGACATGATACTCACTGATCGACGAACGAAAGTGCGTGAAGTAGCAGAGGCCGTAGGTGTGTCGTCCAGAACGGCAATTAATATTTTCCATGATAAGTTGATGAAAGGTGATGAAAAAATTGTTGGCCCCAAGGGTGCCGTGATTGCTCACGTATTCGCCCGATCTGGCTCCCTGTGACTTTTTCTTGTTCCCTAACATAAAGAAATGGCTCGTGGGAAATTTTTTTTTAGCTCAAACGAAAAAGTAATTGCCGAGACAGAGGCGTATTTTGGAGAGTTCGACAAATCCTATTTTTTAAAAAAAAATCCTAATGTTTTAAAAAATGGTCTCTTCATTTCTAACACTTATTGAACTGCCCTCGTAAATATCCAGCAGCAACCTCCCCTTGTCAATAAAATATCCAGCAGCATCCTCTCTCATCGATGAAATGTCCAGCAGCCTACCCTTGTTAATGAAATATCCACAGCAGAGCCCCCCCTTTAGTGAAATGTTCAGAGAAGTGCCCCCTTCCAATGAATGAAATGTCTAGAGCAGAACCCCCTTTAAAATAAAAACACTGTACTTACCTCAGTCTTCTTCTCACCCAGACAATGCAGGCACACAGTATGATGTCACGCAGCCGCGACACCGTGAGGTGTAAGGGGTTAATACTCACGATCAGAGACGGCTCTGATTGCAGGTGTTAGAGCGTGGTGCCAGATGTGATATACAGCTGACACCCCCTGCTTCTGGTGTCGGGCTCCATTTGTGAGCTAGTTCCAGAAGCTGAATGTCATAGCATGTCCCAGTGAGGGATGTATCTTCCAGCAGGGACGTACTATTAGGGGTTAAAGATGGGCAGCTCAGTGGTTAGCACTACAGCCTTGCAGCACTGGGGTCCTGGGTTCAGGTCCCATCCATGTCAACATCTGCAAAGATTTTGTATGTTCTCTCAGAGTTTTCGTGGGTTTCCTCTGGGACCTCTGGTTTCCTCCAAAATATACTGGTAGGTTGATTAGATTTTGCAAGTTTTGTGCAGTAATCTGTGTGCGCTATGTAAATAGACAAATCATTATTTTTTATTATTAATAAGCAGCCATTTTTTTTACTTAAAGGGAACCTGTCACCACATTTGCACATACACAGCCAGTGACAGGTTCCTATAGAGGATAATAACTAACTGAACCCCTTCTATTAGCTAAAAATAGTTTTCTTACATCCACATAAATCACCTTTTATCTTATATTCCCTGGCATCAGATGCGGGCATGTCCTGCTTCACTGGCCCCTTACCATCTACTCCTTCCCTTGCCTTATGCCTCCTTACTAGTCACAGTTTATGTCATGTGACCAGAGTGAAATCATCTCAGGTCCTCTTAATAGCAAACTGTTCCCCATGCATGTATCTGACCACATTAAATCACAGCTGCCTCCATGGACTTCTACTCCTCCTCGTCTTCCATGGAGGCTGCTGTAATTTCATGTAATCACATACATGGTGTACAGTTTTCTATTCTTAGAAGGCTGAAGGACTGATCACATGTCATGAATGTAACACAAGGCACTGTGTAAAAAAAATTGACACAATATTTCCCATGTGTACAAATGTCTGTAGTTGAATATTAGCAGACGGTCCCTAAGTACAAGGAGGCAGAGCAGTGATTTGAAGAGACACAGCTGCCAGCCTTTGAGAGACAAGAGTCACAGATACCAGACATGAGTCAGAACAGCTAATTTGCATATCAGAAAAACGCCTCTTTAAGGTTCAGCCCCATTTTTTGTAATCTGACCTACGTCTCTTTATATGGTTATAACTTTTGAACACTTTACCTTTTTCGTTACACATGGTACTTCATGTTAGTGGTAAATTTTGGTTGACGTATTTGTGTTTATTTAAATTCAAAATTTTTTTAAAATTTAAAAAAATTCACCGTTTTCAAAATTGTTTTTTTCAGAGATAGTTAATAACTATTTTGGTTTGTACATTTCCCATATGTCTGCTTCATGTTTACATAATTTTTTAAACGTCTGGCTATTTTACTTTGATGTTGTGCAGCTTACAAATTGGTTTTCCGATTTTGTAAGTAATACATTCATTTAGCGCTAAAATTTACACATTCAAAGATAAAAAAAAAACCCCATCTTATATTTATTTATTACACAAATTCTCCTGTGTAATTTTTGTAGGATTAGATGCATTTTTCAGTGATACTATTTTGGAGGGGCTATGCTCTATTGATGAAAATAAGTCAGTACAATTGCAGTGATACAAATTTCAATATTTTTAATTTTTTTTACTAATTTGGGGAAAGAATCTATATTTTTTGCCATTTTTCTAGTAGCCTAACTCTTTTAATTTTGATCTATATAGCTGGTCGAGAGATTGTTTTTTGTGGTGCATGTTGTACTTTACAACAGTACCATTTTAGGTATGTTTTTTTTAATCGCCTTTCGTTGCGACAAGATAGGTAAAAATCATAATATTTGGTGGGTTTTACATTTTTTTCTTATATGGTGATTTTCACTTTTTTCATGTTATATGTATATTTTATATGTAATGGGGCTTTGGGGGCATTTTTATTGATTTATTTTTATTTAAAAAACTTGTTCCACTATGGGACATGAAGAAGCTGCCATTTAGATTTTTTGTTCATTATAATATGAATTATGGATTAACATGACTCCTAATTGTTACAAATACCTAAGTATGTAAGTAAATACAAACTATGACACTGTTAAAAGTGGAAAGACACTTTAATTCGATTTTGAGATGTATTACAATTGCGGAAACTATTCCAGTCAGATGCATGAATGCTACCACTGGCCATTTGTCTTCTTTATTTATTTCTGACCCGGGGCTGCAAAACATAGAGCTAGGTTACAGGGGTGGGCCTCAGCCCAATCGCATATGTGTTTCAATGGAAACGCATGCTATTGGTAACCAGAACCCGATGTCTTGCATTAAAACAATAGAAATATTCCATATAAACGCATACATGATCGGGCTGAGGCCAGTCCCTCAACCGTAGCGCTGCATTTGCAAATGCAGCACTAGCGGTACATGTGACCGCACCCTTAAATGTCTTGCCTTGATACCTGGCACAAACCTACTGCATGCAGCCGTTTAGGTACATCTCCCCCTCCCTACCGATGCTCTGGAATTCAGTTTCAAAATGTGCGACTGAGTTCTTAGGCCGGCGGCACACGTGGTGTCTGGAACCCATTGGGCCGTTTTTAAGCAGTCCATTAAAACGCATGCGTTTAAAAAAAGATAATTGGTAAAACCAGTCAAAAATGGATGCGTTTTTTAATAGACTGCTTAAAAATGGACCAAAAACGGGTTCATAACGCCACAGGTGCCACCGCCGTTATGGTGCATTCACTTGTGGCGTGTAATGCATGTATTAAATTGATGTTAACAATTTAATTGCACACATTAAACGCTAGAAGTGACTGCTGAGAAGAGGAGATTTGCCTGATTACATTGCTGTCAACATTGTGTTTACACCACATGTGAAAGCCCCTTAAATAACCACCCCTGAGGGAACTCATTGTGAACTCTCAGTCCTAAAAACTTGTGCCATTGCCAATTAACAATGAGGAAACACAAAGTAGAAACAGCTTGTGGAGTATCATGTCCATTAGGGTGCAGTCACACGGTGTGTTCTTGGATAGTTCTTGGTGAGTTTTTAAACGCACTGAAAACTTGAATGTGTTTTTGAATGTTTACCATGCGTTTGGCTGGTTTGAATCTGTTTATCTTCATTTCTAGAAGCGTAGGCAGCTGTGAAACAGATGGTAGTCAGCGAAATGCATGGTAAACATACAAAAACAAACTCACGTTTTCAGTGTGTTTAAGAACGCACCACGAATGGACCGTGTGACCACACCCTTAGCGTCACGTGTGAACGCAACCTCAACTGTGGTATCATGTAAAATCACAATATATTGATCACGGCTTGCTGGGGAGGACAGTCGTTGAGGCTAATTCACATTCCACAGGTGTTTTTTTTAAACCTATACTGTCCGTGTCCTACTGATTTCATGTCCATGAAAAATAGAGCACGTTCTTTTCATGGACCCATCAGACAGATTAAAGTTAATGAATACGTGAACTGAGGATCACAGATAGCAAAACTGTGGCTAGGAGTTAGTTACGTGGAGTCCACCTCTGGCCTCCAGACAGAATGCATCCTTATCCGTATTGTACTTTTTTAGTTCCATGGTAAACCAGCTTTCCCCCAACTATTATACACTCTGTGCCACGGGGAAGCGTATTCAGGCAGTGCAGGAGCATCTTATGGTCCATACTGAAGACCCTCCATACATTAAATCTGTGGGGTACTGGAGCAGCACATTGCCCACGAATGTTCAGAAAGCCTCTGAATTCATGTGGCTTTTGCTTTTCTTGCGTCTGGTTTTGGCAGATGAGACGGGTATCTCCAGGGACTCTAATCTAAATGGCCGGGGGAGGGGTGCATCCAGGGACTGAATCGGGGACACAGAGTTGAGACTCGCCGACAAGATGGAAGGGGATGTGTTGAGCGGAGAGCTGTATGCTGGAGAATTGCTGTGCAGGGCTGCAGGGGGACACAATGAACAATGTATCAATGTTACTGTCATTCAGTAAAATACAACAGTGGTCAGAGCTCTGTAAACATTTTTATATAAATCTATAGACTCCTCCTTCAGGTTTGCTCAGACATATTGGTCCAATATTTCCCTATGCAGAGGTTGCACTTACATTTTTCCAGAAGGGTAATAATACCCCTTTACCATTTTTAAGGAGTAATATCAGCCAAGGAGAAGTATGAAATTATCAAATAGTCAAATGAGACAATTATAGTAATTCATGTAATAAAGGGTGCACAACCTTTTTTTGATCTCCTTAGTAATCTACAGAGCTAAATATGACTGCCACTGCCTCCTCCAGACAAGACTATGGCTGATGCCTCTGACTTCCTTCCCCCCTGAACCTGGCTATGACTGACAACCCTGACGCCCCAGACCAGACTATGGTCGATGCCGACGGACCCTACTATCTACTAAACAGCTGGAGTAGATACATTTATACAGTAATAAAATTACATTCAGCTCCTTTAAAGCAACCATGAGGCTACTGTGGCCCCCTGGGAAAATTAGATTGACACCCTTTTTCTCCACAGTACACTCACCCAAGCTCTTCATCGGATCAGCACTGAGAATTTGGCTGGCACGCTTGGATTTGAAGTAGTTGCTTGCAAGGTTTTCACTGTCACTCCTGCTTAGCATTGCTTTGTATCGGTCTTCCCCCTGACAAGAAATTACATTTTGTATATAATAAGGATATAATAGTGAATCCAATTTTCAATATCGAATTGAAACATATGTAGTAACTTATGTGCCAGGATAAGTAACTAATCAAATCTGCCGTGTAACCTGGGCCATCTATACCCATTGCTGCACACCTGGAACCTGTATAACAGAGTATTCTCACACAGCACCAGGACAGTGCATGTAATGTAGAATGCTGTAATTCCTTATTATGGCCGTGTAACCTGAGCCCTTATTTACACGCATGGAGGGTGAGAGTCCAATATTTAGTCCCAAACACAGTAGTCAGCACCCATCCAAAAAAAAAAATCACTCACAGATGATTCCAGTGGGAACATATATGGCCCATAATTAGTATACAGAATTTATTTTTTTGCAGAATGGAAACTTAAAATCATCTGCTTAAGCACTTATTCCAGGCACGTTTAAGTTTTTCTTCGCATTGCCGCCAGTATGTAAATTTTCTAAAACAATTTTTCAATGTTTTTCAATTCTAATTACTGATAGATTTCAGCTGGTGTCATGACTCTCCACATCTTTTTTGCACCTCTCTTTTTTCATGTGTTCAATACTTTTTACTCTGTGTCATTTTCACACACTGTTAACAAGGAGTCACATGTGGCTAATCACAAAGCACATACCATGAGGGGTTCTCCGTTTTCACTTTGTGGTGTCCTCTTAGGTTTAGCTGATGGAAGACCTGGAGCTGTAGAGGCAAGGAGAACAACAGTTATCCCCTATAAGTAAATGAACATTGTATTGGTATACCCTCACTACCTATTACCAGACTGTGAACTTACTATAGGAAAGAGTGAATCAAATAAGTATCCATATTGTTTTGATAGGTCTTCAGGATAAAATCAGTGACTCCCCTAAAAATTTGTTGTTTCGTTAATCCTTTTATGACCAAGGGTTATTGGTACCTGAATGTCCAGGTCATTTTTCTGTTTCTATTCTGTTCTGCTATTCTTTAAGTGATGAAATCTTTAGACCAGCTATACACATAATAAATGTGTAAATTATGTTTTTTTCATGATGTGCGATTTTAATTTGATAGAATAGTTTTATCAAGTAAATGTTTTTCTTTTTTTATTTTAAAAAATAAACCTTTGTCATTTTGTCATTAAATTTGTATATTTTTAATAATAATATTATTATATAATATATCAATATAAAATAATGTTTTTAACTAATAAAATTGAATAAACTTTTACCAAAATATAAAAATTTATAGCGCCAATCAGCTGTCACGGGTGCCCCTGCAAACCATGTCTCCGATCGCAGGCACACCCTTGCCCCTCTCCATGGCGGCACCCTGTCCCGAATGAACTTACCTCTCCGCGTTCCTGATGGCCAGTGCACGCGTCCCTGCTCCCTGGGACGCACATGCACCGGCACTCGCAGATTTAAAGGACCAGCGCACTGCCGATTGGCGCTGGTCACTTCCGAGTTTCCTTAAAAGCTGGCTTCTCCCAGCAACCCCTGCCGGATCTTAGAGCTCTATGCCACCTGTCCTGACCTCCTGCCGGTCCCCAACCTTGAGACGGCCTAGCGTTCCTGTACCTCAACCTTGGCTGCCACTGCAGACAAGTGGCGCCTGTAAAAAAAAAGACCTGGTGGCACCATGCCGCAGCAAGATCGGGTGCCACTTAGATTCCAGTCCAAGGTGTCGGCTTGTGTCATCGTCCGCTGTGGTCCAGGGGGTTCAGTACCCGGAAGCATGACATCAGCTATAGATGTAGGACGCGCTCACATGGTGCTTTTTGAGGCGCAATTCAAAGTCGCTCAACTATGAACACATACTGTGTTTGCTAGATGGATAAGCAATGTTACTTCATGGAGGAAGCCTTTGGATTGTGTCTCCAAAAAACGCATCATGTGAATGCAGCCTCGGCTCGGTCTCCCTGCAGCTCCCTCTCCTTTCTGACTTCAGCGGACAAGCTGGAGTGGCGGAATTTCAAAAGGCTACAGTGGAACCTAGAAACACAATTCTGGTATCCTATTAAAAAAAGCTTCGCTTTAATATTTAATAATATCAGGATTGTGTTTTACAGAATCAGAAATATCCACTGTTAAAGATACAGTCAGAGAGCCGGGTGTAGTACCAAGAAAAGTCAATACAGAATGTATGGCAGTGTGTATGGCTATAAATCTGCAGCACTCAACCTTTATGCCAGTCAACTGGTGGGAAATGCCAATAACCAGCGCCCAGTAGCCCTTTAGTTAGGATTTGATTATTCAGAATCAGACAATGAGTCAGTGCTGAGCTCTGAGTAGATTTGAAGATATTGTGCTGCCACCGATAAGCATATCCCATGCCCATTTACTACACACAGGGTCTAATAGCCTAAAAGCCTTATTTCCCTCTTCCCTATTATGCACACCAAGTTAAAATGTTAATTCTTTATGGGGTGCTAAGCAGGCCTGGCATAAGGATCGCAGGACATTTACCAGAGGGAAGGCTGGTTTTCTGGACAACGATTTCTGGAATCTTCCAGCCTCCACTGTCTTCATCCCATGAGGCTTCTCTCCTTATTTTATCCAGGTTGCTGTAATTACAGTCTCTCCTGATCAAGGGCTGGATCTGATCTAGTATCTGCTGGAAGAGTATCAGGTCCCTTTCTTGACGTCGTATAGTAACCAGGTAGTCGTCTCTGTCTCGTTCAAATTCTGAGTGCAGATCTTCAATTTCGATCTCTGCAGCTTTCAGCTGTTAAATCCAAAAGAAGAGTAATGTGTGACAAGAAATTACTACAAGACGCTGGGGACATTGGATGTCTTAGCTGTCTGTATTATAAGTGGTGTTTATGTGTGTCAGTCAGCCTTCTTTTCATGTATAGTAAAGCTTAAAGTGGTTAAAGTCTTATCCTGTGTAAAGATGATAACATCCCGATTGGGGGGTTCAACCACCAATGGCATGGGATCTCAGTCGACTAAATCAATGAAGCAGCCGATCTGATAATTGCTGTGGTGCTCCACTGACTCACTATGGGACTACAGACTGGAGATAACATTAAATCTAAATTCCACCCAGACATAAGGTCCGGTTATAGATACTATAAAAAGAGGTACCGTATCTTTTTATTATTCCTGTACTACAACATGATTGGATCATCTGTGTACTAGGGCATAATAATACTTGGGCTACACTCACACTGCGTGTACCAGATCCCGGCAAGCACAGGGTCGGGTGAGAAAGGAGGGTAAGTGAGCGCTGCTAAGCACTCCCCTCTCCATTAAAAGATAAGCGGCCACGCTGCAAATCTGACAAAACAATTCCTATATTTTGCGGCCATTTGGCATGGTTGCAGTACGGCGCCACTGTATTCTGTGATGTAATGGTGACCTTTTTTGCATGTTTAGTTCATGTGCCTTAATATCCTTATGTGCATTACCTCTGTATTGTGTCTTAATACTACACAAATAATAAATGCAAGGACATACTTTGTACTGTGACATCACTGTGTATATTGTCCCCGTATGGTGACATCACTGTGTATATTCTCTGTATGGTGACATCACTGTGTGTATTGTCCCTGTACTGTGACATTACTGTGTATTGTCCCTGTACTGTGACATCACTGTGTCTATTATCCTGTACTGTGACATCACTGTGTATATTGTCCCTGTACTGTGACATCACTGTGTGTATTCTCTGTGTACTGTGACATCATTGTTTGTATTGTCCCTGTACTGTGACATCACTGTGTATATTGTCCCTGTATGGTGACATCACCGTGTGTATTCTCTGTGTACTGTGACATCATTGTGTGTATTCTCCCTGTATGGTGACATCATACTACAACTGTTATCCATGTTTTTAACTTGTAGGTGATAGAGGACATGGTGTAGTGGGGGGGGGGGGGGGGTTAGTACACGTTTTACTCTGGGACTTATTATAACTTGATGCCCTCCAGTCCCTGGGATACATCATACTACAACTGTTATCCATGTTTTTAACTTGTAGGTGATAGAGGACATGGTGTAGTGGGGGGTTGGTACACGTTTTACTCTGGGACAGTGGGACTTATTATTACTTGATGCCCTCCAGTCCCTGGGATAAATCTTAACGTAAGAATTTCTTACCTTCTTCTGGATCTTCTCCAGATGTTTGCTTTTGGCTTGCAGCTCTTCTTGTATAGACTCATATACATTAAGAAGTATTCGGTCACCGCTGTCCTCATCTACATTTTGCATGGCAGCGATGAGTTCCTTTTTGCGCTCATCCGCATACTTCTTCCTGCGCTTGTGTTTTTCCTTTAGGTCCTTGTTTTTGGCTTGTTCACCTCCAACCACTTGCTGCTCCAGCATCTGCAGCCTGAAAGGACACCACCACTTAGTTGTTAGGACACTGCAATTTATCTACTCTCCACTATGAGCCATTTATTGTGTACCTCACCGTGGTTAGGATTTATGATGTGTATATAGAGGTGCAATATATAGTATTTGTATTATAAGTGTAAAAACCTGGACCATAAATATGACTCAATACTCTGTATAACTAAATGATAATCAGAGAAATTGTATCAACCTGAAGCAAAGCAAAGATATTCAGAGGTGCCTCAGGGAGCATATCCAGTATCTTCTTTTTGGGTTAGAATTTACAGGCATTGTTGTCTCACCTGGCAAGTACTTGCTGAGGGCTGACGGAGCGTTTGCCCTCTTGTGGAGGCATGAGTGTGGTTGATGCAGAATCTATGCCCATGTTTTCTCTTGTTACGCTGCGGAGATGTACAGCCACTTGTGCTTCTGGCTAATAAGGAAAACAATAGACGCAAAAGGGAAACATGCAGTGAGAACTGAAAACCCAGAGAATTTCTATTGCGCAGTTTACATGCTACAATAATAGCGATCGTGTGATGTTCATTCATCTGTCAGAATGTTATCTTACATACCTGGTTTTCTGAGCCTTCTGCTGAGGCGCTTGGGGTTACTCCTCCACCATTAATACTGGTGTCTGAAAAATTGACAGGCTTGAGTCATATGTATTTAGCACTTTTCATCATACTGTATAATATCATATATGCACTGACTGCTAAAAAGGAACAATTCAATAAAATAAATAAATAAAATTCAGCCATCAATTGAAGTCTTTGATCAGACTGTAATGATGTATCCTAATGAAAGAGCATTTTGGGAGACCCACTTACACCTCATTACTAAAAGTCCAAGTGCATAACCCTGTAGTGTTCTATAAGACATAAAAGTCACCTGATTTCTTTTTCAGATCTTGCTCCATATCAGCCAGCTGCTGACTGTACGAGTTCCGCAGATTGTTAATGTCTTCTTCTAGCCGAGCTCGAGACTTCTGCTCCGCTTCATACTCTGCCTTTAGCCGGGCAAACCTTTCCTCATACTCCTGCAGACCAGGTCAGATTACAAGTTAATTGGAAATTATAGACATAAAGGGATATTTCCAAATCAGGTATTTATGACATATATACAGAATTTGTCGTAAATACATGGGCCTGCACCTATATTGAAAATGGGGGTCTCTCGATTCCCCCAGCCAGGCCACATGTGCCGCCACTCTCCATTCAAGACTAAGAGAGCAATGGAAATAACAGAGCATGGGTATGATATAAATACCCGTCTTGGAAATACCCCTTTAACGATATATAAAGTAAAGGAAGTAGTTAAAAGGGTTGTGTATATATAAAATTAATTGCATAAGATATCTAAAATGTTATATATCCAAAAGAATCCGCCCATCAGAATAGGCTTCATATATGTGTGTATGTATATATATATACACTCACCGGCCACTTTATTAGGTACACCATGCTAGTAACGGGTTGGACCCCCTTTTGCCTTCAGAACTGCCTCAATTCTTCGTGGCATAGATTCAACAAGGTGCTGGAAGCATTCCTCAGAGAATTTGGTCCATATTGACATGATGGCATCACACAGTTGCCGCAGATTTGTCGGCTGCACATCCATGATGCGAATCTCCCTTTCCACCACATCCCAAAGATGCTCTATTGGATTGATATCTGGTGACTGTGGAGGCCATTTGTGTCCAGTGACCTCATTGTCATGTTCAAGAAACCAGTCTGAGATGATTCCAGCTTTATGACATGGCGCATTATCCTGCTGAAAGTAGCCATCAGATGTTAGGTACATTGTGGTCATAAAGGGATGGACATGGTCAGCAACAATACTCAGGTAGGCTCTGGCGCTGCAACGATGCTCAATTGGCACCAAGGGGCCCAAAGAGTGCCAAGAAAATATTCCCCACACCATGACACCACCACCACCAGCCTGAACCGTTGATACAAGGCAGGATGGTTCCATGCTTTCATGTTGTTGACGCCAAATTCTGACCCTACCATCCGAATGTCGCAGCAGAAATCGAGACTCGTCAGACCAGGCAACGTTTTTCCAATCTTCTACTGTCCAATTTCGATGAGCTTGTGCAAATTGTAGCCTCAGTTTCCTGTTCTTAGCTGAAAGGAGTGGCACCCGGTGTGGTCTTCTGCTGCTGTAGCCCATCTGCCTCAAAGTTTGACGTACTGTGCGTTCAGAGATGCTCTTCTGCCTACCTTAGTTGTAACGGGCGGCGATTTGAGTCACTGTTGCCTTTCTATCAGCTCGAACCAGTCTGCCCATTCTCCTCTGACCTCTGGCATCAACAAGGCATTTCCGCCCACAGAACTGCCGCTCAGTGGATGTTTTTTCTTTTTCGGACCATTCTCTGTAAACCCTAGAGATGGTTGTGCGTGAAAATCCCAGTAGATCAGCAGTTTCTGAAATACTCAGACCAGCCCTTCTGGCACCAACAACCATGCCACGTTCAAAGGCCTCAAATCACCTTTCTTCCCCATACTGATGCTCGGTTTGAACTGCAGGAGATTGTCTTGACCATGTCTACATGCCTAAATGCACTGAGTTGCCGCCATGTGATTGGCTGATTAGAAATTAAGTGTTAACGAGCAGTTGGACAGGTGTACCTAATAAAGTGGCCAGTGAGTGTATATATATGATATACTTTACTTTTGAATTTGGTGGAAAAGTACAACCTTGCTTAGAGGGATGTAATGTTTTGCTTAGGATGTGCACCTCTATAATAAGCTTTTACAATGCCTGCATATTTCACCCAGAAGGTTGGGCACAGAGCTTCTGATGAGATTAGATTTACCTGTCGAATCATCTGCTTCTCAGACTCCACATCAATTTCATGTCCATTTATTTCTGTCTGTATGGGCTTTACCGGAGGCCCCTGAAATTCTGCAAATACAAGAGTGAATTGTACAGAATTTGATCTGTATTACTATTTGATCTGAACCAGTTTTGATCATACATAAATGAACTCTTCACAGTTTTTCTGAAATCTGTGTATGATAACTTTAAGCTAATGATAAACCTGAAGTACATGCACAACAGCTTGTTAACCCAACAGCTGTCTTTTCCAAACATCACACACTTGCACAATGCATATTATCTGAATATGGGAAGGACAGAAAGTTTGTGGGCTACACTGTAGGTACAACCCCAAACTCTTACAGGCAGTATAATATCAGCAAATAAGGAAATCACCATCATGCCCAAATACTAATATTAATGATGGTTACGCACAGGGTTAATATTATACAAAATGTACAGGGTTGTACAGCACTAGAATTACAGGATGTAAATGGTTTTGGTGCCAGGGATTATGCTGTCAGCTAATCTGCCAACTTTTCAATTTCCATTCTTTTTTATGTCCATCTTTACAATGAAGAGCACAATATCCCGTGGACAGTGGTATAATCCATTGTCAGTACTGCATAAGGACATACCTGGAAGTTCCTTGATGTCAGACTGTTCAGCAAGCATTGATTTTAATTTCTTAATCTCCTCCTGGTACTCTCTGAGCAGGGCATCCTTGGGGTCTTCGTTGATCCTTGGCTTGTTCTTGATATTTTTGGCTCGGTTAGCATAACGCAAGGTACTGAGGGTCTCGTCATAGTTGTTGTCAGCGGGAGACAGGCACGCCACCATCAGTGTCTTTGTGTTGCCTCCCAGTGAGTCTTGCAATAAGCGGGTCAGTTTGGAGTCTCTGTAAGGTATGTGTTTAGACTTGCCATCCACAAGGGCAGAGATGACATTGCCCAAAGCAGAAAGAGACAAGTTTATTTTTGTGGCCTCCTTTAGTCTCTCTCCAGTGGCTCCGGTTTTGGATTGTCTCTCACTCCCGGCAAGATCCACTAGATTAAGTTTCCCGGCACGAAGATGATCTTCTCCACTGTCATCTGCCGTCAGAGGAGAACCATATGTAAAATGTTGGCACCTTAAAACCCAGGCCCAAATGTGACACTCTTACCTGTGGTACAGATTTCTATGGTGATGGTGAATATGGAGTGTGACCGAGACGAGTCTTTATTCATCAATGTGTATCCTACAGAACGATTTTTCCATCCAGTTTCCATGATCTTCTCACACTCGGCCACACTATGCACTGTATGTTGTGACAGGGCTTTCACATAGACCCCCTTATCTGGGTGCTCCTTCAGCTGAGGACACAACCATTTAGAAATTTTAATATAAAACTATGGCAGTACTGATCTATACTATATTACATACAGAGGGCATCATACCATGGGACTGTAGGCAAATAGGAAGTATGGGTATAATCCCAATATACATATGATTACTGGGGGGGGGGGGGGGTGGTAGTAATTTTGTAGTAAACAAATGGTTTCATGCATCATTCAACAGTTTTTATGGACTACCATTAGGGACTGCAGGTCCAAAGCCAGTCCTTTACTTGTCTTTTGTAAAATAACCATAAATTACAACATTTAATGTTCCTCAATTAACCCAGACCATAATCCTATGGGGAGTGGTAGTAATTGTAGATAAAAGGGCTAACATTTGAGGTTACATTAAAGGAAATCTACCATCAAAATCAGGCATGATAAGTCAGGACACTTACTGCAGGCACTATGACTGGTAATCTTCTTATATTTGTTATCCATGGCCTCCTACCTTCTGAAATCAACTTTTAGAATTTATGGGGCGTTACTAAAGTTCCTCCATGCTGTGGCTTCACAAGCTGTTATACAGCACAGGAGCACCCCCCTCCCACTGTGCGAGATTACATCAGGCAGACGGATGTGGGAAGTGCAGAGAGAGCGTGGGGGGAGGATAAAATAGTATAACATCCTGTGACTTGGAGGACATGGTGGTGGCCTCCAATCTTTGTTACTATAGGGACAGTGGTACATTTGTCTTTGCCTCCTTTGCCTCGGGAGCATGTACCATGTCGACAGTTGTTGTAGAAACAAAGGGTCACTGAGAAAGTAACAAAGCTTGCCCTGTCAGACCTGGAAGAAACCTAATCTGTGGTGGCTTGTTAACCTAGTCCTGTCCAGAAGCCTTGTACTTCTGATTTCTAGTTACATACTTAATGTCTGCTTCTTTCTCTGAATGCTACAATGGCAAGTTATTATAAGAAAAACAGAGTCCTAGACTAGCTGTGTAGCTTTCATATCTGTGCAGCGTCCATAGGAGCTAATATGTATTCATAGTAAACAACTGGGCCTGCAGCCAATTGTAAAATGTAAAAAAATCTGTGAAAAAATGAATTTATGAGCACCATCTCTGGTAACAAGAAATAAAGAAAATCTACCATAAAAATCCAGCAAGATGCACTGTGACTGGTAATATTCTTATTTGTTATCTATGGACTCCTTACTTTTAAAATCAACTTTTCAAATTATGCTAATGAGCCAGAAAGGCTGGGGGGCCTCTGTGATGTAGCTTCACAAGCTGTTACAGTGTGCTGGAGCACTTCCCTCACCCTCTAAAGCAGTGATGGCGAACCTTTTAGAGACAGAGGGCCCAAGCTACAACCAAAATCCACTTATCTACCGTGAATTGCCAACATGACATTTTAAGCAGTAACTTATTGCTACCTTCTCTTCCACATCTTTCAATCGTATCAGCCCCTGAGGCCACATATACAGTTGAAAGAAGGAGGGCAAATTCAGACTATCATTGTAGCTTCTCTCCAGGGTCTCTCAGTACACGAAGAATGAAGGGTTCAGCAGGAGGACCTCCAAAGATAATGCACTTCTTTCAACGCCTTCTCACTTTTCCCGCAGTTCCAAACAGCCAATGAAGTGTTGCTTTAAAATAGCTCTGAGAGCAGCTTCTCTTAAGTTGCCTGGGACTTCAGGAAGATTTTGTGGATTTGTTTCATTCTGGTGAACTTTGTCCTGAGTGCCCACAGAAATGGCTCTGAGTGCCACCTCTGGCACCCGTGCCATAGGTTCGCCACCACTGCTCTAAAGCTTTCATGTCACACAATGGGAGGGGGAATTTATTCCCGTACAGTGTAACATCCTGTGAAACCAGAGAAAGGAGGGGCTCTGGTAAATACCTTCAGATCCCTTCTGTCTCAGCATAATTTTTAAAGTTGATTTCAATAGGAAGTAGGCCATGGATAACAAATATAAGAAAATGATCACAGTCACGGCGCCTGGATCAATGAGTAAGTGCCCCTGGTTTATCATGATGGATTCCCTTTAAAAAAATATATACATAATAAATTATCTAGAACCAGTGTCAATTTACACAGAATGGAACATGATGTAATTCCTGCAATTTTACAAGTTTTTGGTACCTCCCAGCCCCCTCCTCATGGCACACAACACTGTACAGTACCTCCAGTTTCTGCTTGGTGTCCTCTCCCAGCAAATCCCGGATCTCCTCATTGTAGATCTCCAGGTACGAGGCTCTGACCAAGAATTTGGTATTCTCCGCACACTGCAGCACAAAGACACAAGGATCATCATGGGTAACTTTTTATTGGAGAAATACAGATTTTTTTGGGGACCGTCAAGGCCTTTTTTTTTATCATCTGTTCTCACCTGAATACTTTCAAAGATGTGCTCAAAGGCGCGAGGAATAATGCCTCTCTGTGCCGGGGGGTCCGGGACCCCCTGCATGCTGAATGACTTCCCACTCCCTGTCTGACCGTATGCAAATATTGTGCCGTTGTATCCCTCCGTCACTCCCTGCAATGTGGTCACACAATATGTCATCACACTCCCCAGAAGATAGACATGAGGATTGGTATCAGCATCACCTGTCACTTACCTCAACCAGGGGGTAGGCGATCTCATTGTAGATCTGCTCAGTGCAGTGCTCCACGTAGTAGGCTCCATCAAAGGTGAACTGTTTTGGGGTCTCCTCCACACCTTCAGGTTTTCGGATGAAACATTGTCCCCGGCTGCTGTCCATGGTGACCACCGCCTGGCATTTCAGCTCTCGCTCTCTGTCATTCATGGGGCGACATCGCACCACCACCTTCACGCACTCTGACGCCATGATCTCCAGGGGGTTCAGCTACTCACCCGCCTGAAGACTAGTAGTGATAGTCAGTGCCCTCTACTCCCATTATGTGCGCCCCCATAGTCCACTATACAGATTATAGGGCATTGGATTTACTGTGGGGTGAAGGGCACAAACAGAATGTCTCTGGCCCAGTGCTAGGGTATCTCTCCACATAAAGCTGCACTCTCCACAATACAAGGTGGTCTCTCAACCATTACCTGCGCTCTCTAGCAGTATCCGGCTGTCTCTCAACCACTACCTGCGCTCTCTAGCAGTATCCGGCTGTCTCTCAACCACTACCTGCGCTCTCTAGCAGTATCCGGCTGTCTCTCAACCACTACCTGTGCTCTCTAGCAGTATCTGTCTGTCTCTCAACCACTACCTGTGCTCTCTAGCAGTATCCGGCTGTCTCTCAACCACTACCTGCGCTCTCCACCAGTATCAGGCTGACTCTTAGCACCAGTGTCTGCGCTTTACACCAGTACCAGGCTGTCTCAGCACCAGTACCTGCACTCTCCAGCAGTACCAGGCTATATCTCAGCACGAGTAACCACCCTCTCCACTAGTACCGGGCTGTCTTAGTACCACCCCCAGTATCAGTCTGTCTCTTAGCACAAGTACCTGCAGATTCCACTAGTACCTGGCTGTCTCTCAGAACCAGTACCTGCAGACTCCACTAGTACCTGGCTGTCTCTCAGAACCAGTACCTGCAGTCTCCACTGGTACCTGGCTGTCTCTCAGAACCAATAGCTGCAGTCTCCACTAGTACCTGGCTGTCTCTCAGAACCAGTACCTGCAATCTTCACCAGTACCTGCAGACTCCACTAGTACCTGGCTGTCTCTCAGAACCAGTACCTGCAGTCTCCACTGGTACCTGGCTGTCTCTCAGAACCAGTACCTGCAGTCTCCACTGGTACCTGGCTGTCTCTCAGAACCATTGCCTGCGCCCTCCACAGTACCTGGCTGTTTCAGCACCAGTACCTGCAGTCTCCACTAGTACAGGGCTGTCTCAGTACCGGTGGTCACCCCCAGGATCAGTCTGTCTCTCGGCACCGGTACCTGATGGCAGGCAGTGTGATGTCTCTCCCTGGCAGTGTCCGGCTATCTCTCTCCGGTATAGCCGGTCTCCCGGTTATAAGGTGCGGCCCCGGTCTCTCTACTGCTGCCCCCGCAGCGCCGCCCCCACACAGCGTTCCCGTTACTTAGCAACCGGCGGCCGCCGCTGAACGACGTCATGAGAGGAGGCGGAGGAAAGTATCGGGCAGATCGCTCCGCCACACTACACACCGCTCATGTATACATCTGCACCGCTCAGACAGCGGTCTGCACCGGGACTGCTCACTGTACAACCATTCCAGCCACTGATTAGGATACATTTTTGGGTGGTTGCTCCTGGTGGGCGGATCCGCCAGCGATAGATTAGTGGCCTGTAGGTGGCAGTAGAGGCGGAGTGCGCCGAACACTTACTAGGGTTGATGCTGAGCCCAAGAATTAGTTATGTAGTATATGACATTACATTCTGTATACCCAGTGTACACTGCTAGACCCTTATGTGACAAAGGAACTGCTCAGGCACATCTGATTGGTGGAGAGACGGCTTTCTAGTGTTATAGGGCTGGTCACATGGAGCACAATGGACAGGAGCTCCATGCTCCTAGAGTGGCCACATTCACACTCAGTATTTGAATGTGTTTGCACGGAGACGCTTGAAGTTGGGAACAGGAACCACGTGTTTCTGCACCGCTGGATTTAAGATATGTGCCAGTCTTAAAACATTCGACCTGTTGTGTTCTTCTTAGGGCTATCAGAGCACGCGCCCCGGGGCCTCCACCACTTACCTGTAAAGGGGCCCCCACCAATCAATGGATTATATCATTCGGGTGGTCACATGGTTGTCCGAATTGACCACTATATGTCATTGTTCTGGTGCGGGCACCTCAGTGACGTGACACACTGTGATGTCTGACTACTAGAAGTAGGAGGTCGCGCCATGAACAGGGGAGTGGGGAAATAAGTAAGCAAAGGTTATTGTTTTGATATTTTACTGGGGAGGGCTGTATGTATGTATTTCAGTTGGGGGGAGGGCTGTATATATATATATATATATATATATATATATATATATTGCTTTTATTGGTAGCCGGAACACAAGTAAAAGACAGGAAAGCAGTCCTTGTCACATTAGCAGTATACACGAAAAAAGAAGAAAACAGTGTAACAATAAGTCATATATGAATGATACATTACATATAATCACTTTAAGTATTACTCATAAGCGTTCGCATTCCAGCCTCCACCGCACTCCAGCCAATCTAATAGTGCTAAGCGGATAATATATGGGGGAGCCTTCAGACCGGGGGTAGGGGGGGTTAGCCAGGAAAGACTGGAGGAGAGGCCCCTCCAACGTCTCCAATGGATTGTCTGTAGCCAGTAGATTGTTGGAAGAGGATCTATGGTTGCCAGGTTTTATTGAACTTGGCATATGTGCCATGAAGAGAGGAAGTGAGGTCTTCCATGCGCATAATGTCATTGACCTTATTGATCTACATGGCTATTGTCAGAGGAGTGGTCCGCTTCCAAAGTATTGGGATGCAGGATCTGGTTGCCATTATTAGGAATCTTAGGAGGAGGAGAGGAGGATCTAGCCTTACTGAGTCTCCACAGACGTTGTAGGTCGTGCCAAAATGGGGTGAGAACCCGGGCTGCATATATATTTATTACTTGCAACATTTTCTTTATTGAAATTTTTGGATGTTTTAATCACACAAGATGGGACATTCCACTCTTCCATCTATCGGAAGTCCACAGCAACTAATTTGTTGTTTAGATGGGATAGCCATCACCCGTTCCCCTTACGGAAGGGCATCCCCAAGGGCCACTACATGCGGGCAAGCAGAAACTGTAGCTCTATGAGCGAGTTCCACACACAGGTGAACGATCTAAGGGCCAGATTCCTGGAACGGGGCTACCCGGATGGGATCCTGAGAGAAGCTTATCAAAGTAGCCTTAGGGCTAACCGCACTGATCTCTTACAGGGTTCATGTACAGTAAAAACAGAGGTGGACAATAAACTACGGATTGTAGCTACTTTCGATAATGGATCAAGGGAAGCCAAGGCTATCCTGAAAAAGCACTGGCCCATCTTAATGATGGACCATGATATTAGGGACCTTGTGGGGCTCATAACAACAATTATGTTTCGTAAAACACGCTCTATCAGGGATAGATTGGTGAAGAGCCACTTTGTGGCTCCCAAACCCCAAGGGACATGGCTGGAGAGACGACCCATCGGGAGTTTTAGGTGCGGTGGCTGTATCGCATGCCCATATATCCAGACAGGCAAAACATTCACAAGTAATGTTACAGGGAAGATCTACACTATCAGGGATTACATCTACTGCAAGAGTACTGGTGTCATCTATAAAGTTACCTGTGACTGTGTACTAGAGGATGTGGGTAAAACATACAGGGAGCTATGCAGAAGAGTAGGGGGACATCTAGGTGTTAGCCTACACCAGAGAGATAGACCACTGTCTAATCATGTTGCAATGTACCACAATGGTGATGCATCAGTACTGCGCTTCATGGGTATTGAGGTTTTCCCTCCTCCCATACGAGGGGGCAATTGGGATAGGACCATCCTTCAGAAGGAGGCGAGATGGATTTTTACCCTTAATACCACTCATCCTGGGGGTCCGAATGATCAATTGGTATATACACTCACCGGCCACTTTATTAGGTACACCTGTCCAACTGCTCGTTAACACTTAATTTCTAATCAGCCAATCACATGGCGGCAACTCAGTGCATTTAGGCATGTAGACATGGTCAAGACAATCTCCTGCAGTTCAAACCGAGCATCAGTATGGGGAAGAAAGGTGATTTGAGTGCCTTTGAACGTGGCATGGTTGTTGGTGCCAGAAGGGCTGAGTATTTCAGAAACTGCTGATCTACTGGGATTTTCACGCACAACCATCTCTAGGGTTTACAGAGAATGGTCCGAAAAAGAAAAACATCCAGTGAGCGGCAGTTCTGTGGGCGGAAATGCCTTGTTGATGCCAGAGATCAGAGGAGAATGGGCAGACTGGTTCGAGCTGATAGAAAGGCAACAGTGACTCAAATCACCACCCGTTACAACCAAGGTAGGCAGAAGAGCATCTCTGAATGTACAATACGTGGAACTTTGAGGCAGTTGGGCTACAGCAGCAGAAGACCACACCGGGTGCCACTCCTTTCAGCTAAAAACAGGAAACTGAGGCTACAATTTGCACAAGCTCATCGAAATTGGACAGTAGAAGATTGGAAAAACGTTGCCTGGTCTGATGAGTCTCGATTTCTGCTGCGACATTCGGATGGTAGGGTCAGAATTTGGCATCAACACCATGAAAGCATGGATCCATCCTCCTTGTATCAACGGTTCAGGCTGGTGGTGGTGGTGTCATGGTGTGGGGAATATTTTCTTGGCACTCTTTGGGCCCCTTAGTACAACGCCACAGCCTACCTGAGTATTGTTGCTGACCATGTCCATCCCTTTATGACCACAATGTACCCTGTAACATCTGATGGCTACTTTCAGCAGGATAATGCGCCATGTCATAAAGCTGGAATCATCTCAGACTGGTTTCTTGAACATGACAATGAGGTCACTGGACTCAAATGGCCTCCACAGTCACCAGATCTCAATCCAATAGAGCATCTTTGGAATGTGGTGGAACGGGAGATTCGCATCATGGATGTGCAGCCGACAAATCTGCGGCAACTGTGTGATGCCATCATGTCAATATGGACCAAAATCTCTGAGGAGCTTCCAGCACCTTGTTGTATCTATGCCACGAAGAATTGAGGCAGTTCTGAAGGCAAAAGGGGTTCTAACCCGTTACTAGCATGGTGTACCTAATAAAGTGGCCGGTGAGTGTATATATACACCTTTCCTCTAATGTCCTGCATGTTTGGCCTGCAGATAATGATAATATTTTTTATTAACCTGCATGCCACTGAGTGCTTAACCTATGCCTCTGGATGCATTACTTTAGACCGTGGCTGTAATGAAGCTTTATTGTTAATCCGTGTTCCCATAGCAGTACAAAATTTTTAAAATACACTGGGAAACAATTATAAAATATACCTGTTCCGACTTACATACATAGGACGAACCTAAAGAACTCATCTTGTACGTAACCTCAGGACTGCCTGTATCAGAGGTTGTGTGCTACCGGGCTAAGTACCGGGCCGGTTTCTGGATAAAATGCTCTATGCATCTGCTAAATTTCTTGAAAACTATGCAGGGAACATAACTTGATCATCATAGTATCATATACTTTGTATAGACAGATTCTGAAATAAGGACTAAGGCTGGCGCCACACGTAGCGCTTTGTCTGCGCTTGCAAACGCCTATGGAAACGCCTGCGTACGGGAACGAGCCGCCGGTGTTTCGCATTAAATTAACGCAAAACACCGGCGGCTCGTTCCTGATCGCAGGCGTTTCCATAGAAATGCCGATACGATCGGGCTGAGGCCCGCCCCGGTGGACGCGACTTTGTTTGCGTTTGCAAGCGCAGACAAAGTGCTACGTGTGGCGCCAGCCTAAGTCTTAGAGAGTCTTAGTCCTTTTAGCTCCACAAAAGTTGCTTCTTTTTGAGGATTTCTATACTTAAGTAGTTTATGCCAATGTAGGCAATTGCAATATAGGGTCATACAAATCATAGTAGAAATCAAGGAATACATGTCTATATGATTAAATACTCAGTACATTCCTAAAGACTACCCTATGGCCGGCGGCACACGTGCTGTTTTGTGCTGTTTTTAAGCAGTCCGTTAAAAAATGCATGCGTTTTTGACCGGTTTTACCAATTATCTTCACTAAAATGGGTCAAAAACGTAAGCAGTTTTCAAAAACGCATGCGTTTTTAATAGACTGCTTAAAAACGGCCCGAAAACGGGTTCAAAACGCCACATGTGCCGCCGGCCTATGAGACCAGTAGCTTAGGAGAAGTGAAGCTGCACACTTGCCTCATACATAGATGTACACTCACCGGCCACTTTATTAGGTACACCATGCTAGTAACGGGTTGGACCCCCTTTTGCCTTCAGAACTGCCTCAATTCTTCGTGGCATAGATTCAACAAGGTGCTGGAAGCATTCCTCAGAGATTTTGGTCCATATTGACATGATGGCATCACACAGTTGCCGCAGATTTGTCGGCTGCACATCCATGATGCGAATCTCCCTTTCCACCACATCCCAAAGATGCTCTATTGGATTGAGATCTGGTGACTGTGGAGGCCATTTGAGTCCAGTGACCTCATTGTCATGTTCAAGAAACCAGTCTGAGATGATTCCAGCTTTATGACATGGCGCATTATCCTGCTGAAAGTAGCCATCAGATGTTACAGGGTACATTGTGCTCATAAAGGGATGGACATGGTCAGCAACAATACTCAGGTAGGCTGTGGCGTTGTACCAAGGGGCCCAAAGAGTGCCAAGAAAATATTCCCCACCCCATGACACCCCCACCACCAGCCTGAACCGTTGATACAAGGCAGGATGGATCCATGCTTTCATGTTGTTGACCCTAAATTCTGACCCTACCATCCGAATGTCGCAGCAGAAATCGAGACTCATCAGACCAGGCAACGTTTTTCCAATCTTCTACTGTCCAATTTCGATGAGCTTGTGCAAATTGTAGCCTCAGTTTCCTGTTTTTAGCTGAAAGGAGTGGCACCCGGTGTGGTCTTCTGCTGCTGTAGCCCAACTGCCTCAAAGTTCCACGTATTGTACATTCAGAGATGCTCTTCTGCCTACCTTGGTTGTAACGGGTGGTGATTTGAGTCACTGTTGCCTTTCTATCAGCTCGAACCAGTCTGCCCATTCTCCTCTGACCTCTGGCATCAACAAGGCATTTCCGCCCACAGAACTGCCGCTCACTGGATGTTTTTTCTTTTTCGGACCATTCTCTGTAAACCCTAGAGATGGTTGTGCGTGAAAATCGCAGTAGATCAGCAGTTTCTGAAATACTCAGACCAGCCCTTCTGGCACCAACAACCATGCCACGTTCAAAGGCATCAAATCCCCTTTCTTCCCCATACTGATGCTCGGTTTGAACTGCAGGAGATTGTCTTGACCATGTCTACATGCCTAAATGCACTGAGTTGCTGCCATGTGATTGGCTGATTAGAAATTAAGTGTTAACGAGCAGTTGGACAGGTGTACCTAATAAAGTGGCTGGTGAGTGTATATCTTGTACATAGATGGTAACGACAAAAACCACTGGGATTAGGGTTTGGATTACGAACCAGCAGAAACTGACATGCGTTGTGTAAAAATATATTTATTACTGCAATAAATTAACACCTCTATATATTACACAGGAGAGAGAAATTCTAGAATGGGAATTTATCATATTGTATGATAAGAGGGACCCATATTATTTTGCCTTAAAAGGTGTCTAAAATCTTCTCTGAAAGCAACCATAATTGATAATCAGGCATTTTTAAAAGGCCACGAGTATTAGTGACGCTATTAGTAGCGCTACATGCACAAATGGCGATTACATTGCATTTTGAAATGCAACACAACGGCTGAGGTGAGGAGATTCGCTTAATAACATCGCTGGTAACATTTGCAATGTTAATGTGATGTAATTACTTGCCAACAACACCCCATCTTCATGTATAACTAAAAATACACAATTGTGTTTGGTACATGTATCCCGGACTGTGCACCGACTGGATTTCATTCACCAAACACCGTACATGGGATTCCAAGCATCATAGTTATATATGATGTAAGGAGTCCCTGCTTCCTCACACAACAAAAGCAGAACGTGATTACCATGTGGCACTGTTGTCCTGAAGTTTTGCAGTGGTTCCTTTGATCATATATAACTTATCATGCTTGGAGTCCTGACACAGTGTTTAGTCCGTGTATACCAGACCATGTGGTAGCTGGATTTTACTTTATAGTGTTTGTAGCCTTAGGGACAGCCTGGCAGTGGAGGATTCTGTAGATCAGCAGTGTCAGAGGAGTCTGGCTGACAATCCTTCTATACAATAGATGGAGAGTGCATAGATCTACTTAGGATGACGTGTCCTCTTATTCGTGTGCGTTCACACGTTCAGTTTTTCTGATGCAGTTTTTGATGTCCAAACCAGGAGTGGAGTGAAAAAGAAAGAGGGGGAGCAGCTTCTTCCAATTATTTGCTCTCACCCATTATGATCCACACCTGCTATTGTCTGAACTACATCGGAAAAACTAAACAGGAAATCAGGAAAATTAATTGCAGTTTTCTTAATGCCGCTGCCAAAAAATACACTAAATGGGTGCGTCACATACACACTGACACCTCCCAATCGAGCCGAGCTGCTGAGAGAGGTCCTAGAGGTGCCCGTTATGTCATATTGGTTTAGCTTCCAGCACCTCCCCAGTGGGTGATTTACTCCCATGTTAATCTGGTTATCTCCCTATACACATAGGTTCTGACGAAAAAAACTCAACTCTATCTAACCTCGGGCAACATCATAGACATTAAATGGTCTTCTGCCCTACAAAAATCATGGAAAGTCTAGAGTTCCCTCCCGGAAAAGAAAACTATTTGCTTCCTAACAACAGAGAGAAATGGTTACATTGCTTCGCTCCGGATGTACAGAGGTTATTGGGGAGTGACACTGTTATATCCAGTATACAAACTATAGCGTTATACAGTAGTTACATAATGACGTAACAAAAAATGCAGAAAAATGACATCTCAAGTCATACAAATATACAAAATGTATAAATAATAATAATTAACATGTAAACTATTCACATAACTTTGGCCACATGGTAGTATTGTATTACACGTGTAGTCGTACAGTATATATTATGTGTTCACCATGTTTGGCTCCTTGGCTGACATAATGGTCATGGGCCCAAACTAGAGCCTTGTCGGCCACCTACTACGAACATATTGTAATTTACTACTAGTGCCGGCCTTTACTTCCGTACATTCAAGTAGTGGTAGCGAGACTTATTTTCTATGATCAACATTTACAGAATTCAGGGCAAGATTCTAGAATTCCTGTTGGGTTAGATATGATATATGGGCAGCACTGGTTGGGCGGCGAGGTCTATGTTTGTGGACTGTTCTGTCTCGGCAGAGTCTTTTAGCTTGGGCTCCAGTATGGATTTGTGTTGTGTATGGGAGCGCTGCTGACAGGTCCTCGTATCTTGTGTTTCATAGCATGGATTTACCCGACCGTGAGCCAACTGGAAGAAAAGACTGCTGTCTGTGCCAGAGTGATGGGCCACTAAATCTGTGAGGCTCGCAAATTCAGGCGGGAGATGCTGAGGGGAGAAAACATTGAGGTCAGTAGTTATAATCATCAAGGCTCTGGGTTATTTAAACTGACGTTCTATGGATAATCTACCTCAATATAGTACGAGGCCTGTGGCGTAGTGTAGATCTTGTATGGGATGACCCCACATTTGGTGCTCATATACAGGGTAAATTGACCCCCACACTCCGGGTCTGATCGAATTAGGAACGCTCCCATACGGTCATTCTTCAGGAGATTGATAGATTGGTCCCTACAATAAGTACAGAAGAACATTGTTACAGACTGAATACACAGGGAACAAAAAGGAGGCATCTTGTCCTACATACTGTATCAGAAACAGGAGTGATCGGCAAATGTGGTTAATTTTTCTTCATCTAGTGATGGTCTAATAGTAGATGTTTACATAAAATTAAACAATTATAACTCCTATATTGTTACTATAATATTAATAATAATACTCATTAATCTGTTTCTTCACCTCTCAACCCCAGCACAGGACCACACAGTATCCTGCAAATCCTCCAGCTTCTCCGAGAGCTCAGCCACGACACACTCCGATCCATCTAGAAAACAAAACCAATATACCGTATATACTCGTGTATAAGCCGAGTTTTTCAGCACAAAAAATGTGCTGAAAAACCTCACCTCGGCTTATACATGAGTCAATAAAAAAAATAAACGTACATACTCACCTTCCGGTGCCCCCGATGCTCGTCACGGCTCCCGATCCTCGGCGAAGCTCCTCTTCTGCCGCATCATAGTGTGTGCCGGCCGGCAGATTGCATGGCCCGAAGCATCGCAGAGAAGACAGAAGAGGCGCTGCACCGAACATCGGGACAACGCGAAGGTGAGTATGTAAGATTGTTTTCTTTAAGTGCAGGGCAAACTGGGGGATGGCTACTAAAGGGGGCTGTCTGTATACTACAGGGGAATAGCTGTATACTACAGGGGGTTGGCTGCATACTACTGGGGGCTGGCTGGCTGTATACTACATGGGGCTGCTTGGCTGTATACTAGTAGGGACTGGCTGGCTGTATACTACTGGGGACTGGTTGTATACTACAGGGGGCTGGCTGTATACTACTGGGAGCTGGCTGTATACTACAGAGAGCTGGCTGTATACTACAGGGGGCTGGCTATGTACTACTGGGGGCTGGCTGGCTATATACTACTGTGGGCTTGCTGGCTATATACTGGGGGGCTTTGACCAATTCATTTCCCACCCTTGGCTTATACTCAAGTCAATAGGTTTTCCCAGTTTTTGGTGGTAAAATTAGGGGCCTCTGCTTATACCCGGGTCAGCTTATACTTGAGTATATACGGTAATACTGGTACATGCGACTGCTCCAGTGACAGGGCTGTGGACAGCAGAGGCTATTTTTGGCACAGTTGTTGGAATGCAGCATTAAGGCTCCATTCACACTCGCATCAGAATTGTGGTCCTATAGCAGCTAATTCCGAATTTCTTTAGGGTTCTGTATCTATAGAATTTCTTTTTATTATGGCTATGTATTACATATAGGTTCATTTAAGACCCTACTTCACATTCATGTTAGATGAAATCTACCATCAAAGTTCCAGGGACACTTACTCATATAACCAGGCACCACGAATGTGGTAATCTTCTTAAATTTGTTATCCATGGCCTCCTTCCTTCTAAACTGTTAAAATTATGCTAATGAGCCAGAGGGACTCCTGGGGGTGTTACCAGAGCCCCTCAGTACTGTAGCTTCACAGGTTGTTATACTGTGCAAGAATCACTTCCACCCTCCCACTGTGTGCTAAAACTCCCTGCTGCCGTGAGATTACATAAGGCAGAGGGAGGAGAAAAGTGCTGAAGGAAGCAAGGGGGAGGGTGTGACAGTGTTATAACCTGTGAAGCTACAGCACACCCCAAGAGCTCTTCTGCCTTCTTCTTCTTCTTTAGCTTACTGGTAAAAGTTGCTTTTAGGAGGAAGGAGGCCATGGATAACAAATATAAGAAGATTACCACATTGTGTCCCTGTGTTTATCATGATGGATTTTGATGGGGCATTTCCTTTAATGAGATGGGTAGAACATACCTTTTCCTCCTCTTTTTTGAGCATCAGGCTCATTTTTTGGGCAGCGATAGGCCCCAGAGCGGATGACTTTGCTGCGGATGGCCTTCTTACGGACCAGAGTAGGGGAACAATGAGACTCCACCGATGAGCTTCTCGGCACAATGCTTAGAGCGTCAGTCTGAGGAAGAAAACTTTCTGATTATGAAAGAGGAACACTTTTATAAAAGAAATATTGAAATAAAAGGTATTGATTCTAAAATGGTTTGTGACAGTGCCTTTTAGCTGCAGCCACGTGTCAGTCTCCCAGTTGTTTGGCCAAAATTAGTATAAATTGGGCCAAAGTGCTAAAACATACGGTCCAGAGCTGACCACAGGATAAATGGTGCAAGAAATCCCTGCTTCCCCAGCTTAACAGCAGCACTGATACTGTACAGCGTTGACATTCCTGTTTAACAGGGATTCCTTGCATCAAAGATCAATATGATGTAAGGAATATCTTCCCTTAAGTGTGGACAGCCTGGGAAACAGGATTCTGCATGGTCTGTGATCACAGGCTGATCATAGTCTGAGAAGTAGCTTTCCTTCCCTTTAGGGAAACTAATGGAATTTGGAAATGTTTCAGTATCCTAGGGTCTTACTTGGTCGCTTCCATTCTTCACCTCTGCAGTGACTGACAGCCTTTTAAAGGACACCAAGGCTTTCACATTCTGAGACACTTCTCCAGGGTCAAGTGGCTCCCTCGCCATTACACCCCTTATGCCCTGTCTCTGCGGCTTGCACGCTGTAGACTTCTGTTCACCAACCTCGGGGTGTATCGCCAGGTACAGTAGCTGGAAGGAGCGGCACAGCAGCAGGTTCAGCACTTGGGCCTGTGCAGGAGGAAGACAATGTTACTGGTCTGATGGAATTTATGTACATTATTGTGCAAAGGTTTTACACTTTCCTGAAGCAGAACGACATAAACATTAGACGTGTTCACAGAAAAGTGCAACATTTAATGTGACCATTTCCTAACAATTAGAAACAGATTTTGATGGAACTCTGCAGGGAGGTTGTTCCCAGTATGTTGGGGCACATTTACTTACCCAGTCCCTGCGCGATCCCCGATCCAGACTGTCCGACGAGGATGAACTCTGCCGCAATTCATGAAGATCATGCGCCTGATTTCCTGCATGTGTCACTTCCCCGATCAGGTCCGCCAGAGTTCACCTTCTTCTTCCTGGTGCATGTAAGTGTTTGGCTTGTGACACAAATTTAAATGTGAAATCCCGCGCATAGTCCGAATACGTCAGATCGTCCAACGGCCGCCCGTTTTCCCTGGCGCAATCCCCGAAAAGTCGGGAAACCAATGAAAATTCCGCCGCAGAACCCTTAGTAAATAAGCCCCTTTGTGAAACTGAACACCTCTCTTATGTGGATGTACACTCACCGGCCACTTTATTAGGTACACCTGTCCAACTCCTCGTTAACACTTAATTTCTAATCAGTCAATCACATGGCAGCAACTCAATGCATTTAGGCATGTAGACATGGTCAAGACAATCTCTTGCAGTTCAAACCGAGCATCAGTATGGGGAAGAAAGGTGATTTGATGCCTTTGAACGTGGCATGGTTGTTGGTGCCAGAAGGGCTGGTCTGAGTATTTCAGAAACTGCTGATCTACTGGGATTTTCACGCACAACCATCTCTAGGGTTTACAGACAATGGTCCGAAAAAGAAAAAACATCCAGTGAGCGGCAGTTCTGTGGGCGGAAATGCCTTGTTGATGCCAGAGGTCAGAGGAGAATGGGCAGACTGGTTCGAGCTGATAGAAAGGCAACAGTGCCTCAAATTGCCACCCGTGACAACCAAGGTAGGCAGAAGAGCATCTCTGAACGCACAGTACTTTGAGGCAGATGGGCTACAGCAGCAGAAGACCACACCGGGTGCCACTCCTTTCAGCTAAGAACGGGAAACTGAGGCTACAATTTGCAGAGGCTCATCGAAATTGGACAGTAGAAGATTGGAAAAACGTTGCCTGGTCTGATGAGTCTTGATTTCTGCTGCGACATTCGGATGGTAGGGTCAGAATTTGGCGTCAACAACATGAAAGCATGGATCCATCCTGCCCTGTATCAACGGTTCAGGCTGGTGGTGGTGGTGTCATGGTGTGGGGAATATTTTCTTGGCACTCTTTGGGCCCCTTGGTACAACGCCACAGCCTACCTGAGTATTGTTGCTGACCATGTCCATCCCTTTATGAGCACAATGTACCCTGTAACATCTGATGGCTATTTTCAGCAGGATAATGCGCCATGTCATAAAGCTGGAATCATCTCAGACTGGTTTCTTGAACATGACAATGAGGTCACTGTAGTCAAATGGCCTCCACAGTCACCAGATCTCAATCCAATAGAGCATCTTTGGGATGTGGTGGAACGGGAGATTCTCATCATGGATGTGCAGCCGACAAATCTGCGGCAACTGTGTGATGCCATCATGTCAATATGGACCAAAATCTCTGAGGAGCTTCCAGCACCTTGTTGTATCTATGCCACGAAGAATTGAGGCAGTTCTGAAGGCAAAAGGGGGTCCAACCCGTTACTAGCATGGTGTACCTAATAAAGTGGCCGGTGAGTGTAGGTTTGCTCCAATCCTTGGGTCTTCTCTTTTAATAAGATCAGGACTCTGTGGGGATCATATCATCATTTTCAGCCCTTGTGCTTCTTTATGCAGTTTGTTTTGTTTTTTCTACATTTCTATTTTGTAAAGTATTTTTGCTTTGCAATATATTTTATTTTACTGGACAAGACATTCCCCGAAAATAAGACCTAGTACAATTTTGTTCAGGCTTAGAAATACAAGGCCTCCCCTGAAAATAAAACCTAGCGGCAGTCATTGCAGCAGCTCCCCCCACGTAATACATTAGTATTAGTAAATCTTTTAGATGCTGCAGAAGGTTGTGACATGGGGAAGAATTCATGGAAGTAAATCACTGGCTGATGTGCTGCAAATGTGATCCCAGCAGCTCCCAGGATAAGAAGGGTCATTTATGGAAAGTGCTTTTACCCAAACATGAGAGATCGGGGCCAATGATTCTAATAGAAATGGAGTCACAAGAAATACAGCCTGAAATTCAGAGTTTGGAGAGTCATACGGATGTTAGAGAAGTTGATTTTTTGTTCAACGATAAATGTAAATTCTTGTTGATGAAAAAATAAGACATCCCATGAAAATAAGACCTAGTGCCTCTTAAGGAGCAAAAATTAATATAAGAAACTGTCTTATTTTCGAGGAAACAGGGTATTGTGTGCAGAAAAAACAATTCGAATCAATGAATAAAATCATCCATGTCCTGCGTTGTGCATGTGCGTTACCTCGCTGGGCTGACTGCCGACATACAGGTGGCAGAAGAGCTGATTTGTTTGGCCTTGTGGGTTACGTGACACAAAGGCAAATTGACTGTCCTCCAGCCGGCACGTGGTGTACTGGATCCTACGGAGAGCATGAGCCATTAGCAGCGTCTACATGTAGGAATATGATGAGAAAGGATGGACATTAATATGACTTTTCCTTGTTCACATGGTCTCCACATGAAAAGTCTAAGGGACTGATAACAGCCTATAATATAACTTTATTTACCTCTCCATCAGCATCGTACATCTTCACACCCTGAAGGCAGAACTTCAAGATCACAGGTCTTCGTCTGCCGCAGTCCTGTGGACATAAGCTCTTGTTACAAATAATGGAGTGACTGGGGATCATGTCTTAAGTACAATTTAGGATGTACAGGAAATCTACCACCATAATCAAACCTGATAAACCAGGGACACTTACTCATAGATCCAGGCACCTGGATATTTGTTATCCATGGCCTCCTTCCTTCTAAAATCATCATAATGTAATTATGCTAATGAGGCAGAAGGGGCTGTATGGGTGGTACCAGAGCCCCTTTGCACTGCAGCTTCACAGGCTGTAAAGCTGCCCCCCCTGCTAACTTTTTAAATATGCCAATGTGCCTGAAAAGCTTTGCAACTTTACCTGAGCTCCTCTGTTCTCCGTCTTCACTGGCTGTTACACTTTCTCATTCTCCTTCAGCACTTCGCCCTCCCACTGTGCTGCTGTGAGATTACAGGGGAAGTACAGAGGGAGCAGGGGGAAGGTAAGTGTGACAGTCCGCGAGATAACAGCACAGGGGGGCTCTGGTAAAACCCTTCTGTCTTATTAGCATAATTTAAAATTTTTATAATATAAGAAGATTACCGCAGTTATGGTGCCCCTGGTTGATCATGCTTTATTTGAGGGTAGATTTCCTTTAAAAAGTAAGTATCATTTGAGATGGTTTTCAATATCTTGGGGGGGATTGGTGTGAATGTTTTTCTAATATACTTCATTAAAAAAGTTTGCTTAGTTTGCAAAGTTCCCCCTCAATAATATTTTTATCTCGGTTGATATGTCAGATGTTTTGAGGATTGGTTCTACCTATATATTTGTACAGTGTGAGAGACTGTATGAAACCATGTGTACACATGTGATGTAAGTGAATATTTAAAGCTGTTTCAAATAGGGTTCATCAAATCTACTACTGACCTTCAGGACACGCATCTGTTCCTCTATGATCCACACTCTTCGCTTTGAGTCGGTTTCCTTTACTGCAAATGAGCCGACATACTGATGGAAAAATTAAAAGGGTATTCCAGGAATCAGTATAATTCATATATAAATGGGTCCTTAAAATATAAGCTTATATGTAATTAGTTGTTATTTAAAATTTTGCTCCCGTTAGGAGAAAAATGCTGGTGACATAGACTGTAATGAAGAATTAAAATTCTACTGGTCCTTTAATCAGTCCGTTAATTTCCTCCACGCGGTCCTTTGCAGAGCATACACAGGACAGAAGATGGCCGCTGGTCACATGTCCACATCACATGTCCTGGGCAGGTCATGTGATCACCACTATGTTTGGCTGTAGTCGGTTGGTTGCAGTGCCTCCAGTATGGCTGTGTTTTGGTGATGGCAGTTACACATCATTACTATGGTAACAGAGCAAGAAAGTCTGTTATATCATCACTGGGAGCAGAGCATAAGAGGGAGGAGGAGTTACTGAGAACTAAAGGATCTTGGGACTTGTAGTTTCAAGTGACGGCCATCTTGGTGATAACTTTAGGGAGGCCATAAAATTTTGTGAATCATAAAATAAAACTATTTAAGCTCCATTGTGTGACTAATGACATTTGTTACATTAATTTATTTATAGCATTATGGGGTTTTCTATCAGACATTCATATTCCCGGAATACCCCTTTAAGGTCAGGTCAGAAACTAAGGATCTGTACAAGATTGTGATGTTATAAATGTACATATTTATTCAAGGAGCAGAATATCTGGAGTATAATACGTGATTTAACTATCCGCACAGTATAATTAACATAAGGATGTAGCTCAGTATCAGTGACTGCACCATCAGAATAGTGAGTGCAGCTCTGGAGTATAATACAGGATGTAACTCAGGATCAGTACAGGATAAGTAATGTCATGTATGTACACAGTGACTACACCAGCAGCAGAATAGTGAGTGCAGCTCTGGAGTATAATACAGGATGTAACTCAGGATCAGTACAGGATAAGTAATGTCATGTATGTACACAGTGACTGCGCCAGCAGCAGAATAGTGAGTGCAGCTCTGGAGTATAATACAGGATGTAACTCAGGATCAGTACAGGATAAGTAATGTCATGTATATACACAGTGACTGCACCAGCAGCAGAATAGTGAGTGCAGCTCTGGAGTATAATACAGGAGGTAACTCAGAATCAGTACAGGATAAGTAATGTCATGTATGTACACAGTGACTGCACCATCAGCAGAATAGTGAGTGCAGCTCTGGAGTATAATACAGGATGTAACTCAGGATAAGTACAGGATAAGTAATGTCATGTATGTACACAGTGACTGCACCACCAGAATAGTGAGTGCAGCTCTGGGGTATAATACAGGATGTAACTCAGGATCAGTACAGGATAAGTCATGTCATGTATGTACACAGTGACTGCACCAGCAGCAGAATAGTGAGGGCATCTCTGGAGTATAATACAGGATGTAACTCAGGGTCAGTACAGGATAAGTAATGTTATGTATGTACACAGTGACTGCACCAGCAGCAGAATAGTGAGTGCAGCTCTGGAGTATAATACAGGATATAACTCAGGATCAGTACAGGATAAGTAATGTCATGTATGTACACAGTGACTGCACCAGCAGCAGAATAGTGAGTGCAGCTCTGGAGTATAATACAGGATATAACTCAGGATCAGTACAGTGTCATGTGTCGTTTGGACTTAAGATGAATCAGGATAGTGAATGAAAAATATGAAAAATAGTTTACAGTGGAATGTATCTTGAAGGGTGACTTAACTGAAAACGCAATGTGACAAGGTTGGTGTGAAAAAATTCTGCTTAAGGGGACAGGCCATTTATCTTGATAAGTGAGTCTGCTTGAGAAGCCAAGGGCGCTGTCACACATTCATGGTTTGTTCTTGGTGCGTTGTTGCATGTTTATCATGCATTTAACTGGTTTTAATCTCCCATTTCTGGAAGTGTAAGCAGCTGTATTAACATTTTCACAGCTGCTTACACTTCCAGAAATTAAGAAAGGAGGATTCACACCAGCCAAACACATGGTAAACATGCATTTTCACAATGCACGCAATGCCCAGGTCCCGGCCCAGGCGTCCTATACATTTGTGTGGAAAGAGCATTATACAGACAGTCATGTAACTGCAGTGTTACTGTTTTACTCCTACTGCAGGAACAATCTTTTGTCTTCTTGCATAGTACACATTACAACCTGGTCTCAAATTCCCTAATAGATCAGTGTGTTATTAGGTTGTTTCTCAAGGGAAAGGTCACTGATTTCAATCAAGGAGCAGCCATTCATAGTGGTCTCTCAGGCAAGAGTTGGGCATTGTGACAAAATATTGCTATCAACAAGTGGCCTCATCACAAGGTCTACAAGTTGTGGCTCGACAAACCTGGCAGTGGAGGAGTCACGTATACATTGTAATAATGAGATCACAGAGATCCATGCAAGCACAATGATAGTATCAATATTACAAGTCTATAGATTGGGCTCTCATGGGTACAATTGGGTCTGGAAGAAGGATGGAGGAAGTTTTATGAGGGTTGTTTCATAGCCAAAGGCAATGAATACTTGACCAGCATTGATGGTGGCATTACTGCTGCACTAAATGTGAGTGTCCCAAAAGACGAGTTACTTTATACACTTGTGTTCTATAGGCAGGAAAAGGACAACAATGACCTAAAGCTTATGTTGAGCTTGGAGAAGAAATAATTCAAAGATAATGAAGATTCTAAATTGGCCATCACAGTCCCATGACCTCAACACAATCCAACACTTGTTGGTAGAAAAGAATGAAAAAATTCAAAGTTGAACATTACGCACTAACATTGGAACGTATAGAAGAGACCCGGAGTCAGATTTTTGTCAAGACATGGTTGAATTTGATGGAGAGAATGACCAGAAGGATTCAGACAGTGTTGTCTGATTTACAAAGGTGGATTTATAAATTAATTCAAATTGGCTTTGGAAAAGTCTTCAAGTTCCTCCAACTGCATTTTATTGCACCGCCTCAGTTGAGTTGGGTTTGATTCATATCAGGTACCATGTGGTTGGATTTTTGGATTCTCCCACTGATGACATGGATAGTGATGGCCACACAGACCTGACTAAATGGACATTTTACACTATAAAAATGCTGTAGATCACTTGGTAATCTAAAGTATATTAATCACTAAAAAAAAGTATCTGGTATTTTCTAATACTTTTTTGTAAAGGAGAAGCAACAAAAGAAGACATGGTACTATGTAATGGGATTGAGGAGCCTGGCTTAGGTATAAAGTAAAAATCTACCTGGCACCAAATACTTTCTTGCAGTGGAAAAACATCAAAAGTAGCTAAAGAACTGACCTGACTGTGCAAGCCAAGTGATAGCATCTTCCCTGTAAACGTACATGATGCTTTCATTGTGCACATCCCAGGTAATATATACAGTCTTCCACTTATCTCCCCGGAACCAAATTATGTAATAATCCTCAGGAATTCAAGTTGGACCTCTTTGACACAAGCTGAAAAAACAAAGGGTCTTTTACATTTATGTTCAGACAACAGTAGTCAGTGCACAACCTTGAGGGACCATCTTTTCTACCTTATGAAGAAGGAATTCACACCAGCAGGGGAGTAGACTTCCGCATAACACCCCTCTCTCAGTTCTGATCTCTTATGCTAAATTGTCCTTAATATGACCACACAACCCAATATACAAGCTATTTCGCCACCATTGAGGAGAGCATCCGCAGCTGAACGGGTACCACCTGGTGCTAGCCAGTGCTATACTGTTCTACCCTGACTAATGTAACTTCAGCAGCAGGGTAAAAATGTGTATCATGCCACAGTTACCCTTTCAGATCACATCTATTGAGAACACAGATGAAATACATTGTACCGATGAATGAAACCCCAGCGTCAGCCCCAATGAGTGTAGTAAGAATGTCATCTGCCACCAGACCAACCAGCTAGGCCTCAGCATCCACATTCCCTGTTAGGCCCTGGCAGGCATATTGCACCATGACCTAAAGAAACTGCTATGCACTGTTACACACCTTACTCTAGATAATGGACATTTTTATGTTGTGCTTAAACTGGAACAGGAATATTGTGACAACTAAACAAAGGTTCGAAATCTATGGAATTTCCTGCTATTGACCCTTTAACCCTTCTACAAGGAGTCCCCCAGTAGTTGTCCCTGCAGTGATTGCAATTTGCCAATGGAAGCACAAATGATATGAATACATTTGCATTTGAAAATGACCCTTTCCGCGTCCATACACCAGGCTGTGCCAAACTAAGGGACTCTCCAGAGAAGTGTCCAAGGTAAGTGTAGTCATGAATCAGGAAGGAAACAGGAAGGAAAGTAACTCCATCTTGAAGCAGGGGATGCGTAACAATTATGGATATAAACTTGTATTATAGAGATATTTATTCCAGGAAGGATGATGATCATTATGGTTGTGATCTGCCATTTTTACCAACTACCATCTTTTTAGCTTCTGTATTACAATGTGTATCATTACACATGATGCTGGTTAGAGAAATAACCTTCTGCTGTATACACACCACATGTAGCGAGCCTAGTGCAGGTTAGAGCCTGTTACCTTTCTGACTATATTCTGATCTTTCCTTTCTACAATTTTAGGGAGATCATTTCTTGTGAACACATCAGTTTCCAAGAGACAATGCCCTCTGGAGCTGTGGTGCCGGTCTTTGGGGAGAAGGTTATGACACACTAGTCTACTCCAGGGGACTTCATCCTAGCAACCTCCTGTGATTATCAGGTGTGTTAGCAATATGAATATATATATATATCTATAGAGAGCGAATGTGTGTATTGTATAGACAAAACATTAGTACAGACCTCTGTAAACTTGGTTATGACCCGCTCCTTCTGACATCCGCCGCCGGATGACTCTTGACAAGTCTTCTCCATGTCTCAATCTGTTAGTTGTTCTGTAAGGAACAAGAACAGTAAAATTTTAGGAACTAATATTTTAAATGTCCATTTTTTTCTGCCGATCGCAGCCAATCTTTTCCCCTGCAAATCAGTGAATGCCCCACATTGCTGCTGGGATGTACAATCTGAACTATGCTATGTATCCTATATGGTGGTGTGTATAGGCGATGCAGGGTTTGCAAGTCCAAATGTGTCTCTGTACTTCTATAATCAAAGTCTAACCTTTACAAATTCACCCAAGAAGATGTGATGGATGGACAGTTTTCACAGTGACTTCTCCATCCATTCATCCCCGCTGCTGTTCCCAAAGCTCTGGTGTGTGATGTAGTGTCTGAGTGCAGCTATAATGAGCTGTCCATCAGATTAGCTGTGCGGATTACTCATGATTACATCCAGGTTAGCCGTGTCTGTAGTGACGTACACCCTGCAGAAGGGCCCATCCTCAGATAAGATCCTGCATGTCTTGTCGCCCACTCACATAGAGATGAGACTTTTCACACATTGTTTAAGAGATTACAGCAGCGTCCAAGATTCTGTATGGAAAGGAGTGTTTCTGGCTCTGCGCCTTCCAGATTGCTGGTCCTAGAATTAGGGGTTGTGGATCTGAGGGACGTCATACTGGGCAATCGTCAGATTAGGGTCACTTTTTATTCTGCAGAAATCAAGAAATGGAGCAATGCTGTGTCTAGTGATCACATATAAAGTATATACCGCACACTCCTAACTATATCATATATCCTTAAGCACTGGAAACAGTGTATATATATATATATATATATATATATATATATATACATATTAAAAAAAAAAAAAATTATATATATATATATATATATATATATACAGTGAATTCTCTCCAGCTGCTATCAGTACAGACATGTGGAGCACATTTCACCGCCTTGTGGGGAAATTCCTGTCCAGGAACAATCTAGATTGTAGCGCATAACTTTATGAGGCCTGTTCAGAAAGTTATAAGGGTTGTAATAACTTGTAACCAGGAACTCCATCCTGTCCATAAGAAAACATAGGATGACGGCAAGGAGTGTGAAGTTTCCATTGGGTTATTTATATACTATGCAGCTTCACCTGATCTAAAATTGTGTCCAATTGGCTGAGGGACACATTTCTTGTCTATTTAATTCCATTACAGTTTCTTAATACCGTTATATATCTCATTTTTTCTGGATGCTTTACATTAGCCCCAGGCTGCAATGATCACCTGTAAGGTGTCTATAATGAAGTTTTACTGACTCTAAATCGTCACCGGGACAAAAAAAAAAAAAGATTTTGTCTCGAGCTACAATTATAAAATATATAAGTTCAAACTTACATACAGATTCAACTTAAGAACCTATCTTGTACGTCAGTGGTCCTCAACCATTTTGTATTCGGGGACCGTCTGCACCCAAAATTTGTGCCCAGCAAATACCCCAGATTAAAAAGAGAAGAGAGAAAGGCAATACAGGCGCCACATGTGTGAAAGTAGTTTCTGACTTAAGTGAAGGAATACAATTAGTAATCTGCTCACCTTCTATGGTTGTATAGTCAGTACAACACGTGAAGTAGCTTTAATATTGGGGTGGTTTAGGCAGCCGTCCTGGATTCCTTCTGGCAAAGAGATTTGCCGGAGAGCAGGGTAAAACACTATATGGCGATATTCCAGGCTACCTTCTGCGCCAATCACTCAGAATTGTTCCTTTTTATAACCAAATGTCTTTACCGGGCTCTTCTTCACTTGTATAGAGCCCATATGTAACTGAAGAAGACCCCGGTTCGGGCTTGAAATGCGTATTACCAATTTGTGAATAAAGACATTTGATTATAAAAAGGAATAATTGGCGCCAAAGATAGCCTGGAATATCGCCATATAGTGTTTACCCAGCAAATACCCCATATATAGCCCCAACCCATATAATGTGTCATTTCCTGCAGCCCCCGATCCAAAATGACCCTTTTTCTGTAGCCCCCCTTTAAGGTGACCTATTTCCTTTTCTGTAGCCCCTCTTCATGGTGCTCTCTTTTATGTAACCCCCTCCTATTACTGTATCCTCCCTTTATAGTTCCCCCTTTTATGTACCCTCTCCAGATAGTGCTCCTTTTCCTGTATCCCTCTTCTCATACCACATATACTCGAGTATAAGTCTACCTGAGTAAAATTCATTTTTAGCCCTAAAAATTACCCAATCACATGTAATAAAAGGAAATGCACAACACAACATTGGTAAATATCTCACATGTGAATGAAGGCCACCGCTCCGGCATTTGTGAACATTCAGTTTTCAGGGTGGCTTCCTAAATCGATGATGCAAAGTGGATGAGGCAAAGTAAAAGAATTGCTTTTTTTTTTTAATGGGCAAGGTTACTGCTCAACATGTCCAGTCTAAAGGGAACCTGACACATTTTCACATACACAGTTAAGGGCAGGCACCCATAGAGCCCTATTAACTTATTTACACCCTTCTTTTAGCTAAAAATGGTTTACATTACACCCCCCCCCCCAAAAAAAATCAACTTTATAATCTTACCTGGAATACAGTCAGACATACAGTTAGTAGATAATAGGGCTCTATGGGAACCTGTCATAAATTGTATTTTTGAAAAATGTGGTGACAGAGCAGTGTCATATATGTGGGTATAAACTACTGTCTGGGCAAATGTTCAGAGAAGGGGCACTTGTGCAATGTTAAGCACAGATCTAGACCCATTGGTTTTTGGAAACAACATACCGTATATACTCATGTATAAGCAGAGTTTTTCAGCACAAAAAATGTGCTTTAAAACCTCACCTCAGCATAAACATGACACCCTCTGGTGTCCCAGATGTTTGTTGCGGCTCCCGGCGGCACCCTATGTCTCCTCTTCTATCTTCTCTAGCCGGCAGAGTCTCGTCCATTAAATCTGCCGGTCGTCACACACTATGATGCGCCGGTGTCGCCACTGATGACCTCATCAGATAGAAGCCGCGACGAGCATCGGGGACACCGGAGTGTGAGTATTAAGTTGTTTTTGTTTTCCTGTATATTACATGGGGCCAGGCTGTATGCTACACCCTCAGCTTATACTCGAGTCAATAGGTTTTCCCAGTTTTCTGTGGTAAAATTAGGGGTCTCTGCTTATACTCAAGTATATACGGTAAGATATAAAAGAAAACCAAATGGTGTACTGAACGTTATTATTCAGATGTATTGCATATATCGGTTATGTAGTTATAGATAGGATGGCAAAAACTGAATGTGTACGCTGTGTGGAGTACATTGTGCACACAAAATCTTGTACTGCTTTTCTCTAGCTTTTAAGATGCATTAACTCTTCTCTCCTGTAAACTCTAAACCTGGGAAATCCTGTTGCAATTTTGTTGCACTGTTGAATCTATACTTTTTTTTTTCTTTTTCTGGATGAGAAGCCTTTTTTCATCAGCCCATTGTGTGGTGTCCAGAACAAAATTTTATTTTTATATTCTGAGAGGTTTAAAAAAATTGAAAACCATAAAATAACTTTATATGGGTCTGTACGACAAGGGGAATACTGTTGCATATAATATATATACATACACAAACCCATTTTTGGTATAGCATTATTACACTGGCTATAAAGCAGTATTTTTTTGTTGGTACCAGGACTGTTTTGCAATGTATTCCTTTTTTTGATGAAACACTGATGACTATTGGATTTTCATCAGTTCCTCAAGTGAGTGAAGAGAATGTATGACATGTCACCTACAGAGCAGAACAACAACAACACTTACTAGCAGAATCTAGTCTTTTATTGTAGCAAACAGCAGAATACCCATTGGTTCACTTTGTCTATCCTCACCCAAATCTTTACAAAATGGCAAACATTAAAATAAAGACACAATTGGTTTAAAAATAAGAAAAAAAAGTTGGATTTCTGTACAACATGCTATATCTAATCACTTGCATGTAGACCTACAGATGCCAATAGCTCAGTGTGAGGACGATGGACCAGGTATGTCTGGTGGAAGCCTTATTCCAGGCAATGTATTGCAGGAGGTCACAGCCATCTGCTCCTCAGTTACAACATGCCCGATCTCCGCTGCAGCGGACAGAGACATAAGGAAGACGGGTCAGAGGCAGGCCTCTCATCCCTGGCCCATCATAGACTCGCTAATGGCTGATCTGATGGTGGAAGGGCTCAGATTTATCTGTATCCTACACAGCTAAATGTCAGCACCATCAAAATTATTTTTTTTTTTTGTTATTTTTCTCTCTGGAGAGCAACTAACGGATTCCTTATCAAGCTCCCAGTAACATTATTCTCTACTGAATAAAACAAAAACAGGAATTCCTGCAGAAAAGGGGGCGTTCATAAATAGTAAAACAAATGGTTAAACATTGACATTGATCTTTTTGTTTTAAGCATTTACACAACCAAGAAACCGTCTGGGAATTAAGGAAACTGAAATGGACCATTTGCTGGTTTCAGTCATAGGACAACACTGGAGTAAGGAGGGGCGGGGGGTGCACAGCGGCTACTGCTATACCAAAATAAAACTGATGTGTGAATGCTGCACCATCTCTGAAATCAAACAGGGAGTGGGAGGGGGAGAAAGGAGAAAAATAAGAAACAACTTTAGACAAGTTGTTTTTCCTGGAAATAAACCACTGGAACGGTTTCTCTTTCTCCTGGCTGTTGTCTTGAGGTGCCCCGTTTCTGCGCTCCGGCTTACTTTCTAGACCTCAGCGACTTCCTCGGGCTGGCCTTGCCTTTTGCTGCAGGCTTTACCGCTTTCTTTGCAGGTGCTGGCTTCTTTGCGGCCCGGCTGGCTGGTTTTTTGGCAGGGGGAGGTGGTGGGGGAGCAGCTTTTCCCTTCTTAGCTTTAGGGGGAGGTCGTGCTGGGGCCTTTTTAGGGGCGCTCTTTGCTTTACCTCGAGGAGCCGGAGCGCTCTTCTTGGGCTTAGGAGGTGGAGCTCTAGACCTGGATTTGGAAGGAGCTGCCTTCTTCTGCATCCTGCATACAAAGACGAAATATCATTTTATAAGCAATCCATATCCAGGCAAAATGTTTGTGTATATGTATACTGCTTCTATTGCAGGTTTAATTACCTCCTCTTTGGAGGGGGCTCCTCGTCCTCAGACTCTTCTTCAGATTCTTCCTCCTCCTCTTCCTCCTCTGATTCATTGTCAGACTCATCCTCCTCTTCCTCTGCTGCCTTGTCTGGAAACAGGACATAGGGACTGCAGAAAAGAAACAAGACATGATGCACTCATGTTAGCAATTCAGCGCCAACTGATAAAACCCCGAACCACAAGCATAGAAATAGTGTCCACATAACCGCACTATAGTATATATTAAGGACAGCAATTTATACCTGGGGTAATATGGAAAGCTGAGCTGGTATGTGCCACTGAAGCCTTTCCCGGAGATCTGCTCCATCCAGCCATTCTTCTCACACTTCTGCAGGGTTCTCTTCAGTAAGTGAACTAAGGTACAGAAAACAAAGAAAATTAATTGAATGTCATAAAGTAAAGGGACTCTGTTACTTAAAAAGGTAGCAAAATTCTGTCTCACCCTGGAAGCTGGAGTTAACTCCAGGGTGATTCTCCAGCACATATTTCTTGATTGCAGTGGTGGAGCAGGTCTTGGGCTCATTCATGGCTGTGATGGCAGACAGGATGGCATCCTCAAACCCTCCTCCACTCAGGAGGGGTTTATCACCTGCCCGCTTCAGCTGCAAGACAGAAATCATGAGTCCTAATTAAACCCTGGAAACATCTCCCTTATATAGATGCCCCACTGTGTCTAAAAGGCATCACAAACTCTATTGATTTTTAGAGAGCAAACACACCTGGAATGTGCCAGAAGCTCCTTTTCCTGTGATCTGCTCCAGCTGTCCCTTCTCCACAGCTCTCTGCAGAGCGTTCTTCAGGAGCTGGGGCCTGCCAAACCCGAAACTCAAGTTACTTCAGTGCCAACTTCTTATAATACTGTAATATACACCAGTCTATAGACCATAACCCAAGGGTCTTGACTCTCCACATATACACTGACTACAGAAGCAGATCTCACCTGACATCCACCTTGAGCTTAGGGTAATACTGAGACACGTATTTCTTGATGAGGCTGTAAGAAGCTTCCTTGGGTTCACACAATCTGGTGAACGCCAGTGGCAGGATATCTTCCAGTTTCACATTAGGTTGATCTCCTGCTGCTGAGCTGCTCTTCTGTGAAGTACAATATAAGAGGCAACAAGTGAAGATGTGACCAACCAATGATTTTCCAAATCAGAAACTAGGACACATCTGGGAATACTATATAATAATAACATAACACACCTTCTTGTCCCTGGACTTTGATGCAGATTTTGAAGAGTTGGACACAACCACAAAGCTGCCGGATGCCCCCTTCCCCTTGACCTGGTGTGAGGAAACATAACAAATTAGACTTCAGATGTATTAACCTGTTGTTAGCGGAAATTACACAAGGCATCAAAACATGACAGTCCTAAGTGTGCGCTCACCTGGCGGATATTTCCTCTCTGCAGCGCTCTCTTCAAAGACTGCTTGAGAAGGTATCCTCTCTTCTCCAGCTCTAAAGAAGGATACTTGCTGATGATGTATTTCCGAATCGACACAACAGAAGCTCCCGTCTTCTGGAAACATGCCTGCATGAGCAACCAAACATTAAAAGGGGCATACACCTCCACTTCTACCACATAATCCAAAAGACCTGACATTACACTCAAGAAAACATCAGGTTCAGACTACACTGGGTTTATTTATAACCTGTAACCATGAAGATAGAATGCAGAACATCCTTTGGAGGCCAGGCCACATGTTATCATATGCTGTCAGCGACAGGGTACAGAGGCTTAAAGCTTATGCTGGGAGAGCTGCAGTGTGACCAGTGACATTCCTGCACTCCGTACTATGACGACTATTTCATTGTTTGTATCTTAGGCCACAGTCACGCTAGTGTTTTCCTGTGGAGCGGTGAATACTAGATCCCTGCATGTTACAGATGTGGCTACAATACTTCTAGCTCTGCATATTGTGCCTGAAGTTTATGATTCTTTCATGTATATTTGGGCCCAGGTGGCAGCTTTTTGGAGAACTCTTCCTGTATTATTTACCTTGATGGCTTCAGTCAGTATCTCGTCCAGCTTGGGGCGTGAGGATGAAGCCATATGGGTCTGTTTCTGTGCCCGGGCTAGCTGGCTGGCAGACAGGGTGGCCCACGCTGGAATGGTCTTCTTTACTTTCTTCTCCTTCTCTTTGGACTGCTCCTTTTCCCCACTGAAAGCACATGGGGCGTGTAAGTCATTGAGGGAGACACATCACAGCCCGGCTCATGGTGCCGTGTCACTTACTCTTTCTTGGCCTCGTCACCGGCCTCGCCCTCATCCTTCTTCTCCTCGTTGGTCTCGGACTCCTTTGGCTGCTCGGCCTCGCTGGAGGTTGCGGGGGGAGTTTCGGTCTCTTGCTCCTCTCCAGTGGATGCAGACTCCTCGGAGCTGGCGTCGGCCTCTACAAGACAAGGCAGAGCTGAGTTCACGCTGATCACGGGGAGAGCAGAATGATCTGTAGCCGTCACCCTGGACACATTACCTGCTTTCTTCTCCTCGCTTTCTGCAGCCCGGTTCTTCGGTGCTGCCTCCTGATTGGAGGAATTGACGGAACGTCGGATCGGCATTGTCAAATCACTTGGTACCTTCAGAGAAGAGCGAGGAAGAAAGATCAGATCTAATGCTTTTTAATAAAAAACCTGTCCGATGTGAACAGCGACTAATCCAGGTCACCATTAACCCTACGCGGCGCTGTGTCCTCAGGAGGAGGTGGCGGCTGCAGGTAATTGTTTATAGCCCGGCGAGCCGTCCTCCTGAGCAGCCATCTTATAGGTTATGATTCAGGCAGCACTTGTCAGGACAGAGTCTGGTCTAGGGGGCGACCTTGGATGGTGCTGCACAGTTTTGGGGTGCGGATGCTGATTATTGGGGGCACAGTGTGACTAGATGGAAGGTCATGTAACGCAGAGTAGACGCTGCACGGGGGGGGGGATGGGAGACAGCACGGCAGCACAGCTCATTCACTTACAGTGCCAGCAGCCAATCAATGTCCGAGTGCTGAGAATGCAGCCAATCAGCGCTCAACTGAAAGCGGGAGAAGAAAACACAAAACAAAGAGGCAGCATTCGGTGGGCGGGGCCTAGCTCAGCCAATCAACCGCCGCAGCATCTTTTAAACGGAGCGGGGAAGATGGGCGGGGCTTGCGCCTGCGCGGGGGGGTCTTATTGGGGTTAATAAGGATAGAGCCACAAATAACGGCTAAGAACCGGGGGAAAAAATGCACCGCCCGCTAAACTCACCCCCGAGTAATAACCCGAGCTCCGCGGGCGCACAGCACCGTGCAATCGCTGTTATCTCCGTGCAGAACATGGCGCCGGCCCCCTCCCCCCTCTATAAACTCAATGGCGGCTTCTCCGCATCTCCCCCGCTGACTAACGGGGCTCGGGCTCTGCTCTCCCCCTACAGTCTGCACATATTGCGCGTAACGCGCCCGCCGCCCGCGCCCCGGGATCTTACCTCAAGCTACGGAGCCGATTGAACGCCCTGCAACTCGCAATATCCAAACCTCAGGACACGCCCCCTCGACGTGTGCGCGCCCGCCGACGTCTGCGACGTTGTCTCCATGGCGATCGGGGGCGCGCCCGAGCTGCCGTACAGGGAGCCGTGTGCTGCAAGACGGAGAGTGCGCGCCCTACATGTACAGTACAGTCACAACACTGCTACTAACCCGGGAGCTGTACAAGTATCCACAGACACAAACACATGATATAGTGACCCAAAGTATCCAAATGCATCTGTGGTCACCCCCGAGCCCGCAACATCTGACCAAGGCCCAAATAACATCCAATGCAAACTATTTCCTTTTATTTATCAATTATTTGCAGTGTGTGGCAGTGGCCCCATAGGTTGGGCCAATCAGACTGTACAGGCCAGGAGTCCTTGCATCATTTAGAGGGAATCTTTACATCATATTTCTGTACAGCAAGGACTCCTGACCCGTGCCAAGTATGCAGTCTGTTAGATAAGCCAAACATACAGGTTCGTCGGGGCGATTTCACACCATGCGTTGCGTCACATTGTTTTATGCTTTTTTTGATGCATTCCGAAGGCTTCAGCTAGCATCGCGTTCATAACACGGGAAACACATATGTGATCGGCCCGAGCCCCGCCCTCTGTGCGCTAGCGTCGCATTATGAATGCGACACTAGTGGAGCGTGAGAACGCACCCTGAACGCACCCCCACGTTATGTTTTTGGACCATTTTAAAGCATGCATATTTTAATGTTAAACAGTTTCAAAGCAGCCAAACGCATGGTTATCTTAATTTCTAGAAGTGTAAGCAGCTGTGAAACTGATTAAATCCAGCCGAACGCATGGTAAACATTCAAAACACATGCTTTAAAACGGTCCAAAAACGCGACATCTGGCATCAGCCTAATGATGTCACACATGGCGTTTTTAGGCCGTTTTTAGTTAGTGCGTTTTCAGATCGTAAAAAACGCATGCGTTTGTCAGTTTTTAATTGCGCAAATTCAGAAAACCGGACAAAAACGCATGCGTTTTTCAAAAATGGCCGATGCCACACATGGCGTTTTGAATCCATTTTTGGCCAGTTTTTAAGCAAAAAGCATGCGTTCACTCATGTTCACAGAGCTCGTTCCCATTAGCAGGAGATGGCCTTAAAGCACATACCCAACTTTTATTTGTCCAAAGGCCGCATCATCATACCTCTTTATTTTAAAGGGCCAAACCAGTAACCAACACCCTAGAGCAGTGATGGTGAACCTTTTGGAGACAGAGTGCCCAAACTACAACCAAAATCCACTTATTTACCGTGAAGTGCCAACATGGCATTTGAAGCAGTAACTTGTTCTTCCACTTCTTTCAATCATATCGGCCCCCTGAGGACACCAATACAGTTGAAAGAAGGAGGGCAAATTCAGACTCTCATTGTAGCTTCTCTGCAGGGTCTCTGTAGAGCAGTGGTTCTCAACCTGTGGGTCGGGACCCCAGCGGGGGTCGAACGACCAAAACCGGGGGTCGCCTAAAGCCATCAGAGCCGCAATTCTACTGTGTTTTTACTGCGAGTTTCATGGTTTGGGGTCACCACAGCATGAGGAACTGTATTGTGGGGTCACAACATTAGAAAGGTTGAGAACCACTGCTGTAGAGGAAGATAGTTGGGTCCAGCAGGAGGACCTCCAAAGGTATTGCAGTTCTGCCAGCACCATCTCACTTTTCCTGCAGTTCCAAACAGACAATGAATTGTCGCTTTAAAATAGTGCTGAGAGCAGCATCTCTTCCTGGGACTGCAGAAAGTTTTTTGGTTGATTTGGTCCTATTTGGTGAACTCTGTCCTGGGCAATGGTCTGAGTGCCCACAGAAATCGCTCTGAGTGCCACCTCTGGCACCCGTGCCATAGGTTCGCCACCACTGCCCTAGATGCAACAACCACCACAGCACAAAATACCACCTCAATAATGTATACGGACTCAGACCAGGCAATACATTAGAATCCAGACCAAACAATAACAAAGACCAGATAATAGCAGCCAAATAATAATACTGGAGAGCCATATAGCAGACTGCAAATAATGGAGACCACTTATACAGAACACCCCCATATCAGGCCTAAAGTTACTGTCACGCGGTGCATTCTTGGTCCCTTTTTAAACGGACTGAAGACACATGCATTTTTGTATGTTTACCGTGCGTTTGGCTGTTTGAATCTGTTTATCTTCATTTCTAGAAGTCTACAGAGCTGTGAAACTGATTGAAACCAGCCAAACACATGGTAAACATAAAAAAGCATGCGTTTTCAGTCCGTTTAAAAACTGACCAAGAAAACCCCGTGTGACAGCACCCTAAGCCAGAGACCCCAGATAAATAAATAGTCACATCCTCTGGCTCCTCTTCTCCCACTTTGCAGTTTCTTTTGTGCTACGGGCGCCGCTCTTCTTCTTCCGAGAGCGGTGAAAACAGCTGACAATTACTCACCTCTCCCGAATCATCTCTTCCTCCGAGTGTCGCTCGGCTCCAGGTCCTGATGCAGACTTATAGAACCCAGCACCACACTGCTACCATCTCTATCAGAGATGTAGGTGCTCATTGGACCTGCTGGGAAGTCCAATGGGCAACATTGTGCTGGGCTAGAGCTAGGCACATTCCTGTTTGCGGCCCGCTTCACCTGGGTGTAGATGGGTGCTCACCCCTCCATCTCCATAGGAGCTGTTCAGCCACAGTATAACACTGACAGGAGTAGCGGGGGCACAGCTGTGCAGTTGTCCGTTTTCCAGAACTGCTTACAGCTTATACCGGAAAGAATGGGGAAACATTAGAAATCTGGTAGGGAAACACCCCAACAGACTACAGCTGTAAGTTGTAGGGAACCTTTCACCACATTTTACAGCTAGTGGCAGGTTCCTAGAAAACCCTATAGAAACCTATCTGACCCCTTTCTTTTAGCTAAAAATTGTTTCCCTCATATCCCCATAAACTTGCCTGATATCTCGAAATCTATAGAGTGATTCAAGAGGAGTGGACTAATGTCATGTGACCAGGGTGACATAACAATCCTTTAGTCTCTTGCAAACTGTACCCCATGCACATATCTGACCACATAGAAAAAATCACAGCAGACTGCATGGACTTCTACTCCTCTCCATGCAGGCTGCTGTGATTTCATGAGATATATGCTTGGTGTACAGTTTTCTAATGTTAGAAGGCTAAATAGCCTACAATGATGTCACCCTGGTCACATGACGTTACTGCTGCATGCATGGGCGGAACTGCTGGATTTGGCCCGAGGAGGCCACACCCACCTCAACCTCGCTATAGACATCCTTGAAAACTCTGTAAAATCATAAAGTAGTATACATGGGGATCTGAGGGGAAAATTTTTTGGCTAAAATAAAGATGTCAGTTCGCTACAAGGGCTCTATGGGAACCTGCCTCTAGTTGTATTTGTGAAAGGTTCCCTACAAAGTATTGACTCAGGCAACAAATTTGCAAAAGAATATGTAATTATTATTTTTTTTAATATTTATGTTTTATTAGATTTTATACAAACATAATATACAAAATTTATATGTAATTTTCTGTAGACTTCAAACATACTTAATATTTTATGTGACAGAGCAACATAAAATAAATGAGTTTTCCCTGTAACATTTACAAATTAGGAAAAGTTCAAGGTGTCTGAATACTTTTGCAACCCTCTGTATATACAACCACCATGTACAGGCAGTCCCCGATGTAAGGACACCTGACAGCAGATCCCTAGTTACAAACAAACAAAATTTTACTGATCTTTATCCCCAGGCTGCAGCAATCAACTGTAAGAGTTAATGAAGCTTTATTGTTAATTATCCCCATGTTTCCATTGCAACCTAAAACTTTGAAAATCCTATTGTCAAGGGGACGAAAAAAATTCTTTGTCTGGAGTTACACTTACAAAATGTACCAGTTCCAACTTAAATACAAATTCAGATCAAGAACAAAACCTATTGAACCCGTCCTGTCCGTAACCCGGGGACTGGCTGCATTATACACCTCACTGCTACATGTGCTGTACAGCCATGGATAAGACTACAACCTTTACAAATTCTATTGTTCCACATAGGACTAAAAAGGATCATCAGTTGGTTGTACAATTATGTAATTAATTATGGATGGGACAGATTCCCATCCAAGGATAACTACTTAAAATGGCAAACTTACCACACAACACATGGTTATCATCCGCACACATGTACATTATTTTTTACATGACATAAAACTATATGGGAGATAATATTAAATACAAATTGCCCCTTGTTGGCTTAATTTGACCCCAGAATACTATGCTATCCAGACACCAGGGACTGGTTCCCAATTGTAAGCATTTAATTGGAAACGCATATGCGTTCCCAGAGTGTGGGAAGGGACTCTCTAAGCAGACACTCCATGATCCCTCTGTGCTATGAGAAGATGTGTGCTGACAATGTGCTAAGATTATCAGGGTCCAGGTTTATCTACACTTTCTGAACTGACACATGGAAAAAGAGAGATGAGACAGATCAGAGGTGATGAGATCCATGAGATGGATAGAAAATACATTGACACTTTCCAGCCCTGCTATATCTCAGCTATAATTCACAGTCAGCTCTGCTACACCTCCTTCCCCTGCTTATCTATAGCTTGTAGAGTAATTTTCTGCATGCTGTCAGGAAGAGTCCATGTCTGATTTGGAGGGGGGAGGGGGGTGTGTGTGTGTGTCTGAATGCAGACAGCACACTGCATCGTGCAGAAGCTATTCATGAGAAGAATCTCTCCGACCATAGTCAGAAGATTTACGGTCGTATCCAGGGACAACCAAAATTGTATACACCAGGACTGATAGAGACAGGTTGGAATTATATCTGTGAAATGCTGTATATTTGTTAATAACAATGTGTTATTTTGTTATCCTGAGTATATTTAACCCCTTAATGACCAGGCCCTTTTTTGTTTTTGCATTTCCATTTTTCACTTTCCATCTTAAAAAATCTATAATTTTTTTTTGTTTTTCCATGTAAAGAGCTGTGTGAGAGCTTGTTTTCTGCATAAGAAATTGCACTTCATAGTGATGGTTTTTAGTATTTCATGTCGTGTACTGGGAAGCAGGAAAAAAATTCCTAATGCAATGAAATTGGTGATAAAAAGGAATTTGTGTCGTTTTCTTGTGGTCTTGAATTTTACGGCTTCCACAGTGCGCCCCAAATGACATGTCTACTTTATTCTTTGGGTCGGTGCGATCACGGGGATAACAAATTTGTATAGGCTTTCTGTTTTCATACATTTACAAAAATTAAAACCTTCTGTACAATTTTATTTTTTTTGCCATCTTCTGGTGCTAATAACTTTTTCATACTAAGGTGTACGGAGCTATAGGTTGTGTGATTTGTTGTGACTTTTGTTGAGATTTTCAATGCTACTATTTTTCGGGCTGTATGGCCTTTTGATCACTTTTTAATTATTTTTTAAAATGGCAAAAAGGTGGTATTTTCAACAGGTTGCGTACAAGATGGGTTCTGCAGGTTCTTAAGTTGAACTTAAGTATGCAAGTCGGAACTGTATATTTTATTATTGTAACTCCAGTCAAAAATTTTTTGTTCTCTGTGACAATTGGATTTTAAAAATGTTGGATTTTCATAAGAACCAGGATTAACAATACATCTGAATTATAGACGCCTGTGATAACTGTTATAGCTGATTATTGTAGCCTAAGGCTAATGTACAGTAAGTTACCAACATCCAGAGGTTCGTTTGTAACTAGGGCTCCTCTGTAAGTCAGGTGTTCTTAAGTGGGGGACCGCCTGTATATTGGGATTTTCCTTCTCATGCATTACAACGTGCGAAGGATAAAACGAGACCCGAGGCTGTCATGTCTACTGATCGCCGCCCCCCGATAACATCACGGAGAGCAACGATCTTCACCAAGATGGCGGTCATGTGCCGCCATCTTTTTGAGGCCACTGGCAAAGCTTACACCGTTTGTGGCTGTTACCGGTATGTTTTTGCTGCAATATGCAGCAAACTCTTTCCGGCTATGGAGAGGGCTCCTTAGTTATCTTCCATGTTAAAAAAATCAGTTTGTAAACTTGCAGTATATGCAACTCATCTAATTGAGTCCAATGATAGAAATGGGATCCAGTATATGCAGTGTTCACTGAACTTCTTCCTTGTTCCTGATTGACAGGTCTCACTGCTACAAACATGCTGCCTTGTGAATCTAGTACTTAGGGACCATCTGCCAATATTCAACTACAGATTTGTACAGCTCGGTTTACTTTTACCTTCAGGTCACAGTAGGAAGTTGAACACAATCCCTTGCTGGAACATTGAGAGAGAGAAACAGATTCAGCTCTGCTACATCATAAACCATTCCCTCAGACAGGTGGGTGCTGAGGGAGACCTGGATATCTAAAGAGAAATAAACCTCATGCTGCCTTCAGGAATTGTATTTGAAACATCCCCCACCGGGGCCTAGCCTTTTCTTGGGACCTGGAGACAGCCGGGGCCCGCAGTACCTGAGTGCCTGGCGGTTGCGGCCTAGGCACGCTAGTGTCACGGTGCTTGGTATGGGGAACCGGAGGGCTGTCCTAGAGCCTGGGAGGTCTCCAGCAGTCTCTGTGTGGTGGACAGGGTGCCCGTGATGGTGACAGCCGTAGTAGCAGGGAACAGACGGAGGCAGACATTGAACAAAAATAACTTACAGTTCTTTATTGGAACCGACAGGAGCAGTAGCAACGTGCCTTAACAGAATGGTAGAATGCTGGAGATGTAGTTGGAGGGAGCCACAGGAGTAAATCTTCAGCCTGGATGCAATGGCAGGCTGGGAGATAGCTGTGTCCTAGTAGGAAGCTTCAGCTTGTCCTGGAGTGCTTCAGATATCACCCTTGAAGGTAGGATGATACCGCTTTCCTCTCACTGACTAACTCACTACACTCTTCAGGCAGGGATCTGAGCTCTCCTGCTCTGGTCTGGTGTGCTGGCTGCACTGACTCTTCAGAGTCTGATCTGGTCTGTCTGACTGAGCTTGTCTCAGCTAACTGAACTCTTGTCTGAGAGAGAACTGACTCTAGAATTCCTGACCAGGGTTTTGTTACTCCCACTGGTCAGGTGGTGGCTACTCCTCCAATTACATCTCAGCTCACAGATACAAGATATGAACATATGTGATTGGATGACACATATTATATCACATAAAGCAATTAACTCCTGCCTTACCAGGCAGACTGTACCGCTGCAGTGTTCCCCTGTACTTATGTAGTGTCCTGCTGTGGGGTTGATCAGACCCTACACAGGCAAGCTACATGGTTGGACATATTCGCAACAACTCCTCTGCCTTGCATCGGCGAGGGTGTTGCATATTCAGAGAGTCACATGGCTCCCTCATTCATGGGGGAAGGGGCATTCTTAGCAGTGTCAGTGAGGTGGTGGGGTATTAAGACATGGTGCTCCTCCATGTGTCCTTTTCAAATACATGAAAACTCCCATCACTTGGCTTAGCGACACCCCCTGCTCCTCTACAGCCAATCCTAAGTGAGGCGAGTTATTCATATATTTGAAAAGGACACATGGAGGAGCAGTTTCCCAAGGGTGGGTGGGGGAACTGCTCCTTTCCAGCCACTCCCAGCGGATGACTGCCTAGTCACACAGCAGATGGTATTGAAAGGTACAATATAACATATCTTTTTTTCTGTAAAACCTATTTTTTATACAAAAACACTTAGGCAATGTATGTACTATGCTCTGTGGGGACTGGGGGAGTGCTAAAAATGGGTCTCAAGGTGACAGGTTCCCTTTAAGCTTTTACATACTCTTTTTATAGGATTTTTCTATTACAGGCCAGCTATATGCTCTTTATGTCAATGATCTGGACCTTAAACCCCTCCGATTCTTCTGTACATAGAGACATTGGCGTCCAAGTGGTTTAGAGAGAACAGGTTTCTTCTGCCAAGTCCTTCTACAGATATTATTGCTTAGTGATAATGATTGCCCATGTACCCTCCTCCCCCCGCCTGTCAATATTCTCCCTCCGTCCTGCCCGCAGACAGCCAGTAACGTCAGCCGGCTGTCTGCAAATCTCGTGCACGCACGAGAACTCCTCCCTTGCGCAGCCCAAAGTTTACAAGGAAGGAGCTATTGCGCATGCACACGATTTGCATTTGATTTGATTTTTACCGGATTACGGATGTCCTGGAAGTAGAAAACAGTGCCATCATCCCCTACAGCAGTGGTGCGGCACTCAGAGCCCTTTCTGTGGGCACCCAGGACATCACCCCAGCACAGAATTTGCTAGACAAGACTCAAGACTTCCTCCAAAATCCAGATTTCTCCATCTTCTTTCTATTGTATTGTTGTTCTCAGGACACCACTATGATTGAAACTTGTGATACAGCTGGAATCAATAGGTTACTGCTTACATTGTCAAGTTTGCACTTAACAACAAAAAGTAGGTTTTTGTTGTAGGTTGGGCACTCTGCCTCTAAAAGGTTCACCATCACAGGCTGGCTTGTAAGGACACTCTAGCATCAGTAATCTGGTTGTAGATGCCTTTCACTTACAGCATAATAGATCGCACCATTAAATGATCGCATGTCAAAAAGGAAAAAGAAGGGAAAAAAAAGTGAGAATGATAAAATTAAGCCACAAAATCCCCCATCAAAAGGTTTTGGTAGTGATGGCACAAGCCGTGCTGAGTGAGAGCTCAACCGCTCTTTGGCAACCCGATCCCTAAAGGGATCTCATGTCCCAATGGTCTGGGGACCTCACAGAATAGAAAGGTATCCAGCTAGGCCCAAAAACAGTCCAGTAACAACATCCTGAGATTCCTGGCTGCACATAGCAGCTCCCACTCCTCCATCACAACACTGCAGCGTGGCAGCCACACGCCAGTCAAGATAGTTCCTAGTTTGTGATCCGTGATCCTGAGGATATCCCTGGTTTCTGTGGAGCACTTCATCTTCTACTTTGCCATATTGGCCCTATGTTCTGGATATGCCTCGCTTCCAGTTTTCCATCTATTTTTCTCTGTTTCGGCATATGAAATCTGGAACCTCCAGGTGTTTCCTTTTGTATTATTTTGACATCGGTGGTTGGTATTTTGTCCTCTTATTGAGGAGTTTGACTCACAGCCTATTGGCTGGACATAGGATTTTGGGCCCTGGTCTCTTTCTCCTATGGGCGTACCTCCTCTCACCGTGGACCTACTACTGGATTATATGTAATTTTCCCTTAAAATGTTTAGAGATATATTCCACTGGATATTGCTCTCACTTCTTGAAGGCGCACCTCCTCTTGCTCTTGTTAGGTCTCTGATAAATATATTTGCCCCCCCCCGCCTTTACATCATATTTGGCATATTTGCCATTGTTTTCACCCAGGTTAGACACTGCTCCCTCTAGGGCTTCCCTGGTTGCTACCACTATAAGTAACACTTGTGTGACATTTCACCGTAGTAGCCATTGGTGAGTTGTTACTCTTCCAGTACCTTTATCTTCTTCTCTTTAGTCTCTTCTCTTCTGTAACCCTTGTCCTTTATTCCCCCCCTCCTCTGAGATTGCATCCTTTAAGGTGGGTACGCTCAACTTGAGGGGCTTCAATATCCCAGAGAAGAGAAGAGCTCTATAACGCTATATAGTGCACAAGGACGTGTTCACATTCATTTTCTCCAAGAAACACACTTCAAATCAGGTCATGTCCCTCCCCTATCTCAAAAATACTATCAAACTAGGCACCATAGCATTTATCCCGAGGGTAAATCCATAAATCCAAAGTAGTATTGGCATTCCCCAATCTCTACCACATGAGATCAAAGAGGAGTTTATTGACCCAGAGGGCAGGTGCTTAAATACAGCTAGTGGCAGATTCCTATAGAGCCCTTGTAACTTGTTTCCCCTCATATCCTCATAAAATCATAGTTATAAACTTGCTTTCTTCATAGCCACATCACTAACACAACACTTAGAACAACTCCTCGATCACACGGTCTTCACCATCCTATGGGTTGGTAAAGGAATACATGGAGAGCAACTATACTCCAACACCCTCCCCCACAGGGTATGTCCTCTGCACCAGCCACTCCACAGAGGAACAGCTCCACAATGTCACATGGTCCCAGGGTACTGTATCACCTAATAATATGTGGAGAAGTTTCCTATACAAATTGCATGCATGTAACATTTCAAAAGTCCATATGCAGGTGGTCCCCTACTTAAGAACACAGTTATCACAGGTGTCTGTAATGAAGCTTTATTGTTAATCCTGGTTCTTATGACAACCCAACATTTTTAAAATCCAATTGTCACAGAGACCAAAAAAATTCTGTCTGGGGTTACAATGATAAAATATACAGTTCCGACTTACATACAAATTCACCTTAAGAACAAACCTACAGAACCTATCTTGTACCTAACCCAGGGAGCGCCTGTAGTTCATAGAAATGAAACAATAGGCCAGTGATGGCAAACCTTTTAGACACTGAGTGCCCAAACTGCAACCAAAATCCGCATATTTTTCGCTAAGTGCCAATGCGTCAATTTAAGCAGTAACGTATTACCCCCTGCTTTTTCACAGGTTTAAAGTATAAAGGCACCTGAGGACACCGATATAGTAGAAAGAATAAGACGTTTGCATTATCATTGTAGATTCCTTTTAGGGTCCTGGGCTCTCTGGGACTGCAAGAGGCTTTGAGTCGTGTCTGGCGAACTCTGTGCTGGGGTGATGGCTCGGGTGCCCATAGAGAGGGCTCTGAGTGCCACCTCTGGCACCTGTGCCATAGGTTCGCCATCACTGCAATAGGCCATATCCCGTCACAGTTCTTGATCCTAAGGTTGATATGTCCTCGGGCAGGAACTCTGTGGGCGACTCTCTGTCCCAAAGACTGTGACTACACTTATTATTCCCCACTCCATGGGACCTATAGTTGCATTGACTGGCTCTTAGTTGGTTAGTTAGTAGATACGTCCCCCTTCTACTGCTATAGGCTCCATAATCTCTGATCTTGCCCCTTGTGAAGTTATTAAAACTGACGACTTGACAACAACTTGCTGATGGACGCTCTATGTGTAAATGCACCCAAGACTAAGATACACTCTTATACAAACGAGCATTGTGATGACCCAACTCCCTTGCCATTGCAATGGTCTACCAGATAGAAGACGGGTCTCTCCTCTCCTACTTGTTACACAGAGATAAGTAGCTCATGCAGCCTCCATAGACACATACTGTACAGGCTGGAGTATGCTTCTCTACGGGAGGGAGCAGCCTGATTGTTAAAGCCAAATTGCTTAATGAAGAATATAGTAAAAAATGTTCACCATATCCACCCAACATACTGTTAGGATTGGTACACAAAAGACAGGGGATAGTGTGCCCTGAGCTTGCCCCAACCTCTGTCCCTTCCTATAGCCCCCCCACGCTAAACCGTGGGGCGACTACTTGAAGACTCGAAATATTCTGGGTAAGTGTGGGAAGGGGAACACAAACAGACTGACAAACATAAAACATAAAAGAATCGTAAACAAGCCGGAGTCACAACTAGAGGGTACGTCAAAAGCAGAATCAGTAAGCAAGAGTCAAAGTCCAAAACTAGCCGAGTTAGCAACAATATAGATACAGATACAGAGCAATACAAACTAGCAGCAACCAGGTGGAGAAAGGGATTTTCAAACACTGGCACTGGTGACTAGTGAAGCTGCAATTTATGCAGCCAGAACTCCACCTCCAGAACCTGATAGGTGCTGGACAGCATCTGGGAATTAACCCCTCATGGTGCAGAAACAACCAAGCACCAAGCAGAGGTTCAAAGTCCCAGCCACTCCTAGACAGCGCGAGATCTTAGCAGCCGCTGCCCAGGACGAGAGGTGGAATTTGCGCGGATACGCGCCGGGGTTCGGAGAACGCTGCTGGTACCACCAGAAGAACCAGAAGTCCCAGCAATCTCCCTAGCGAACCTGACAGTACCCCCCCCCCTGACGGGGGGCCTTCGGACCCCTAGATCTTAAAGATGGCTTCTGAGGGTAGGTCTGATGAAATAACCTGAGTAACCGTGGAGCATGAACATCTCTAGCCGGAACCCAAGACCTATCCTCAGGACCAAAACCTTTCCAATGGACCAGGTACTGCAGGGAGTTACCTACCCATCTGGAATTCACCACCTTTTCCACCTCAAATTCCAGATTCCCCTCCACAATAGATGGAGAAGGAGGGTCAGAAAGAGGCAAAACAGGCTCAACATAGCGCTTCAGAAGACTCTTATGGAAGGTGTTATGGACCCGCCACCCTGCTGGAAGTGTAATCTTGAAGGAAACCGGGTTAACAATATGAGTAACAACAAACGGACCCACAAACCTGGGCGCAAACTTCAAAGAGGGGACCTTCAATTTAAGGTTTTTTGTAGATAACCACACTTTATCCCCCACCACAAACGTATCAGATTTAGTGCGCCTTCTTTCAGTTTGTTGGACCATAGAATTTTGTGCCCTCTGAATATTCTCCCGAACTTGTGACCAGAGCGAGCGCAACTTGGATGTAATGGCTTCCGCTCGAGGAATATTAGAGACAGGCACAGATGAAAAAGAGAAACGTGGATGAAAACCATAATTGCAGAAAAACGGAGATACCTGTGTGGACGAACTACAGTGGTTATTAATAGCAAATTCTGCCAACGGAAGGAATTTCACCCACTGGTCCTGACTGTCCGAGACAAAGAGTCGCAGATATTGAATCATCTCCTGATTCATTCTCTCGGACTGACCATTAGACTCAGGATGAAACGCTGAGGAGAATGACAGATTAACTTCCAGTCTAGAACAGAATGCTCGCCAAAATTTGGAAACAAATTGTACGCCCCTATCAGACACAATATCATCTGGTATACCATGGAGGCGTACAATGTTCTGTATAAACAAATCAGCCAATTCTTCAGCTGAAGGTAACTTTTTTAATGGAACAAAGTGTCCCATCTTGGAGAAACGGTCCACTACCACCCAAATCACTGTATAGCCTTGAGATGCTGGCAGATCAGTGACAAAATCCATTGACACTTTAGACCATGGCCTGGTGGGAACTGGAAGCGGAAGAAGAGGCCCCTCAGGACGTCTCCTGGGAGTCTTTCCTCGCGCACAGACCTGACAGGCTTGGACAAATGCGTGCACATCATTAGTCATGTGAGGCCACCAGTAACTTCTCTTTAAGAGATCCAAGGTACTCCGCATTCCCGGATGACCTGCCAATACTGAGCAATGCGTCTCCTCCAACACTCTCAAACGACAAGAAAGAGGAACAAATAATTTGCCTTCCGGAAGGTCTTTGGGTGCAGATTTTTGTCCTGCTAAAATTTGAGAGGAGAGGTGGGAGGAGACAGCTGCCAACACAACACCTGGAGACAAAATATTACTGTCCGTAGTCGCTGGAAGCTCAGGAGTCCCGAAGCTACGGGACAAGGCATCAGCCTTCACATTTTTTGACCCAGGTCGGTAGGTGACCACAAAATTAAAGCGAGAGAAAAACAAGGCCCACCTAGCCTGACGTGAGTTCAAACGCTTAGCAGTATCCAAATATACTAAGTTCTTATGATCTGTGAGCACAGTTATCGGATGAAGAGCTCCTTCCAAAAAGTGTCGCCAGACTTCAAATGCCCACTTAATGGCAAGGAGCTCTCGATTACCAATATCATAATTCCTCTCACAAGAGGAAAACTTTCTAGAGAAATATGCACAGGGCCTAAGTCTGGTGAGAGTGGAGGACCCCTGAGACAAAACTGCACCTACTCCTACCTCGGAGGCATCAACCTCCACAACAAACGGTAGAGAGAGGTCAGGTTGAACCAAAACTGGGGCTGACGAGAATGCCGCTTTTAAAGTTTCAAACGCTGAGCAAGCGGCAGGGGACCAGTTGTTTGGATCAGCACCCTTACGGGTCAGATCCGTGAGGGGTTTGGCGATCACAGAAAAGTTCTTTATAAAGTTCCGATAATAGTTAGCGAAACCTAAAAATCGTTGTAGGGCCTTAAGATTGGTAGGCCGAACCCAGTCCGTGAGCGCCTGAACCTTACTCGGATCCATCTGTACATCAGAGGGAGTCACAACATAACCTAAGAAGGAAACCTTCTGGACGCAAAAAACACACTTTTCCAGCTTAGCGAAGAGGTGGTTTTTGCGCAACCTGGTAAGTACTTGGCGGAGATGTTGCTGGTGAGAAACCATATCAGGAGAGAAAATCAAAATATCGTCTAGATACACCACCATAAACACACCGATGTAATCATGAAAGATGGAGTTCATAAACCCTTGAAAAACCGCTGGGGCATTACTCAAACCAAAGGGCATAACCAGGTATTCAAAGTGCCCCAAAGGTGTATTAAATGCGGTTTTCCACTCATCCCCTTCACGGATCCGAATCAGGTTATAAGCCCCTCTGAGATCTAATTTAGAGAAAACTTGGGCCCCAGAAACCTGATTTAAGAGATCCGGGATCAAGGGGAGAGGACCTGAGTTTTTTACCGTTATCTTATTTAATTCTCGATAATCAATACACGGCCGTAAACCACCATCTTTTTTCTCAACAAAAAAGAACCCGGCCCCAGTGGGCGACTCAGAGGGACGAATATGTCCGATTGCCAAACTCTCATCAATATAACTCTTCAGTGCCTCCCGTTCTGGTACTGACAGGTTATATATACGACCCTTTGGCAATCTAGCATCAGGAAGAAGGTCAATTTTACAATCAAACTCCCTGTGAGGAGGAAGGACTTGGGACAAGGGTTTTGAAAACACATCTGAGTAGTCCGAGAGAAAACCTGGAAGACCCTGATCTTCCGTCACTACTGTACATAGTGAAACTCTGGTCAGGTGATCCTTACAGTGAGGACCCCAATGAACCAGCTCCAGAGTTTCCCAATTAATTACCGGATTATGGATCCGGAGCCAGGGTAGACCAAGAATGACATTTTCAGACAGGTTTTCCATAACTAGAAAAGAACACCATTCTTCATGCATAGCTCCTACCATAAGCTTTATCTGTGGGGTTCTGAATTTGATCAACCCTGCCTGTAGAGGGGTCAAATCCGCACCCGACATCTGGATAGGAGTGGACAATGGAATCAATGACATGCAAAACTGAGAGACAAAATTATAATCGATTAAATTAGTCGCAGCACCTGAATCCAAAAAGGCGCGACCAGTGCAGGAAACAGACTGAAACTTAACCGTACAAGGTAAATACATTCTAGACACAATAGGGAGTACCTGAGCTCCTAAGCAGTCCCCCCGACTACTGCTTAGGAGCGGAAGTTTTCCTGCTGCTGCCTCTTGGAACAGGTGTTGATCTGATGATCAGGACTTCCACAGTAGAAACAAAGATGGCGTCTTATTCGATGTTGCTTCCGCTGTACAGGAGAGATGCTATCCAGCTCCATGGATTCCAATTCTGGACTACCTGGAGACGGACTGGCCGCTGGCTGACAGTCCGAGGACACCCGAGGTGATCGCCTGGATCTTAGGCGACGATCAACTCGGATGACCAGAGTCATAGCATCATCTAATGTCTGAGGCTCGGCATAAGCTAAGACTAAATCCTGTACTCTGTCTGACAGTCCGGACATAAATTGGTCTTTTAGGGCGCAGTCATTCCATTGCGAGTCAGTTACATACTGTCTGAACTGGGCACAATAATCTTCTGCTGTCCGTTTTCCCTGACACAGAGATCTAAGGTGGGAAACTGCAAGTGCTCGCCGGTCAGGTTCGTCATAAATCTGGCCTAAAGCAGAAAAAAAAGCGTCAAGAGAAGAACGGGATGGAGAGTCAGGTGGGAGAGAAAAAGCCCAATTTTGCGGATCCCCACGCAACAGGGAAATTACCACGCCCACCCTTTGAATCTCTGTGCCCGATGAACGAGGGCGTAAAGAAAAGTAAAGTTTACAGCCCTCCCGAAATGAAAAAAATTTCTTACGGTCACCAAAAAACACGTCAGGGAGAGGAACCTTAGGTTCAGGCGTGGGTGGCAGTGGATCCTGCGGTGATGTCTGCCGTGGAACCTGCATAGATTCCTGAATTTGGAGACGGGAGGCTAGATCCTGAACAAACTGAGTTAGGGTCTGGACCTGAGCGACCACAGCTGACAAAGGCTCCATGGAAGGAGAGAATGTAGCAGGTCGGATACAGGATGCAGACCTATGTGTGGCCAGTGTTTCTGTTAGGATTGGTACACAAAAGACAGGGGATAGTGTGCCCTGAGCTTGCCCCAACCTCTGTCCCTTCCTATAGCCCCCCCACGCTAAACCGTGGGGCGACTACTTGAAGACTCGAAATATTCTGGGTAAGTGTGGGAAGGGGAACACAAACAGACTGACAAACATAAAACATAAAAGAATCGTAAACAAGCCGGAGTCACAACTAGAGGGTACGTCAAAAGCAGAATCAGTAAGCAAGAGTCAAAGTCCAAAACTAGCCGAGTTAGCAACAATATAGATACAGATACAGAGCAATACAAACTAGCAGCAACCAGGTGGAGAAAGGGATTTTCAAACACTGGCACTGGTGACTAGTGAAGCTGCAATTTATGCAGCCAGAACTCCACCTCCAGAACCTGATAGGTGCTGGACAGCATCTGGGAATTAACCCCTCATGGTGCAGAAACAACCAAGCACCAAGCAGAGGTTCAAAGTCCCAGCCACTCCTAGACAGCGCGAGATCTTAGCAGCCGCTGCCCAGGACGAGAGGTGGAATTTGCGCGGATACGCGCCGGGGTTCGGAGAACGCTGCTGGTACCACCAGAAGAACCAGAAGTCCCAGCAATCTCCCTAGCGAACCTGACACATACAATATAAAAAATTATTTCAAAGGACGGCTATGCTTTAGTTTAAGTTATTCTTAGATACACACTAATGTAACTCTGTGCCCGGCCTCATAAGGAACACACTATTAACCGGACATTAGTCCTACACAAGATTTTGTGATAGAATGAGGATGCACACCTATGAATATGCAGATAAATGTGTCCGGTCTTTATCTAGACTCCTTCATCCCAAGACACAAGCGATGTACATACGTAATTGAAGACCTGTCATATGGAGGGACATTATGATTTTCTTCAAGAGTGGACTTGGACGTATATACAGCGCTCCCAGCTCTGCCACTGGAAACCGTCACTTCTTTGGACGACCATTGATGTGAAATTATTCGCTAAAGTCATTGCCAACAGACCTTCCCCTCATATCCCCTCTCTAATAGCAGATGACCAAGTGGAGTTTGTATAGGGATGGGAGGTCTGTGAGAATATGACCAAAACATTTCAACTGATTTCCCATGCTCAAAAGCGCGATATCCCGGCTTGCCTACTTTCGTACAGTGCCTAAAAGGTACTCTCACCCAAATTGGTACTGGCCCTCGTTACTGAGGAAAATCATGGCCCAGTATACCTCTCCTTCGGCCCATGTACATGTCAATGGGCAATTATCTCTGTTCTGGATTTACAATGAGCCGCAACAGGGGAGCCCTCTTTACTACTCTATGTCCTGACCACGGAGAAATGTTAACATCCACTTTCATTGGGACAAACTAACTGTAAACTTGCACTAGATGACCTATTCTTGCAGGTTACAGATTCACTGACCTCCATCCCCTCCATAATTTCAGACACCAAATCAGAGGCCGTTAACATTTCTGTGGCTCTAGTCACAGTCAACCAGCTTACTTACAACTTCTCTTTTAAGTGGTAACCGTGCTCCATTAAATACCAGGGGATGTGTGTTCCACCGGACTTATCAGACTTGTACATGAGAAATGACCCATTCCTCGAAAAACTCTACAGAGTCTCTGACTGTGACACCAGAGGCGGAGCATGATTGGGTAGGATTAACACAGTCAAAATAGACAGACCTTCTCCCTCATATTCTCTGCTGCCCCTGTCTTCCTCCTCTTCCTTCTTTAAACAGTTTGAGAAAGCCATCAGTGTGGGATCTTCTAAACTGCGAATCAGACTCTCTATTCTCTGTTTTCCTAAGTCCATTGGAGGTACTGGGCGGTCGATTGGTTCAAATGTGCCATCTATAAGCAATGGATGCATCTGGAAGGGAGCATCTCACAAGTGGCTCTTCAGTCCCTTCCTTGAGTTGCCCCTAAGCTTCGCAATACAGACAGACTCCCTTCCACATATTATCATCAAATCCTCTACTCCTGGGAACAACAGCTCTCTCGTGGCACACTTCCACCAGGTTAGGACCCCTTGCACCATTAGTTGACTATCCTGCTTTTCTTCCGGCCTCTGGAGGGGATTCATTCTTAATAATGATAATAATTCTTTATTTATATAGCGCACACAGATTACGCAGCGATTAACAAAGCTTGTCAAATTGGTCCCTGTCCCAATGGGGCTCACAATCTAAACAACCTAACAGTATGTTTTGAAGTGTGAGAGGAAACCGGAGTACCCGGAGGAAACCCACGCAAACACGTAGAGAACATACAAACTCTTTGCAGATGTTGACCTGGGTGGGATTCGAACCCAGGACCCCAGTGCTGCAAGGCAGATGTGCTACTCACTCAGCCACCGTGCCGCCTCTGGCATAGTCAGTCCACACTTGTCTTTCTGATCTTTTAGATCAGTGGTCCCCAACTTTTTTTTGCCCAGGAACCGGCTGTGAGCATGCATTTTTTCCAGGGACCAGTGGGCAATGGGGTCTGGTGTCATTGTCTCATAGCCAAAAATGTATGTTTGCATGCCCCACTATTATTCCCTGTGTGGCCAACTTTTATGGTCCCATTTCCTGAAAAAGCACCTTCCCACACTTATATTGTCCCCTACCTGTATAGCAAGCCTCCCCTGCTTCCACTGTCACCTCTCCTGTAGTCCTCCCCCCTTCCTGTAGCATTCCCTTTTTCCAATGTCCCTTTTCCTTCAGCATGCCCCCTTCCAATGTCCCCTCTTCATAGCATGTCCCCTCTCCTGTAGCATGCCTTCCCATTTCCCCTAAAAGCTACAGGAAATGGGACATTGGAGCGGACACAAATGTCCCTTTTCCTGCAGCATACTCGCCTTCTCCATTCCCCTGCAGCAGTCTGCTCTTCCTTCACTTCTCTTCTTCATTAATATGTGGCTCTATTTCGGCAGACGCAATGTCATGACATAATGCACTGCTCTATTGCCAGTGCGCGTTAACACGGAAATGAAGTAAAGGAAGAGAGGACTGCTGTGGGGGAAAGGGGAAGGTGAGAATTGCATTTTCTTTTAATAGAATTTTCTTGCGGCCCTGGACCAGGCGCTCCTCGGCCCGGTCTTGGGCCACGGCCCGGTGGTTGGGGAACAGTGTTTTAGAGGACTCTGACAGCCTGCCCTCATTAGTATCCTTACAGAGCTCCTGTCCAGAGACCATTCAATTATGATCCCAAGATAAATGTCAACTCTGCCGCTCTACCACTGACTGAGTTTTACCTCCTTGGTCTTACCCCTCTGACTTTCGCGACCATGACCAGATTCCTCAAGCACTCATTTGCCTCCTCCAGTGTGTCATCTGTATGCATCTGGGAATCCGAGCTGGATAAACAATTCTTGGAAGACGATTATCAAAAATCATTTCTGCTCGCCCACAAGCTTTCAGTCACTTGTTTCTATCCTGTCCTATTGGTACCGACACCATTAGCTCCTGCACAAAGTGCACTGGTCTGTACCGGAAGCCTGATGGTGCTGGAATGCTGATGTTAGCTCTATGCTCCATATTTGGTGAACATGACCCAAACTTTTAACCTTCTGGAATACAATGTTTACCCTCTACTCTTCATTGTCAGGCTCTACAATTCCCCTGTGGGCCTTCTTTCCATGATCCTGGGCTCATGGCCTTCTCTTAAGAAAGGTCTCTTCCTACATTTCTTGACAGCAGCAAGTGCTGTGATCCCACATCATTGGAAAACTACCTCTTGTCCTCTAACTGAAAGGGTTAATGTGATGAATTACTTGTTGAGGATGAAGGAAATTATAGCGGATGTTGACCATCCTGACACGTTTCCGCACCTGGTCTACCTGGCTTAGTAAGAACAGAGCTCTCCCTGTGGTTAGGGTTAGACCCCTGCCGAGTGCTCGTGTTGTGGCTCCTGTGTCCTGACTACCACGTGCCTTGGGGAGGCTCACCTGCCCTTCTCCCTTACATCTCTTTTCTCCATTTACTTGCCTATCTTTTGACTTTTCTATCTATGTGGTTGTTTGCAAATTATGTATTGCAATATAATCCGGTCCTCTCAATTTTTAGAATTTCGGCTTTAAGCCTCAGTGCGACACATAGGTCCATTACTCTGGTACATCGGTTAATGTTTATGTAGACATTACTTTGACCAGAACTCTGTTGCCTTCATTCATTCTTATTGTCAAACTTTGATACGGAAAAATTTATGTTTTTGAAATTAAAAACTATGAAAAATAATTCTCTGTGGTCTCCCAGCTAACTCTCTAACGCCTCTCCAATCCATACTAAACCCTGCTGCCCGGCTCATCCATCTCTGACAGCCTCGAATTCAATTTAAGATACTAACCAAGAATTACAAAGCCTTCCACAACCTGTCCCCTCAATATATCTCTGACCTCATCAGCCAATACCGCCCCACACGTAATCTCCGCTCCTTCACAGGACCTTCAGATTCACTCTATTACCATCCGCTCCTCCTGTAACCGTATCCAGGACTTCTCCCGTGCATCTCCCAAACCCTGGAACACTCTATCAAAACGTACCAGACTGCCCCCCACTTTCCAAACCTTCAAACGTAACCTGAAAACCCACTAGTTCAGGTTCACTTACAAACACAGATTAACTACTCTGCTCCCTCACCTCATGTCTCCATCCCCCCCCCATATAGATTGTGAGCCATCACGGGCAGGGTCCTCCCCTTCTACTTGTCTCATGATCACTGTAGTTAGAGCAACATGGAAATAATAGTGCTCTATAAATAAATAAATTAAAAAATAATAATTGTTGCACCGGAGCTAAACAACAGTCATCATGATATACTCCAAACACAGTGAACACAGATACAGATTAAATATATATATATTTTTTTAAAACTGCAGATCTGCTGTTTTTTTTTTGTCTCATGAGTCAGCAATAAAAGCTACAGGTCTTCCCACACAAAAAAACAACACCCTCCCACAACTGATAGAAGCAGCATAAAAAAACAAAGAAAAAAAACAAGTTATGGGTTTAGAAAGGGGAAATGCTATTTTAGATTAAATAAAATGGGGTGCAAATGTATTTATTTCTGCTCAAAATGTCTGGAAAATTTCCTAATATTGCACATTATGTGGAGGGATCTTACTTCTCTAGCAGAGGGGTTCTGGTTTTGGCACATGTCAGGAGACTGGCCTGACTGCAATTACTTGTGGAGGAGGAAGGATTGGCTTAGCATAATGATAATTCCATTATGTATATAGCGCATACAGATTGTGCAGCGCTGTACGGAGTTTGCCACATTGGTCCTTGTCCCATATGGGGCTCACAATCTAAACAACCTACCAGTATGTTTTGGAGTGTGGGAGGAAACTGGAGGACCCAGAGGAAACCCACACAAACACAGAGAGGACATATAAACTCTCTGCAGATGTTGACCCGAATGGGACTTGAACCCAGGACCCCAGAACCAAGGCTGTAATGCTAAACACTTAGCCACCGTACCACCCCTGTATTTTATTAGTTGGTCTAAGCCGCTTGGTTTCAACAAAAAGACCTCAGTTGACCTCAAGTTTCATACTTTGAAACAAACTGTAATAACCCAATCCTCCTCTTCAAACAAACACAAATTGTGTCACTCACTTCTTGCACGGATGATATCAATACTTTTCTTTCCAGAAATAGGTCATTTTTTTTCTGTCTTGAAGCCACTTCCTGAGCGGAGTCTTCCTTCTTCCCAGGTCTCTCCTGAAATTGTACCTACACACCAATGCCTTAACATGGCCCTTACATTATCTAATGAATGAGATCTCCATAGTCTGTACATAGTGAGTAGCCCCGCCATGTAGCCTCAGCTCCGGCTACTCCACGCCCCAGAAAATGTACATATTAGGGAAATAAAAGTTATAAAAAGACTGTGGTGACGTGAGGATTAGCCCGTAAAAGGACTATCCTCCCATCCTATAGATACACCTTTACATCTAGATCTGTGGTGGTAGGTTTCCTTTAAGAAACTTGTCTTTGTGGTGACTATTGTCAGGTACCCCCACTAAATCCTGTTGTGAGCGCAGTCTGAAGAATAAAATAAAGCCATTAAGGATGCAGCCAGTTTTGTTTTTTAAGAAGTTAAAACTTGACTGCAAAATCTAAAAAAATTTTTTTCTTCCTTCACAGCTCTGTATGGGGGCTCGTTTTCTACGATGTACTAATAAGTTGGAAAAAAAAGTGGGAAAGATTGCAGTTGCACGATTTTCAGATTATTGTCACAGACACAAAGGCTAAGCAGACATGACATGTGCCAGAAATGTGCTGTGTATACACCGAAGGAGTCAGAAGCTGCATAAAATAACATAATATCCACTAGAAAAGGGTCTCATGGCTGAGCCCACACAGACCTATCACTTATTGAAGTAGATTCCCCATTCCCACATCATCACTGAACGGTTTTAATATTCCCTGTTATGCACTTGTTGTCCTAGTAAGCAGAATTGTATCAATATGCAAATTACCTGCTGAGTCTAATTGGGGAGTGGAGCAGCTTCTGAGAGCTCCGGGGCTGTGGCTACTCCACGCCTGAGTGGTCTCTGTAGAACCCTCCCCCCAGGCACCCAGGTGCTTATGGACGCAGCCCAAGCAGGTGCAGTGGGTACCCTGCAGGCTTCATGGGCACAAGAGCCACTGCACTCACAAGTGGCACGGATGCGAGGGGGAGTTCGTGTGATTCTGTACAGGCTACTTACACAGAGGCAACTCCACGTCCCTCTTCAGCTAAATTGCCTATTAATAACATTTCATTTTGTGGCATAAAGGCTGCATACAAGGGAATATTACGGTAAATCCAGTTTACCTGTAGTGATACGCCATGAGGACTCTAACACGGGATCTATTTCAATCACTTGGGCTTAGACGCTTCATCAAACGCTATACTTGTGTCAGATATCGGCCGGCCCTTCTCTCCGAATCACCTCTCGTTAACAAATCTTGCACCTTTGCCAGGAAATGTGATATAAACCTAATCATAAACCTCTTTAATGATTCTACATTACAGTTACTGGAGAGAAAGAAATATAAAATTATGCAAAACTCAAACATATGGTAGAAAAAAAATAATGTAATAAGACATGACAGCACGCAGGGTACAGATAGTTTTATTAGCCTTTCTTTCCATAGGAAACCAGGCTAAAATGAATAGAAATACAACAAAAGAGAAAGCGTGGCACAGTGGCATGTGCCATTATTGTGGAAAGCCGCAGCTCGTACAGGCTCAGAGACACGCTCCCCCCTCCTCTGCACCACTGTATCCCCGGAGGGTTTTTTTTTATTACTCTTTTTATTTCTGCCGGTTCAATTAAATACTGAATTTCAACGAATCTTTCTGACCATGCTTTACACACAGATTTGGTGTTGTAGGGGCAGCGAGCTGGCATTTGTTAACGGCCGGTCTAGGGTCCTACATCGTAGGACTGGGCCGCTGCTGCGGTGCTACACACTGACTGGAGACCAGCGTCTAGAACCCGTCAGTATCGTGTACGGCACCAAAGCTCCAGTACTGGTACCCCAACGCTTTAGTGGCCTGTACTGCATCACTACCCGGGTATAGGGGTATTCTGAGCAGAGGCCAAGACAACTTCAAACCTTGCAAAACGAACCAGCGACTGCTACAACCTCAGGGAGCCGACGCTCAAACTTTCCATAAAACGTTTCATCTTTATATCCTTTTAAATATAAAAGGCAGGCTACAATGCGAGGAAGGAGCCGGGTGCCCGTCACGTGGCTTACGGTCCTGCTTCTCTGAACAGAGGGAACGCCGGCTCGTGTAGTCCTTGGATAATAAATTATTTTCTCTTTCTGAAATGATTTGTGGGTTTTTTTCTTTTTTTTTTTTCTTCTTAACTTTAAAGTCTCTTCTCTATTTTTTTTTTTTATAAAAGAAAAAAAAGCGATGTGGGAAGGCATTTAAAACAAAAAAATATTTACTTCTATAAATAGTGTGTGTGTGGGGGGGGAACCCTCCTTCCCACAAAGCTCAAGGGGATGACCTCCCCTTTAACAATTCTAAACAATGCTGGGATTGGGAAACTCCTTCATCACCTTGCTGCTGTTTCGGATCTTTAGTTTATTCTCTTCACGCTTGTTTTCCTCCATTTGTTCTGTACCCTGATTGGCGAAGAGACAGGAATGGGAGGGCGAAAAAAAAAAATTGTATATAAAGTTGCTGAACCTGACCCTGGCTGTGACTCCTCCAACCTGGCAGCGAGGTCATTAAAACGTCATTTGATTAAGTTTCTAGTTGTCCTCGGACTCCTCCTCTGCCTCTCGCAGCCACGTGAAAAAGGCAGTGACTGATTTTAGTGCTACACCTTTTCCATTCTGCTCGGCGGGGTCTTTACTACTTTCCCACCCGTAGAAGGCGTCCTCAGAAATGACCTCTTCATCGTAAAGACAGTCAAAAAACATCCGGAGCAAGTCTGCCAGGAAGAAACAGGAGAGAGTCAATAGCTGCAGCAATAATATGCCAGAATGCTGACCCATTACATTTTATGTATATAGATCACAACACTGACCCATCATTACATCACTACTGACAATAGATGATGTCACAGCTTATCTCCTCCCCCTCCCTGTACAATGACCTCTATATAGATAACACTGACCCATCATTACATCACTACTGACAATAGATGATGTCACAGCTTATCTCCTCCCCCTCCCTGTACAATGACCTCTATATATATAACACTGACCCATCATTACATCACTACTGACAATAGATGATGTCACAGCTTATCTCCTCCCCCTCCCTGTACAATGACCTCTATATAGATAACACTGACCCATCATTACATCACTACTGACAATAGATGATGTCACAGCTTATCTCCTCCTCCTCCCTGTACAATATCCTCTATATAGATAACACTGACCCATCATTACATCACTACTGACAATAGATGATGTCACAGCTTATCTCCTCCCCCTCCCTGTACAATGACCTCTATATAGATAACACTGACCCATCATTACATCACTACTGACAATAGATGATATCACAGCTTATCTCCTCCTCCTCCCTGTACAATGACCTCTATATAGATAACACTGACCCTTCATTACATCACTACTGACAATAGATGATGTCACAGCTTATCTCCTCCTCCTCCCTGTACAATATCCTCTATATAGATAACACTGACCCATCATTACATCACTACTGACAATAGATGATGTCACAGCTTATCTCCTCCTCCACCCTGTACAATGACCTCTATATAGATAACAGTGACCCATCATTACATCACTACTGACAATAGATGATGTCACAGCTTATCTCCTCCCCCTCCCTGTACAATGACCTCTATATAGATAACACTGACCCATCATTACATCACTACTGACAATAGATGATGTCACAGCTTATCTCCTCCCCTCCCTGTACAGTGATCTCTATATAGATAACACTGACCTATCATTACATCACTACTGACAATAGATGATGTCACAGCTTATCTCCTCCCCCTCCCTGTACAATGACCTCTATATAGATAACACTGACCCATCATTACATCACTACTGACAATAGATGTCACAGCTTATCTCCTCCTCCTCCCTGTACAATGACCTCTATATAGATAACACTGACCCATCATTACATCACTACTGACAATAGATAATGTCACAGCTTATCTCCTCCTCCTCCCTGTACAATGACCTCTATATAGATAACACTGACCCATCATTACATCACTACTGACAATAGATTATGTCACAGCTTATCCCCTCCCCCTCCCTGTACAATGACCTCTATATAGATAACACTGACCCATCATTACATCACTACTGACAATAGATGTCACAGCTTATCTCCTCCTCCTCCCTGTACAGTGATCTCTATATAGATAACACTGACCTATCATTACATCACTACTGACAATAGAGGATGTCACAGCTTATCTCCTCCCCCTCCCTGTACAATGACCTCTATATAGATAACACTGACCCATCATTACATCACTACTGACAATAGATGATGTCACAGCTTATCTCCTCCCCCTCCCTGTACAATGACCTCTATATAGATAACACTGACCCATCATTACATCACTACTGACAATAGATGATGTCACAGCTTATCTCCTCCCCCTCCTGTACAATATCCTCTATATAGATAACACTGACCCATCATTACATCACTACTGACAATAGATTATGTCACAGCTTATCCCCTCTCCCTCCCTGTACAATGACCTCTATATAGATAACACTGACCCATCATTACATCACTACTGACAATAGATGTCACAGCTTATCTCCTCCTCCTCCCTGTACAGTGATCTCTATATAGATAACACTGACCTATCATTACATCACTACTGACAATAGATGATGTCACAGCTTATCTCCTCCCCCTCCCTGTACAATGACCTCTATATAGATAACACTGACCCATCATTACATCACTACTGACAATAGATGATGTCACAGCTTATCTCCTCCCCCTCCCTGTACAATGACCTCTATATAGATAACACTGACCCATCATTACATCACTACTGACAATAGATGTCACAGCTTATCTCCTCCTCCTCCCTGTACAGTGATCTCTATATAGATAACACTGACCTATCATTACATCACTACTGACAATAGAGGATGTCACAGCTTATCTCCTCCCCCTCCCTGTACAATGACCTCTATATAGATAACACTGACCCATCATTACATCACTACTGACAATAGATGATGTCACAGCTTATCTCCTCCCCCTCCCTGTACAATGACCTCTATATAGATAACACTGACCCATCATTACATCACTACTGACAATAGATGATGTCACAGCTTATCCCCTCCCCCTCCCTGTACAATGACCTCTATATAGATAACACTGACCCATCATTACATCACTACTGACAATAGATGATGTCACAGCTTATCTCCTCCCCCTCCCTGTACAATGACCTCTATATAGATAACACTGACCCATCATTACATCACTACTAACAATAGATGATGTCACAGCTTATCTCCTTCCCCTCCCTGTACAATGACCTCTATATAGATAACACTGACCCATCATTACATCACTACTGACAATAGATGATGTCACAGCTTATCTCCTCCCCCTCCCTGTACAATGACCTCTATATAGATAACACTGACCCATCATTACATCACTACTGACAATAGATGATGTCACAGCTTATCTCCTCCCCCTCCCTGTACAATGACCTCTATATAGATAACACTGACCTATCATTACATCACTACTGACAATAGATGGTGTCACAGCTTATCTCCTCCCCTCCCGTACACTGACCTCTATATAGATAACACTGACCCATCATTACATCACTACTGACAATAGATGATGTCACAGCTTATCTCCTCCCCCTCCCTGTACAATGACCTCTATATAGATAACACTGACCCATCATTACATCACTACTGACAATAGATGATGTCACAGCTTATCTCCTTCCCCTCCCTGTACAATGACCTCTATATAGATAACACTGACCCATCATTACATCACTACTGATAATAGATGATGTCACAGCTTATCTCCTCCTCCTCCCTGTACAATGACCTCTATATAGATAACACTGACCCATCATTACATCACTACTGACAATAGATGATGTCATAGCTTATCTCCTCCCCCTCCCTGTACAATGACCTCTATATAGATAACACTGACCCATCATTACATCACTACTGATAATAGATGATGTCACAGCTTATCTCCTCCTCCTCCCTGTACAATGACCTCTATATAGATAACACTGACCCATCATTACATCACTACTGACAATAGATGGTGTCACAGCTTATCTCCTCCCCTCCCGTACACTGACCTCTATATAGATAACACTGACCCATCATTACATCACTACTGACAATAGATGATGTCACAGCTTATCTCCTCCCCCTCCCTGTACAATGACCTCTATATAGATAACACTGACCCATCATTACATCACTACTGACAATAGATGATGTCACAGCTTATCTCCTCCTCCTCCCTGTACAGTGACCTCTATATAGATAACACTGACCCATCATTACATCACTACTGACAATAGATGTCACAGCTTATCCCCTCCCCCTCCCTGTACAATGACCTCTATATAGATAGCACTGACCCATCATTACATCACTACTGACAATAGATGATGTCACAGCTTATCTCCTCCTCCTCCCTGTACAATGACCTCTATATAGATAACACTGACCCATCATTACATCACTACTGACAATAGATTATGTCACAGCTTATCTCCTCCCCCTCCCTGTACAATGACCTCTATATAGATAACACTGACCTATCATTACATCACTACTGACAATAGATGATGTCACAGCTTATCTCCTCCCCCTCCCTGTACAATGACCTCTATATAGATAACACTGACCCATCATTACATCACTACTGACAATAGATGTCACAGCTTATCTCCTCCCCTCCCTGTACAGTGATCTCTATATAGATAACACTGACCTATCATTACATCACTACTGACAATAGATGATGTCACAGCTTATCTCCTCCCCCTCCCTGTACAATGACCTCTATATAGATAACACTGACCCATCATTACATCACTACTGACAATAGATGATGTCACAGCTTATCCCCTCCCCCTCCCTGTACAATGACCTCTATATAGATAACACTGACCCATCATTACATCACTACTGACAATAGATGATGTCACAGCTTATCTCCTCCTCCTCCCTGTACAATGACCTCTATATAGATAACACTGACCCATCATTACATCACTACTGACAATAGATAATGTCACAGCTTATCTCCTCCTCCTCCCTGTACAATGACCTCTATATAGATAACACTGACCCATCATTACATCACTACTGACAATAGATTATGTCACAGCTTATCCCCTCCCCCTCCCTGTACAATGACCTCTATATAGATAACACTGACCCATCATTACATCACTACTGACAATAGATGTCACAGCTTATCTCCTCCTCCTCCCTGTACAGTGATCTCTATATAGATAACACTGACCTATCATTACATCACTACTGACAATAGAGGATGTCACAGCTTATCTCCTCCCCCTCCCTGTACAATGACCTCTATATAGATAACACTGACCCATCATTACATCACTACTGACAATAGATGATGTCACAGCTTATCTCCTCCCCCTCCCTGTACAATGACCTCTATATAGATAACACTGACCCATCATTACATCACTACTGACAATAGATGATGTCACAGCTTATCTCCTCCCCCTCCTGTACAATATCCTCTATATAGATAACACTGACCCATCATTACATCACTACTGACAATAGATTATGTCACAGCTTATCCCCTCTCCCTCCCTGTACAATGACCTCTATATAGATAACACTGACCCATCATTACATCACTACTGACAATAGATGATGTCACAGCTTATCTCCTCCCCCTCCCTGTACAATGACCTCTATATAGATAACACTGACCCATCATTACATCACTACTGACAATAGATGATGTCACAGCTTATCTCCTCCCCCTCCCTGTACAATGTCCTCTATATAGATAACACTGACCCATCATTACATCACTACTGACAATAGATGATGTCACAGCTTATCTCCTCCCCCTCCCTGTACAATGACCTCTATATAGATAACACTGACCCATCATTACATCACTACTGACAATAGATGATGTCACAGCTTATCTCCTCCCCCTCCCTGTACAATGACCTCTATATAGATAACACTGACCTATCATTACATCACTACTGACAATAGATGGTGTCACAGCTTATCTCCTCCCCTCCCGTACACTGACCTCTATATAGATAACACTGACCCATCATTACATCACTACTGACAATAGATGATGTCACAGCTTATCTCCTCCCCCTCCCTGTACAATGACCTCTATATAGATAACACTGACCCATCATTACATCACTACTAACAATAGATGATGTCACAGCTTATCTCCTTCCCCTCCCTGTACAATGACCTCTATATAGATAACACTGACCCATCATTACATCACTACTGACAATAGATGATGTCACAGCTTATCTCCTCCCCCTCCCTGTACAATGACCTCTATATAGATAACACTGACCCATCATTACATCACTACTGACAATAGATGATGTCACAGCTTATCTCCTCCCCCTCCCTGTACAATGACCTCTATATAGATAACACTGACCTATCATTACATCACTACTGACAATAGATGGTGTCACAGCTTATCTCCTCCCCTCCCGTACACTGACCTCTATATAGATAACACTGACCCATCATTACATCACTACTGACAATAGATGATGTCACAGCTTATCTCCTCCCCCTCCCTGTACAATGACCTCTATATAGATAACACTGACCCATCATTACATCACTACTAACAATAGATGATGTCACAGCTTATCTCCTTCCCCTCCCTGTACAATGACCTCTATATAGATAACACTGACCCATCATTACATCACTACTGATAATAGATGATGTCACAGCTTATCTCCTCCTCCTCCCTGTACAATGACCTCTATATAGATAACACTGACCCATCATTACATCACTACTGACAATAGATGATGTCATAGCTTATCTCCTCCCCCTCCCTGTACAATGACCTCTATATAGATAACACTGACCCATCATTACATCACTACTGATAATAGATGATGTCACAGCTTATCTCCTCCTCCTCCCTGTACAATGACCTCTATATAGATAACACTGACCCATCATTACATCACTACTGACAATAGATGGTGTCACAGCTTATCTCCTCCCCTCCCGTACACTGACCTCTATATAGATAACACTGACCCATCATTACATCACTACTGACAATAGATGATGTCACAGCTTATCTCCTCCCCCTCCCTGTACAATGACCTCTATATAGATAACACTGACCCATCATTACATCACTACTGACAATAGATGATGTCACAGCTTATCTCCTCCTCCTCCCTGTACAGTGACCTCTATATAGATAACACTGACCCATCATTACATCACTACTGACAATAGATGTCACAGCTTATCCCCTCCTCCTCCCTGTACAATGACCTCTATATAGATAGCACTGACCCATCATTACATCACTACTGACAATAGATGATGTCACAGCTTATCTCCTCCTCCTCCCTGTACAATGACCTCTATATAGATAACACTGACCCATCATTACATCACTACTGACAATAGATGATGTCACAGCTTATCTCCTCCCCCTCCCTGTACAATGACCTCTATATAGATAACACTGACCCATCATTACATCACTACTGACAATAGATGGTGTCACAGCTTATCTCCTCCCCTCCCGTACACTGACCTCTATATAGATAACACTGACCCATCATTACATCACTACTGACAATAGATGATGTCACAGCTTATCTCCTCCCCCTCCCTGTACAATGACCTCTATATAAATAACACTGACCCATCATTACATCACTACTGACAATAGATGATGTCACAGCTTATCTCCTCCTCCTCCCTGTACAGTGACCTCTATATAGATAACACTGACCCATCATTACATCACTACTGACAATAGATGTCACAGCTTATCCCCTCCCCCTCCCTGTACAATGACCTCTATATAGATAGCACTGACCTATCATTACATCACTACTGACAATAGATGATGTCACAGCTTATCTCCTCCTCCTCCCTGTACAATGACCTCTATATAGATAACACTGACCCATCATTACATCACTACTGACAATAGATGATGTCACAGCTTATCTCCTCCCCCTCCCTGTACAATGACCTCTATATAGATAACACTGACCCATCATTACATCACTACTGACAATAGATGATGTCACAGCTTATCTCCTCCCCCTCCCTGTACAATGACCTCTATATAGATAACACTGACCCATCATTACATCACTACTAACAATAGATGATGTCACAGCTTATCCCCTCCCCCTCCCTGTACAATGACCTCTATATAGATAGCACTGACCCATCATTACATCACTACTGACAATAGATGATGTCACAGCTTATCTCCTCCTCCTCCCTGTACAATGACCTCTATATAGATAACACTGACCCATCATTACATCACTACTGACAATAGATGATGTCACAGCTTATCTCCTCCCCCTCCCTGTACAATGACCTCTATATAGATAACACTGACCCATCATTACATCACTACTGACAATAGATGATGTCACAGCTTATCTCCTCCCCCCTCCCTGTACAATGACCTCTATATAGATAACACTGACCCATCATTACATCACTACTGACAATAGATGATGTCACAGCTTATCTCCTCCTTTCATCATAGAATCTAATGAATTGCTGCCTATGACCATGTTACTGCTGTAAAGCACATCACTAAATGCTGTTATTAAAGCACTGGCAAGATGGACAGTCAATAAAATATAAGCAGATTAGAAAATAATGAGATGTTTTGTTACCAGGTTTTTAAGGAGTCAAAATAAAAGTGAGACATTTCTTATAACATTATACTCACTGGGAGGTTGATCAAGTTTTACTATCAATGCTTGCAGTGCATAAAGTGCTTGTAGTTCTCTCTCTACATTGGAGTCCATGTACTTGAGTAAGACTGAAACCTTCTGTTTGAGAAAGGTAGTGTCCACACGGCAGGAAGAACAGTCCCCTGCAGGAGAGAGAGGTAGGTCAGCTCCCGGCTGTGCTCACGTCTGACCCGGCTGCAGTGGAGAAGACGACTTACCTATTATTGCCGCTTTGCACACTGCGGTCGTTAAAGCTCTCAGGAACGCAGAAGAACTCATCTGACCCTCGTCTAGATTTGCCTGAATAATGGGAAGATTCGGCAAATGTTAAAATACTGAGCAGTAAACTCCTGGACAACACAGCTCCCAACTTTAGGAAAGTGATAGTCACGTTGTCCTTGCTATGACAAAATTATCTGCAGCTGCCAAATTCAAGGTGATTAGGGAGACTCCAAAAAATAACTTAATCCCAGGATGATGTGCCCGAGTGTCCGTACTCACCTCTACCCAGTCAAATATCTGCTCATCACTCGCATTCTCCTCAATTATGAGCTGCTCCATCCGCTTGTTCAACTCCTCCGCCGTCATCTCTTTCCTGGAAAGACTTTCCGATGGGCTGCAGCAGTCGGACAATGTGAAGTCCAGGTTCTGTGGGGGGTAAGGATGTGAACACAGGGCTCAGATGTGATGTCACCCACATGGACAGGGTGCAGACACAAAGCAAAAATAACTCTCTCTTACCTTTTCACTTACAAAGCTCTGAACATCTTCTCCTTCTGGCAGCAAGTCTTTCCACCTTAAACCAGTTTCTCTCCATAAAGCAGCCACTTTCTTATGGCTCTGCAATGGACAGGATTACAGATAACAATCCTCAGCTCAGGAATATTTTTGTCCGATTTATGTTCGCTGTAACTTCTATTTTTCCATGATCAGCATAGGGTAAGATCAGATTGCCGGAGGGGTGACCTTCAGCACCCCCTAACCATCTGTGTACCTGCAAGTTCTCTACACTTCATGCTGTTCACCTGAATAAGGCGACAATCTCCTGCACCACCACCAATAAGAAGATGGCGTGCAGGATGATGTATTATCCGGTCTATACTGAAAATCTAACGTAAAGCTCAATATGTAAATCAGGGACCAAGCTTTAGTTCGCGACAGCTAAAAATACACAAACATGTTACAGGGATTGTCCAAGAGCAAACAAAATTGAACCATAGGACAAATTATCAAGTAACATACAAAGCAGCAGAACTCTTTTTCTGGTCTGCCAAGCTGATGCACTAGAGCCAAAGCGACAAAACATGACCACCACAGGCCACGGCTGGTCCAAGTGCTTATGTACAGTCAAGCAAGAAAACAGGAAAGTAATGCTTTGCCTGAATTTGCCCCAATTTACTTTGATCTTGTACAACCCCTTAAAGGGCTACGTCATGGCAGATCATTATGCAGCAATGAAGTTTCTAGACACTGATACATACCATTTGTTTGCATAGAAGGTGCAATATTTCAGACAGCAAGACACCAGTACGTCCCACAGGGAGCAGCGCCTTATTAAACTCTCTGTCAAGAAGAGAAATACATTAACATGGAAGAATACTCCAGCCACATCCAGGGCTGCATCAATCAGCCTCTGATGACTGTACAGGCAGTCCCCTACTTAAGAATACCAGACTTACATACGACCCCTAGTTACAAAACGGACCTCTGATAATTGGTAATTTATTGTACTTAAGCCCTAGGCTACAATGATCAGCTATAACAGTTATCACAGGTGTCTGTAATGAAGATTTAGTGTTAATCCTGGTTCTTATGACAACCCAACATTTTTAAAACCAAACAACTTCTGTCTGGGGTTACAATTATAAAATATACAGTTCCGACTTACATACAAATTCAACTTAAGAACAAACCTACAGAACCTATATTGTATGTAACCCGGGGACTGCCTGTATTTATATTTGTGCAAAAAGATAGCAGATAGAGTGCTGAAAAATCTCACAAGATGCCTTACGTGATTAATTCTTTTAGAGAAATACCCCCATCCTTCAACATGGGGGTCACCAGTTCCGCCAGGTACAGCCAAATATGTGGGATATCTATCGCCATATCATCCGCCAGCTCAAGCGTCTCCGAAAATCTGCACAAAGTAGTGACAGGTGTGAATACAGAGTGTTCTGCAGTTAAATAATACACAGATCAATGAGGACACACACCCAACGTGCCACATTCATCTATATGAAGATCGAGGGAGCAGACAAGTGCAAGCCAAGGTTCATGTACTAAGCCCCAAGGCAGGATCACTTACCCTGTGAAGAAATCCTGTTTGCTGAGCTTTCCGGACTGCACCAGCTGATACAGAAGTTGTCCCATGTGATCCCTCGTGATCTGACTCCTCTCTAGCGTAGACTCTACACCCACTCGAACGAAGACAGAAAGTGAACCTTGTAAGGCCAGCTCCTCCACACACTGCATGGCCTCCTAGAGACAGACAAGAGACCAGTTCAGAGGATGAGATGTAAGATGCAGATGGGTCCGTTCACAACAGCAGTCTATCTGACCTTGAAGTCATTGATGTGCAGGAACTCGTCAATAATGGCCTTAGACTTTCTTTCTAGCTCCTCTTCTGACACAGGGGACTTGTCGGACTCGGGAGTTTCACACTTGACTTTGAGAGAAACACAAATACGCGATTGGTCAATAATGACTACAGCAAAGGCAAATGATAACCCTGGGGCGTCGCAGGGCCCGCTCTACATGGAATCTCTCACCAGGTTCTCGGAGCTTTCGCTCTAAGCTTGGTGCCTTCTCCTGCTCCGTGGAGACTGGTAAGGTTTTTGGCGTGTGCAATGTCTCTCGCCGTGGCTCCTCTTGATTGTCTATTAGGTCTTTCGTACTGCTGCCTCGCAGGAAGCTGCTGGGACGAGTGGCCGAGGTGGAAGGGGGAGCAGGTTTGTCATTCCTTTCACGGCCAGTGTTACCAGGGCTAATGAATTAGTACACAATCATCATATGATGGTCATTGTATGCTCTATGCACAATCGAGGTGTCTGTTCACATCACAAACTGATACCTTGTTAATATCCTGCGGGTGTCTAGGTCTGAGACTGTGGAGGACGTGGTGGAAGAGACTGAAGGTTGCAGGGCAGAGAATCGATTCAGACTGGGGGCCCCTGGACGTAAGGATTCTGTGACAGAAAGCAGAGACTTTGTTCAAACCAAAAATAAAAGAGTAGATCTGATCTCAACGTATTTACCATCACATGCACAATATGATACGAGTTACATCTAAAACACCAGCATTCACCCCTTACCCGTCTCACTGGTCTTTGCCCCTCCGCTGCTTCCTTTACCCCAGCTGCCGAGCTGAGCTTTGGGCACTAACTGGATCTTCTCATCAATGGTGGGCTGTATGAGGAAAAGGCAAGCTGAACAAAACATATTGGTGCGGCTTCTCCGTGGTATTGATGTGATATACAATGCCCCCCCAGCCCTATAATACACTAATTATACATAATACACACTGCTGCAGAGAATCCCATCACTACTTACCTTGGTGATCTTCAGGAACTTGGTAGGGTCCAGGACTCTGTTATTCTTTGTACCTTGCACCATGTTCCATCCACCCTCCTCTACTCTCTGCACTCCTATGAGGACAAAAAGGCTACAATTAAAGCAACAATCTCCTTATCAAAAGCCAAAGAACTGTGATGAGGAACTTACCTGGCCGCCTCTTCTCTTTGGTCATCAGTTGCTGCACTTTCCTCTGTTCCTCCTGCTCTTCAATTTTGGCCTCTTTGTGGATCTGTTCTATGGTTTTGGGGCCCTGGTCAGCTCTTCGCGACACCCAGTTGCACTGTGTCAAATAAACAAAAGTAAGAGATGCGACACATGGATTTTACCCAATAAGCGAGACATGTAGTGGATGATGTTCGCACTTACCAGTCTCAGGTCTATAACATCCTGCAGCATGAAGCGGATCCGGGATGACGTTTTCCGCTCTTTTACAATCTTCTCCATTTGGTTGAAGTACTGGTCCATGCGCGGCTGTTATAGGTAGATCATACAACAGTCTGTTCAGAGTCCGGGTTTTGACCACAAGCTCTTTACCCATTTCTACCTACACCTGCACCTCAGTAATCTGTGCGCACAATGAACATCCCATTTCTGTGTGTGGGTCTTTACTGACCCAGCAATATTTACAAATGTAACCTTAAAGGGATTATCCACTTTCAGCAAATAATTGATGTGGTTTGTGTAATGAAAAGTAATACAATTTTCCAATATACCTTCGGTATCAATTCCAAACAGTCTTCTAGATCTCTGCTTGCTGTAGAAAGATTCTATGTTTACTTCCAGTGGATAAAAATCTGTCCATGGCTGTGTGATGTGCACCTCCACATGCCGATATAATCACGCAGCTCTGATTACTATCTGTGAAACTAACAGCTCGTGCACCTGTGTGTCCATCACAATACACAAATCCACTGCTAGTAAACATAGTTTTCTATAGAAGGACAGCAAGAAGAGATCTATAAAACAAAGAAATTGATAAAGTATATTAGAAAATTGTATAACTTTACACAAATAATATTACATTATTACACAAACAATATCAATTATTTGCTGAAAGTGGACAACCCCTTTAAAGAGGAAAGGGTCAGTACTATAGACGGATCCAACTAGGCAGACATAACACAATCTAGGATCAGTCTGTCTTACCTTTGCTTTCTCAAAATCTAGATCTTTCCCAATGGTGGTGAGCAGCCGGCAGAGACATTCCAGTGACTCCTCATCGTGGTTTTTTAGTAGTTTCACCACACAATCATGCATGATGGCCTCCGTCAACATTTTCAGCTTAAAAAGTTCTCCAATGAACTTAATGTTTCCTATGGATCTCCGTCGAGCTTTGTCTCTCGCTTCTTCAAGTTCCTCTTGAAGACGAGTCTTCTCCTCTGGCTGCTGAAATAAAGAGCAGTCACCCTTGAATTGCACACTAGGGCAAGCCACATCAACCAAACCCTAAAATACACCCTATGGATCTGTCACTAACATGCAGACACATTATAATCCAGCAATGGTCCCTCCCCAGGTAACCTTCCTACACAGATTCTCATCTTACGGTTGTAGCCAGCTCCAGATCCTTTTGCTTCTTCTCAAAGACGTCATCATCAGCTTTGTCCTTCTCAAACTCCTTCTGACATCGGTTGAGCAGTAATTTACGGAAGTTCACAGTGCTGCCGGGCTTGTCGGCCATCGGTACTTTTAACTGCAACCAAAAGAAAGACGTGTGGTCAGAAATGTGTTACCGGCCTACTACAACATTACACGTTAGAGTATTTGCCCACATCGACATACTCACAGTGGCGAGGCATCTGCACATGTTCGCGTATGCCACGGAGAAGCTAGGCTCATCTATCGCCTTCTCAAAAACCAGGTCGATCACCCCTTTTAGTCGCTCCTCTGTGTCCACAGTCAGGTCCATCACCTGCTTCATTAACTGGTTGAACATCTGAGGCGTCAGCTTGTTCAAAATGCTACGAACTTTCCGGAAAAGTGCCTGCGAACAAACATGTTCACGATATATACTGTGACTAAAGTCCGGGAGCCTCTGCTGCTCACTAGCAGCCATATTTGTACACACTCACCTGTGTCCGGACGCTTTCGGGGTCCTCCACCTGGGAATCTCTCTTAACACTGGGCTTCCATGCATTCTCAGCTTTCTTCAAGTGGACATCATCTGTCACTGAAATGTTCATGATTATTTTTCTGGGCTCCCTCCTCTGCCCTGGCTGTGAACGTCTGGGACCCCCCACATTCAGCAACTAGGGGACACAACAGCAAAATCCTTACAAGTTCACGTGACAAAGCTCAGGATTTTCTCTATGGCTCTGGGAACGCTGTGACTGCTGATGGCAAAGTACAGACACTTACAGGTACCCCACGACCTCCAGGTACTAAACGTCCAAAGTCTGCATAGGCAGGGGTGAAGTCTGGTCCCTTCTGCAGCATGCGAGGGTCCAGGGTCCTCATTGCAATCTTTGGCTGATTGATCTGTTAACAAAAAGTAAAATGTGACAAAAGGGTAACGAGAGGATAACACATCCCACTCACACATCCTAAATACGCAAACTACTACCCAAACATTCTTCAGCCGCATGCCTGAGTATTACACATCTACCAATACTCAGCCACAAACAATGGTAAATCCACCCCCACATCTCAGCAGGTTTGTGCTACCTCCTAACATGCAGCACATGAGACTGCACCTAGACACCTCCCTCTCTCCTCACTTTGTCCAGGACCACATCGCTGATGGGCGGCAAGCCTTCGGGCTTCTGCACACATGCCGGCATAAACTGGAACCCCAGCAGGAAATCCCGATCATATTGCCGTTTTCCTTCATTCTGCACATTAGAGGCTGGAGGTGCAGGGGCATCTGGGGAGGTCTCCTGGGATGGCTGCTCTGCTGCTCCCGATCCTATGACATTAATAACTGGTATCAGATAGTGGAAAACACACAAATATCACATCAACTGACATCACCTACAAGACCCAAGATAGTGGTGGTGAACCTATGACACTGGTGCCGGAGGTGGCACCCAGAACCATTTCTATGGGCACCCAGGCCTTTAACCCAGCACAAAGCTTGTCAGACAGGTAGAGTGACTGAAGGCCTCCTACTGCAGTCCTGGAAAGCCCTAGGTAGTGCTAGGGACCCCAAAGGGATGCTACAATATTACAAATTTCCCCTTCCTGCTTTCATTGGCATTGATGTCCTCAGGACGCTGATACGATTGAAAGCTGTGGCAAAGCTGCGATCAATAAGTTGCTGTTTAAATTTATGTGTCTGCACGTACTGATAAACAAGTGGGTTTTGAACTGTGGTTTGGGCACAATCACTGACCCTAGTGTTCATCTCTGATCACAAATTAATCACCAAGAACATGCATGACATTACTTATCCTGTACTGATCCCGAGTTACATCCTGTATTATACTCCAGAACTGCACTCACTATTCTGCTGGTGAAGTCACTGTGTACATACATGACATTACTTATCCTGTACTGATCCTGAGTTACATCCAGTATTATACCCCAGAGCTGCACTCACTATTCTGCTGCTGGTGCAGTCACTGTGTACATACATGACATTACTCATCCTGTACTGATCCTGAGTTACATCCTGTATTATACTCCAGAGCTGCACTCACTATTCTGCTGCTGGTGCAGTCACTGTGTACATACATGACATTACTTATCCTGTACTGATCCTGAGTTACATCCTGTATTATACCCCAGAACTGCACTCACTATTCTCCTGGTGCAGTCACTGTGTACATACATGACATTACTTATCCTGTACTGATCCTGAGTTACATCCTGTATTATACTCCAGAACTGCACTCACTATTCTGCTGGTGCAGTCACTGTGTACATACATGGCATTACTTATCCTGTACTGATCCTGAGTTACATCCTGTATTATACTCCAGAGCCACACTCACTATTCTGCTGGTGGAGTCACTGTGTACACACATGACATTACTTATCATGTACTGCTGCAAAATTATATCCTGTATTATACTCCAGAGCTGCACTCACTATTCTGCTGCTGGTGCAGTCACTGTACATTCAGTGTACTTTTTTTAGGGCTCCCATTGTTCGGTAGTGAGAGCTCTACCTGATTTATAGGAGTATTCTTCCTCTGTACCGGACGGTTCGACTCCTTCCCCTTCTGAGACGTTATCCGCCCCATTGCGCAGAGGTTCAGTTTCACCGTTCTCCTCCAGCAGCTTAAGGTACGGGTGCTCGGTCTCACCGCCGACGCTGCCATTTTCCTCTTCCTCCTGAACCTTCTCCTCTGTTGCCTCCCCCTGCTCCTGCAACTTAGACACAGACACCATGATAGGAGACAGTCACTCTGTGCCGGGGTCCGCCACATGCTATGTAACAGCTGCTATGAGACAGCACACTGTGACGACATCTCTGTGCTCTAAGCCTGGCATGTCATCAGTGTGATGTGTCTAGTTCTAGAATAGAACATGATGAGGACTTTGAGCGTGTTACCCTCCTCTCCCCCAAAATACCAGCACCACTAATGCTCACCTCAAGGTTCGGCGCCACAACCTCCTCAGCGTCGGGACTCTCATCTTTTGGCTTCTGCCACATCTTTGGTGCAGCTGCGACTGTTTGGGCGGTAAGAAGATCAGTACAATGTAAGGAATGCTTCACCGGGTGGCGACTGCAGTGCCATGTGATGAGCGGGCACGCTAAATTCATCTAGGATACATCACCTTTATATATACTACCAGCTGGCACACAGGACGAAGACTATGAAATGGAGTTATACAGTCCCTGCTGCATTAACCACTCACACATGTGAGAGAAGGGAGGCGCTATTCTCCTTACAGACGACTGCCTTCTCTCTCTGATACATTTCCATGTATAGCACAATCCCTGTCACCAAGGCAATGCCACATCATGTGGGGCAGATCCATGAACCCCAATCTCACAAAATGTTAACTCTCTGTTTGCTGTATTAGGACAGAGCCACGCTAGAAGCCTCGTACCACAGGCAGGGTCTTTGTAATGCCGTGTGTAGGTTATCAGTGATGTCCAGGGCTCGCTCACCCAGAGAGCTGCAATCTCAGAGAAAAGAAACGTCAGTAATTCCAGAGATAAGAGCTCATCGTGTTGTGTGCGGCCTCCCAGTCACCAATGGGACGTTCAGCTCTGCTTTTATGTCGTCGCAAAGAACGAGAGAAGTGATAATTCCCAAATTCGTCAAGTGAGCGTGACACAGCAAGAAGCGGCACAGCAGACTGTACACCACAACCGGCAGCAGGAAGCCCCTAGAGGACAACGTCCCCCTCCCCCCTATTCTCCCAGACGCCTTGCAATGTCATTGAATTCACAGATTATAACATCCAGCTTTACTATTCATTTAACTGGCTGCTAATAAGCTTTGCTCTCCTGAACTTCAGTTCATTTTCCTTATTGCCTCCAGAGCTGCAATCATAATTCTGAGTTTTTTTTATTCCCCATCTGAGGCTTCATATCTCCCTGACTGTGCAGTGCACTGTAGGAAGTGCAATATTCACATCAATGTGGCATGTGATCTTAGTGGAAGAATAGAGATGACGGCTCCAAATAAGACTAAAGTAGCGGATCACGAGATAAGAAGAACAAATATTTAAGATTTACTTAAAATATACAGGAATTGAAACAGTTGTCTAGGATTAACCAAGCAAAAGGAACATGGTGGTCCCCGCCGTAGTCTGCTTAAAGAGAACTTTTCAGATGAAGTAACCCACACTAACTAAACATATCTTTCAAAACTGCAATTACACAGAAGTACAACTATCCCTATAATGTTCTTCCCCATCTATGCACATTCATATTCTTCCGGCTCAGCTGCGCCTCCTCTTCATCCAAGTGAACGGAGCTCTGCAATCATCATTCAGCCCCCCCTCATGAATGAGAGAAACTATGTGTGACTTGCGGAAGAAAACTCAGCTCCTCATTCACCCATTCCTCAGGGATTCTCTTCTTCAGCAAGTCACACAGCCAGTGTCTCCCTCATTCCAGAGGGAGGAGGGAATGATCTGTAGGCTCAGCTGAGCAGGAAGGATATGAATATACCATACTCTGATCAGAGGAAAGACTCACCTGGGGTCATTTGCATAGATGGCGAGTCAACTTTATGAACAGACAGTGGAACTTTACAAGTATTAAGAAGAACAATATAGGGATAGTTGTAGAGTTACGCAATGACAGTTTTCACTTATATGTTTAGTTAGTGTGGGTTAGTTTAACTGACAGGTTCTCTGTAAAGACCCTTATACCCAATGGACAAGATGGACCATATGTGCCTGATGACCGAGGTCAGACCCAAGAGACCCCAAGCAATCCTGGGAATAAAGCCTTGTGATTCCTATAGGCAATGTAGCTCCATTCACCGCTTTGGAAAGGCAAGACATCAATCCAGAGCACTCACCTCCCACAGGACTCTTCCTGGAGCTGAAGCTTAGAAGTGTCACACTGGTTTCGAGTTCAGAGTCAGCTTCTACTCGGCCAATGTTTGCAGAGTCCACAGTCCCATCCAGAATGTCAGTTCTGGTGTCCTCCTGCTCGTCCACATGGTCAGAGCCGATGGATGGAAGAACAGCAGCAGGAGGGGAGGTTTTAGTGGTGCAATGAGCAGCAGCTATTAGAGGAGGAGGGGGGGAATCTGACTGTAGTGGTGATGATAGAGGCACGTTTGGAGATGTGCATTCTATGCTCAGATCTGTGGGGGGCGCCAGCTCTGGCACATCTATTGTACTTTCTTCCCCCATTGCTTTATCTCCCACAGAATTGTCCATTGTCGGAAGTTCATAGCTTATGCCATTCATTTCCTGAGCATCGACTGGGGCATCAGCAGCCACGGGAAGCCCCACTGGTTCCTTGCATAGCTCCTCCTCTACAATATCAGCGGTGGTGGAAGCTTCATCCAGAGATGTAGACTCCTGTGATGTATTAACATCCTCTACATGGCAGGGAAAGGCAGGAGCTGGTGCCACTACCACCGGAGCAGCCACTGTGGCAACAACAGGTATTATTCCAGATGTCTGGAGGAGCTCAGGTCTGGAGTCTGACTGTACGGGGTCTGGGATCTGCTCCAACACCGCACACTTGCCAAGGTCACTGGGCTCTGGGCGCAGGGGGGCAGGAGGAGAGGGTTTCAGGATGATCTCTGGTTTTGGTTTCTCCTCTACTGTAAGACAGGATAGTAACAATGTTTAGTAACTGCACATTATAGGCGGGAGGCTGCATGGAAGAAATTTATCAGGCCTGTGTACCCTCCTGGAAAACCTGGAAAAATATCAGCAATGCCTTACATACAGAAGATGAGGAATGGGCTCAAATTAAAAGCAATCCACCTATCTAAAAAAAAAAACATTAAAAAACCCCTATTAATACTCAGCCCCGCTCCTGGGAGCATAGGAGAGCGAGGCAACGTCACGCAAGAGGAATGAATTCACGACTATCACATGACGTGTATAACTAGCAGCACGGAACACTGGACATCTTGTCCCCTTGTTCCGGGCTGCTAATTTTAACTTTTCTAGGTGATCCCGGTGTGTCAAGACTGGCTACGGACAACGCCGGTATCAAGGTGAAGAGAGGCGGGGATGAGTATTAGTACGGTGTATGTTTTTTTAGGTGGTAGGTTTTCTTTAATACAAGTATCAGCCCCAAACAAATGTGGGACTCTGCTGTAAGATCATGTACAAAGAAAAAACATTGGGATTGAAAAATTCTAAGGGTTTTCCTGGAACCCAGAAAAATAATTTTTAATTATGATCCAGCACAGACACTGTATAATGTAAAGTGCTTGGCAGAAAGTTATGGGGCTGCAGTCCCCGTTTTATGTGGTCTCTGCCAACAGGTGACTAAAAAATATGATCATTTTATTGATTGCTGTCATAGCAATCACTGTCAGCAGCCTTTATGGAAGATTCTCCCAACCTGTGTTTGTAACGATATTGTATGATTGTCCTCCAGAGCGGCACCCACTATTCTGCATAGACCCAGGCTGTTCTTCCACATCAGAAGCAGCTGGAAACAGGTGATCTGATATTAGTGACGTAACCTATGAATGGTCACTATATTTATTTTAGGAGATCTATCAGTATCAGATCTATGCCAGTTTTTATGCAAAACTATGCCTGGTTGGACTTGCAATAGTTTTGTCCGCCAGCACAGCTGGCAAGCGGGCACATCGTGAGGCCTCATAATGTGTCTGCAGTGCTTTATCATATGCCGGCACACAGAGCGCCAGTGTATGATAAATCTCCCCCATAGTCTCAGTCTCCTGCATAGCAGCTCCAGGGATGCCAGACATGAAGGCAGAGGGGCACCTACCTGTTTTGTGTTCCCGGGTGGCAGTGAGATGAGGGCTCTCCACAGCCCCAAACACCACTGGGCTATGCTCAGGAGCCTGGTTGGGTAGCTGCTGGGATTTGAAGTACAAAAGAGGGTGATAATGAGCGCGAGAACAGAAAAACTAGCAAAACAGGGAGAAAAAGCAACGCAGGCAACAGACAGCACAACACAAAGATTCCAAAATGAGAAAGCGCAGGAGGGTGACAGACCAGCATGGAGGACGAGGGAAGAGGTAGGAGCAAAAAAATCAAGCACAAATCACAAACAAAAGAAAGAGGATCCAATTTAAGTAAATTTAAGGTGAGAAAGAAAAGGAAACGGATAAAAAGAAGGAAAGAGAAAGACATTACAATCAGGAGAGATTGACAGAGACATCATAGCATTGTCTGACACAAGAAGCTCACACCCGAGACCGGCGGCAGACCCCCCCCCCCAGATCAGTAATGTCTAAAGAAACAGTAAGAACCATGTATACCCACAGCCTCAAACACCACAAGAGACTAATGATCACAAGCCAAGTAACCTCTGGTCACACCGGATAAAATTCCAGGTCAATTAACTTCCCCTCTACTGATCCTCCATTACATCAGGATTTATACTAGAGTCACTTGAACCATAGAAAGTTGGAAATAGGGCTGGAAGAGGGTATGTTGTTATATACCGTGCCTACAAGCTGTATGTAGGGCTGGCAGAGGGCATGTTGTTATATACCGTGCCTACAAGCTGTATGTAGGGCTGGCAGAGGGCATGTTGTTATATACCGTGCCTACAAGCTGTATGTAGGGCTGGCAGAGGGCATGTTGTTATATACCGTGCCTACAAGCTGTATGTAGGGCTGGCAGAGGGTATGTTCCTGCAAAACTAACTTTATGGCTGGTCATTGTACTAGAAAGCCTTGGCTTCTCCACCAGAGCCGGTTATGGGTGTCCTTACACTATGGCGCTCCCTTACCTGAGGTGGAGTGGGTGTGGAGCTGGGTCGGAGAATTGGGGGTGTAGGATTTCTACTTCCACCCCCTGACATAATTTCCTCGGTGATGTCTTTGCCACCCTGATTGGGGTCTCTGATTCGGATCTAGGAATAAAAAGAATAAATATCTGTGAAATGCTTTCCAGGGATTTCTAGATAGTAGCCAGTTATCCAGACAGTACACGCTGCTTACCGGCTTCTTCTCCCTCTTGGTGGGAGGAGGGGGCTGCTGCGGTTGCTGTGTAGGCACTATGATCGGCGCTGATGGATACACCGGTTGACTGGGGTAAAACGGGGCACCTGGAATGTAAGCACCTTTACATTATCTTTTCATAAATATGCCCACTAGATTTAAATACACTAATCCCCCCACCCCCTGGTACTAGTTGCAGGTGATAAACCAACACCGTTATGTGTATATTTGCATACAGCTTTAGGACCTCATTGCTTAGGTTTACAGGCATGTAGAGGGATAATGAAGGGATAGAGGCAATGCTCTCTAATGGCAGTTTATGAAAATATATTCAGTTGAGGGGGTTATTTTGCCTGACGGGTTCTCTAAGTCTGAACAAGCTCATGAAAAAATCTGGATGATAGGATTAAAGCCAATGGTCTCCTTACCGTAGGGTGTAGGAAACTCCCCAGGTCCTGGGCCTGGATAGAAAGGGCTAGGCCCTGGGGGTTGTACGGGGTACTGCTGAGGGGGTCCCACATAAGGAGGAGTGCTGTGTCGATACTGGAAAAATAAGGCAGGAGAACATTATAGCAAAGGTAGAGGATGACATGGAGAGAGAATAAGTAGCGCTCGGGTACCTGAGGGATACAGTACTGGGGACCCTGCGGCATAGCATACGGCATGGGCAGGTGGTTCACCATCATTATGTGCTGGTTGGTCTGGTAGACAGCAGCGGTGGGGGTCTGTGCGCTCGCTCGGATGGAGGGGTTGCTGTTCTGTATGGCTGCACGTGGAGGCTGGATCTGTGGCCTCTGGAAAAACTAAATAGAGAAAGGAGTCTGAGAAAGGTGCATGTGAGGTCTATGAAACTCTGCATGGAGGGAAGGAAGTAACATGGAGAATGACTGGTGAAAGTGGCGAATAATGAGGCTGTTATCGCACCATGTCATCTCATCCTAGATGGGACCCTGCTGCATCGGACAGACTATAAAATGAAGATAAACACATTATAGACATCTTAGTCGTCGCAGTGTTGCCTACACATCCAGAGCTGCTGGTTCAGTGTCTCTTTACAGGGCACGTCTTGTGTCAGTGTAGCGCTTACAGTAAGCACCACACATTTATATTTGTTAGTACTTGACCATAACAGCCATAGAAACATGCATGCTTGGATCAACTGAGGGTGCAAGTATTCAAGCTACACGGAGAAGGGGATTAGCTAATGCCAGAAATCTCTGATGCCAATCAGAAATATAAGGATCAGGATAGTTTTGAAAATCTTTGGCAATGTAATTTTCTGTGGCTTCTTTGACCGCAGCTCTGGGTGTGACTGGAGTAGAAGACATGATGGGTATCAGAATCAGTACTAAAGAATTAAAGGATGCGCTGAATTACTCAGCATTAGGTGGTGGTTTTATGTCAATAATGTTAAAAAATGAATTTCTACAGTTCATCTGCCACAGCAGAAGCAGCAATTTGTCAGATGACAACCAGATAAGCGCCAGTCCCTCCTCCTGTGATACCCGGTCACCCCTCGCAGTATTACCTCCCCCTATACTGGGAGCATCCTGGTAAATGGCTGCCTGCACTGTGCACATATGACCGCTCCCCCGTTATTACAGCGCCGGCCAACATCCCACACAATATAGATGAAATGGACTCTGGATGAGAAATTCTTAACAATTACCTGAATGGGTCTGAATCCTCCCTTGAATAAATGAAAGCAGCAGAAACAAGGGGAAGTCAATGGAATATGACAGAGAAATCAGTAAAAAGGAAACAAACAGTCCCCCAAACCCTCCAAAAATCATCTGCTGGTACCAGCTTATCATAGTACAGCAACAATGCCAACCCCTCGTTCCCTGGGGGTTGCTAGTCAGACCCTCATTGATCAGCCGGCTAACTTGGCACAGCCGCTTTAAGTTTATGTGCACAGATAAGATTGTAAACTCTGCTAGGACCCACAGCACAAGGATAGTCAGTCTCCAGAAATCTACATTATTTGGCTCAATCAGTGGGGCAGCACTATCAACCCTTATCCCCAGATTTAAAGATGACACTTCTACTTTTGGAATCAATAGTACAGGTAGGAAAGGTATAGTTTAGGAAAATTTCCAAGGGTGATGTCTATTGACTCAACATAAAGTGGCCAAGAGACTTCTTTATGCATCTCATTAACTCAGTGCACATTACGAGGTAAGTCAGTAGGGGGCGACAAGAGAGCAGGACAGAAGGGTGATGAAAATTACGGTACCTGGTGATGTGTTGGTCGAGGTCCAGCTGCAAACTATAGAGAGGAGCGAAAAGACAATCACAAAGGAGAGGCGACAGACACGGCTCACATACAAGATCAAGCTGCACAGGAATAAGGCAGGGGACAGGACAGCAGCGGGTACACGGCCTAAAAAGTGCCTGGAGGATGTTCTGCTCTGTGACCATAACTGGGGCAGTGGGTGGTGGAGAAGAAATAAGGCGACACCACGGCTATAAAAAAATGGCGCCATCTTCAGATACATGGGTGTTATCTCTAACCAGGTGGTGGCAGGTATACATGTGCCACTGGAGGGGGAGTATAACGGCACAATAACCGGCAAGCTTTGACATCCAATAGTAATTGCTATGGGCTTGAATGACTGCCGGACATACAGCAGGGGGCGCTCCACTCCTTCATCCAGAATACAAGGCAGATGGGTTGTAGGAGTGAATGAAGCAACGGAGCCCAGGATTGTGCATTATACCAGAACAACTACAAAATGTTCATTTCCCATGTGCAGAAAACGGATCAGCACACGTGTACATGTGAGGGAGCAGTGACATGTCCAGACTAGAATATCTGCCCTAAAACAGCAGGGGAGGACACAGGCCCAGAACACCAGGCGGCATTCAGCGCTGGAGAGCAGCAAGTCATAAGCACATTATAATATATCAGTATATGAGGACAGGACTCACTGGTGAACGGGTCTGCGGCTGAGTATTCATTGTCTGCGGCTGGGGATACACCAGAGTGGGAGCCGCTGCACTTTGTCCTGTGGCGTATGAGGCCTGCAGAAAGGAGGAAATAATAAGAAACTCAAAAAAAAACAATTGTCTCAGCACATCATCTATAATGTACTGGGTGCAATTATTAGGATAATTATAATTCCTTTGTATAGTACACACTGAGTCCGTGGCGCTGCACAGAGCTTGCAAAATCAGTTGCTGTCCCCAATGGGGCTCACAAGGTAATCAACCTACCAGTATGTTTTGGAGTGTGGGAGGAAACCAGAGGACACCCACGTTAACACGGAGAGAACATACAAACATGTTGACTTGGATAGAACTTTAAGCCAGGTCCCAGCGCTGCAAGGCTGTAGTGTTAACCACCAAGCCACCATCTTATCCTGTATATATATATGGACAGTGTACAGTACCACTTCTCCTGTCCTGTATATATATATGGACAGTGCACAGTACCACTTCTCCTGTCCTGTATATATATGGACAGTGCACAGTACCACTTCTCCTGTCCTGTATATATATATGGACAGTGCACAGTACCACTTCTCCTGTCCTGTATATATATGGACAGTGCACAGTACCACTTCTCCTGTCCTGTATATATATGGACAGTGCACAGTACCACTTCTCCTGTCCTGTATATATATATGGGCAGTGCACGGTACCACTTCTCCTGTCCTGTATATATATGGACAGTGCACAGTACCACTTCTCCTGTCCTGTATATATATGGACAGTGCACAGTACCACTTCTCCTATCCTGTATATATATATGGACAGTGCACAGTACCACTTCTCCTGTCCTGTATATATATGGGCAGTGCACAGTACCACTTCTCCTGTCCTGTATATATATGGACAGTGCACAGTACCACTTCTCCTGTCCTGTATATATATGGACAGTGCACAGTACCACTTCTCCTGTCCTGTATATATATGGGCAGTGCACGGTACCACTTCTCCTGTCCTGTATATATATGGACAGTGCACAGTACCACTTCTCCTGTCCTGTATATATATGGACAGTGCACAGTACCACTTCTCCTATCCTGTATATATATATGGACAGTGCACAGTACCACTTCTCCTGTCCTGTATATATATGGGCAGTGCACAGTACCACTTCTCCTGTCCTGTATATATATGGACAGTGCACAGTACCACTTCTCCTGTCCTGTATATATATGGACAGTGCACAGTACCACTTCTCCTGTCCTGTATATGTATGTGGACAGTGCACAGTACCACTTCTCATGTCCTGTATATATATATATGGACAGTGCACAGTACCACTTCTCCTGTCCTGTATATATATGGGCAGTGCACAGTACCACTTCTCCTGTCCTGTATATATATGGACAGTGCACAGTACCACTTCTCCTGTCCTGTATATATATATGGACAGTACACGGTACCACTTGTGTCCTGTATAGAGTAGATAGTGATAACACCCATCATCCAGGAGCTAGAAGGGAGGATACAGTTATCTCCCTCTTTCTCTGTGTGACTGAGCATATTTCATGTTCATGGAGTGATGCAGTCACAAGACTAAAAATAAACTGCTATATTGAGCAATAATGGAGAAGGGGGAGGCTGCTCTTGGGCACCGGAATCTGCAATTTCCCTAGCTGGGGGCAGGGCTAGCAATTAGCTGAAACCAGAGTAAATTACCCTTAATTACTCTTCACACCCTCTGATGAAAAGCTCTCAGGATTTGGCAAAGTTACCAAGCTGCTACAATCAGAAGCGCCTGCTGCAGAGGAAACCAGTGCACCAAAGACCCCATCTACTGGGGTGTCCACTCCACCCACTGTGCAACTTTCAGTCCATAACCCCCTTCCCCAAACAGAAAGAAAGCATGCCCCTGCCCTGAAGTACTATGTGCTGTTGGGGATCACACTTTCCCTAGCCATATACTGGAATATTTTGTGCTGCTCTTGGTTTGGCTCCATAGCTTATGTACTTTAAGTCCCAAGTCAGGATCGCTGCTCTCATCTCTTAAATACTCTGTGCTGCCGAGTCTCAGTCTAATGTGTTAGGCCTCCTAAACCTTCCCCATTAAGTTCAGCATTTTCTTATTTGGAAACTGAAATTCCTTCTACTGTGTGTGTTGGACCTTGCAAGTCCACGTATCTCACCTGTGAGAGTCCTGGAGAAGAAGCATGTCCTGGTGGTGTCGCGGCCAAATTAGGATGGCCCTTAGTTAAGTCATGTGTGGAATACGGGGAGGGGGCCGGAGGCCCAGGTTGTCTGGCTACCTGTGCCGCAACCTGCAGAAAAGGAAACAGAGACAGAGGATGACCCCAGGACCCGCAGAATATTACATCTTCTCTAATGAAACAGATTTACTGGCTAAGGGCTCAAAATGTGTGTATTCCTATAGTTCCTATCGATGGGCTTCTCAAAATAGTTCTGCTTGTTGCGGTCAGCGAATGGATTGGTTTATATTCAGGGACTATAGACCAGTCCTGTTGACACAACTGAGGAGCTTATTACAATGTATCAAAGCAGATGAAACCTCTCAGGACTGTACAGAGATAGAAAATACACTGTAAAATAATCTCTCAGCGTATACAATGCTTCCATTCTCTGACAGCAGACCAGATCCGATTGATTAAAGGGTTATAAAGGTACCACTGGTCTGTGGAGCGGAGCCACCGGGGTCAGGATATACTTACGGTGCTGTAGACAGCAGAGACGGCTGCGGGGGAGAAGATACGTTCATCGAGGCTCTGCGGCAGCGCTCCCCGAGAAAGTCTAATGTTGGTGGTTAAGGAAGACGCAACATACTGAGGGGAAACACTGACACCTCCACTACCAGCGCAGAACCACACACAATGGGAGAGCTGGGTGCCAACCTCCGGGAGGACAGGGCACAATGAGGGCCTTGTCTGTCCACACTCTGCTTCACACCATTCAGAAGGCACCATCAGAAGGAAGCTCCGAGGACATGGACCAGCATAACCAAACCTGGCACCTTGCCCACAGCCAAGGAATAGGATGGCACAGAGCCTTGTAGGAGACGATATGGCCTCCCTTGTGGAGTGGGGGTGTCATGTAGTAGCTTTACGCCCCCCGGGCAAAGCACTTTTATCAACTATGGAAAGGAAACGATTTACCCTGCAAATACCCTGTCGTTGCTTGGTGCAGTGACCGCTCCCCGGCAGGACAGAGACGGCCTTTATTCCAGTGGGGATCAGTCACGTGACGGGAGGAAGCGTCAAGTCTCCTGTTCCAGAACAGAGCTGGCGGCTTTCGGCTCCAGCTGCAGCCCGTACCCCCCTCTCCCTCCCATTAGAATGGTTTTGGCTGAGCTAAGCAACGAGCAGCGTGTCAGGAGCAGGTTCAGTCCACTGCAGCAAAGAACAGCGGGGGAGCACACAGCCGACATAGGGAACCACCATCAGATGGCAAGAAACAGCCCAGAGCAATGCAATAACCCAAAATTTTAAAAAAATTAAAAATAGACATCACCAACCCCTGCATAATACATTCAACTATATAATAAATAATACACCGCTCAATAGCTATGCAGTCTCAGCTGTATTTCCTAATAACATTGGATGTATTTATAGAAAGAAATTTCAAGATGATATAAGGTCCATAATAACAGGCATGAGGCGAGTAGTGTGACACCACAGGCTGAACACTAGATGGCGCTCTCTGTGCCATGCAGGTGACTGGAGCACATTGAAGAGATCACATCCTCTCCATGTACAGATAACATACAACACAAACAAGGATGGTGGCGTCTATCCTACCTGCACATAGACCCCGGGCTTCCCCATCGTGGTCACAGCTGAATCTCCAATCTTGTGTCCAGTGCTTAGCAGAAGAGCAAAATGTCCAGATCCCTATACAGCAACAGATGCAATCATACTCCAAATTTACCGAATGACAGCTATGGAGGCGACCAATAGGGATCACATGATTGAAAGTAATATGGGGACCTCACAGCCAGATAGACTTGGGGGCCCTTGCACTTCCAGCAGTCAGTCTCGGGGATCGCACACTTCCAGCAGTCAGTCTCGGGGATCGCACACTTCCAGCAGTCCGATAGCCTCAGGAACCAAGGAGATCCTCAGGGTCCTTGCAGTTCTGTTATATAGTCTAGGGGACCATACAGATCCTCAGGGTCCTTGCAGTTCTGTCATATAGTCTAGGGGACCATACAGATCCTCAGGGTCCTTGCAGTTCTGTCAGATAGTCTAGGGGACCATACAGATCCTCAGGGTCCTTGCAGTTCTGTCAGATAGTCTAGGGGACCATACAGATCCTCAGGGTCCTTGCAGTTCTGTCAGATAGTCTAGGGGACCATACAGATCCTCAGGGTCCTTGCAGTTCTGTCAGATAGTCTAGGGGACCATACAGATCCTCAGGGTCCTTGCAGTTCTGTCATATAGTCTAGGGGACCATACAGATCCTCAGGGTCCTTGCAGTTCTGTCATATAGTCTAGGGGACCATACAGATCCTCAGGGTCCTTGCAGTTCTGTCAGATAGTCTAGGCGACCATACAGATCCTCCGGGTCCTCGCAGTTCAGCTGTCAGAGTCTCCAGTTCCTTGTAGCTCTATCAGTCAGATAGTCTCGGTGCTAGAAGTCAGGGCTTTGGTGCTCCCTCTGATCAGGAGCTTTGTGTTGTGCAGATGTGACTCATGTAGGCGCCTGGTAGAGAATGACAGCCAAGCACCAATCGCAGGCGGCTCTACATATCGACGAGGCAGAGACATATAATCCAGACACACAGGATGGGGGTTACTCCAGGTCAGAACACGACGTCTTGTCAGGTGCTGTACATCTACACAGCGGCAGAACGTACACAAGCTGAAAACATTGCTCAACCTTCACCTAGCGGCGGGCAGGGGGCTGGGGAACAATAGCGCCAGATAAGGGAGGGGGGGGGGGGGGGTGATCAGGCACGTAACACAGGCTACAAGAACCTAAACACTGCAGCCACACTCCACGAGGTTATATCCTTCATACATTGTCTCCTCTTCCAGGAAAACATTGTGTTCTGTAACCGTGAAGAGACTGAACCCACAGCGACACAGGACAAGACAATAGTCAGCTCTAGCCTAGACAATCCTCCATACCCCCACATCATGACACGGACCAAACAGACTATCCCCTAACTCCAGGGTCAAGCTCTTTTACCCATGGGGCAATTTAGGTAAGACAAAGGGGGTTACAAGGGCACCCCAAACAAATTATAATGTGTAATCTGGCTCCATTCTATCGGATCAGAACAAACTGTACAAGTACAACCTTCGCTCCAGATCACAGATTTTCCTTTCTCAGACCACAACATATAGAGAACGCTCCAGAACAGGGACCTATGAAACCATTTTTTACTTTTGGGAAGGGGGCCTCTTGATGGCCGCTAGACATACGGAGCTGACAGACTTTACAAACTCCCCCATCATATGCAGGGTAGTCTTTACAGCAAATTGCCTCTCATCTGGGCCAATCTGACTAGGACCCAGTTCACACCCAAGCTATTATCCTCCATCACTTAAATAATAACCAATCTGTTAAAATATCCATTGATTTTGAAGGTAATTAAAGCAGCAAAAGACAAGTGGGGGCGAGCGCCGCACCTCATTGTCCCCCACAATTCAGCTGGCATCACTGTCTCCCTACTCCGTCCATATAAACCGATGTGCCAGTCCCATTATTGGCAGGATGATATAAACACCTCAGGGATTATTATTAGAGCCCCCACCCCCACCCCCCATAGTCACATGATCAGCCTGGAAAATTACACAATGTTATACAAGAATCACAAAGGCTCAGCAACATCTCATAACATGCAGAGACAATGTAACGGAGGGCTCAACACCTCTGCTTGCTGTCAGAGAATAGACACATTACTGTTTATAGCCAAAACAATTATGATCAAATTATTCTCACAGCTGAGGGTTTGTTACAAATGCACCCAGTTTGAACCATTAGCTATGAAATACAAATATATTTTGTCTGTACTGATAAACGGTCCCAAAATATGATGCCCAGAGAGATTGTGTATCCGCACACTGGGACGCTTACTCAAAAATCCAGGCACTGTGACTGTGTTAATCTTCTTCTATTTGTTTTCCATGACCCCCTCCTTCCTAAAATCAACTTTTGTAATTGTGCTTAATAGCCTGTAGGGCTCTGGTGAGCGTTTCCAGAGCCCCTTAGTGCTGTAGTGCCACAGGCTGTTACAATGAGCAGAGCAGGTCTCCCTTCCCCTGCACTTCATGCTGCTGCTAGATAACACAGGCAGGGAGAGATAAAGTGCAGGGCACTGGGTGTGAATGTTCTGCTCATTGTAACAGCCCGTGAATCTGCAGCACCGATAAGCTCTGGTAACCCCATCAGAGCCCTTTAGGCTCATTATCATAATTGAAAAAGTTGATTTTGGAAGGAAAGAGGCCATGGTTGAGAAATATAAATATAAGTAAGTGCTCCTGGTTTATGGATGGATTTGCTTTAAAAATTAGTTGCTTGACAAATAGGCCTGCTTCAAATTACTATCTATAACTATATCTATATAGAGAGGCAGAACTTTTCTTCAAGATGAAGCTTTACTGACAGGAGCAGGTTTGTACTCTATAAAGAAATGCACACAGTGGATCCGCACACTGTCACGGACCTGAACTATTATGTGTTATTACACACTGACGCGGTTACAGCACCAGCCATAGATCAAAACTTACCGCCGAGTACTTCTATCATCTCCAGCGAGTGACTGCAAGATCTGGGACCCCAAACCCAGCTGTAAAACGACTCGATGATAGAATCCCCAAGAAGTGGAATCTTAAAGGGACAGATCCCACCAGTTCATTGGTGGCAGAATGTCCTATAATTTATGCTCGTTACCTGTAGGGGATGATGAGCCCGTTTTCAGATAGATCCTGAGCCTCCATATGATGCAGAAAAGAAGGTTTTAAAAATATGCAAATTTACCTGAGCCGCTCATGGCTCCTCTGCTACTTAAAGGTCGTCTACCAGCAGGATGAAAGGCTGTATGCAAATGAGCTCGAGGGGCTCCAGGCTCCATTAACACCTATGGAGCCTGGAGCCCCTCAGGCTCATTTGCATAAGGTCCTTCATCTTGATGGGAGATGCCCTTTAATTTACGCACATCCCCCGGTTCAGTAATATTCACCCCACCACCCTTGCGCACCCTGAAGGTTTCCAGGGCAGCGCAAGGCATACATGCACAAGATTTCCAGACATATAGGAAGTTATAGGACAGGTGACCATCAATAAGCTGGCGGGAGATATACGAGATGTAAGTCTGGACAAGGGTAATAACAGTACACAGGGCGCAGGCAATAACACGGAGCAGCCGACACTGTGTCAACAAGATGCAGAGACAACTTCCTGCTGAACTCGTCCAAAGGTCAGAGGGAGAAAACGAAAACAGAAAGTAACAGGATGAGTCACAGCGATTGTGCAACAGCCAACAGCAGCTCCCTGCTAAATATAGAGACATGGGGAGGGGGAACCCCACAATACACAGGGGAGCCCCACTACTGCAGGACCCAACACACAGGGGAACAACAGTACTGCAGGACCCAACACACAGGGGAACCCCACTACTGCAGGACCCAACACACAGGGGAACCCCGGTACTGCAGGACCCAATACACAGGGGAACCCCGGTACTGCAGGACCCAATACACAGGGGAGCCCCACTACTGCAGGTCCCAATAAACAGGGGAGCCCCACTACTGCAGGACCCAACACACAGGGGAACAACAGTACTGCAGGACCCAATACACAGGGGAACCCCACTACTGCAGGACCCAATACACAGGGGAACCCCACTACTGCAGGACCCAACACACAGGGGAACCCCACTACTGCAGGACCCAATACACAGGGGAGCCCCACTACTGCAGGACCCAATACACAGGGGAGCCCCACTACTGCAGGACCCAATACACAGGGGAGCCCCACTACTGCAGGACCCAATACACAGGGGAGCCCCACTACTGCAGGACCCAATACACAGGGGAGCCCCACTACTGCAGGACCCAATACACAGGGGAGCCCCACTACTGCAGGACCCAATACACAGGGGAACCCCACTACTGCAGGACCCAACACACAGGGGAGCCCCACTACTGCAGGACCCAACACACAGGGGAGCCCCACTACTGCAGGACCCAATACACAGGGGAGCCCCACTACTGCAGGACCCAATACACAGGGGAACCCCACTACTGCAGTACCCAACACACGGGGGAGCCCCACTACTGCAGGACCCAAAACACGGGGGAGCCCCACTACTGCAGGACCCAATACACAGGGGAGCCCCACTACTGCAAGACCCAATACACAGGGGAGCCCCACTACTGCAAGACCCAATACACAGGGGAGCCCCACTACTGCAGGACCCAATACACAGGGGAGCCCCACTACTGCAGGACCCAACACACAGGGGAGCCCCACTACTGCAGGACCCAATACACAGGGGAACCACACTACTGCAGGACCCAACACACAGGGGAGCCCCACTACTGCAGGACCCAACACACAGGGGAGCCCCACTACTGCAGGACCCAATACACAGGGGAGCCCCACTACTGCAGGACCCAATACACAGGGGAGCCCCACTACTGCAGGACCCAATACACAGGGGAACCCCACTACTGCAGGACCCAACACACAGGGGAGCCCCACTACTGCAGGACCCAACACACAGGGGAGCCCCACTACTGCAGGACCCAACACACAGGGGAGCCCCACTACTGCAGGACCCAATACACAGGGGAGCCCCACTACTGCAGGACCCAATACACAGGGGAGCCCCACTACTGCAGGACCCAATACACAGGGGAACCCCACTACTGCAGGACCCAACACACAGGGGAGCCCCACTACTGCAGGACCCAAAAAACAGGGGAGCCCCACTACTGCAGGACCCAAAAAACAGGGGAGCCCCACTACTGCAGGACCCAATACACAGGGGAGCCCCACTACTGCAGGACCCAATACACAGGGGAGCCCCACTACTGCAGGACCCAACACACAGGGGAGCAACAGTACTGCAGGACCCAACACACAGGGGAGCCCCACTACTGCAGGACCCAATACACAGGGGAGCCCCACTACTGCAGGACCCAATACACAGGGGAGCCCCACTACTGCAGGACCCAATACACAGGGGAACAACAGTACTGCAGGACCCAACACACAGGGGAGCCCCACTACTGCAGGACCCAATACACAGGGGAGCCCCACTACTGCAGGACCCAATACACAGGGGAACAACAGTACTGCAGGACCCAATACACAGGGGAGCCCCACTACTGCAGGACCCAACACACAGGGGAACCCCACTACTGCAGGACCCAATACACAGGGGAGCCCCACTACTGCAGGACCCAATACACAGGGGAGCCCCACTACTGCAGGACCCAATACACAGGGGAGCCCCACTACTGCAGGACCCAATACACAGGGGAGCCCCACTACTGCAGGACCCAATACACAGGGGAGCCCCACTACTGCAGGACCCAATACACAGGGGAGCCCCACTACTGCAGGACCCAACACTCAGGGGAGCCCCACTACTGCAGGACCCAACACACAGGGGAGCCCCACTACTGCAGGACCCAATACACAGGGGAACCCCACTACTGCAGGACCCAACACACAGGGGAGAAACAGTACTGCAGGACCCAATACACAGGGGAGAAACAGTACTGCAGGACCCAATACACAGGGGAGCCCCACTACTGCAGGACCCAATACACAGGGGAGCCCCACTACTGCAGGACCCAATACACAGGGGAGCCCCACTACTGCAAGACCCAATACACAGGGGAGCCCCACTACTGCAAGACCCAATACACAGGGGAGCCCCACTACTGCAGGACCCAATACACAGGGGAGCCCCACTACTGCAGGACCCAATACACAGGGGAGCCCCACTACTGCAGGACCCAATACACAGGGGAGCCCCACTACTGCAGGACCCAATACACAGGGGAGCCCCACTACTGCAGGACCCAATACACAGGGGAGCCCCACTACTGCAAGACCCAATACACAGGGGAGCCCCACTACTGCAAGACCCAATACACAGGGGAGCCCCACTACTGCAAGACCCAATACACAGGGGAGCCCCACTACTGCAGGACCCAATACACAGGGGAGCCCCAGTACTGCAGGACCCAACACACAGGGGAACTCCAGTACTGCAGGACCCAACACACAGGGGAACTCCAGTACTGCAGGACCCAATACACAGGGGAGCCCCACTACTGCAGGACCCAATACACAGGGGAACTCCAGCACTGCAGGACCCAACAGACAGGGGAACTCCAGCACTGCAGGACCCAACAGACAGGGGAACTCCAGCACTGCAGGACCCAACAGACAGGGAAACCCCACTACTGCAGGACACCAAATACAAGGGGTAACCCCACTACTGCTTAACCCCACAATACAGAGGGGATCCCCACTACTTCAGGCCCCCACAAAACACAGGGGGACCCCACTACTGCAGGGTCCCACAATAAACAGGGAACCTCGCTACTGCAGGAACCCACAATACACGGGGGAACCCCCATAGTACAAAACCCCACATTACACAGTGGAACCGGGCACCTTATATGCCAGGGAACCCACTGCTATAGGACAGAACATCCTGGGCACCTTATACACCAGGGGACCCACTCCTAGAGGACAGAACATCCCGGGCACCTTTAGCATTGGGTTCCCTGGTGTATAAGGTGCCCAGGATGCCTTTGTCCTCTAGCATTGGGTCCCCTGGTGTATAAGGTGCCCGGGATGTTCTGTCCTCTAGCATTGGGTTCCCTGGTATATAAGGTGCCCGGGATGTTCTGTCCTCTAGCAGTGGGTTCCCTGGTGTATAAGGTGCCCGGGATGTTCTGTCCTCTAGCAGTGGGTTCCCTGGTATATAAGGTGCCCGGGATGTTCTGTCCTCTAGCAGTGGGTCCCCTGGTATATAAGGTGCCCGGGATGTTCTGTCCTCTAGCAGTGGGTTCCCTGGTATATAAGGTGCCCGGGATGTTCTGTCCTCTAGCAGTGGGTTCCCTGGTGTATCAGGTGCCCAGGATGTTCTGTCCTCTAGAATTGGGTTCCCTGGTACATGAGGTGCCCGGGATGTTCTGTCCTCTAGCATTGGGTTCCCTGGTGTATAAGGTGCCCGGGATGTTCTGTCCTCTAGCAGTGGGTTCCCTGGTATATAAGGTGCCCGGGATGTTCTGTCCTCTAGCATTGGGTTCCCTGGTGTATAAGGTGCCCGGGATGTTCTGTCCTCTAGCAGTGGGTTCCCTGGTGTATAAGGTGCCCAGGATGTTCTGTCCTCTAGCAGTGGGTTCCCTGGTATATAAGGTGCCCGGGATGTTCTGTCCTCTAGCATTGGGTTCCCTGGTGTATAAGGTGCCCGGGATGTTCTGTCCTCTAGCATTGGGTTCCCTGGTGTATAAGGTGCCCGGGATGTTCTGTCCTCTAGCAGTGGGTTCCCTGGTGTATAAGGTGCCCGGGATGTTCTGTCCTCTAGCAGTGGGTTCCCTGGTATATAAGGTGCCCGGGATGTTCTGTCCTCTAGCATTGGGTCCCCTGGTATATAAGGTGCCCGGGATGTTCTGTCCTCTAGCAGTGGGTTCCCTGGTATATAAGGTGCCCGGGATGTTCTGTCCTCTAGCATTGGGTCCCCTGGTATATAAGGTGCCCGGGATGTTCTGTCCTCTAGCAGTGGGTTCCCTGGTATATAAGGTGCCCGGGATGTTCTGTCCTCTAGCAGTGGGTTCCCTGGTGTATAAGGTGCCCGGGATGTTCTGTCCTCTAGCAGTGGGTTCCCTGGTGTATAAGGTGCCCGGGATGTTCTGTCCTCTAGCAGTGGGTTCCCTGGTACATGAGGTGCCCGGGATGTTCTGTCCTCTAGCATTGGGTTCCCTGGTGTATAAGGTGCCCGGGATGTTCTGTCCTCTAGCAGTGGGTTCCCTGGTATATAAGGTGCCCGGGATGTTCTGTCCTCTAGCAGTGGGTTCCCTGGTATATAAGGTGCCCGGGATGTTCTGTCCGCTAGCAGTGGGTTCCCTGGTATATAAGGTGCCCGGGATGTTCTGTCCTCTAGCAGTGGGTTCCCTGGTGTATAAGGTGCCCGGGATGTTCTGTCCTATAGCTGTGGGTTCCCTGGTGTATAAGGTGCCCGGGATGTTCTGTCCTCTAGCATTGGGTTCCCTGGTACATGAGGTGCCCAGGATGTTCTGTCCTCTAGCATTGGGTTCCCTGGTGTATAAGGTGCCCGGGATGTTCTGTCCTCTAGCAGTGGGTTCCCTGGTGTATAAGGTGCCCAGGATGTTCTGTCCTCTAGCAGTGGGTTCCCTGGTATATAAGGTGCCCGGGATGTTCTGTCCTCTAGCATTGGGTTCCCTGGTGTATAAGGTGCCCGGGATGTTCTGTCCTCTAGCATTGGGTTCCCTGGTGTATAAGGTGCCCGGGATGTTCTGTCCTCTAGCATTGGGTTCCCTGGTATATAAGGTGCCCAGGATGTTCTGTCCTCTAGCAGTGGGTTCCCTGGTATATAAGGTGCCCAGGATGTTATGTCCTCTAGCAGTGGGTTCCCTGGTGTATAAGGTGCCCGAGATGTTCTGTCCTCTAGCAGTGGGTCCCCTGGTGTATAAGGTGCCCGGGATATTCTGTCCTCTAGCAGTGGGTTCCCTGGTACATGAGGTGCCCGGGATGTTCTGTCCTCTAGCATTGGGTTCCCTGGAGTATAAGGTGCCCGGGATGTTCTGTCCTCTAGCAGTGGGTTCCCTGGTGTATAAGGTGCCCAGGATGTTCTGTCCTCTAGGAGTGGGTTCCCTGGTACATGAGGTGCCCGGGATGTTCTGTCCTCTAGCATTGGGTTCCCTGGTGTATAAGGTGCCCAGGATGTTCTGTCCTCTAGGAGTGGGTTCCCTGGTACATGAGGTGCCCGGGATGTTCTGTCCTCTAGCATTGGGTTCCCTGGCGTATAAGGTGCCCAGGATGTTCTGTCCTCTAGGAGTGGGTTCCCTGGTACATGAGGTGCCCGGGATGTTCTGTCCTCTAGCAGTGGGTCCCCTGGTATATAAGGTGCCCGGGATGCTCTGTCCTCTAGCAGTGGGTTCCCTGGTGTATAAGGTGCCCGGGATGTTCTGTCCTCTAGCAGTGGGTTCCCTGGTGTATAAGGTGCCCAGGATGTTCTGTCCTCTAGGAGTGGGTTCCCTGGTACATGAGGTGCCCGGGATGTTCTGTCCTCTAGCAGTGGGTCCCCTTGTATATAAGGTGCCCAGGATGCTTTGTCCTCTAGCATTGGGTCCCCTGGTGTATGAGGACAGAACATCCCGGGCACCTTATACACCATGGGACCCAATCCTAGAGGACAGAACATCCCGGGCACCTTATACACCATGGGACCCAATCCTAGAGGACAGAACATCCCGGGCACCTCCTATACCAGGGTACCCAATCGTAGAGGACCCTCCACAATAAAAAAAAGAGACACAGGGGAGGTGAGAGTGTTACTTGACCTCCCCTCCCCAAGAATAGGAAGCAATGTCATGGCACCCCAATGTCAGGTTCAGATAATCCCTCCTATGTGCCCAACAATGCCAGCTTGGCACGGCTCCTCACTGGTGTAAATTTCCAAGCTTTCTGCAGTGTCCTTGCAGGTATCCCATGTGGAAATCACAGCTCCTCGATTTTCTTGACCTCACAGAACTTTCTGCTAGAAGCTCAGGAGATAAACCATACAGAGAGATATAATACTCACGTTCTGCGGGGCGCAGGTTCTCTTCATCTCTAGGGTCTCCGATGCTGTCGCCCAACACAACCAGGTTTTATTACCCAACCTCTACTTGTGTCTGAAGGGTTAACATGGCAGCGGCCCTACATGTAGAAGTATCCATTATATATATGATATCCATCCACCCCCAAATACCTACCACCAAAACACTACACAGTAATAAAGAACATAAGAGTGTGCCTTTTGTACAGTGGGGGGGGGGGGGGGGGGCAGAGTGCTGTGTGTACATTGGTGTGGGGGGGGGATGGTCACTGTACTGTGTGTACAGTGGGAGGTGGGGGGGTGGAGTGTGCACAGTGGTGGTGGTGGTGGGGGGGGGGGGCGCGGGCTGCCCTGTGTACAGTGTGTGTGTGTGTTTGTGGTGGTGGGGCGCGGGCTGCCCTGTGTACAGTGTGTGTGTGTGTGTTTGTGGGGCGCACTGCGGTGTGCGGTATGTACAGTGGTGGTGGTGGGGAAGGGCTGCAGTGTGTACAGTGGTGGTGGTGGGGAAGGGCTGCAGTGTGTACAGTGGTGGTGGTGGGGAAGGGCTGCAGTGTGCACAGTGGTGGTGGGCCGGCTGCAGTAATATATAATGTATATAATGTTGGGGCTCTGCAGTAACGTTAATAATATTGGGGGGCTGTGGAGGAGAGGCTGCATTATTAAATGTATATAGTGATAGGGGCTGCAGTATTATATATGTATATACAGAGGAGATGCTGCAGTATTATATATGTATATACAGTGATGGGGCAGCAGTATTATATATGTATATACAGTGATGGGGCTGCAGTATTATATATGTATATACAGAGGAGAGGCTGCAGTATTATATATGTATATACAGTGATGGGGCTGCAGTATTATATATGTATATACAGAGGAGATGCCGCAGTATTATATATGTATATACAGTGATGGGGCAGCAGTATTATATATGTATATACAGTGATGGGGCTGCAGTATTATATATGTATATACAGTGATGGGGCAGCAGTATTATATATGTATATACAGTGATGGGGCTGCAGTATTATATATGTATATATGGGTGAGATGCTGCAGTATTATATATGTATATACAGTGATGGGGCTGCAGTATTATATATGTATATATGGGTGAGATGCTGCAGTATTATATATGTATATACAGTGATGGGGCTGCAGTATTATATATGTATATACAGAGGAGATGCTGCAATATTATATATGTATACACAGTGATGGGGCTGCAGTATTATATATGTATATACAGTGATGGGGCAGCAGTATTATATATGTATATACAGTGGAGATGCTGCAGTATTATATATGTATATACAGTGGAGATGCTGCAGTATTATATATGTATATACAGTGATGGGGCTGCAGTATTATATATGTATATACAGAGGAGAAGCTGCAGTATTATATATATGTATATACAGTGATGGGGCTGCAGTATTATATATATGTATATACAGTGGAGATGCTGCAGTATTATATATATGTATATACGGATGAGATGCTGCAGTAATATATGTATATACAGAGGAGAAGCTGCAGTATTATATATATGTATATACAGTGATGGGGCTGCAGTATTATATATATGTATATACAGAGGAGAGGCTGCAGTATTATATATGTATATACGGATGAGATGCTGCAGTATTATATATGTATATACAGAGGAGAGGCTGCAGTATTATATATGTATATACAGTGATGGGGCTGCAGTATTATATATGTATATACAGAGGAGAGGCTGCAGTATTATATATGTATATACAGTGATGGGGCAGCAGTATTATATATGTATATACAGTGGGGATGCTGCAGTATTATATATGTATATACAGAGGAGAGGCTGCAGTATTATATATGTATATACAGTGATGGGGCAGCAGTATTATATATGTATATACAGAGGAGAGGCTGCAGTATTATATATGTATATACAGTGATGGGGCAGCAGTATTATATATGTATATACAGTGGGGATGCTGCAGTATTATATATGTATATACAGTGATGGGGCTGCAGTATTATATATGTATATATGGGTGAGATGCTGCAGTATTATATATGTATATACAGTGATGGGGCTGCAGTATTATATATGTATATACAGTGATGGGGCTGCAGTATTATATATGTATATACAGTGGGGATGCTGCAGTATTATATATGTATATACAGTGATGGGGCTGCAGTATTATATATGTATATACAGTGATGGGGCTGCAGTATTATATATGTATATACAGTGATGGGGCTGCAGTAATATATATGTATATACAGTGATGGGGCAGCAGTATTATATATGTATATACAGTGATGGGGCTGCAGTATTATATATGTATATACAGTGATGGGGCAGCAGTATTATATATGTATATACAGTGATGGGGCTGCAGTATTATATATGTATATACAGTGATGGGGCAGCAGTATTATATATGTATATACAGAGGAGAGGCTGCAGTATTATATATGTATATACAGTGATGGGGCTGCAGTATTATATATGTATATATGGGTGAGATGCTGCAGTATTATATATGTATATACAGAGGAGAGGCTGCAGTATTATATATGTATATACAGTGATGGGGCAGCAGTATTATATATGTATATACAGTGGGGATGCTGCAGTATTATATATGTATATACAGAGGAGAGGCTGCAATATTATATATGTATATACAGTGATGGGGCTGCAGTATTATATATGTATATACAGAGGAGATGCTGCAGTATTATATATGTATATACAGAGGAGAGGCTGCAGTATTATATATGTATATACAGTGATGGGGCAGCAGTATTATATATGTATATACAGTGGGGATGCTGCAGTATTATATATGTATATACAGAGGAGAGGCTGCAATATTATATATGTATATACAGTGATGGGGCTGCAGTATTATATATGTATATACAGTGATGGGGCAGCAGTATTATATATGTATATACAGTGGAGATGCTGCAGTATTATATATGTATATACAGTGGAGATGCTGCAGTATTATATATGTATATACAGTGATGGGGCTGCAGTATTATATGTATATACAGTGGAGATGCTGCAGTATTATATATATGTATATACGGATGAGATGCTGCAGTAATATATGTATATACAGAGGAGAAGCTGCAGTATTATATATATGTATATACAGTGATGGGGCTGCAGTATTATATATATGTATATACAGAGGAGAGGCTGCAGTATTATATATGTATATACAGTGATGGGGCTGCAGTATTATATATGTATATACAGTGGGGATGCTGCAGTATTATATATGTATATACAGTGATGGGGCAGCAGTATTATATATGTATATACAGAGGAGAGGCTGCAGTATTATATATGTATATACAGTGGGGATGCTGCAGTATTATATATGTATATACAGTGATGGGGCTGCAGTATTATATATGTATATACAGAGGAGATGCTGCAGTATTATATATGTATATACAGTGGGGATGCTGCAGTATTATATATGTATATACAGTGATGGGGCTGCAGTATTATATATGTATATATGGGTGAGATGCTGCAGTATTATATATGTATATACAGAGGAGATGCTGCAGTATTATATATGTATATACAGAGGAGATGCTGCAGTATTATATATGTAAATACGGATGAGATGCTGCAGTATTATATATGTATATACAGAGGAGAGGCTGCAGTATTATATATGTATATACAGTGATGGGGCAGCAGTATTATATATGTATATACAGTGATGGGGCAGCAGTATTATATATGTATATACAGAGGAGAGGCTGCAGTATTATATATGTATATACAGTGATGGGGCAGCAGTATTATATATGTATATACAGTGATGGGGCTGCAGTATTATATATGTATATACAGTGATGGGGCTGCAGTAATATATATGTATATACAGTGATGGGGCAGCAGTATTATATATGTATATACAGTGATGGGGCAGCAGTATTATATATGTATATACAGAGGAGAGGCTGCAGTATTATATATGTATATACAGTGATGGGGCTGCAGTAATATATATGTATATACAGTGATGGGGCTGCAGTATTATATATGTATATACAGTGATGGGGCAGCAGTATTATATATGTATATACAGTGATGGGGCAGCAGTATTATATATGTATATACAGAGGAGAGGCTGCAGTATTATATATGTATATACAGTGATGGGGCAGCAGTATTATATATGTATATACAGAGGAGAGGCTGCAGTATTATATATGTATATACAGTGATGGGGCAGCAGTATTATATATGTATATGCAGAGGAGATGCTGCAGTATTATATATGTATATACAGTGATGGGGCAGCAGTATTATATATGTATATACAGAGGAGAGGCTGCAGTATTATATATGTATATACAGTGGGGATGCTGCAGTATTATATATGTATATACAGTGATGGGGCTGCAGTATTATATATGTATATACAGAGGATATGCCGCAGTATTATATATGTATATACAGAGGAGAGGCTGCAGTATTATATATGTATATACAGTGATGGGGCAGCAGTATTATATATGTATATACAGAGGAGATGCTGCAGTATTATATATGTATATACAGTGGGGATGCTGCAGTATTATATATGTATATACAGTGATAGGGCTGCAGTATTATATATGTATATATGGGTGAGATGCTGCAGTATTATATATGTATATACAGAGGAGATGCTGCAGTATTATATATGTATATACAGAGGAGATGCTGCAGTATTATATATGTAAATACGGATGAGATGCTGCAGTATTATATATGTATATACAGAGGAGAGGCTGCAGTATTATATATGTATATACAGTGATGGGGCAGCAGTATTATATATGTATATACAGTGATGGGGCAGCAGTATTATATATGTATATACAGAGGAGAGGCTGCAGTATTATATATGTATATACAGTGATGGGGCAGCAGTATTATATATGTATATACAGTGATGGGGCTGCAGTATTATATATGTATATACAGTGATGGGGCTGCAGTAATATATATGTATATACAGTGATGGGGCAGCAGTATTATATATGTATATACAGTGATGGGGCAGCAGTATTATATATGTATATACAGAGGAGATGCTGCAGTATTATATATGTATATACAGTGGAGATGCTGCAGTATTATATATGTAAATACGGATGAGATGCTGCAGTATTATATATGTATATACAGAGGAGAGGCTGCAGTATTATATATGTATATACAGTGATGGGGCAGCAGTATTATATATGTATATACAGTGATGGGGCAGCAGTATTATATATGTATATACAGAGGAGAGGCTGCAGTATTATATATGTATATACAGTGATGGGGCAGCAGTATTATATATGTATATACAGTGATGGGGCTGCAGTATTATATATGTATATACAGTGATGGGGCTGCAGTAATATATATGTATATACAGTGATGGGGCAGCAGTATTATATATGTATATACAGTGATGGGGCAGCAGTATTATATATGTATATACAGAGGAGAGGCTGCAGTATTATATATGTATATACAGTGATGGGGCTGCAGTAATATATATGTATATACAGTGATGGGGCTGCAGTATTATATATGTATATACAGTGATGGGGCAGCAGTATTATATATGTATATACAGTGATGGGGCAGCAGTATTATATATGTATATACAGAGGAGAGGCTGCAGTATTATATATGTATATACAGTGATGGGGCAGCAGTATTATATATGTATATACAGAGGAGAGGCTGCAGTATTATATATGTATATACAGTGATGGGGCAGCAGTATTATATATGTATATGCAGAGGAGATGCTGCAGTATTATATATGTATATACAGTGATGGGGCTGCAGTATTATATATGTATATACAGTGATGGGGCAGCAGTATTATATATGTATATACAGAGGAGAGGCTGCAGTATTATATATGTATATACAGTGATGGGGCAGCAGTATTATATATGTATATACAGAGGAGAGGCTGCAGTATTATATATGTATATACAGTGATGGGGCAGCAGTATTATATATGTATATACAGTGATGGGGCTGCAGTATTATATATGTATATACAGATGAGATGCTGCAGTATTATATATGTATATACAGTGATGGGGCTGCAGTATTATATATGTATATACAGTGATGGGGCTGCAGTATTATATATGTATATACAGATGAGATGCTGCAGTATTATATATGTATATACAGTGATGGGGCTGCAGTATTATATATGTATATACAGTGATGGGGCTGCAGTATTATATATGTATATACAGTGATGGGGCTGCAGTATTATATATGTATATACAGTGATGGGGCTGCAGTATTATATATGTATATACAGTGATGGGGCTGCAGTATTATATATGTATATACAGTGATGGGGCTGCAGTATTATATATGTATATACAGTGGAGATGCTGCAGTATTATATATGTATATACAGTGATGGGGCTGCAGTATTATATATGTATATACAGTGATGGGGCAGCAGTATTATATATGTATATACAGAGGAGAGGCTGCAGTATTATATATGTATATACAGTGATGGGGCTGCAGTATTAAATATGTATATACAGTGATGGGGCTGCACTATTATATATGTATATACAGTGATGGGGCTGCAGTATTATATATGTATATACAGTGATGGGGCTGCACTATTATATATGTATATACAGTGATGGGGCTGCAGTATTATATATGTATATACAGTGATGGGGCTGCAGTATTATATATGTATATATGGGTGAGATGCTGCAGTATTATATATGTATATACAGTGATGGGGCTGCAGTATTATATATGTATATACAGTGATGGGGCTGCAGTATTATATATGTATATACAGTGATGGGGCTGCAGTATTATATATGTATATACAGTGATGGGGCTGCAGTATTATATATGTAAATACGGATGAGATGCTGCAGTGTGTATACAATGCCCCGTTCCCCGGTGTGTAGACAATGATGAGATATTACGGTGTCCCCGGTGTGACAGCTATAACGGTGGCCGGTGAAGGATACGCTGCGGCAGGCGGCGGTTGCAGGGCCCGGATCCCGGGGTGTGAGGCGGCTGCAGAGGAGGCCGGTGGGGGCGGAGGCACGGCGGAGCTGGGCACAGCAGCGACAGCAGAGGGGGGAGGCCCCAGCACCCCGGTCCCGGCTCCGGTGGGTGCGGCGGTTTTCAGGGCCGTCTTGTGCGGTAAACTCATGGCCGGACCGGGTTTAGGGGCGGACCCTCATGGGAGCGCAGTCTGGGGGACACGGGAGCCGCTGTCGGTCTGGGGAATGCGGGGAGATACCGGTAATTTTCCTCACTCGGAGACCGGAGCATCCAACATGGCGCTGTGTCCGCCTCCAGCAGTCCGGCAGGACGGACAATCGGTAATCTCCGGCAGTGTTCGGCTCCGCTCGTGAAAGGGGTGGAGTCAACGAAGACAGCTCAGCAGTCTTCGGAAACGCTCGAGTCAGTTCGTACCAGGAAGAGTTCCTCGGGTGCCGCACTCGTGAACCAATCGGAGGAGAAGATGGGCGTGGTTAATACCGGGGCGCAATCAATAACACAGCTTCGGAACACATCGCAGAGAGGCGGGGCCACGATGGAGTACAATCTGACACAGAGGCCGGCTACAGCGCAATGGGCGGAGTGTCAAAAGATGCACGGATTGAAGGGGCGGAAATAAACGAAGACTACTTCGGGATTATTCGGAAGCCTTCGGTTTCGTTGTGTTATCTATCACAGCGCTCCCCCTAATGGTCAATTATAGACATAACAGCGGAAATAAACCCATGTCATAGGAAGCAATACGGCTGGAAAAGATGTTACCTAGGAAACCGAGACCCGCCTCCCCCTCCACCAACCCCGGGGGCGGAGCTTTGATTCATGGAAAAGTGACAGGACTGGAAAGTCCTTTCATTGCTGTATCTAATCTTATGCTGTGTATCTAATCCTAGCATGTGCAACACTGGCTGCTGAGCTATTGTATCTAATCTTATAACATGTGATACTGTCTGCCCACCCTCTATACATCATCTAATCACAGATGTAACCGATTTTTTTTTCCCTCCCGTCACATTACAGCATAAACAGTAATAATAATCAAAAATATTTGTCATTCCCAATTAACAGACAGTTGCAGGGTATAAACATAGATTAATTATACTGTCTGTGCATCAAACTCTTATCTGTGAGATGCGTCATGTATCTAAGCTTATTGTGTGGTACTGTCGTGTTTAGTCTGTTGAGCTGCCATTTTTATCCTCCTGTAGCATGATAGTCTTCTAATACACTGTAGCCAAATAGCTTGTGATCTAGTCATCCAAGCTGGTGTATCGAAGCTCACCGGCCTATGGAGATACTGGGGTAGCCAATTATCATCCATGTAATTCCATAGTAGAGAATAAAGTGCAGTTTGAGGTTGGAGGCAGCAGTACCTGGACTCCCACTGTTGGTGCATCAGCCAGATTAGTCTTTCAGACCAGTCGCTACACAAATGCCTCCAGTCTTGGCACTGGTTACCCATCTCCTTCCACATACAGTTTAAATAACCACCCTCTTTCACAAAACTTTGCACCTCGCCTACCTCTTCTCTTAGTCTCCCCACCAAACCCCGTGCTATTCCATCTGTCAGGGATCTTAAATCATTCTGTTCAAATTAGTGGTGAGAATTCCAGCTTTTCAGTGAGCCGGCTCCTTAGGCTCCACTCACTAGAAAGAGCTGGCTCTTCTTGCTTCTTCTTAAATATATACTAAAGGAGCCACAGGCCAGTCACCCCGCTCTCATCCTGATTTTATTCAGTTAAAAAAAAAGGAACCAGGTGAGCTAGTTAGGGTCAGGGTTTAGTGAGCCAGCTCCCACCCTGCACGTAAAAGAGCTGGTTCCCTAGAACCAGCTTGTTCACGAATGACATCAAACCTACATTTACATCTCCAGGATTTTTCCTGAGCTACAACAATTCTCCGCAGTGTCCTACGCTGGACTATCAGACTTGGGGTACATTCAGACACCCATTATAGCCACGGTAATCTGGTTGCATGATATGCAAAGACTTCCATGGCTCCCGATCAGCACATGTGTCAAAGCACCAAAACCTAGTCAGACGCCCACTCATCTGCCTCTCCCAACTTCTCCTCTCAGCCAGAATCCAGTCTGGGTGAGCACACAGCCATCTACATGAACCTTATGCAGCCTGTGGCCACAGGACCCATTCTCACAGCCTGTACGCTGTGCAGGATCATATCTTTGGAGAAAAGCTGAGCTTACACAATTTCTGACATTCTGAGGCCACCCTGTGTTATTAGGCTATATGCAAATACAGTTTTCTAGATGGGAAGAGGACATCCACACCTGTTTTGCCACACAACACGTTCTCGGATGGATTGAAAAATGCATGCGTTTGGCTGGTTTTAATCTGTTTCACAGATGCCTACACTTCTAGAAATGTAGATAAACAGGCTCAAAGCACGCAACATGTGGCAACAACCTAAGGACGCCCCCTTATGATCAAGCATGACTTTCAAGAAGCCTAATGACATGATATGGGTTTAAAACTAAACCTGTATATCTATTCCAGAAGGAACAGACTCCTAACTGTAGACAGCGCTGTTTGGCTGTGGTTGTGTACAGCATTTCTCAGAATAACCTAGTGAAGCGTCAATGGCTGTAAGTATCCCCACGCCTGCAAGGCGGACTTAATGGAATTTATGGTGAGTTTGCCAATTAACATTGGACAGTGCTTGACCCCCAGCATGACCCCTGGCTAATACAGTAGTCATGATGGCGTCCGAAACCAGTGCGATCTCCCTAACACGGTCTAAAGAGAACTCTTATATCCTGAGCTTATTGGGCTCTAGAAATGCTTCTACAATTGCCAACAATTTCTAGGATTCTCGTTCTTAAAGGGAACCTGTCACCACATTTGCACATATACAGCTAGTGACAGGTTCCTATAGAGCTCTATTAACTGACAGATGCCCTTTTGCTAAAAATAGTTTCACTTACATCCACATAAATCACCTTTTATCTTATATTACCTGGCATCAAAGGGGTGTGTGTCCTGCTTGGCCAGCCCCTCCCATCTAATCCTCCCCATGCCTTATACCTCCTATTTAGTTTCGATCATGTGAACAGGGTGACTTCTCAGGTCCTTTAGCCGCTTAACAATAGCAAACTGTACCCCATGTATATATCTGACCACACCAAGTCACAGCTGCCTCCATGGACTACTCCTCTCCATCCTCCCTTCCATGGAGGCTGCTGTAATTTCATGTAATCATATACATGCCATACAGTTTGCTATTGTTAGCAATCTAAAGGACCTGCAATGATGTCATATGACATAGTTGTAACACAAAGCACCGTGTAAAAAAAAAAAAAAAAAGATGACACTGTCCTATAAGTAAATAGAGGTTTATATGTATGTAGTTGCATATTAGCAGACAGTCCCTCCGTACAAAGAGGCAGAGCAGTCACATTGGGGCATGGCTCACTGCCAGAAACAAGAGTCAAACCACTAGACACTAATCAAAAGCCAATTTGCATGTCAGAAGGACATCTGTAATTGAAGTACAATGCCTCACTGGCAGCCAGTGGAGAGGACTTGTAACTATCTGCAGGCAGTTAGTCAGGGAGGTAAAATTCTGGTGACATGTCTTTAAGAGACAGTCATGGTCTATCCTCATAGCGCACTTTTGGATTGAAACATACATAATCTATGACCATTTATTTATCTTTGTGAAAAAAGATTTTCATGGCATGGTTATAGCATCTGCAAATGAAATAAGGCCATGTCCTCACACTGCTGTGCCATTCGCTCTGCCACCAACTCACCCTGCTGAATGAAATGTGTACGCAACTTCTGGTTGCAAAGGCAGATCTCCATAAGGAAATTCGGTTTCGTTTCTTCCATCTATCCAAACTGGTTCCCTACACTGTACTGAAGAGATGCAATAAGAATGAAAGTGTCTAGTCCACAGGTGAAAACTGTTGCTTTTGGAGGAGACTAGTTTTTCTCTTATTCCATGTCATGTCTCTAGCCTGCTGGAAAGTGCAGGAGCTGCACGGGAAGACCTAGTTTCTCATCCTGGAAAACGTATTTTCCTACAAGTTTTTCAGTTGTATACCGTATATCAAGTCGCGTAATTGAAATGCAATGCATGTCTAGTTAGGTTCATTGATCAAGCAGTGTGCTAGTGTAGTGTTTTCATGGCATAGTTGAGGATTATACTCCTGTGTGCTGTTAAAGGAAACCTACCACTTGGGATAGGGCTTATAAGCAGGACATGCCTTGCACCAGCTCAGGGTGAGCTGGTGCCGACGCTCATCTTCGTTATGCTTTTAAACGGTTTTAAAGCATTTAATCCCTTTATTAATGTTTATATTGGAAGTAGCTTCCCCGCACCGAGGTCGGCGCACCATGCACTCTTCCACTTCCATTCAGGCGCGCGCACACACGGAGATTAGCGCCGGCACCAGCTCACCCTATCCGAAGTGGTAGGTTTCCTTTAACACCAAGTGTGAATCTTAATTTATTGTATATCGTGTTGTGGTCTGTGCTGCACCAGTATACGCTGTATGTATGTGCAAATGTATGGAATTTTGACTTCTGCTTTTTCAATAAAGCAGAGGAAAATGAAGCAGTGTAATGCTGGGAAGCACAGCAGTGTGAGGACACACCTGTATGGCACTTAGCCAAGCGGTTCCTTTTAATTGTGCTCCTTCTACAACCTTGGGGGAAACTATTCCAGGCACAGCTGCTTCCTAGGACTCCTCTTCCCCAGGTTTATAAGATTGTAGAGCTGCTGTTTGCTCTTGGAGTAGTTTATCTCTTGTGGATTTGGATATAAACCTGCACAATAGTACTGAAGCGGTAGTGAGTGCAGCCGCCCATCTGTGTTCAATGATTCGCCTACTTCCTGCGCTCACATTCCAGAGTAGAATCAGGAGCAGATGTCTAGGTCTCGGCCTGCGCAACCAACAAGCTGCACTGCATGCTGGGTACTGCCCATCACATCGCCTTACACTTCTGAGGGTTTGTTACAACTGTATCCAGTCTAGATAAATCAGAATTAGATGATCCGGACTGCAGATAGGAGACAACTGCACCAGACACCCTGCTGTGTACACGATGCATTTCCAGCCTACAGATGTAACAAGAATGTTTCGATTCAATGACAAGCATTAGTTTTAATAAAAAAAAAAAAAAAAGTTTAAGAATGGAACCTGTCAGCAGGTTTTATCAGGTAGATTGCAGACAGTGTTAGGCATTGACCCTGGAGATGAATAACCCAACTACGTGTTAGGCCACCCAGAGTGGAGAGGAGCAGGAAACACATCCAGTGCACTTTAAAAAGGAAATCTTCCATTACAATCCATCACAATAAACCAGGGACACTTCCTCATAGATGCAGGCACCGTGACTGTTAATTATATGTGTCATCCATGGCCTCCTTCCTTCTAAAATACATTTTTCAAATTATTCCAATAAGCCAGAAAGGGTCTTTGGGCATTAACAGAGCCCCTCTGTGCAGCAGCTTAACAGACTGTTACACTGTGCAGGAGCACTTCCCTCCCACTGTGTGCTGAAACCATTTGCTGCAGTGAGATTACATTAGGCAACGGGAGGGGTTGGGGGCAGTATAACATCCTGTGAAGCTACAAATATAGTAAGATTACCAGCGTCCGCAAGTGTCCCTGGTTTATGAGGGATTTTGATGATAAATTTCTTTTAAAAATCTGGAAGTTTTGCAATTTCTCATTCCTGGTGCTACTAACATACATAAAAAAGGTATAAACCAACTCCTCCTCCCCAACATTGTCCAAAGCCTTCTCATAGATCATTTATTGGATTATATTAAGTTGTGTGTAGTAGAGTCTAGATTTATCCAAGAGGAAACAGGAGGGGCAGAGATACAAAGCAGATCGTTGTTTATTAGGCACTGGGTGAAAAAGTTTTCAGATTTTTATACAAAATGGAGTAAAACGGATGACAAGAGTCAGAAGAGTCTGAGCCGCGCCGAGCGACATCTGACCGATTCTGTATTATCTGGGTAGAAGGACTCAGAGGATCAGAAATAGGCACATAATCGGGGACCACCTGGTGGCAGATCCCCACCCTGCAGCTGGTCACATCTAAAGTGATGGTGAAAGTCAGGGCCAGTATAAATATGTACAAAAGTCACACACACATATATACACATGGAAAAGAATATGTACAGTGAGGGGGATACAGTCGTGGCTATTGCACTGTTCTCCAGAACATGGCAGCAGCGCAACTCCCGCCATCTTGTCATTTAGACCAGGTTCACTTTTAGTGGACATCCCAAAGACCTACGCTACTGGGAACAGGTGGTGCAGTCACAGGATTTACCCTTCAGCTGCTGTGCATTTTAGGAGCTTGCATTACAGGAAGCCATCGATCAAGAGACCCCCATATACTGCAATAAGGTCCTCAAAGCAGGGAGCCGAGGGTCAGCAACTTCAGCAGCGTTACCGATAGTCGTCAGTGCAGCTCATATTGCAGAGGAGAAGTGTAATAAAAAGGTGCATAGTCTACAGTTTAGTGCACGGAATTGTCCGAAAGTGGAAAACGTCACTACAGTTAAGAAAGATCGCAGGTTGGCCATTTGTAAACAATCCCCCAATACTGGGAGGGAACCCTCCCATGCTGTCAGTGGTTTTATCACCCCCCTCATTCACTCCAGTAGATCACCACACTTCACATTTCTTTGCTGGGTTCATAGGGGACCCCTCTGGACACTGGAAATGCTTGGAGAATGCTCTGGAATTGGACACCGAGCCGATGACACGATAGCGGGATGGGCTGTGCGGGTCAGTCATGATCCCTTCATGTGAGCTCTCTGGAGTCCTCACTGAGCACCACACCTGGAAAGAGACAACCAGCAAGGGTTAAACCCCTAAACCCATCCAGTAAATTGCACTACTGAAATGTGGGGCACACCAATTCTGTCCATTATACAAGGTTCTAGTGAGCAGATTCTCAATGAACTGGTCACTAGGATGTCTCCCACACACAGAAAAAATCTTTATGAAGCATCAACAGGATCATATAGGACACTGCAGTGGAGCTCCGATGTGAAAATTCCTACTTGGATCCAGAATCCTCTGTCGGTACTTAGGTGTTCACCCATCTTGCCTTGTACAGGTGCAGCTCAAATATCAGCAGAGTTTTTTTTTTTTTTACAGCAATTCAATAATGTAAAACATTATGTAGAGTCATTACAGAGTGAACTCCAAGTGAACTAAGTGTTGGTTGGGGCTCCTTTTGCAAGAATGACTGCATCAATGCAGCCTGACATGGAGGGATCAGCTGGTGGCGCTGTAGAGGTGTTATTGCATGGAGGGATCAGCTGGTGGTGCTGTAGAGGTGTTATGGCATGGAGGGATCAGCTGGTGGTGCTGTAGAGGTGTTATGGCATGAAGGGATCAGGTGATGGTGCTGTGGAGCTGTTATGGAGGCACAGGTTGTGTCATAGCAGCCATCAGCTTGTCCGCTTTGTTGGGTGCCAGGTATTACCGTAGTACTTTTGGCAGTATGGGCAGATGCCAAGTCCTGCTGGAAAATTTCATCCTGGCAGAGGGAAGCATGAAGTGCGCTTCCTTTGGTCTTGATAAAACACAGCGGACCTACACCAGCAGATGACTTGAACCCCAAACCATCACAGATTGTGGAAACTTCACACTAGACCTCAAGCAGCTTGGATTGTGTCTCCTCTTCCTCCAGACTCTGGGACCTTGATTTCCACATGAAATGCATAATTTACTTTCAATGGAAACAACACCTTGGACACTGAGAAGAGTCCAGCTCTTTCTCTCCTTAGCCCAGGTATGGTGTTGTCCATTGGTCAGGAGAGGATGACACATGGAAGGCAACACTTGTAACCCAAGTCCTGGATACGTCTGTTTGGTGGCTCTTGAAGCACTGACTCCAGCATTGTTGACTCACTGCAAACTCCTGTGACCTTAACCCCATAGAGAATCTATGAGAGACACCAGACCCAACAATGCAGACGAGCTGAAGGCTGCGATCCTTTCCTTCTATAACATCTCTGCAGCGCCATCAGCTGATCACTCCATGCCACAGCGCATTGATGGAATCATTCTAGTAAAAGGAGTCCTGACCAAGTATTGAGGGCATTTACTCTTTTGGCCAACTTTTTTTTTTTTTTTTTTTTTTTTAAATATAAAGTCTTTACAGTTTGTCTAATATATTCTTCTAATTTTCTGAGATTTTGGCTTTTCCTTGGCTGTAGCCATAATCAACATTATCAAGTGTTATTCCTGTTAAAGTGCTCTCTAATGACCTTATACATGAGGTTTTACTTTTTGAATTGAATTACTGAAATATAAAAATGATATTTGTATTTATTGAGATCTACCCGTATAAAAAAGAAGGTTCTTAATCCTGTAGACAACAGCCTCCTGACAACCCTCAGTTATGAGCTTCTTACCTGAGCAAAACCAACAAAGAAAAGCTGATCATTGGTGAGCCCCAAGGACGGCAGCACCTGCTCCTCGCCATTCTTCTTCACCCAGTTCTGGTATGCCTGCAAGACAGCAGAGAACATTGAGAGTAGTAGTCACAACGTTATCCATCTGCATCTTCTAGTCATAGATACAGTTAAAGCTATCCGGTGCCTCCTGACACATACATCGGAGCAGTTCAAGGACCTTTGGAAAGTAATAGGAGTTTGGCTGTAGATTTTTCCGGGCACTAGATCAGCATTTGTGGTGGAAATGAGGAGCTACAGGCAGCCTTACCCTATAGGCAGCTTTGAGTCCTCCGTTGTCAGCAATGTTCTCCCCCAGGGTGTGCTTTCCGTTCACCGCTTCTCCATTCACCTTGTAGCTGCTGTACTGTTCGGTGATGCACTCCGTCTGCTTCTTGAAGGCCTCCACTGATGAGTTCTTCCACCACGGGCGTAGATTTCCATCCTTGTCATACTCCCGGCCTGAGCGGAAGACACAGAGGTTACTGAGGAATCAGAGGATGCAAGAAGCAATGAATAGCAGGATAAGAGACGCACCTTGGTCATCAAATGCGTGGGTCAGTTCATGGCCCATCACAACGCCAATCCCTCCAAAGTTCAGAGCCCTGGTAGAAAGACCGTTGAATCCATTATAAATCTGATAAACACCATAGGACATCATATTGTATCAGTTTTTCGGCTGCCACTTTTTCAGGTTTCCTGAAGTCGGCCAATTTAATCATTGCAATGTATCTCAAGTTTTTCCCCTTTGTGATACGCGATAAGTGTTTAGTCTCACTTTTGCAACTTTTTGTGGTGTGAGACTTTGGTCCAAAATAGTAGTTTACCAAAAGTACGACTTATTAGGCAAAAGAATGGGACAATTCCAAGCCCAAAAGTTGCACAAGTTGATCAAACATCTGGGCTACAAAGATAAATACTGTGCACCGAATGTCTATAGTAGGTGAGAGTTGCAGGGAGGTAGAAAAGAAGCACATTTCACCACCATGCAACTTCATAATAGCGGCAATAATCTTACGTGGGCGAGGAGCTGGTGTAGAACGGAGCCTGCAGGATTCCAGCTGGGAAGACAATCTCATTCTTGGTAGGAGAATAATAAGCATTGACTGTAGGGGGCGTCATACTCCATCTGAAATATGGAGAAGGGGTCAGAAACACCATCATACTGTGCAATGCTTCAACCATCTGAAGGGGGAAGCTAGAGCTGCATACAATTTAAGCTGCAGCTCATGGCATCTGCCTGAACCACCACTGCAGCTTCCAGGACCTCATCATCCTGCATATCTGGGTGTTGTAGTGCAGCAGTAAGATGCAAATACCCCCCTCCCCTAGTTGCCTTTCGTTCCTTGTCCATCTCCAGGGTCGCCTTCAAACACTAAATAGGCCACTTGTTACAACTACTCACTGGTCCCTGTTGGGCGGCTTGCGGAGTTGATCTGCCGTCACTCTTGCTGAGAAGTTGCAGAACCTCATGACGTTCTCAAAGTAAAGGTCCGACGTCACTTCATACTGGGAAACAAGACAGCAGTAAGGGGTTACTGACCCAATACCATGAGAAAAGGTAACAAAAGGCATCCTGGCTTTTATCAGGAGGTTATCCAAAATCAGTGTATCCAAATGTACCCCAAATTGCATTCTAGAACCTCCCACCAAGTTAAGACCCAATATACAAGCATATAAAAAAGCCACCGCCACTTACATCATTAAAAACCTTGTCCAACTCCTTGGGGTCCATGATGAAGTTGGGGTAGCCGATCATATCATAGATCGCTTCAGCCTAGGAACACAAAGAATCACATCAAGAGTAAAGGATACACAATGGAGGGAAATATGTTCTCAGGTTTCCTTTATGGGAAGGCTGATAACAGGGAACAATAGCTTGCGGTCTCACCTTCTCTTTGGCTGCTTTGCGAGTGTCTTCATCCATCCAGCTTATAGTCTCCAGACTCTCCTCAAAGGCATTCTTTATCCCCTTTATCATCTGCACGGCCTGCAAAAAAGAGCAAACGAGGTTTTCCAACGTCTCAAAACTGAAACTAGTGAATAAACAGAGCTACATAGTCACACAAACTGATGCCCTTACACTGTCACTACATACCCTGGTTTTGCTGCTGTTGGCAAATGAGGCCTTGACGAACATGGCTCCGAGAGCAAAGCCAAGGTTGTTATCCGTGTCAGCGATGCAGAACTTCCACCGTGGGGTGCAAGTCTAAGGTTAGAAAGAAAGAAGCTCCATGAAATAAGACAGATGGAATTTCATGTCATTGTCGCACAATTTATCAGAGATTTGGCACTGGCGACTGCACTGGATGAGCTGGATGGCTGCTGTACCGGAAGCAGCCAGCAGGGGGTGTGATGGGGACATTAGAATGCTGGCATCAGAACATTCTGTACATCACTGTTACATATCGCCGTCATCAGGGCTCCTCTACTAGCACTTAAACGTGCCCAGGTCACGCAGCTTCTCACAAAGATGAGCAAAGATCCATACAGGTTTTAAGATCATGACATATTCTAATACAAGTTCAACAGACATGGCCTTTTCTATAATACAAGGTTTTCCCCATCAGGCATGGGTTGGGGTTAGACATCTGCCATGACATTACTTGGGCAGTGTCGCTGATGAGCAGATTCAGGAAACTATTGGGTGCAAATCCATCCAGAAATACAATTTCTGCAGCAGTGACCTGTCCACCAGGGCTGAAGACACTGACCTGACCTTCCACAAAGGGTAGCGCTCCTAGGTGCAGGAAGTGTGGGGGATGTGACTGCGGGACTGTAAAGGGTGCAAATACTTTACAGAAATATCAAGTTTATAATCTGCTATAAATTCTGTGACCAGGGTACAACTCATTATCGCTGCATTCCTCAGATGCTTCATGCAGTCATAATCTCACCTTCTTGGTTCCATACATAACTTCAATGAACTTCTCTTCAGCATCCTGGAAGTGCTGATCCAGTAACATACTAGTCTTCCGCACCAGATTCCAGATCATGTAATTGTTCAGGATCCTGCAAGGAAAGAAGGAATTTCAGACTACACGATCAAGTTGGCATAAGGGTGGTCTCACGGGCTTCCCTGCCTCATAGAAGACACATGAGAAATGCAGTGGTGGTCATATTTATTGTCAGCAGTCCTCCCACTGCACTAAGGCTTTGACTATATGACCCCAGAGGTCGCTGCCCCCTCTACCTCTTGTCAGTGCTGTTGATGAGGTTGGACACTTCCTGCAGATATTCCTTTGCGTAAACCACCACGGGTTCTGTCTCATTGATTTGTACTGGATGGAAAACGGTTCGAAGAAATGAGATCCAGTCGACCACTGGCACCAGATCCTGCAGAGGACAGAGGAGTTTGTCATAAAATGCACATCAGGTAATATGGACAATGAAAATTTGATATATCAGGCCTGATTATTGGTACTTCAAAATCCACAGGGAGGAGACGTAGTGACAACTGATACAAGGAGGGATCTCGATGAAGTGGAAGTGATAAGTTCACAGTTCAAGTGACTACTCAGCTGCCATTCATGAACCCTAAACTAAGGGGGACGAGCCTGGCACTGGTGGAAGAGGGGGATTCAGAAGTGGAGCCCGATTTGTTCCAATGCTTCACCAGGTTCTCAGCTACCAACAAAGAAAACCCTTTGAGAAGGGTCGATCCTCAGCAGGAGAAAGCAAGCGGCACTTACCTTCAGCTCCCCAGCGGTGATCTTGTGGTAGATGAGCTCTTCATCTCGTCTCTTTTCTTGGGGGATGGTGATGTTGGCCAAGGCAGTTTCGAAGTCCAGGACCTCCTCCATCTGTGCCCGTGTGGTGTTCTCCTCTCCCCCAAGGAGAACACCCAGCTGCACCATGAAGTTGAGGTACCCGGTCAGGACCTGGAATGGTGAGTGCAAAAGGAAAAATTAACCCCCAATATGGATGAGAGGCCAGAGAAAAGCGGCAGAGAACATAAGTGCTCACCTTCTCATTTGCAGTTTTATTCAGGTAATATTGCCTGGACGGCAGCCCCAGGCCTGACTGGTCTATCTAGGAGAGAAGCAAAGAAAGCTTCAGAAATACAGGGGCAGGCAGGAACACTCACATTTATATAAGGATGTGGGTATGTAAGACTAAACATACTGTGTACTAGAGTCCAGTGCTACATGGCTCCGGAGCTTATACTCTAGTTACATTCAGAGCTGCTGCACAAGTCTACTCAACAGTGAGCACAGACTGTTCTGGTGCGTTGGAGAAGATGTAGAGCGGGATAATACTTTCCTCAGTACCCATACAAAACGGTGATGATTACAGCTCTGGAGGTTGCTATGTTTATTATGTTATCATGTTATTCTGATTTTGTCCTTGCCTTAATTGACCCTTGATATAACCCATCACTCCTTACCTGGATGACGTTACTGTTGGAGTTTTTGGAGTCTGCACTGACAAACACTGAGAAGAACGGGGAGATTCGGTAATAAGCGGTGACGGCTTGCAGGGTCTCCTGGAAGTTATCCTTATCCCAAGGGCCAGTGATGTTCCAGCCACCAAGCTGCAGGAAGGAGAATGGATAAACACGTGGTCCATACATGGGAGCGGACCCCATATGCCACCCCCGGACAGTCTTACCTTCTCTATCAGCTCCTGCAGAGGCTTGGCTCCGAGTGCCTCAATCTTGGACTCATTCAGACAGGCCTGGTAATATCTCTGAGTCTTGTGCTCGGCCACACTGCTGAAGTTCATGGTCGTGTTCTCTATAGTAAGAAATAGAGTACATCAACAATACAACTAGATTTTAGTACATATTTTATTATACCTATAGATTGTATCAAGGAGTCATATCTTCAGCGCTGGGCCAAGTTATAGTAGTCTGTGTACAGCTCTTATACCAGTCTCTAATGGTCGAATCCAGTTATATTGAGGGCAGAACCAATTTACACTAAGCCACTGGCTACAAAGAGTCAACCCCAAGGTGACAACAGACGGCTAATTGGGCAAAATTCAGTCTGACAGCGCTCAAACCATATACTTCACCACATTGATCTAGATGCCTGTATCCATCATGATAGCGACTCCAAACACCTCCAAGATGGCCACTGCCAGACAAACTCAGCAACTCTCCAGACCCAAATCCCATGGGACATCCTCAAACAGAACATGGAGGAGCGCAAGGTCTCCCTGACATCACAGAACTGGAAGAAGATTCCAAAGGCAGTGACCTGTGACGCTCCATTGTCCTGAACTGTACATCTACATTCCAACTTCTTCCCAGCAGTACAAGGGTCCCTACGTCAGTATAAACCGAGGGCCCCCAGGAGATCCATCTGGCTTCCATTACAGCCCCCAGCTTCAATATTATTGTAGCAGCCTTCGACACCTCCCCTAATGTCAACACCACAGAAGCAGAGTCCCACGCGTTCTGCTCATTCCAGATCCATCAAAGAACCAAAACCAGATGAGCTGCGAGGCCTCGAGAGCAGAGGGAATTCTCATCCGTGTAGAAGAGCTGGGAGCCGATGCCCGGGATATGCTGTAGTTCATAGAAGACGCTACAATTCATTCTAGAGCATTTTAATTTTAAGAGGCAATGTCCCTTTAACTACCCCTCCCCCACAGGTCAGAGTGCAGTGTACTAGCGCCCTGCCCCCATACTCTAGGTGCCCATTATGCCAGCGCCTGCATGTGCTGAGCACCTGTCTCCTAGGAATCACAGATAAGAAACTAGAGCCCGATAATCCATCCTGCTCATAGTTCTCAGGAAGGTTCTGGAGAGGAGGCAGCCGGACCCCATCAACGCCGACCCATCTGTGTAAACATCAAATTCTTATCTGCAGTGTTGACACTGAACAGTGGTCATGGGTGGGAGGGGGCCTTGGGTTTTGGTGAAGGTCAAAGACAGGTCTGTGTTGTTGAGATAAGAACCTCAGATCCTTGGTTTATCCAAGGTGAAGGTTTAACTTCTCAGATTCTGCCATTAGAAGTCTTATGTAAGAGGCAGCCATCACCGATCAACCTTCTTATATCCCCTTCACCAAAGAACGTCAGTATTTTAGGTCGCCATTTAAAAGATCTTTGCTTGTAAACATGATGTTACATTTAAGGGGTTAAATATCTGAGCAACAGTGAAAGGAAACATCTATATATAATCATCAAGGACTACAGAAGGGAAACAATGTATAAATAGCTAAAATGTAATGTCGGCGTACACAAGTATGAAACCAGTCACCAGCAGATCAATAGAAGGACCACTATCCCTTTAAAAATAACGTGTCAGATCTAGGTTCACCGTCTTATAGTCTCTCTACAATCTAACTGCTAATCCAATAGACATCCTGATTTACATCCTGTATTATACTCCAGAGCTGCACTCACTATTCTGCTGCTGGTGCAGTCACTGTGTACATACATGACATTACTTATCCTGTACTGACCCTGAGTTACATCCTGTATTATACCCCAGAGCTGCACTCACTATTCTGCTGCTGGTGCAGTCACTGTGTACATACATGACATTACTTATCCTGTACTGATCCTGAGTTACATCCTGTATTATACTCCAGAGCTGCACTCACTATTCTGCTGCTGGTGCAGTCACTGTGTACATACATGACATTACTTATCCTGTACTGATCCTGAGTTACATCCTGTATTATACTCCAGAGCTGCACTCACTATTCTGCTGATTAAAAATTGTAAATTGCAACCCACACTCCTGACCCAATATCCTGGCTGACCTCCCATAATAAAGAGAAGAATGGGATGACGGCATCTTGGGCAATAATGACCATTCTCAGAATAAATGGAAAAAAAAAAAAAAACACCAGATCAAACTCTGTACATTTACTACATGTTCATTCTGAGCACAGATTTCAGCTCTGGAGTATGTAAAACATACTAGATGTTCCATTACAGACAAATAGTTACACTGGGTTCTGCAGATGTGCAGTACATTGTGGCCATCTCACATCAATCCCCTCTTCCCCACATAAGACAATTAATAAGTAGCTCACAGGGCGGCTGCTGCCTGGGATGAACAACACTTTGGCCCATCTGGTGAGCACCAGGGAGTTACATAATCTGCAGAGTCACAAGGTCCTGGAGCAGTAGCATGGAGACATTTTGGCAGAATCTGCAAGTCCAAGAATTAACTAGATGTCTGATGGCGTCCCAGGTCCCAGCAGAATACAGGGTGGGGGCCTTCACACAACACACAGAGAGAACTTCCACCTCCACTGATGACAGAGAAACCAAACCACTAGTGCAACATTGAAATACAGCAGACAACCCATGTAAGGGCTAGCATGGAGTATTGGAAGGAAGGCAAGTGGTCATTCCAGGAGACAGATTTTTCTGCAAAATTCAGCACCCTCCACCAGTCCACAGAAAGGAACGCAGTGGAAATATGTCTGTTTGACCAGAACCTCCATTGTAAAATGGTGCTGAACCCCCAATGATATCCATTAATGGAATGTGCCATGGAGTCTGCAAGCCATAAACAAGGCCATAGTGGGCGTCAGTTTTCCCAATTGGGACCAAGCTTGCAATATATCGCAGTCCCACCACTTCCATACTAGAAAGCATTGATATCATTGATCCACCACTCACCCAGGACGTGCTTCATGATGGCCTGATTGTGCTCCCACAGCTCATTGAAGGTCCCCCAGCGGGAATGTCCATCAGGGACAGGATTGGCCTTGATCCATCCCCCACAGGCATAGCTATAGAAATCCTCACAGGGGTCCACGGAGCGGTCAAGAAAACGCAGGATAGAGCTGGTCACAGAGATGCAGGACTCCGACAGACAGGTGTCATTATCTGTAGCAGGAACAGTAGGGAAAAGTCACATCAAGAGGGCACAGCAGTGACCTTGACACTGAATAACACCCCTTTTTAAATGACATCTGGTATCCAAATTCAATCCCTAGTGTTCCAACATATGGTGAGCAAATAGCTTTTGGGATCATATGCGTCATCCACATTTTTTCTGGGGTCACAAAGTCAAGTTCTGTTACTGAATATTGCCTTGCACTGACAGCAAGCACAGATCTTGTAAGGGTCTTGTCTGCCTGAACGTTAAAATGTTTTGGTCTTACAATTCTTCCCTGGTTTAAGAGCAGCAAACACGGCTTATATAAAACTAATTGTGACAGCCATTCTTTCTTGATATTGTGTTATAACAAGCCTGAACGCCAGACAGCTAGGACTTCTGCTTTTATAGTGGTGGTCACACTTGCTGATGATCAATCATGGACATGTGATTAGAGACACCTGCCCACTATTTCTCTGAAATATTTTATCACTTTACTTTTTTTTACCTGAGGTTGTATTTACACAATATTAGGATGTTAAAGGGCCACATATCCTATAAGATAATGAAAAACAGACTTATAAAAAGGCAGACTCTTGATTTTAACTAGGATGTACTTGCTGTCAGTGGATTGCAACATTCTTGTGAACAGTAACAAGAAGGTTTACCATTTTATAAATTCCCATGTATATAAATCACAGTGTATAGCATCATGCTACACTCACTCTTCCGATACTGGATGACCAGGGACACCAGACACGCCAACAGCCCGAAGGCTAGGACCGCCACCAGCAGCAGCAGCCTCTTCTCTACGTGTGTCCTGTCCGTCCAGCAGCTGCTGCGGGGTCGTCCTCCTCGTAGACTCACCTGTGGAGAGGATTCCCTGCAGGTTAATATACAGAGTAGATAATGGCCTCCAGACTATGAAGTGTGTTTACTAGCTGACGTCATAAGAAAAGAGGAATTAGGAATGTACAAAACTCTACAATGTGAGGAAACCAAGGGGCCAACGTCAGCGGACACGGCACATTCCTGGCATTGCAGTCATAACCCCCTCACTGCCAGAACTAGGGGAACTTGACAGATCAGTCACAGGGTTATAGGTTTCTGATACATATCAGTCCATTGTATTTAATCACTAGTGGGGAGGAGAGAAACTTAATAGGAGAAGTTACAGAGGTGGACTGGTTTTCAAAATTACTTCCCCCACCCCCCCCAACTTTCCCAAGTTTAGAAAAGAAGCCAAGACCCCCCCCCCCCCCTTATACACACCCAGACTACTACAGGCCACCAGCGCCAAGAAGAGTAACACGAGATGTGGGAAACATTTACCTTGTTTAGATAATGGATTAAGACGATCTACAGACTATTCAGACAGAAACTGTTCAGAGAAAGGAAAACATCCAAACTCCCATATCCCTGACGGATCAGACGTTACAGGCAGGGGCTGGGGGTCATCATTCTGCTCACAAGGGATAAAGAGAAGGGACACTTTGCCCCCACAAATAAGTCTAGACAGAAGTTTGTAAGGAGGGGTGGGGGATCTTACAAAAGTGACCACCGCTTTATGTGAACGAATAGTTCCCTTCCTATCATTCTCCATACTGCGCGTTGCCTGCCCTTTAATTGTTGAATGAGAACTTAATCCCCGGTCTACCTTGCGGAACAAAAGTTGGCTCAGATTTCCATTGTGTTTTGGTCGGGTGACACATCTGGAATCTAAAACATTTCCACACGCCCAGATCCATGTTGTAGGTTTCCACATGCTCCCGGCTCCCACACCCCTGTTCTGGTCTCCAGAGCTTACAATCTCTGCACATCCCAGCTGCCTCTGCAGCTCTCCTAATCTGTGGAGAGGACAACACAGCAGGTCGAAGAGGGGAACGTGTATGCACAAGCAATCCAGGAGCACCCCAAAAACTACTCCTGAGAGAACCAGGAACTACAGGAACCAAATGTCCGGCAGGCCAAATTAGCATTTACACCTGTGTCCCTGCACGGCTATGCTCTAAGGCCCAAGTATGAAGAGCAACCTCATCACATACATAGCACAGAAATCTCCATCCCAAAAACTGGCCACACTTTAATTTTTTTTTATCTTTGATAACAAAGTTCTGCAGAGACACTCCAGGAGTTATTACTTAACCTTATGTAGTTAACCCTGTCCCCCAATATTTGGCACATAGGTGACCCCCCGTACCTGAACTCCGCTGGGGTACACCTCGCCCTCACGGATAGAATCCACCAGATCCTCCTCGTCCTCTCTCGTCGCTCTCTTGTAGGACGACATCTGAAAAGTGAAGTGTACAACAGAGTCTCTTAAAACTTCCATGAACAGGACTACAGGCGCATGAGGGGGGCACTGGGGGTCCTAAGCCCAGCTACTACCCCAGAATACCCCTCCTGCTGCCCCAGCCCTGCATCTCCTTCTCTACAGATCAAATCCCAAGGCAAATACAAGCGGAGCCACAGCTACAGCCCACAGGACCACCCACACAAAGCCTCCTTATGTAAGGCTTATCTGCACCCCCTGCAGGGGCACATGACCAGAACTAGGGGGCACATACTGCTGTTCTCCAGCCTCATCCTCTGGTCACTGCTGTCATCTCTGCCCCCTGGCCTGTAGCTTATTTAGTATTCTTTAACTTGGACTCTGCACCTCCCTCCTTCCTGCCATTATTGACTCAGCAGCCACTCACACAATGAGGGAGGGGAGGCCGCATTAACCCCTTATGTGCTGCTCCATGACGAGGAGGAGGAGGAGGAGTTCAAGTACTCAAACAGAAACAGATCTCCGACACAAGAGAAAGTACATGCAATTACCACAAGCATCCCATCAATGACTACTGACCACATCATCCACAAACAATCAACAATGTCAGAGCATCAGTGCAAGATGAGTGATGCATTATACTCCAGAGCTGCACTCACTACTTATCCCAAGACTCTACAAACAGAATAAAGTCATGTACACAGTTACTGCACCTCCAGCAGAATAATGAGTGCAGCTCTGGAGGTTGGTACCTTGTGGGTGGAGGCTGTGTGTGGAGCTGCTCTGCGTTTGTGCTCCTAAGCTCCTGGCGGAAGATCTACCCACCCAGGGTCTGCCCGCTCTTCTCCCAGGGAGGGAGTAGGGTTCCAGCGCAGTGGTGGACTTGGGCGAGACGTTCTACCAGAAGTTGCAGTAGTGTTGCTCCTACTCCCCTTGGGTCGGTGGAAACTCGACAAACCTGAAAGGCTTCAGATGAGCAGAAAGGCCAAGCAAAGCAGCAGAGTGGTCCTACCAGGGTCACAGCAGGGAAGCCGAGTGCTTCCAGGGGCACGCTAGCCCTGCAGAGGCCACGAGTGTAACGCCCATTGCTCCCAGCTCACAAGCCACGTCCTACTCCTACCTCCTATACAGAAAGGACGGCAACTAATTGCAAAAAGTCAAAATCTGCACCAAAGAAGTGGAGGACAATGAACCTGGAATTTAGGTCCCCCCTCGACAGGCAATGCAGGTTGGGAGCACCCCCGGGGAGGGGGAATTGGTCCTGTGAAGGTGGCCTCTGCCCGAAGATGCTGAGGCTGTCCTGCCGTCCGTTGTTACTCTCCAGCAAGTGTGAATGGTGTTGTGGATGGGGGTATGAGCAATGTAAAAACTCGTATTTTGGGCCCTAGGGGCAATATTTTGCTGCAGCGTCTCCTGGTGGCTTTGAGGAAAGGGGAAAGATCACTCACTGTAGGGGACGGAAAGGTTGCTCTGTCCTTCTGTATATAGCAGCATGGCCCTGGAGCCTTCCGAGAGATGGGGGGGGGGCTCCATTAGGAGGGTTTGCATGAGGATAATGGGGCATGGCTAGAGGAAAGGAGCAAGCAAGGCACAAAGAAAATGAAAAAGGGGGATTCACAGTCTTCTTCCACTGACTTAGAAACCTAAGGTAAAACCAATTCCTCTCAGGTTGGTCTTTTTAACCGGTTCCAAGCCCTTGATAACATCTCTGCTTCAGAGGTCGATGGGGAGAGCCTTCAGGGGAGGCAGAGTGGTGGGAGATGTGAGGACAAGGATCTCACCACCTTTTTTTTGGAACGACTAACTCCAGTCGAGATCTCCACAGTGAAAACTTTGCTGAAGTGGAGTCAGTAAAATAGACATCTTTGGCTTTTGTGTGGGATTAAGGGAAATGCTGCTCCCCCCCCCCCCAACCCTTAAGGCTCATGCACACTAACGTATGTGGGACACTTATACGGCCTTAAACAAGTCCCCCATAATTGTCTATGGCGCGTGGTACGTTGAGTACAACATAGGCTCACTGTACTGTGGCCCCAAAAAAGATAGTGTGCTCTATCTTAGGACATAAGAACGGCCATGGCGGCTCTATTCTCTACGGAGAGAGGAGGGGCGCGCAACGTTCGGCTCTCCTCCTCTCTACCATGCCCGACATATGCCCATACAGCTACGGCCGGGTGGGCACTTGGTGTGCATGAGCCCTTACAGAAACCGTAAGATGTCAGTGAGAAGTAAAGTTGTCACAGTACAGGATCCCTGAAAACATCGCGTAGAGATCCTGGAGGTCGTCAGATCCTTCTACTCACACCTCTTGGGCAGGAAGGATATAGATAGGGATGTGAAGTCTGCTTTCCTGGCTGAAAACGTTCCTTATGTTAGCATGTATTGTGTAGTCTTCGTTTATTTGAGAAAGAATAAATAAATACTCACCTGCTGGTCCAGCCCCATTCAGAAGAAAACTCCAGTGCAGGCTCCTTGGTCTCTATAAAATAAACTTTTCTTTATTCAGCATACACTTACATCGGGTAAAATACAATAGGTTCGGATCCGAACCCATTGTGTTTTACCCGATGTACGTCTATGCTGTATGCTGAATAAAGAAAAGTTTATTTTATAGAGACCAAGGAGCCTGCACTGGAGTTCTCTGCAATTATAAGCCTTTGCCTTGAGCACTCAGAGCGCGGCTGGCTGGTCCACTGTCAGGTGGGAGAAATTTGGAGCGGACTACCATGGGAGTTTAAGTTTGTGTCAAGCAGGTGAGTTATATACAAAATCTCAAATATATACAATATTTTGTGCATGTTATGTACAGAATGTAACTCTAGGGCAGTGATGGCAAACCTATGGCATGGGTGCCAGAAGCGGCACTCAGACCCCTTTCTGTGGGCACTCAGGCCATCTGCCTAGGGCAGTGTTCACCAAATAGAACCAAATCCACCAAATCTTCCTACCGCGCCAGACAACTAATGCAGCTCTCAGCGCCATTTTAAAGCGACAATTCATTGGCTGTTTGGAACTGCAAGAAAAGTGAGAAAGTGTGGACAGGGCTGCATAATCTTTGGAGGTCATCCTGCTGACCCAACATTCTTCCTCTACAGAGACCCTGGAGAGAAGCTACAATGATTTGCCCTCCAAATCTAAATTTGCCCTCCTTTCAACTGTATTGGTTGATACAATTGAAAGATGTGGAAGAACAGGTAGCAATAAGCTACTGTATAGAATTCCATGCTGGCACTTCACAGTAAATAAGTTGATTTTGATTTTAGTTTGGGCACTCAGTCTCTAAAAGGTTCACCATCACTGCTCTAGGGCAGTGATGGTGAACCTTTTAGAGCCCGAGTGCCCAAACTACAACAAAGACCCACTTATTTATCTCAAAGTGCCAACACAGAAATGTAATTTTTGATTTATACTCCCTTCTCTGTCACAGTTTTCATTGATACCAGCACCCTGAGGCACCAATTTAGCAGAAAATAGTCCCAGGTAGAGCTGTCACTTTAAAATACCTCTGCACAGCAAGTCCTGGACTGTCTGGGACTGCAGGAAGATACCTGGAGTCATCTCTGGTGATGGCCCGGGTGCCCACAGAAAGGGCTCAGAGTGCCACCTCTGGCACCAGTGCCATAGGTTAGCCATCACTGCTCTAGGGTATAATACAGGATGTAACTCGGGATCAGTACAGGATAAGTAATGTCATGTATGTACACAGTGACTGCACCAGTAGCAGAATAGTGAGTGCAGCTCTGGGGTATAATACAGGATATAACTCAGGATCAGTACAGGATAAGTAACGACATGTATGTACACAGTGACTGCACCAGCAGCAGAATAGTGAGTGCGGCTCTGGGGTATAATACAGGATGTAACTCAGGATCAGTACAGGATAAGTAATGTCATGTATGTACACAGTGACTGCACCAGCAGCAGAATAGTGAGTGCAGCTCTGTAGTATAATACAGGATGTAACTCAGGATCAGTACAGGATAAGTAATGTCATGTATGTACAGAGTGATTGCCCCAGCAGTAGAATAATGAGTGCAGCATGCGGTGCATAACCGCATTCATTACATTTTGTAACCGTTCTTATAGACCTCTATGGGATGTGAAAGGGGCCAAAATATGTATATATTCTCGGTTGTACATACACAGGGATATAGATGTAATGTCACATATGAGGGCCAGGTCCATGAGCACAGTAACAGCGGGTGCCCAGGGATCTGCGGCGCCCAGGAGAGGATTAGCGGCGGGTGATTGGCTTTGCTCCTGAGCGGCTCTGATCCCTGGTAATGGAATTAGCTGCTCATTACTTTTCTTATTAAGTTGTTTTCTTCCTGTTGGCAGCGCCACTATGTACACAGAGCAGAACTGGCGCTGGCTCCGTGGTTATAGCGGGGTTACATCACGGCCTTACGATAACTTCAGCCCAATGGTGGGTGTGGCTTGTGCTGATGACATCACTAGCGTGCAGTCTCCAGGAGAGCTGGGTGACCTCACCATAGCAGCCAATAACAGGCCACTCACTCAGATTTCCTGCAGCCGTAACTGGCATCACCATATGAGTTGGCCAATTAGCCATTATGGATGCCAACCCCAAGGGAGGGAAAGTGGTGGTTATTTGGCTTGACACCCAGCTTTCCCAGGAACAAGATTTCCTGCAATGTAAAGAGGCAATGCAATATCCAGGAATAGGCACAGAATAAGGGGAGGGGGGTATAGATCCTGCCACCCCTGATCTGCCACTATGCCCCATCACCATGTGCAGCCCTGTGAGTGGTTCACCCGGCAGGGGAGGGGCACAAGCAGCTCCGGGAATGGAGGGAGTACACAAGGTCAGCTGGCACAGACACCAAGCAGTGATCTCACACGGGCGCACACAGTCAGGAACTTCCCGGAAAACTTCTCCACTCCTGGAAAACCAGGAATAGTTACAAAGCGGAAGACTGCACTAAACTGGCACGAGGAGGGAATCTGAATTAACCCACTCACTGACCACCTGGACCGGCACATTTTTCCAGGGGTGGGATGCAGTGGGCTCCCCTGTACAGTAGAGGGGGGGGTGTGATGCTGCAGCGGGGCTCCCTGTACAGTAGAGGGGGGGGGGGTGTGTGATGCTGCGGGGCTCCCCTGTACAGTAGAGGGGGGGGGGGGTGTGATGTAGCGGGGCTCCCCTGTACAGTAGAGGGGGGGGGTGTGTGATGCTGCGGGGCTCCCCTGTACAGTAGAGGGGGGGGGGGGGTGTGATGCTGCGGGGCTCCCCTGTACAGTAGAGGGGGGGGTGGGTGTGATGCAGCGGGGCTCCCCTGTACAGTAGAGGGGGGGTGTGTGTGATGCAGCGGGGCTCCCCTGTACAGTAGAGGGGGGGTGTGTGTGATGCAGCGGGGCTCCCCTGTACAGTAGAGGGGGGGTGTGTGTGATGCAGCGGGGCTCCCCTGTACAGTAGAGGGGGGGTGTGTGTGATGCAGCGGGGCTCCCCTGTACAGTAGAGGGGGGGTGTGTGTGATGCAGCGGGGCTCCCCTGTACAGTAGAGGGGGGGTGTGATGTAGCGGGGCTCCCCTGTACAGTAGAGGGGGGGTGTGATGTAGCGGGGCTCCCCTGTACAGTAGAGGGGGGGTGTGATGTAGCGGGGCTCCCCTGTACAGTAGAGGGGGGGTGTGATGTAGCGGGGCTCCCCTGTACAGTAGAGGGGGGGTGTGATGTAGCGGGGCTCCCCTGTACAGTAGAGGGGGGGTGTGATGTAGCGGGGCTCCCCTGTACAGTAGATGGGGGGTGTGATGTAGCGGGGCTCCCCTGTACAGTAGATGGGGGGTGTGATGTAGCGGGGCTCCCCTGTACAGTAGAGGGGGGGTGTGATGTAGCGGGGCTCCCCTGTACAGTAGAGGGGGGGTGTGATGTAGCGGGGCTCCCCTGTACAGTAGAGGGGGGTGTGATGTAGCGGGGCTCCCCTGTACAGTAGAGGGGGCGTGATGTAGTGAGGTCCCCTGTACAGTAGAGGGGGTGTGATTAAGGTGACCTGTTTTACATTGTACCCCACCCATTATAAACCATACAGAGTTTTGGGATCTTCTGCAGATGACGCCCCAATGTCCACAGATGAGCCCAGTTCCTCCCCCCATACCGTGTCCCGGGTGTGTGTCGGTCGCTGCTGCCGGTGCAGTTGGTCTCCGGTCCCGGTTCTGTTCTTCAGTCCGCCTCTCCCTCTCCGTGATCAGATACTGGAGCCGCTTCCCGCCCCGCCCTCCTTCGCGAATGACAGCCGCACCGCCCAATCAGAGACTAGAAGATGCTTAACCGCTTCCCGACCAGAATAGGGGAAGTGCAACAATGTAACATGTGGATGTACAAGGGGCGGGGCCTGCGCGCCTGCTGGGACTTGTGCTCCCCGTGTCGGGACTGTGCAGTGTGCGGGGGGCGGCAGCTTCTTGGTGCATGGAGGGATTCAGAGGGGGAAACGGCAGAGATCTGGAGATTGAGTTCCTTAAAGTTAGATGCCTTGTGCTACATAGGAGCAGAACTTCCTGGTGGTGGCGGCGGCCATCTACAAGGGTCCTGCCTGGCACTCACCTAGGAGCAGTGCACACAGTATAGTGGGGGTCTGGCTGACAGGTGTCTGGGGTTGCAGCACTTTTATTTCCTCAGTTACATCACATATGATTGTCATGCCATACATCACACAGGTCCCTTTCATATCGTAGACATTTACAATGTGAGCGAGTCAGGGCCGGTTCTAGACAAAGTGGGGCCCTGCGCAAAACTAAAAGTGGGGCCCCAAAATAAAACTATTTTATGACCAGTCACAGTCAGTAAGAGGCTCCTTTAGTATGGTAAAACAAACTGTAATATGGGAGAATTTTATAGGAGATAGATAAATGATAGGGAGATTTATGGGTAGCACGGTGGCTCCGTGTAGCACTACAGCCTTGCAGCGCTGGTCAACATCTGCAAAGATTTTGTATGTTCTCTCTGTCTGCGTGGGTTTCCTCCGGGTCCTCTGGTTTCCTCCAACACTCCAAAAAATTACTGGTAGGTTGATTAGACTGTGAGGCCCATTGGGGAGAGGGACCGATATTTTCTGAAAGCAGACACTTGCCCCATTTTCAAAATTGCATCAAAGATTTTATAGACATAGGGCACCTTCATGCAATTTTGATTCTAATTGAAACATTTTATTAAAATACTTAAAATTTGACTTTGATGGCAAAAAATTTGATCCAAACAGAAAATGTTTACCTTCACATCTCCTAAATGTAATACATGGACACTTGTAGAGTTCACAAATGTGCCCTATTGATATGTTCACATAAATCCACACAATATCACTAAAACTGTAATAACTAGAGATCTGCTTTTCAGCTAGAAATTTTTAGACAGTCACAACCTGCAAAATATATCAATAAAACAAAACACATGTGTGTGTTTTTGGTGTTACATATAACTTTTCGGACATGTTCTGGTCGCGGTGTAGTCACATTAGGCTAAGAGGATTGAATGTTCATCGTATCAGTCAATTTTCCCAACAAAAAATAACTATCACAAAATAAAAGGGAATAAGAGAGAAAGGGCCACATTTATCACTAAGTGTAGTAGTTGCGCCTAAATTCTGGCGCACTGTTTTGCCAGAATTATCACAAGCTACAACCATCTGTGATAAGTTAATTTCCTGCCTCTTATTAATCACTTTACTTTAACAGTTTAGGCGCAATTTTGGCGCAGTTTAGGCCCAATGTTAGATTCAGGCACTTACATGTGATCCTGCTACAAGCTCCTCTCTGCTTCTCCCACAGCCCAGAATGAAGATAACACCCACAGCAGCACCCAGGTGTGTGACACCCAGCACCCAGTGACCTCCTCAGCAGGGGCTTCTCCTGGAGGGGATCCCCCAGTGCTGGTCTCCTGTGCACCCCTGTAATTCTGCACAGTATCCCCCTCAGACACACTGGTGATACTGTGCAGAATTACATGGGGGACACTTGTCAGTACTATCTGCAACATTCTGTAACGTTCTCTTCTGTCTTGCTCTGAGCTCAGGATTCTGCAGAAAGTTTTGTAAATAGAAGGTGATGAACTGTAAATAGAGCCTGCAGCTCCTGACTGCAGAGTATCTAATGTATCTATTATATGTTCTAGTGCAGTGGTGGCGAACTTATGGCACGCGTGCCAGACAGGGCACGCAGAGCCCTCTGCTGGCACGCACGCCATCATCCTCCACCGTGTGTAGAGGCCCGCAGGTCCTCAGTTTAGAAGAACAGCATCTGCCCCTTGCGCTCAGATACAGAGCAGGCAGGTCACACTGCACGGGGTAGATGCAGTTTTTCTAAACTGAGGACCTGTGGGCCCCTCAGATGCAGCACTTGGCCGGGTGCAGGGCAATGTCTGTGCTCCTGTCAGAGGAGCCGCTGCTCTAATAGAAGTTCCCAGTGCAGCGCTGGGAGCAGGAAGCAGCATGGTGAAGCTTGTACCTCCCCCTCCTACTAGGAGACCTGAAGTGGAGCCGGGACAGAGAGAGAGGGGGATGCTGTGACCCGGAACATCCAGAGGCTGCGGTGTGCCTTCCTCATAGATAACTGTAAGTTGTACAGTGTCTACAATTTGTTTATACAGTTCACATACATTTATACCTGTGCTATGCATATATGTGTGTGTATATGTGACATTTACACACATATGCATAACACAAATATATAATATGTCTTTGTTATGCACATGTGTGTGTTTATGTCTGTGTTATGTGTATATAAGTATATGTGTGTGTCTGTATCTGTGCTGTGCATATTTGTGTGTATATGTGTATATATACACTCACCGGCCACTTTATTAGGTACACCTGTCCAACTGCTCGTTAACACTTAATTTCTAATCAGCCAATCACATGGCGGCAACTCAGTGCATTTAGGCATGTAGACATGGTCAAGACAATCTCCTGCAGTTCAAACTGAGCATCAGTATGGGGAAGAAAGGTGATTTGAGTGCCTTTGAACGTGGCATGATTGTTGGTGCCAGAAGGGCTGGTCTGAGTATTTCAGAAACTGCTGATCTACTGGGATTTTCACGCACAACCATCTCTAGGGTTTACAGAGAATGGTCCTAAAAAGAAAAAACATCCAGTGAGCGGCAGTTCTGTGGGCGGAAATGCCTTGTTGATGCCAGAGGTCAGAGGAGATTGGGCAGACTGGTTCGAGCTGATAGACAGGCAACAGTGACTCAAATCGCCACCCGTTACAACCAAGGTAGGCAGAAGAGCATCTCTGAATGCACAGTACGTCGAACTTTGAGGCAGATGGGCTACAGCAGCAGAAGACCACACCGGGTGCCACTCCTTTCAGCTAATAACAGGAAACTGAGGCTACAATTTGCACAAGCTCATCGAAATTGGACAGTGGAAGATTGGAAAAACGTTGCCTGGTCTGATGAGTCTCGATTTCTGCTGCGACATTCGGATGGTAGGGTCAGAATTTGGCGTCAACAACATGAAAGCATGGACCCATCCTGCCTTGTATCAACGGTTCAGGCTGGTGGTGGTGGTGTCATGGTGTGGGGAATATTTTCTTGGCACTCTTTGGGCCCCTTGGTACCAATTGAGCATCGTTGCAACGCCACAGCCTACCTGAGTATTGTTGCTGACCATGTCCATCCCTTTATGACCACAATGTACCCAACATCTGATGGCTACTTTCAGCAAGATAATGCGCCATGTCATAAAGCTGGAATCATCTCAGACTGGTTTCTTGAACATGACAATGAGTTCACTGTGCTCAAATGGCCTCCACAGTCACCAGATCTCAATCCAATAGAGCATCTTTGGGATGTGGTGGAACGGGAGATTCGCATCATGGATGTGAAGCCGACAAATCTGCGGCAACTGTGTGATGCCATCATGTCAATATGGACCAAAATCTCTGAGGAATGCTTCCAGCACCTTGTTGAATCTATGCCACGAAGAATTGAGGCAGTTCTGAAGGCAAAAGGGGGTCCAACCCGTTACTAGCATGGTGTACCTAATAAAGTGGCCGGTGAGTGTATATGTCTGTTTATGCATACTGTATATATGTGTGTACTGTATATGTCTGTGTTATGCATATTGTATATATGTGTGCACTGTATATGTCTGTGTTATGTGTATATAAGTATATGTGTGTGTCTGTATCTGTGCTGTGCATATTTGTGTGTATATATGTGCCATGCATACTGTATATATGTGTGTACTGTATGTCTGTGTTATGCATACTGTATATGTGTGCACTGTATATGTCTGTGTTATGCATACTGTATATATGTGTGCACTGTATATGTCTATGTTATGCATACTGTATATATGTGTGCACTGTATATGTCTATGTTATGCATACTGTATATATGTGTGTACTGTATATGTCTGTTATGCATACTATATATGTGTGCACTGTATATGTCTATGTTATGCATACTGTATATATGTGTGCACTGTATATGTCTATGTTATGCATACTGTATATATGTGTGTACTGTATATGCTTGTGTTATGCATACTGTATATATGTGTGCACTGTATATGTCTGCGTTATGCATACTAATAGTGGTGGTAAAAACGTGGTAGTATTATTTGGCCCTTATGTAGGTAATATTGCTCTAAATTACCATGTTGGCACTTTGCGGTAGATAAGTGGGTTTTGGCATGCATTTTGGGCACTCGATCGCTAAAAGGTCACTGTTCTAGTGTCTGCAGAGCATCTCATGTCTGTATGATCTGTTCTAGTGTCTGCAGTGTCTGGCTGAGCTTTGCTGCTAGAAATGAGCTGTTCTTCAAAGGGGCTTAGTGCTTTCTTCTCAGATAACGCCACCTTCGGGCTGGAGTGTTTTTGCGCCTAAATGAAAAGTCGCAAGTGATGAATGAATGAATGAATGAATGAATGAATGAATGAATGAATAGGCGCAAAAACAACAGAAAAAAAACGATTGATACATGTGGCCCAAAGTGTGTTCTTAGATAGTTCTGCATAGAGAAGGGTTAAAAACATGAATATTAGTTGATATTATCCCTTCTCAGAATGTAGTAACATATAAAGTGAATATTTCCATTATCTGTGAGGTGCAGCAGCTCCTGTGTCCAGCAAATTCTCCCTGCAGCCTGATGGCTAAGAAACTGGATTGGGGGGTGGACACTTCAGGGGGCTGTATCTCTGGCTCTGTGACACATAGAACCTCACTTCTTTTTTCCTATGAAAGAAGAGTCTCCTCTTTTATGTGAATCTAAATGTGTGTTTCTAAAATGTAGGAAAACGGAGATATTAACTGTTAAACTGCCGTTGGGAGTGATTTTTATATATAAAAATGGCACCTGATATTCTCACTTTAAACCTGAATATCTCTGGATCCATAGCACCTAGTAACAAAATTCAAGATTCATTTGAAAGAAGAGATTCTCCCCTTTCTCCCAGGGGCCCTGGGCAATTGCCACCTTTGCCTACCCATAGCGCCGGCCCTGGAGAGAGTCCGTGGCCTGTGGACTAGTGGCTTGGTGGATGGACAAGAACTTACAATTTGGGCAGCCTATTATACTACTAGATCATTACTGCACTTTACAATGAGAAGAGATCTGCAATGATTGCCCCCGGTCATGTGACCATCCCCACCCAGTACAGTATATGGGGGTCATCCTTCTTGTGTCTTGTACTATAAGATTCAGGGCTGGATTAAGATTGGTGGGGGCCCCTGGGCACAAAATCTGGTGGAGGCCCCCACTGAATGTAGCATGTCCTCCTGCTCACCATCTACTATCCCACCAGTAACAAATCTACATACAAACCCCCTCACCCACCCAGTAATAAATTTAAATATACAGCTGCCTCACCCCCCCAGTAATACATCTATACACCTACCCCTGTCCAGTAACATTAACCCCCTGCACAGCACTCAGTTTTTGTGTATTGTAGCAGATGGCGCAGTGTGTAAGGTATACCGGCAGAGAGCTGAATCCAAGCATATAGTGAGCAGTTTGTGCACACTTGGTGGGGGCTCTGGGGCACACGCCCCACGCTCCCATCCTTTAATCTAACCAAGCATACATGTGGTAAAGGAAACTGTAGTTTTACAGAGTCCTTCCACTTCTAGGTTGTCCTTGACAAGACAAAAAAGACCCCAAGTACACAAGGATATCAACTAAGATTGGTTGAAAAATATGCATTTTGTAAATATCACCATTTAAGTGTAGGGTGCCAGCCTCCAGTGATTATTATAGCAGTACCTGGAACACACTGCATCATATTTATGGACCAGTTTCCTGTAAACCAGTCACTATATACATTACAAAGTTGGGCAACATGCCATAGAAGCACCATGATAGTCCACAACATTTGACTGGCATCACTTTATGGATTTGCAACCTTGACATTCCAGGCAATAACCTCTAAGGCACTTGAGGTGGGAGTCATGAGGCCCTTGACCTAAATTTTCTTAGGGACACAACCTCCAAAACACACCTATTCTAGATAAAGGAATTTATAGGCCCCAAAACCCTCACTTTTTCCACTAAGCACAGTCTAGCATAATGTATTACTGCATAGAAGGAGTAGTCACATTGTGGCCCCGCAGCCATGGGGCCATTCCAGCGGTGGTGAGGAGCTGCAGGAAAAATGTACTTGGCAGAACAAACAGCACAATGGGAAATCTACAGAGGATTGACCCTAAGGGAACAAACAGCGAAGACAATGAGCGCCAAGCATAACTACATGAGTACAGCAGTTGGTAAACAATGCGGCAGCTGCCATCAAGGAACAAGTGCCAAACATCAGGCAAGGAAAACAAACAGATACATGACCATGGCTACACTGTGGCTAAAATATAAATCTATAGTTTTGTATATTTTTTGTTGACAAATGTATTTTAAGCAATTGTGGAGTAGGAAACATGTTAACACTTCCGATACTGTCTGGTACCCTGTTAAAGATCCAGAAAGAATACAGAAATCCTGATTACTATGGCAGAAACATTCACCTAATCCTCCTATGGAACCCTCCTATAAACCAAAGGTTCCAAGGGTACAGATTATCCCACCTCCATTATCTCATTTATGCAAGTCTCAATTCAGGGCCGGCGCTAGCACTGGGCATACCCGGGCAATTGTCGGGGCCCAGGGATCCTGGGGGGCCCACATAAGGTTGTACATAAAGAATCAATGGGGGTGAGGGGGCTGTATCTAATGAATCCATAGAGGACGACGGGGGGCTTTATAATAAAATAACCATGAGGGGGCTGCTTGGTATCATATACCAACAAATATTTTAGGGAATAGGAGTTTTAGTTTCTGAATTTTTAATGCCGCCACGTGAGTCCACTGCAAAGGGGCCTATTGCAACCTGGAGCCGACCCAGTCTGAATTATGACTGGAATAGGGGGTCAATACCAATTTCTGCCAGCTAGTCACATTGGAGTGGATGCTGCAGGCCAAATCACCCTGCTGCTGTCTAACTCAGGGCAAACCTAACTTACATGTTTAAAACTCCTATCCAAACTTGTGTCTGCTGCTTCCATCTAAATGACACGTACAGATCCAATGTATCAATGGGTCAATGTATATTGTTTGAACCAAATAAAATATTTAAATTAGGCAAACCCTGTCTGTCTCTTTTCAGTTTCACATCACCTGGTGGCAAGCAGGGTACTCAAATTGTCTTACAGCTTAAACATCCAGCCACTTGCCTGAACCACCATCATTGGCCCATACTCTGTTAGGGTGCAGCCACACGTTCAGTTTTTCAGATGCAGTTTTTGAAGTCAAAAGCATGTACGGATGATAATGGATTGAGACATAATTGAAAGGTGCTACTCCTTCTCCTACTTTTACTCCATTCCTGGTTTGGATATCAAAAACTGCATCTGAAAAACTGAACATGTGGACGCACCCTCAGGCTCTGGTCGCCACGGGTTCAGTACAAAAAGTATTAACCGATATGAGACCGTCCACAACCTGTCATTTGCCGTGTACCTGGTGCCAAAATACATATAAAGATGCAATAAAAGTAATTTTCTACCATGCTTACTCCTGCAGAAAACTCACATAAAGTGGCCATTATTTGCACACATTACACCATTCTCCACATAATGGAACATCAATGCGCAAGGTGCATACGTGTTTATATTAAAAAGATGCAAATGGTTAGGCACACGCAACAAATACCTCAAAGTAGCTTCAGAATTTTTGATAAGTGCCACTTGTGACTCAAGTGGTAACACAGGAGAGGTGCCAGGAGGGTGCCAGGTAGTTAGGAATGTGGAGACTGGGCATGATAGTGAAGTTGGCACATCCTCCAAGTAGATGTGCTGATACATGTCCCGCTCCAGTTTTACGAGACAAAAATCAAGTAGCTACTGATGGGTCGTCTGCTGAGCTACTGTATCCAATCCATCAAGTCACTACTGCAGTGCTATTTCCAATTCTGGTTAGCGGCCATTAAGTAATTGAGGCTTTTATTCATAAGTCAATCCAGGAAAGGGTTAAACTTTAACCAAAGGAAGAATTTGGCAAGGCAGAGTGAGTGGAGCCGATATCTAGATGTTTTGACAGATTTTCAGGGAAGAGGAAGGAAAAGTCTTTGTAGCGTGGTATCCAGCAGATAGCGACTATAGAAATCTGGTTTTATCTCTTACAACGGCAAAGTTGGAAAATGACGACATTAATAAACCATTCCTACTGAAGGGACATGCTGCAAGTCTTAAAAGGCGATAAAAAAAATACACACAATTTATATCTGGACATGGAAAATAGGTGAAGTGACACAAAACAGATCCATCAACATGGGGAAAGGATAGAGAAGGACTGTAAAAGTTTTATTGTCCTCAGATTCGTTCACGGTGACGTTCCTGTTCTGTGTCAAAGGGAAAAAAAAACTTTGTCCTCCCGGACTCTCCTCAATGTTAGTGGTACAGGTGGTTCTGCCTCGTTTCTCCAACATATGAACCCCCAAGTCAAGTAAAACAGATATGGTATGAAATAATGTTGTCTGGAACCTGGGAATGTGGGGTCCTTTATCCAATCATCGTATGCACACAGGACGACCAAGTAATTCTACAACTCTACCAGGATGTGCCCGTGGGACCTAGTGGGGGCAGCACAGCTCAGGCAGGACAATAAGACTGCAATGAGTTCAAAATGCAATGTCTGAACGCTGCCTCAAACTCACACCATGAGCCGCTCCAATATTTACTACAATCAGAACCAAGTTTAGGCCGGCAGCACACGTGGGGTTTTGAACCCGTTTTTAAGCAGTCTTAAAAAACGCATGTGTTTTTGACAAGTTTTACCAATTATTTAATTAAAATGGGTCAAAAATGTATTTTTTTTTAAAAACCCATGCATGTGTTTAACGCCTGCTTTTTTTTTTTAACGGACTGCTTAAAAACGGGCCAAAAACTGGTTCAAAACGCCATGTGTGCCACAGCTTTGTACAGCTCTGTACTGCCCAAATGAGAGGCAGGGGAGTTTCTATCTGGGTGTGGTTTTTATCTTTTTGGTCACTTAGAAGCCGTGTAAAAAAGGTTCTAATGCTACAAAACTGAAATCACAATATCCTTGCATAATGCCAGGCATTGCCCTTACGGTCCCCTTTATTCCAGCTTCACACCAAGGGGGTGTTCCTGCCTGCGCATGCGATGTAGCCGGCCGACTTTTACATGAGGCCACAGCCTCCCGATGTATCCGGCGGCACCGGAGAGGCAGGGATTTCATCATACAATGTTACTTCACTTCCTGTATTAAACCATTCCCAACAGTGTCGGACTGGCCCACCAGAGCACCAGAGGATCCTCCGGTGGGCCCTCACTCAAGACAATACTGAACCCCAGATGTCCATTAGAAAACAACACAATTTGAAGGCTTCTAGAGTATAGGGGAATAATGAAGTGTGGGCCCTCAGATTTTCTCTGGTGGGCCTAAGGAAACCCAGTCCGACACGGATTCCCAATACAGACAACCGAGCAGTTTCGGATGCCTTAAGCTTTCACTAATAAAAATAATACAACTAAAAAGAGGAAGAGAGACTTCCTCCCTGAACAGTTCCAAAAATCTATAAAAATGGTAAAACATTAACATGCTCCCTGACCATCAGAACAGTGAAGCTCAGCAATAGTGTAGTTTTGGAATATATAGTCATTAGAACTGTATTATCTCTGCTCCTCCTGCTCATTAACAAACTTCCGGCAAATAGGACAACCACTCTTGCTCTATCACATGCTGGATACAGATTGCCTTGCAGTTGATAAGAAAACCTGTCATGTTTAAGATCTAATAGATATTCTATGGTGGCCGATCTATACAAGTAGTGTTTATGTGAGCAAAGTCCCTGTGTCTAATCCAGATGCTGAGCTGTATCTACTACTATAGTTAAAGTATATTATATAATAGTACTAGCAACAGTACTAGTTTGAGATATATACACATACGTACTATGGCATTGTAGTATTCCCCTGCAAGTCAAAATGTAGTATTACTTCACTCATTTATGCATTTCCCTGCATGAGTAGAAAAAAAAAATGCTGCAGCCCATAAAATTGTATCAAGTCTTGGGACTTTCTGCCACTATCTCACCGTTTGTCTTGTCCTATGTTAGGCCCACAAGTGAGACAAATCCATAGCCTTCTCTAAAAGGCTGATAAAGCAACACAGTGTAATTACTTGCAGAATGTATCAATTCTGAATGCTCACTGTACGTGAATTGTGGGGGTATTGGTTTTGATAGACTGTTGAAGCCGGACCCCCCCCCCCCCCATGTGACAGAGGCCGGTTATCACGTTGGGAGTCGGCGATACATTTTCATGTAGAAGATTATACTGAAATGCTGAATTTCAGTGTAAAATGGGATGAAGGGGGGCACCCTGTCCTCTACAGATGCTCACTGCTCATGGACGTTTTTGAGGGTGCGATAGCTGTGGATCCTTTTTCAGGCCACATTCACGTGTTCTGTTTTTGTGGTTTGACACATTTGCAAACTGGTCTTTGGCTGTAGGTGTTTATAACCCTAATCTCTTCTCCACCCCTGAAAAATGCATTCAGTCACATGAATAAACCAGCCTTGTCCACATAACCTCACATACAGATTATATTGCACCTCCCTTGAAGAAGCTTATATGCAACAATATATACACTAGGTCCTAATCACAACCAGATATCAAGTATATTCACAATTATGGATAAGATGAACATCTTAAGTGCCACAAAGCAAACCTGTATGATGGTCTAGATGGGAGGTCAACGGCACTCAGTGCTGAGAGTTCACACATGGCAAGGCATGGGTTTTGTAATTACGTGTCTCATGGCCTTATACTCTAGTATATACAGTGACTTTTGAACCCTTTTTTTTGGCCCGTTTTTAATGGAGATAAATTGGGAAAACCGTCCAAAAACGCATGCTTTTAATGGACTGCTTAAAAACGGGCCAAAAAATGGCCTCAAAACGCCACGCGTGTCACCGGCCTTAGCCGACCCAAATAAAAACCAGGTCTCCTAATTTTACCACACAAAAAAAGCCAAAAAACCGGAGAATATCTATTGACGGAGTATAACCTAGGGTGGGAAATGCATTGGTCATAGCCTCCCCCCAGTATATAACCAGCCAGCCCCCAGTATATAACTAGCTAGGCTGCCCCCCCACTCAGTTTATAGCCAGCCCCTAGTATATAACTAACCAGCCAGCCTGGTCATTACAAATGAGTCATTACTCATTTCGGACGCCCCCCCTCCCCCCCCGCAGGTCCTCTTACGTCTAGGAGGTCTTTGCAACATTGTGGCGCACAGGTTCCAACATCAGCCGCTGATGCCGATTTCCTAAATATCAATGTGATTGTGTTGTCCTATGTGGATGTATCCTAACTTGAGTAAAATAAAAATTTAAGTTTACTTCATTAACTATTCTAAAAGCACAAAAATGTAAATGTGATCATTGTAAAAGAACACGATTCTAAAATTACAAAACACTTTCATGTAGCGGTCACACGTGGTGCTCCGACGCATGAATTTTACATGAAACTATGCCTTTGGCCGCTTTAGAGCAATAGAAACACAAAAGCATCAATTTTAAACACACTGAAATTTTAAAGGGGATACCGGTTTAGGAAATGTAATTCACTTATTCAGTTCATGTTGTTCACCTGTTATAATAAAACTGCACCTAAAACATCAAAACTGTTTTCTGCAACGAGTTGTCGTACCCCCGGACGGTGCGGTCACATGTCACGTTTAACGCATGCCTTTAAAAACACATTGCAAAAGCTGAAGAGGGATTTGCCTAATTAAATAGCTGTGAACACTTGCGTTTACAAAAACTCAAGCGTTAACATTTGCGTTTCGTAAATCACTCTAGTTACACCCCTGTTTTTTTTTTTAGTTGTAGCCCTGCCTTTGGATTTTACTTGCTACCCTGGCGGTTCTGTGATTTTTACCTTTTATCTGGTGATCTTGTTTTTAACCCTTATTATTTATCTAGCTTGTTTTTATTGTATTGTTACACTTGTTACATTTGAAAATATTGCATAATAACCTGACATAACACTGCTGCCTGGTTTGTTCATCTCTCCTCTGTCACCATCTAGTGGCTAAAAAGTGCCCAACTCATTCCATGGAATATTAACCATCTGATACTTTTCCACAACCAGTCCCCTCCACACATCTCCGGGCTGCCATGGAGAAATTTCCGGTTACCCCATCCATCCCAGCATGTACGCTACAGTTTACCATTGTGCACCATATGACATTCATATAAAACACAGTTGGCGACTATATTACTGATCAGACACTGGTAGAAGGGGCATCCAGGGACTATCCAGCTGCTCTTGGGTGCAGACCATCATGACCACTTCTAAGCCATAAGTTATTGAGTCTTCAGATACTTGTGCGCCCCATTTTGGCCTTGATCTTCAAAACTTCTCCCCCATATACAAGAACTCCCACAACACAGAGAACCCAACTCTTCATTCAGAAATGCATGTTATTTTATAATCCAGCAGATGGTGCCATAAACCAATGGGTCGGTAGGGGCCCAGTGACTAGAATGGAGAGTGGAAGTCATTATATAATATATATAGTTTACGTGTATGGGAAGCCACCAGCAGGGGATGAAGTCAGAGGATCTGTGTCTCCTGGTAAAGTCTAAAAGTAGATTTTATGGTCAAACTGCTGCATTTTTATTTGCATCTTAAAAACCCAAAGCACTTTACATTCACAAAACAAATAAAGCCTATGGCCGTTTAGACAATCACTATGCGTTATATACTTTATAGCCATCCAGGTGAAATGGCTTCCCAGTAGAATAGTACACAACTATTTGTTCATGACTATTTGTTACGACTACTGCAGGATAGCATCTTCTCCAGGGAACCTTGTGCAAAAGATTACACACCTTTCCTAAAAAGGGGTATGCCCAAATTAGACATTAAATGGGGTTGTCCAGCTGTTAAATACCTAATCCGCTTTCTTCCATAAACCGCAGTAACCTGATCATGTATGGTGCAGGGTATTACAACTTCATTCCGTTTCTCTCCATGTAGATAAGGTGTCATACCAGCACGAGCCATGGTCAGGCGTGGCGCTATTTTTGTTCAAGAGCAGCCATCTTTTTCAACCTTCGGACTACCCCATGCAGCAAAACAATGCGGCAAGAGGATTATGGAGAGGGCTGACAGGTAGGGAGTTTCGTGGATAATGGGAACAGCAGCAAATTCCTGTTCTCATTTCTGAGCCTGACATTCTTGTAATGGTAATTCAATCCGTAACAAAATTGAAGATACCAATTCCTTAACTTCCACAACAAAGTTATTACAACATGAGTTTATATGGACAACGAGGAAGGGAAGGTACACCAAAATCTACAGATTTTTTACTACAGCAAATATTTGTTTAGAATAACCATTTCACCCTCTTGTCCCCTCATTTTTTGGTGCCGTAGCCCACAATCCTAGGGCGTTCGCTATGTGAAGCAGGAAAAGGGCTGAGGACAAGAGATGCAACTATCAAGGTGGTAGAAACCTTAAATTTGCCATCCAACCCCTAATCTTTCAGTTCACGGCCACGAGTAGACACCAATACAGTTACTAGTTCTAGGTTACCAATAGTTTTTCATATACAGGCAGTCCCTGGGTTGCATACAAGATAGGATCTTTAGGGTTGTTCTTAAGTTGAATTTGTATGCAAGTCTGAACTGTATATTTTATCATTGAAATCCCAGCCAGAACTTTTTTGGTCTCTGTGACAATTGGATTTTAAAAATGTTGGGTTGTCATAAGAATCAATATCACTAAAGCCTCATCACAGACTCCTGTGATAACTGTTATAGCTGATTATTGTAGCCTAGGACTAAAGTAAAATAAATTACCAATATCCAGAGGTCTGTTTGTAACTATGGGTCGTATGCAAGTCGAGTGTTCTTAAGTAGGGGACCGCCTGTACAAGCAAATAAGAATGAAAACAAACAAACTGCAAGTGGGACCCAATACTTGGACCTAAAAGTCTTATGGGAATAACTCTTACAATGCTCCTGTATGCAGAGGGATCCAACCTGCTAGGAGTATAGCAGTACAGTAATCCAATTTTCTTGTCCCATATCCAGATAAATTCTTTATTCTTCATCCATTAAAATGTGCGACAGGACAATGTGCATAGTCTGTGCAAAAACTGATGCATTTCGGGCTTTATTGTAAGCATTACTCATTTTTGGAAAAATCGGGAGTATGAGAACTGTTGAATGGGAAGCAGTATGGAAGGCATCACAAAAAACCCAACCCCCAAAAAAAAAAAACAAACCCAAACAAACGTTTCTCCATTCCATCACCATATCCCTTGACAGTGGTCTAAGCACAGCTTTGGTGCGCCATAAACAGAGTCATGGCACAGAGAGACTGGCGTGGGACACTGGGAGGGACTGAGGTGGTAAGTACATGTTCTCATTTTTTTTAAGCAGCCCTCCCCCCTCTACATTGCTCAGGTTTTTTCATCTTTAGACAACCCGTTTAAGCTGGCCTGCCACCTCTCAGCTAAGCGAGTCATGATTTTGGCCGCAGGTGCCCTGCACATGCACAGAGCGAGGGGCACACGTCATTCATGACTATTGGCAGGGTCGGATTATAGGGGGGGCTCCCGGGCATCATGCGATCGCCCCCCCCACGTGATTGGCACGCGATCCCGGTGTGGCTGAGGTGCATGTTACATGGGACTGCATATCTGGTAGGGGTGAACTGGTAGGGGTGTTACTGGAGATGAGGCTGGTGTATGTAGCCGAGTGACTGCTGGGATAGTGAGCAGTAGGATATGTACATACGCTACACAGTGGGGACCTCCACCAGATTTTGCGCCCATGGGCCCCCAACCAACCTTAATCCGGCCCCGAGTATTGGACCAATGCACCCAAGCAGAGAAAGCGTAGTGTACCCAGGGATGAACCCAAACTCTACTGCCTGGGGGAACTGTTAAACAGACCCAGAAAGTAAACACCTTCTCGATCTCATTTGTTTCATGGTCAGAAAATCTACTTTGAAGGGAGATTTAAAGTGGTTGTATAAAAAGTCGAGGCAGAGAGTTCAGCACTGAAGTGAAGCTCACCCTGCCACATTCTGACATCCATACATCTGGGGACATCAGTAACGCTCACCAAGTCTGGAGTATTATGTTAATCACAACAGGAGGGGGTGTCTCGAGATGTGGAGAGCTCGGCCTCCGTGCTGTACTCCCTGCCTCCTTGACTATATGCAACTAAATCAGTTGCTTCAAAAATTTTTTGGATAAAGCGCCCACACTGGGCAAAGATACATGACCTTTAAAAGTGTAAATAAGCTTGACAAAATTAAAAGGAAATCTATTATGACAAGCCAGGGGCACTTGCTCAGATCCAGGCACTGAGACACTGGCAATTTTCTTATTCGTTATCCATGCCCTTCTTCCTTCTAAAAATCAAGCTTATATAATTATTCTAATGAGCCTGAGGAGCTCTGGTGAGTGTTACCAGAACCCCTCAGTGCTGTAGCTGCTACAATGAGCAGAGCACGTCTACCCTGCACTTCCTGCTGCTGCATTACACAGGCAGTTGAGAGAGACATGTTCTGCTCATTGTACAAGTCTGAATCTTCAGCACTGAGGAGCTCTGAAAACACCCCAGAGCCCTTGTGGCATAATTATAAAAAAAAAATTATATATATATATATATATATATATATATATATATATATATAATTTTTTTTTTTTTTTTAGGAACGAGGTCAGGGATAACGAATACAGAAGTGTCACGGTGCCGGATCTTTGAATAAGGGACTCTTGTTTATCATGCTCGCCTTTCATAGTTTATACAGTTGAAAAAAGACACTTGTCCATCAAGTTCAACCAAGGAAGGTTAGGGATTGGATGAGGAAGGGATTTAGGGGAAACAATTCTATATAACATAACCACCTATGTTATTTAGGTTTAAAAAGGCATCTAGACCCTTCTTGAAGCTCTCTGCTGTCCCTGCAGTGACCAGCGCCTGAGGCAGGCTATTAAACAGATTGACAGTTCTCATAGCAAAAAAACCCTGTGTCCTCCGGTGATTAAACCTTGTTTTCTCCAGATGGAGGCAGTGCCCCCTCGTCTTTTGATTTGATTTAATCTGGAACATCTTACCACCATATTTTTTGTATGGACCATTCATATAAATTAATCATGTCCCCTTGTAGTCGTCTCTTTTCCAGACTAAATAAATCTAGTTTTAATCTTTCCTCATAACTAAGACCCTCCATACCCCTTATCATTTCTGTGGCTCTACGTTGAACTCTCTCCAGCTCCAGTGCCTCCTTTTTATGGACCGGTGCCCAGAACTGGACAGCATATTCCAGGTGAGGCCGAACCAGTGCCTTGTACTTGGTAATATTACATCCCTATCACGAGAGTCCATACCACTTGATACATAACAAGATCCTACTAGCTTTAGAGGCAGCTGATTGACATTGTGCGGTTATTCAATTTATGATCTACTAGTACCCCCAGGTCCTTCTCAACAAGGGACTCTCCCAGATTTACTCCCCCTTTGAGGGTAGATTTCTTTTAAAGGAAACCTACCATTTGATTTGATGCATTATGAACCAAACATACATTGATAATGCTGTAGTTGCACTGATGCAGGATCATATCTTGGTTAATCCCCGGAGGTTGAGTGGTTTTGCTGAAAAACAATAACATTCAGGACCTTGGGAAAGCTAGGTCAGAGTGGTTGCCTACATAAACACATTACACATGGAGCCTAGTCAAGACATGACTAATCAAACTAAGCTGGATCAATCATACACAGCAGCTGGGGGATGGTGCAGCAATTGATTATTCTTCCTTCAGGCACAACCCAGGGATTACATCATCCTGTGAAGCAGTAAAAAAACTAATGTGCTAGGAGAAGAGCTGGGCCAGGCACAGGAGTAAGCTTCATTATAATTTTATAATTGTTTTATCAGCAAAACCACTCAGCTCAAAGATAAGCCAAGATATGATCCTGCATCAGTGTAGCTACAGCATTCTCAAGGTATGTTTGGTTCATAATGCATCAAACCAAAATGGTAGGTTTCATTTAAGGGTTTATTGAAGTAATGTTTTCTTGAACTTGCTCTATTGATTGATGTATCAAACTCTTTGAACTTTGCCATTTGCCTTTGTCCATAAAATGGCTCGTCTGGATAGAGAAGCTGTAGATCTTTCTGCAACATTCAAAGGCTGCGAGGCCAAAGACACAGGGAGTGTCTCAGGAGAAGGTTCCATTGGAAACACCCAAAGTGGGCTTTTTACACTTTTAAGACTTGGATTTAAAAAGAGGTTTCACACAAATAAACCTCCACCTTGAAGGGAAACCTTTCCAGTTCAACAACTCCTAGTCAGAAACTAATGCGTCACGCCAGAAGATACAGAACAAGTAGACCACAGGCTCTTAATACAAAGCTGAATGAGGATCCTGGTCCGGGATCCAAAATAGATATCAATAGCATAGAGGGGAAAAAAAAACAAAACAAACACACCCACCACAGGCCAGGATCAGATGAACAAATGCAGAAGTGCGTCTATTCACTGCCGCAACGTATGTCTGGCTTAGATCCTGCCCTTGGCAGGTGCAGTGCATCAAGAGGCTTTACAAGTCCTGTAGAATCCCACATCTGTTCTGTATAAGGGAGGCTGCCTAGTCTATCAAGCCAAGAATTCCTTAAATCATCCCCAAGAAGTTATTTAAAGTGTCAAAGACGCCATCAAATTATGGGCGATATGATGGAAGGAAACCAACATCAACATGTACCAAAAATGGTCGCCCTGTGCAACATCCCCTCCAGGGCCTAGCCTTTATCGTGGTTGGGGATAGCACTAGTCTGTGGTCACGTGCTGGGTAACACGGAGCAGAGGCCTCATCCACAGCCTGGCAGGTCTCGTGCAAGTGGAAGTGCAAGAAATTGGAGGGAGAGGCTGAAGGTTTCTCCCTGGAGCAACCCAAAAGTAGATGTAGGGATCCCTGGTGGTTGTCAATGGGGCACCCTTGGTGTTAACAGCCTTAAACAGCGATCACTTTGAGGCAGGGATTGTACATTGACAGCTTTACAGTTTGTTCATTGGGAACGCAGCAACTGCCACAACAGCAGTAATATCAACTGGGTTGATATGGCTGGTTGGATATCGCTCCTCAGGAGAGGTGCTCACCGCCTGGTACAGGTAGCTTCAAGGGAGGGGATAGATGGCTGCTTTTGCAGTAGGATGAGGCAGAATCCTGAAGGTGGAGGTCTGCTTGGGGCCTGGTCTCCACTCAGGTCACATGTGTCAGGGCAGCGTCCCACAGACACGAGTGCTTTTATGAAGCTCAGAATCTAGAAGTCTGGAACTTTCCAGCCACATGGGGGTTTTATAAACTTTCTTTGAGAGGTGGCAAGCTCGTTATCCAACTAGCACTTTACACTATAGTGATAATGCATCTCATTGGTTGCAAGAAATCACATTCCTTTTCAGGCAGATATTTACTTGCTGTAGTACCATTTCCAGACACTGGAGGTCCCCCTGAATTGATCAGGTTCAGAGAAATCCTATGGTTTGTCGATTTTGCAACACTAGGTTTAATCCTGCATCGGCAGGGGTGTTGCAAGTGCAGATGGCAAAGGTGCTGGGGTTACAGACCTATTGTAGCACGGTCTGGGTTTTTAACTTTGTTGAATTAAACACCAAATTAAGCTTACATGGCCACAGTGCATTAACTAGTTTCATTAATACAAGAGCTAGGCTACCTACATAGATACCATAACCAAGCATAATACATTAGGCAGGTTCCTCCACACAGGCAGCACATTATTGCAATGTTTGGAAGCAGGAGGAGGGCGATTACCAGAACAGGATACGAGAAACTGGGGAGCACACAAACTTCTCACATGTCCATATAGAGCAAATGGTTCTCAATCTGGGGGGGGAGGGGGGGGGCAGAGAAGCGAAACTTTTTTTCTCTACCAAATGTGCTACTGGGGGCTTCCCTGTGACTGTGTCCTGGTGGGATAGGATTCATAACAGTAGCAGAATTACAATTATGATGTAGCAACGAAAATTTTATGGTTGGGGAGGTGGTGGTGGGTCACCACAATATGAGGAACAGCGAGAACCACCAATATAGAGGAACAATTCTAGGATCAAGGTTTTATTAAGACTAGTTAGAATTTATTTGCAACTAAATAGTGCAAGAAACATACAATGTGTCACATAGTGGCTTAAGCAGATGGATAGCAGAACCCCAAACAAAACCAACTTTGGTACCAACTACTAACAAGTGCTATTCCTCAAAAGGGAATGCTTTTAAACTTCATTACTGTTTCTATTAATAGAAATAACTATAAAGGGATCCCAAAAAACAAGGGAGCAGCTAGAAGGCAATTGTGGTAAGGAACTTTTACAGCAGTGAGCGGCTCTATAAGCACCACAAGGAATTGGAGAGCCACCACAACTGCTGTGCAGCCGTTATAAGTAGGTTGTCAGGTGCAGCAGATAGGCGGATGCATGCCTTAACACTTTGTCTGCTTTACAATTGGTCAATGGTTCACGAAAGGAGAGTGAAAATGGGGTGTAGGTAAGGTGGGGCCACCCTTCCTTCCACCCTTAAGGTGGAAGCCAGGGTGTCATTTCTGGCTTCCTCTTGGGACCACCTTCATGAGCGAAGATGCCCGCTATTGAGATAGGGTGAAGAGTTTGTCACGCAGCTGCGGGATAAGGCCCCTGAGGGCGATTTTATGGGAATGTAATTAAAAAGTTTTTGCACTAAGTGTATAACCTACAGGGAGATTAAGTTAATGGTTTCACCCACGTGACGGTAGGTACAGGTAGGACGGGGCTACCTGAGACATATTTGGTGCTCAATGTTTTCTTCTTAAACCTGCCACTTCAAGTGGTAGGTTTCCTTTAAATCCAGTACAGATTTGCAGGTCACTCGTGTTCCCATAGGGGGCAGTTTCCTTTGTTGTTGGCGCCAAATAATCCTAGATTTCTAACTAAAAAAAAAAAAAAAAAAATTTGACGCTCGGCATTTTTAACTTTAAAATGAAAAAAAGATAATTTTTGGAATCTTTGCTTTAATGGCTCAAATACAGCAATTCAGTGGTTAACAAGTTGGTATCCAGGATCATTCCTCAGCCTTGGCATGTATGAAATCTGGGAATTTCTGCACTTGCGTGTAACCACTGATGTTTTAATGGAATCTGTAGGATTGAGCAATGTGTAGGTTTAGTATAACAGGATCAGATATGAAGACTTTGATACAGTCTGACTTGCTGGCGTATCTCCCATGGTAAAAGATACATTGGGGGCACTTCATTCTCTGTGTTTGGCACGGTTGTGGTACAAATGCTGCTGTTTCGCCACTTTCCATTGCACCAAATGAACATAGGAGAATGCAAAGTCAATTTAAAATGCGCCAAATTCATTTTTCATAGAACCGAATTTGTGATTTGCGAGTTGGCACAAAGTTTCATTTAGGCGCAAAATGACTCGTCGCCCCCTGGTGTAGAAATAGGAGAAAAAAACACTACCAAATTTATCAAAACGTCAAGGGACATGTGCGCAAAACAAAAAACACATTTTGCAAAAACATACGCAAAAAAAACAAAAAAAAAAGATACCATGGGCTCACTTGATGAATTTAGATAAAACAAAAATGGAATTGAACAGACGACCGAGTCAAAGACAAAAATTGTAATGTTAAATTCCCCCATCGTCTCTGGAAAGTTCTTTTAATAGATTTAGTTCCATAGATACATGAAAATCATTTTCCTACACGAGGACAGGGGATTATTCATCGGTTCACACTGGAGATTCCCTGCTAGAAATAAAATGCATTGTGATGACCTAGTGCACAGGTGGCAGGAGGTGGCATCGCTCCAGTCCCCTGCACTGGCACTACCACCCACACAGGGCACATAACGTGAGAACTACCTCCACATCAACAAATTCAAAACATTGATCAAAACAGGATAATCACTCAAATACAGGGAAAGGCGATGTACACATGGATATTCTTTTCAGTAGCAATGGAGGGTCAGACATAGTGTGATATTTTTCAACGCATTGAAAATGCATGTGCTTTTACATGTTGCCATATGTTTGGATGGCTTCAAATAATTTCTTTATTGCGGGAACGGTCAAAAAGGAAGGCAACATGTAAAACACACGGGACTCTGCAATGCAAACAAACAAAACACACACACACACGTGCCATGTTGACCGCACCCTTAAAGTGCATGCAAGAGAGTCAAAATGGGTCCGATACCCTCTGTTACAGGGGAACATTGTTCCTAACTGAACCTTCTGCTCTGTGATATATATATATATATATATTTCATATAGGGGAAATGATACAGTATATACTGACAGCAGTCACTGATCTTCTGCAGTGAGGTCTGTTCCTAATCACCAAGTGGCCTCTGCCTTCATCATAAACCAGGTGTGACATTCTCCATTTTAGGGTCTGAGTGGTCTTGGGGGGGGGGGGGGGGGTGGAGTTATGGAGGGTGGGCAAAAGCTGCCCACAGGGATATTTGGGCTGGTGAAGCCAGAAATCTCTTGGCTTCCTGACCCTCCTGGACAAGCAATTTACCCAAGGAACCAGGTTATATTGCGTGCTTTCTGTGAATGTATAGGAGGAAGACTTTATACATTTACCTATAGATATTCCAGGTGTTCTGTGTTTTACCATACATAAGAGTCTGTGGTGCGTGTGTATATATTAGTGCAACTGCACGTACAACCTGTAGCTATATCCCATTCACACATGGATCCGTACCCTGCACGTGTAGTGGAGGAATATGCAACATCCCTGCCGATGCAAGGCAGAGGGGTTGTTGCGAATACGTCCTAACATGTAGCTTGCAGCCTGTGTAGGGTCTGATCAACCCCACAGGTCACTATATAACACTGCAGCGGTAGAGTCTGCCTGTTAATTGTCAAATGTGATGTAATATGTGTCAACCAAATCACAGTTGTTATAATCTTATGTCTGTAAGCTGGGATGCGATTGGAGGAGGAACCACCACCTGACCAGTGGGAGTAATAAAACCCCTGGTCAGGAAAGTTCTAGAGATCAGTGTGGATTAGAGACTCAGAAGAGTCAGTGCAGCCAGCACACCAGACCAGTGCAGCCAGAGCTCAGCTCACTGCCTGAGCAGCTCTGAGGAGCTAGCTAGTGAGAGAAAGGGGCATCATCCTACCTTCAAGGGTGAGATCTGAAGCAACCCAGGACAAACTGAAGCATCCTACTAGGACACAGCTATCTCCCAGCCTGCCATTGCATCCAGGCTGATGATCCATTCCTGTGGTTCCTCTCCAACTGCATCTCCAGCATTCCACCATTTGTCAAGGCACGTTGCTTCGGTTCCTGTCGGTTCCAATAAGGAACTGCAAGTTATTTTTGTTCAACATCTGCCTCAGTCTGGTCCCTGCTACTACGGCTGTCACCATCACGGGCACCCTGTCCACCACACAGAGACTCATACTCTAGACACCAAAGGGCTGCCCGAGGGAGAACCGCTATAGCAGCCTCTCCCTCATCATTTCTTGCCAACACCACCCTGCTGGAGACCTGCCAGGCTGTAGGACAGCCCTCCGGTTCCCCCGTACCAAGCACCGTGACAATAGCGTGCCTAGGCCGCAACCGCCAGCCACTCAGGTATTCCGGGCCCCGGCTGTCTATAGGCCCCAAGAAAAGGCTAGGCCCCGGTGGGGGATGTTGCAAATAGATATATAGATGCTATTGTGCATGAGTCTATATATGTACATGGTCAGGCACTGGATGTGACTCCTGCTACAGGATATATCCAGGAGCTGCTGACACACACACACACAATCCAGGAAGACCAGGAAAGGAAACCTCTGTAGTTGTGTTCTCCATGTAGTTTGTATTTTATGTAGTTACCAATTACCTAGGTCAGTGACTTGAAGTACAAGAGGAGCAAGGAGGTGTGGACAGAGCTGGATTATCATTGAAGCCCCTTAACAGGATGAATCACAGGCCCTGAGAAGAGGGAAGCTACAATAATTTCTCCATCTTTCTTCAGTACGTTTGAATCTGACACAGCAGGGAACCATAAGTTTTTCACAGTGCCAAATGCCAATTTAAAGTATGTGGCTTTTGGTTCCAGTTTTGGGCACCCAGTCTCTAAAAGGTTCGCCATCATTGACCTAGGCCATTTGATCGATCAAAGACTTATTCCATGTCTTATCACTCGTTCCACTCCTACCCCACTCATTTCTTCATCACTTTGAGGCTATACTATAGGCACATGTTATATACACTGAAGATCAAAATTAGGACTACACAATGACCTTCACATTTTTGGAAATTGTGTGTTCTCTATGTGATTATATCCTAATAAACATTAATAAGTATCCAGGAAATAGTCACAGCCCAATCTAAACGCAATAGAAAACCTCTGGAAAATCCTTGGTGACAAAGTTATGGCCAAGAAATCCACAACAGACACAGAAGTGTGGAAGAGCCTGGAAGCGGAGCAGATCCACGAGAGAGACCCGTGATATCCTGCGGCCGGTGCCAAGGTCCTGTGCACGGACTGGTAGAACCTTCGGAAAGTAATTCTCTGTGCTACTGTCATTGCTGTTCAGTAATTAAATTTTGCAAAATGAAGGTTTTATGTTGGTATATTTTGCTTATTTTGTAAAAACACTGTTCTAGTGGCATGATGTACACCCTTACAAAAATAAAGTGATAAAACATTGTTCTCCAGTTTTAATCTCCGGTGTGTGTATATATTATATATAGTGTACTCTAAAAAGAAAGCCCTTGGCAAGTCGACAGAATTCATATATGACTGAAAGGCTTGAGCTCCCAGTTGTTCAATAAACTATTCAGCAATATACTCAGCTCCACCTGCTCTGTAACATGCTGACATGTGTTAATTCCCACCAAACGAGATGCACAGATTGAGCAGAAGCGACTCTAGTGCTGTAGGATTGCTGGCAGTAGGGTGGAAGGGATCCCTTTAAACGTTACACAACCCTAGGTCTTACATAGGGCCGCAGTGTAGCAAGGTTAAGGGCTTTTGACTGTAGCTGAAGGTGGACAATTCCTGGTAGGAAACGTCAGTCTGTACTCCAGACAAAACACTTGATACCACTGTCAAAAAAAAAAAAAAAAAAAAAAAAAGGGCCACCTCACTGTATAATTGCACCAACCACCGAGCACCTACCTCATACGTGACATGTTCTTTTACTGTTCCATAGCCTCCACCAGATATTCTCTTCCCTCCTTGACCCCCCGGGTCACCATTACATGACCTCTGCATCTTCCAGTAAATATTCTGCAGTATATTACAAAGTCATTGGGGACGACTGAGGTAAGCAGGAACTGCTCATAATAAAGGTTTGCCAAGACTTCTCAGCCTGAGGCATTGGGTCTTTATCCAAAACACACAGAAAATTGTGACATCAGTTGTTGTATTTCTTTGGAATTATTGTCAGTAGTTACAAGTCGTCACTTCCTGTCAAATCATTTAATGGAACTTTACCAGTAGCTTGTACGGTGTCACACAGCAGTCCCTGGGGCCCACCAGATAATGGGGCACATTTACTTACCCGTTGTGATTCCGCGGGGCTTTGTCTGACAAGGATTTGGGTCTGCCGCGATTCACAAAGATTGTGCTTCCAATTTCATGCATGTGTCGCTTCCCCCGCTGAGGTCTGCCGGAGTTCACCACCTTCCTGGTGCATGAGAGTGCTGATCTTGTGACAATTTGGTTTTTAAATTCCGTGGTTTGTCCGAATCAGTCGGGTTGTCCGACGTCCACACCCTCCGATTTGTGTCGCATGCAAGCCGGCGCCGATGAGCCACAATCCGATCGCGTGTGCCAAAAACCTGGGGCAATTCAGGGCAAAAAACTAAAGAGTTGGGAAACCCGATGAAAATGTGGTGTTCAGGCCCTTAGTAAATGTGCCCCAATATCTCCATCATCCCCCAAGCAATAGACACTTAAGTGTATCTGGACTACCAGAGAAAGGTGGTTCCCCAAAAAGTAATCAAACCTTATGAACTATTACATTGACTTCTGATGGATCTCGTATTGGGTTAGAGCCTGGGCCCCACCGGAGTTTGGAGCGTGGCGTAGCCTTTGCTCTGAAAGCCCGGAGAGGCGAAGTCACTTCCCAGTAGCCTCTGCCAGAAATTAGCATATAGGCGATAAAGTAGCTTAAAAACCATCATTGGTTAAGGTTAAAGATAGATTTTTGTTTAGAGGGTTACAAGGAACCAATGATTAGATCTACCTTAATAGGTACATTGCTGGCGGTAGTTTTCCTTTAACCACCATGACTGGACCATTTTCTGGAAGGGGTCAGCTGTGTTATATACCACCAAGTATGGAGAGGGCCTGGTCCATGAGCACTCGTCACACACCCATTCACAACTGGCTGATATATTTCAATGTTAGTCAGTCGTAAAAGGGTTAAGGCAATACTGGAAAATAATTATCCTGTAGTTCCATAATTTTTTTTTTTTTGAACATATGATTCTACTTTATTTTTAACTCCACTACTGTTTTTTCCAGGCAATAGCAGACCTGCTATAGCAGACACACACTATAACTTGTTATCAACATCAGTCCCTTATATATACACTCACCGGCCACTTTATTAGGTACACCTGTCCAACTGCTCGTTAACACTTAATTTCTAATCAGCCAATCACATGGCGGCAACTCAGTGCATCTAGGCATGTAGACATGGTCAAGACAATCTCCTGCAGTTCAAACCGAGCATCAGTATGGGGAAGAAAGGTGATTTGAGTGCCATGGTTGTTGGTGCCAGAAGGGCTGGTTTGAGTATTTCAGAAACTGCTGATCTACTGGGATTTTCACGCACAACCATCTCTAGGGTTTACAGAGAATGGTCCGAAAAAGAAAAAACATCCAGTGAGCGGCAGTTCTGTGGGCAGAAATGCCTTGTTGATGCCAGAGGAGAATGGGCAGACTGATTCGAGCTGATAGAAAGGCAACAGTGACTCAAATCGCCACCCGTTACAACCAAGGTAGGCAGAAGAGCATCTCTGAATGCACAGTACGTCGAACTTTTAGGCAGATGGGCTACAGCGGCAGAAGACCCCACCGGGTGCCACTCCTTTCAGCTAAGAACAGGAAACTGAGGCTACAATTTGCACAAGCTCATCAGACCAGGCAACGTTTTTCCAATCTTTTACTGTCCAATTTCGATGAGTCGATTTCTGCTGCGACATTCGGATGGTAGGGTCAGAATTTGGCGTCAACAACATGAAAGCATGGATCCATCCTGCCTTGTATCAACGGTTCAGGCTGGTGGTGGTGGTGTCATGGTGTGGGGAATATTTTCTTGGCACTCTTTGGGCCCCTTGGTACCAATTGAGCATCGTTGCAACGCCACAGCCTACCTGAGTATTGTTGCTGACCATGTCCATCCCTTTATGACCACAATGTACCCTGTAACATCTGATGCTACTTTCAGCAGGATAATGCACCATGTCATAAAGCTGGAATCATCTCAGACTGGTTTCTTGAACATGACAATGAGGTCACTGGACTCAAATGGCCTCCACAGTCACCAGATCTCAATCCAATAGAGCATCTTTGGGATGTGGTGGAACGGGAGATTCGCATCATGGATGTGCAGCCGACAAATCTGCGGCAACTGTGTGATGCCATCATGTCAATATGGACCAAAATCTCTGAGGAGCTTCCAGCACCTTGTTGTATCTATGCCACGAAGAATTGAGGCAGTTCTGAAGGCAAAAGGGGGTCCAACCCGTTACTAGCATGGTGTACCTAATAAAGTGGCCAGTGAGTATATACAATTATCAAAAATATCAACTTGTCACCTCCACATCTCGGCACCTCACCTCTAGCATACCCCCTGCCCCTCACCTTTAACCCTCCATTTCTTAGCTCCTCGTCTGCACCCCACCATCTCAGCTCCACATCCAAATGCTCCCCAGTCTCAGCTGCTCACCCTCACCATGTGCATCAGCTCCTCAACCCTCAAAATAAAATGCGGCTCTTCATCACCCCTCATGCAGGGACAGACACGAAAATACCGGGCAAGTGACATCACACCCTCACGGGATTACGTACACTAACATGTACCATTAGCAAACTGTATACCATGCATATATCTAATGATATGAAATTACAGCAGCTTCAATGGACTTCTACTCCTCCCCATCCATCCTATGGGGCCTGCTGTGATTTCACGTGATTGGATATATACATGAGGTAGATGGTGCAGATGTAACTGGACCTTCGATGCAACAGAGCTCTCCATACAGCTGAATATCATAGCCTGTCAATCGAGGAACATCTACCGACCCTCATCTCTCAGCCAATACAACAGGAGGTTCATTTGGAGTCAGTGACAAAAAGGTACAGAAAGGGAATTATTTTTTTTCGAATGGATTAATAATTGTACTAAATTTTAACCGCTTAGTGCTCATGGAACTGTAAATGTTATGCAAGAACAGTGCAACCCAACAAAGGTAACCGTCTGTAGCAGTCCAAATGACTACAACAGATGCATTATATAGCTCATACACAACTGTCAACAAGATAAACCAGCAAAACATTTTAAGAGGATTATTCAGAACCTGTGTCCCTTCCACACACACACAAACCAACATTATACAATTTTTTGTAAGAGATCTTCCCGAGCCAGGTTACTTCCTTCTACTAAAGTTCTAAGAGGGTGGAGGCGACAGATCGTGTTAGTATCGGACATGGCACTTGCACACATCACTAATAACTGCAAACAAGCAAGACAAGGAACAATGCCCAGGCACCAGTCACAGGAACTTTCCCACACACCTGACATCTACATTCAATGTCCATTCATCTGAAGAAAACCGCAAGGTACAAAAGATGTATCTGCGTCTGAGCTGGGAACCAGGGAATACATTGTTACTTTAAAGGATCTCTCATATAGTGCAGAATAGTAGGAGGGGGGTGGGGGAGTCACATCCCTACAATAAGTGTAGGTTAATAGTCTCCCAAATATGAAAAATGCATTTGCATAGTTCAGTGATGGCAAACCTTTTAGAGACTGAGTGCCCAAACTATAACCAAAATCCACTTAATTACCGCAAAGTGCCAACATTGCATTTTAAGCAGTAACTTATTGCTACCTGTTCTTCAACATTTATCAATCATATCGGCCCCTTGAAGCCACAAATACAGTTGAAAGAAGGAGGGAACATTCAGACTGTCATTGAAGCTTCTCACCAGGGTCTCTCTGTACAGTAAGAATATTCTGCAGTTCTATCAACACTCTCACTTTTACCGCAGTTCCAAACAGCCAATGAAGTGTCGTTTTAAAATAGCCCTGATTGCAGCATCTCTTAAAATTGCCTGGGTCTGCAGGAAGATTTGGTGAATTTAGTCCTGTTTGGTGAGCTCTGTCTTGGGGTCAATGGCCTGAGTGCCCACAGAAAGGGCTCTGAGTGCCACTTCTGGCACCCGTGCCATAGGTTCACCACCACTGGCATAGTTCTACCTTGCTTGGGGGGAGAATACAGTACATGTACACTATGGGGGCTTCCCATTATTTTCATTTGGCTAGCTTAGATTGTTCTTGTTCTATATACTTGGCCTTTATATAGAACATTCATCCTGCGTGACTGGGAATCCATTGCTGTGGGATCAGGGAGAATCGTGCTGATGTGCAGACTTAATGTTTGTAGTTTAAACACCTCCTGGGACCCCTTGTGTTTGCAAATGTGGAGTTTTGGCAAAGTAAGTGATGAGTTTGTCATCTCACAACAACTGCTCCGATAACACAGACATGGGAAAAACAGCACAAAAAAGGAAACATCTCAACTTCCTGGAATGTCTTATCTATAGAGAGGAGCGTCTGGTGCCAGCACTCCGCAGGACATCGCATCCAAGAAGGGGGACAACATCCATACCAAATCCTCTAGATTCTCTGCAATGTCAATGACCAGTCTTGTAGAAATGTAAGGGGGTTAGAATTTAGCTCCCGAAGGACAAAGGAGACAAAAATCCATTGTTTCATTTTTGGATCCATCTACTTCTCTAGCCAGTGGCGTAACTAGAAGCTGATGGGCCCCAGTGCAAAGTCGGCGCCAGGCCCCCCGACTATAAATGTATGGTTTATAGTAATAGTCCTCTCATATGGGAAAGTGACACCATAAGGGCCCCCTAAACCTCTTGGGCCCAGGTGCGATCGCAACCTCTGCACCCCCTCAGGTTACGCCCCTGTCTCTAGCTCTGACACTAGGTGTTCGGCTGCAAGCAACGAGTGCAGCTCTGTCAAAAGGTTTCAGAAACAGGAGGTGCACAGACCTTACACAGGCAAATCCCAAACCAAGACTCCATTTTAGAAAGGAAAAAGGTTTACCGTAACTAGGATCATCAACAGGCCGTATAGAAAACCATTACACAAGAAGGTATATGCAGAGACTTGGGGTGGAATGAATCCCTTAGTCTACATTTTTATTGGCCAACTAAAAAGGATGATACATAGTCTGAAAAGCTATTCATCATATCTCCATCAGGTAGAACACCTACGAATAGAACCTAAATGTATACACAAAAGGAGTCAGAACACTCCAACGTTCTAAAGAGAATGGGAACCTAGCACTACCCAATGCCTAGTTATACAGACAGTCCCCAGGATTACATACAAGATAGGGTCTGTAGGTTTGTTCTTTAGTCGAATTTGTATGCAAGTCGGAACTGTATAGTTTCTAATTGTAGCCCCAGACAGAATTTTTTTGGTCTCTGTGACAATTGGATTTTTAAAAATGCTAGGTTGTCATAAGAACCAGGAATAACAATAAAGTTTAATTGTAGACACCTGTGATAATGGTTATAGCTGATTATTGTAGCCTAAGGCTAAAGTACAATAAATTACTAATATCCAGTGGTCAGTTTGTAACTACGGGTCATCTGCAAGTCAGGTGTTCTTAAGTAGGGGACCACCTGTATTATTCTTCTGCTGCTTCGGAGTGGAGATTAATCATGCGCCGGTGTATGATAGAAGCCCCGCCACTTTGGCACCACCGGAACAGAGGCTCCCTTTCGGGTAAATAGTACCGGATTAGTGGCCAAACACCCAATTGGCAAATTGATGCTGCTAACAACTAACCATTGCTTTGAAAGCTGGGCTCCGATTGGTTTCATGGGCAACTAGAACAGGTCTGCTCCAAGAGACTTGTGATAATTCTCCCCCATAGAGTACTACTGCAGGAACCCCGAAATAGGCACTGGTGCACAGCCAGGACTTGTACCCTTCTTCCCCACCCCCTCTTAGGCCACCCAGGGGCAAAACTGGCATAGAAGTGCTTAGTAGAGTAGTCACCTGCCAGCCCTAAGGAAATTGCCCCCTTTCCTGGGTTTCTCCAAAACACAACTACACCTAGCGGCAGCACATGATAAATCTCCCCCAATTGGTCTCAGACTGGACAAATTTGTCTACCAGAAAAATACTATTAAAAAAGTCAACACATCATAGGTATTAGCCATTAATGGTTCCAGTCCACACTACTAACTATAAGCTTTATATTATATATGTCAGGATTTTCCCTAGGTTACCAAGGGTTCGCAGCTGCACTTCCCTCAGTTTTTCCGATGTTTTTGGGATTCGTGACGCTGGGTCAGGTATTTAACTGGGGATTGTCTCACACGCCATCAGATTGTGGCATGGCTCTGCCGGTTTTCAGGTAACAGAAGTGGAGGGAGGACGGGACGTCGGACGATCCGACTGATTCGGACTGAGTGCGGGATTTAACTTTCAATTTGTGTCGCAAGATTAAGAAAATAGGTGGACTCCGGTGGACCAGAACGGGGAAGCGACACATCCAGGATATCAGGCACACGATTGTAGAGAATCGCGGCACAGTGCATTATCAGACAATACACTTTAGTAAACTCTGCAAGACCGGGTAAGTAAATGTGCCCCATTGTACTTTATGTTCATACACTACTTTTCTGGTCATGGACCAATTTGCTCATCCAGGGAAAGAGGTAGGTTTATTTCGTTTGCAGACAAGAAACATCCACTGGATTAGGATATTCTGTATAGAAGAGCAGACAGGGAGAATGTGAACCTGGGTACACTGTAGTACTAGTTCTAGGAAATGAGACAAGTAATGATCCGGTAATACAAATGTAATCCTCCAGCACTTCTGCTGAGAGGGACTGTATTCTGTGTATACCCCTGAGCAATGAGTCACCTAGTGAATGAACTGTATCCAAAAAGCTTCAATTTTTGCAGGGATAGACCCACAGAATTCTCATTTCACTTGTTTGCCTTTGTCAATTTTTCTGTAGTTTTCTACAGCTTTTCATAAAAACCCTGCACAAAAAAAACCCCAAAACACACACGGATGTGCCAGCCAGTGTGATAGCAGCTAGTATGAGGTCTACATTGTAACCATTTGGCTTACAAAAGGCACACAAGACATCAATTATCTAATTACCCAGTAACAATACCGTAGCCCATAAAAAGACAAAGAATTTACAAAACGCAGAACAAACTGATGACCAACTAGATGAAGAATCCACATAATGCGATGCGCCGAGCAGTCGCCTTCATTTGCAAGACAAAACCGGATGTGGATCCAAAGTGTGGATGAGGCACAAATCTCCCCATTAACATTTGTCTCTGGTGGTTCCACTCCTTTTTTGGTTTGCAAATACTGATGCAAAATTATAGGGAACAATGCATGGTCGTGCGACAGTGGTCTTATAGGGTTAAAGTCCAAGCTCGGGGAGATTCTTGATCTTTTGGCCAGATCTTCCTCTGACGGTTCTTATATAACACATATAGAAGTATGACAACAACTTGTGGGGGTCAGAGGTCAGGGCCTTTTCTGTTCTCACATGGAAGGTATCAAGTGACTGACTATACTACAACATTTGGTCACTTACAAGTTCTTGAAAGCGTTGCTTTGATCAAGGGGGAGAAAAAAAAACAAAAAACAGATGAGCAGAACCAAACATTACTGCAGCCATTGTGATTCATTTAACATGTGGAATAAAGCAGATACTGAGAGGGTAACCCTATAGAACGTATAACTTATCATAATCTGCAGGCTTAAAATGTGTTATAAAAAGTGAAATTCCAAGTACAATACCCATAATATTGTGGTCATTACGGTGTAGCTGGACTTGTGTCTTACCAATGCCTAAAGAGCAGCAGTATAGGACAGGGGTTTCACTCAATTTCTGTTCTGAATTGGCCAGGACGTGGTTAATTCTGTACATGAAGTTTCATTATAAACTCCTCTTTAGGGACCAAAGAGCAGAAAGTCACAGCCAAGAAATTCACTGACCCGTGCCACTACCATTTTACTAGGAATTAATTAACTTGGAGACGGGGCAGAAGAAGGGGGCCTGGGTGGGGGGTTGATTAGAGAGACCACCCCTCTATTTCAGATACTTCCAAAAAACTTTAGACATTGAAGAATATCCCCCAATAGTGTACACTTATAGTGGAAGTGATGGGTTATAAAATCACAAAAGCTACAAAAAACACATTGTCCAGAATAGTGAGAACTATTTGTTCCATATGCAAATCCAACCCCCATGTTTAGATAAATTGACCTCTTAATCCAGAGTCACCCCCTTCTTATTCCAAGTCCTGCTACCCTGACATTTACATTGTGTATCAAGATGTAGCAGAGCCAAGTTTGTTAATACAAGACAAGTGATGTAATATATGAAAACCACACACACACTCCGCTCTCCTACATGTGTACATTCATGCGCTTCCAGCAGAGCACGGTGACCCCAGATCAGGCAGCCCCCACCTCCCCAGGAAGTTTCTGGGTCAGCATCTCACCCACTGATGGACAAGTCCTGTTTATTGCACTGATTGAAAGAATGGAAGGAGGGGGGGGGGGGGGGAATAGAGGATGAGGATGTTAAGAGGGGGGTGTAAAGGGGCTGGGAGCTTTATTTGCATCTTAATGGGTTGTCCTTTAACGCAAAACTTCTTCCCCTCCTTGAACTTTTCTTCAGCTTCTCAGTCACAAGTTGCACAAGAACCCAGGAGACAGGTAAGAAGCTCTCAGTATCACATGCACTTTATAAGAGGTTCTCCTATCAAAGATATTATGTATGTGGGGGGGGGGGGGAATGCCATGGATGGGGGGGTGTTGGTATATGCAAGGGTGATGCCAGCGCAGTTAGCTGCTTAATGTGGGGTGGATGCCAGGGCTGTTTCATATGTTAATTGATGCCAGGGCTTTCCGTATATTTGTGGGTACGAAGCTTTGGCATTTCTGCATGTTCTTTACATAGGTGTGTTCCAGGACTGTATAGATGTAGGGTTGATGCCAGGGCACCAATTTGCACTATGAGGATGCCAGAGATTAATAAATTCACATTAAATTGTACAAGAACTTGATTTTTTTTTTAAATTTGGGGTTGATTTGCTCATAAATGCCTATTGGGGATGCCAGGGAATGAGGGTTTTGGGAATTGTCAGTCTTACGGCACAGGATTTGTAGATAATTGTGCTTACTATCCAAACTTATTGTACAGTCAGATCATGAGTCCAAGTGACAAGTAATCTGAAGGATCAGTATCCTGTCGATACAACAATCCACTACGGTCACAGAAAAGCAGCAGTCCAAAACATATAAAGTGACTTTTTTTTTTACTATACAAGATAATATGGAGGGGACTGGTTGGAATATTGGTTGGAATTTGGATAAACCGATATGTAAGGGATACAATGTATCTAGAGAACACCACGTGATTGCAGAAGCTGAACTTACTGTAGTATTTGTATACTTTATTGGGGGTATTATCATTGTTCAACAGCTCAATCCCATTTATTGCACCCAGTTATCAGCCCTAAATTCCACACATGTCCAGACTGGTGCCAAAAGTCTGATGGGACATGCACTTCCATTCACTGGCTGGTACAGATATAAGCAGCAGCTCTTCTCCGGCAGATTGATGGTCTCTAGCTCCAAGATACAGATTTAGTGCGGATATTCCCATAACTGTGGGGTACAGACACCCTCCCCCTTCATGGGCAGCCCTCACCCGGCATTCACTGCTGACCTACTTGGCCCTGTGACCAACTGCTCTGGTGATGGGAATATGTGCCCCACAAGCCAGAAAACACACAAAAGGGCAGCGTAAACTCATTAAAGGGGACCCTCCGGCTTAACCCATTGCATCACTGATCCTGTGGTCGGAATTTTTAAAGCATTAAGATTCTCTCCATATTTTCCCACAAACATTTGTAATACATAATACACCTCCATACAATCTATACTGCGGTGCTCCTCCCAGCGCTCACATGTGTAGTTAGAAAGCAGATTTTATTATTTCCCCCTATAGTAACCCCTCTTCTGTACGGGAACGTCCCGCCTGAAGACTTTGTATGAAGGGGGTCATATTACTGGCAGCAGGAGCTCATTATCCTGCGATTGTTCTTAGAGAAGACCCATGTGGTGGTGAAGGGAGGGTGGATGTGGGTGAACAGCATGAGAGGGATGATACTACCGCTATCATAAGGGGATGGGCAGGGTTTGTTTTATACAGCTCTGGAATCCACGCCAATCCAAGATATAAACCGTTTCAGTATGTAAATTACCATCAGGTGATGCTGAGGATATAAATATTAGGCCCCCCCCCCCTCCAAGAAACAAATGTGCACCCTGCAATGGTTTCCATAGTTTTCTTAGCTGTACTCCTTAATATAGATCTTAAAGGCGAAGCAGATGAGTTTAATGCCAAAACAGATATCCGTCTATTAAGGCAGATCTGTATTATACAGACATACAGACCCCCCCCCCCCCCTCATCCCATGTAACCCCCTCCCTCCCTTCAGCTGTGATACTTAACACTTCAGGTCATAACCCAGCATTTCACACCATGACAAGTCTGATGGCCACTGTATCCAATCTCATTTGTGTTCTTCACGTGTGGTCCTTTCTGCTAACCAATACTGTGACAAGCCATTGTATCTAATCCCATCCTGCGATACAGCCTTGCTGCATATATGATAGATCCCATATTTAGATACACACGGCAGTGATTTTTTGCCCTTCAGTCTGCATCCTTCACCCATCTAGTGACCCCCGGCACCCAGACTGGAGTCATGTATAACACTAGAGGTTGGTTACTTCTCTCAGGGATACTTAATCCTCAGGTATTATCTTATCAGGTCATAGTAAATCCACGAATCTGCTGAGTGAGACTGCTCTGCATTTGGAGAGTTCAGCCCCTGGCACCTTGTGCCCACAACATTTGTCCTAAGAGACCCCCAGCATCGGAGCCCCTACCTCGCACCATGGCGCTGACCAATGAGATGCATTTCGCCATTACCACCGTTGTCTGCTCCATTGTGGCTTTTATGGTGCTTCTATGTCTCTGCTACTTCACCTGCAGACTGGCGGGGTGAGTACAAGCCGAGGGGCAATGCCCCAATACCAGGCGGGAGGGTCTGCTCTATACACAAGCTGCAGCACATGTAGCTCCGGTTCCATTTACTTAATAGTGCATCATTACTGGCGCAGCCCTTAGGGTGCGGTCAAACGTTGCAGTTTAAACTGCATCGCAATTCGTTTTGCGTTGGTTTTAGGTGGTATTACTTATTTTAATAAGTGAAAGACATTTGTGGAAAAGCTTTCTCCTTCAAGATCAAATTCACCCATTCAGTTCATGTCTTTTACCTGTGAAATTGACAAAACTGCACCTAAAGCCACCTCAAAACTAATTGCGATGAAGTTTTAACAGCAACGTGTGACTGCACCCTTACAGAGGCACAACCCACAAATCACATAAGACTTAATTTCCACCTAGATAAGAAAAGCAGGTTGTTTTTTGTGGTTCAGGCTGCAGTGTAAAGAAAGGAGGGTTAGTTTTTTTTTGTTTTGTTACTTTGGATGAGTACAGAAAACTGGAAAATGGTGCCAAATAGAAACATCAACATAAGAGTTAAGCCGAACATGGCTTCTCCGCACATAATCACTATATCTTCTCCCATGCAAATCCCCACTATAATACTATAACTACTAATGCTGGTGGTGGTGGTGAAGAGAATGTGGAGCAGGACCACTGGTTGTAATTGCAAAAGTTTCTCACCCCTGGATTTGGGGATCCTCTTCCTTGCAGATGATACTTGTCCACATTAATTTTTTTTTTTCATCTTCCCAATAAGACTCCTGGCTGCACCAGCTCCAAAGTTGCTTCTACTCAACACTGAGCAGAGGGGCTGAATACTTATCACTGATATTTCAGTTTTTCTTTATTAATAAGTTTGTAAAAATATGTAAAGGAAAAGATTTAAAGGGATCAGAATACTTTCTGTACCCACTGTATAATATTGCACCAAGGGTGAATAGAAGTAGCCGACTTATCTCCAAGACCTTGGGGATGCAGCCAAATTCCTTTGCTACCAAGTGATGGACTATTTCCTCTAGGGTACACACTTTGTATAATACTGCCTATATTACAGAAAATTATATACATTATAAAACTTTCCCTTTGTACAGGATGGTTATGTTTAAGGTAAATGGGGTGAAAACGCTTTCCCACTACAATTGCATCATTGTGCACTAGTATCGCCGCCCCTCTGACCTTTCGTCTGTTTAATGCCAGGTTTTATTTTCAGCTGTTTGTTTGTACCTTGCTGTCGACTGGATTTTATGCTTTTATCCTTTCCATGTACAAATCTGGAGAGTAAATGAGGGGTTCAGGGGTTTGTGTGTTTGCTCTCCGGAGCCGCGGCTCAAGGGATGCACAACCTGCAATTTATGGGAATATCTGGGATGATTTAGTAAGGCTTTGAGTTATATTTAGGAGTCTAACCCCAATCAGGTCAAGCTTTCATTACCCTTTCTGGCCGGCAGGACTGCACACAGGGTGCTGGAGCTCTTCTGACCACGTGAAGGACAGACAGAATGGACCCGAGGTGGTGGTCACTACTGCTGGTCATCCAAGTGACCATGGGACAGAGCTTCCCAGGTAAGAGACCGCAAACTATTCCACAAGTCATTTGTTGTAGTGATCCAGAATCAGGTGTTATACTACAGACACATCCAGACCGACACAATGAGATTCATTGTGGGAACTCAGAAATGACACAAAGACTATCATTTACATGACCACCTACTAATTGTGGGTAAACCACACAGCATGCACCAACATCCCGCATAGTGGTGACTGCGGCTGTAGACGTGACATAATGATGGTCTGAATACTGGGTCTTTATATTTCACCTACAGCAATACATTACATTAGATCTTGAAAAAGGGCTAGAAGGTTGAAAGTTCATCAGAAAGTTGCAGAACTTTTCATATGTTTGTGCTGCAGAAGACTTCTCCTGTATACCTCTATGTAACCCAGTTTTATCCTCTTTAGAGCAAGAGAAGGACCCAGAATACTGGAGGAAACAGGCCCAAGACACCCTAAAAGAAGCTCTGCAACTGCAAAAGCTCAACACCAAGATAGCCAAGAACGTCATCATGTTCCTGGGAGATGGTACGAAAAGGGTGGACTTGGTACCTGGACACCCCAGACCCCTGACCCCATCAATTAATTAATGACCCTCTTTCCCTGGCATATTATAGGTATGGGGGTACCAACAGTTACAGCAACCCGTATCTTAAAGGGACAGCTTGCAGGAAAACCTGGAGAGGAGACCATGCTGGAGATGGACAAGTTTCCATATGTAGCTCTAGCAAAGGTGAGTCAAGTTTGTGCAATGAGAAGGTGGCATTATTTATACATGACACATGCCGGGCTGTGACTCCCGAGGGGCATGGGTGATGATTTCATGGGTGCATTAAGGGACATTGTGCAATGTGCATATAGTCACACCTTATACTATAGTAAGTGTTGTATCCAGCATGTACTGGTGTTGGTTCTGGATTTAGCAGTGACACCACTTACACTCCTGTTTATTCTTTATTTTCCATGAACTCAGCATTTGTCTCACTTTCCGTGGACAGTAGCCACAAACTCCGGGCATCACAGGGTAGGAAACCACCAGACAAGGAGCCTCCGTATACCTGTGGCCAGGGGAGATTGGGACAGCACCCATCTAGTGGGTGGTGGTTCCCAGCTTTTATGTACAATGGAGCAGAAATCTTTACACCCAAGACACCCCAAACAGAGGAGTGATGGGACATCACCACCACATTGTCTCCTAATCACTGCACACACGATACTATTACTACATCACCCTGGTCTGCTTCATACACACCCAGCTTACTCAATCACCAGTCACACCTTATACTACTGCATCTTTGATGTACAGAAATCTTATCTCTACAAACCACAAGTTAAAGGGAAAGTCAGATGAATGGGGGGGGGGGGGGGGGGTTTCTCATTTGAGGTCACAGGCACCTGGAGCAGGAGACAATACAAGAGAATGGGGACAATACTGGACTATGGGTATAAGAGATAACTACTTCAAACATCCCCAGACAATGCGGCCGCTTCTCTGTGTACCTATTCAGATGGGGCCCAAACATCACACAAGAAGCCACTAATCCCACCTGTAGTAAGTACTATCCCCCTTTATATGAGGGGGTGCGTCTACACCTGGGGAGGGGAACACTAGGGCCCCACAAGTCGTTGTTTCTCAGGAGAAGGAGTCTGGTTATTTACCTTCTATTCTGGGCCACAATATAAAAATTTTTTTATGGTTTTGCTTCAGGAAATGTAATATTAATTCCTTATTTATTAGGTTTATTAATTATAGTGCACATCCTGACCTCAATGCACTTTCCTCCTACAGACGTACAATACCAACGCACAAGTACCGGACAGCGCAGGCACTGCCACCGCTTATCTGTGCGGAGTCAAAGCCAACGAGGGGACGGTCGGTGTGAACGCTGCTGCCGTGCGGGATAAGTGTAACACAACTAAGGGCAATGAAGTCGACTCAATCTTAAAATGGGCCAAAGCAGCAGGTAAGAACACAGCGGGATCAAGACTAGGCTCCTCTCATTACTTCAGTCCTGACACTAGATCCGCCAGGTTGACCCCTATGACAGAAAGCACAACAGTCCAATATACTCCAGTATTTACTGTTGAAGGAAGGAGAGTATAACTGAGTGCATACTTAAGGGTGCCACAATTCGGTGGCCAAAAACGACTGCCCCTCAAATTCAGGAACACTCAAGTTCTAAGTCAACCTCTTATGCTATACTATATCAAAATTGGGTTTCAATCAAGCATGATGAAGGTTCCCACATGGCCATCACCCAGCTTCCCCAGACTAAGGAGTATTGCCCACGAGCCAAGATTTACTCGCATCGTAACAGTGTCTGAATGTCTGGTCCAAATGCTCAGAGACCGGAACTGAATGGACATGCCGAGTTCAGTTCTGTTCTCCAATTGTCCGGACCGGACAGTCAGGCACGCTTCTGATGAGTGTGTAGCAGTCAGCCTAATGGACATGTCTGCTCAGTTTTTTGTGTGGCCCTTGAGGTAGCCATGACAGATAACACAGCCAAGTGCCAATTAAGGGTCCGAGAAAACAATGTAGTCAACCAACTTGTTTCCACCTTCCTGGTCACTTTGGGTTAAAATAATCTGTTCTAAGGGACCAGGAAGCAGTGCCTTTACACTGCCTTGCAATTGTGCGCCAATTCCAGGTCACATGGTCAGCATGCAATTGCAAGCAGTGCTTCCAGGTCCCTCAGACAACATTATTTCTTTACCTATGGAGCAATTAGAAAGGTGGAAACAAAATTGAGAACATCAGTCAGCAGCGAATACAGACTGACTCCATGGATTCACAATTTAGGTGAAACTTGTAATGTCCCCATCTAACCTCACTTGAAATAGGCAGTTGTAGTAATCATAGTATTCTGCTGCAGCCTTAAACAGCAACTAGCTGTACAACTACATGGACCAGAGCGGCAGTAAAGACTAACACGAAGTTTAGAAAGATATGTAGAACATTGTGGTTTTATGTTCACATTGGACCTACCTGTCATGGCATTTGGATAATAGGCACAAAAACATACAAATCTTATCATGCAACATTGTTATTCACCAGGGAAATCAGTCGGAGTGGTGACCACCACCAGGGTAAACCATGCCACCCCAAGTGCAGCCTATGCCCACTGTGTCAACCGGGACTGGTACTCCGATAATGAGATGCCCAAAGATGCCATAGATGGAGGATGCAAGGACATTGCCTGGCAGCTCATGTATAATGTCCCAGACATTGAGGTAAGACCCAAGGAGGCGGGAAAGGGAACATTGTATGGATGGGGAAGTTAACAACTCACGGTTTTGAGAGATTCTGGCCGAAGCCAAATCTGGAGCAGGAGTGGCTTAACTGGAAAAAGAAGAACATACATTATAATAACTTATTACAGGTCATCATGGGTGGGGGCAGGAAGTACATGTACCCCAAGAACACCCCTGATGTGGAGTATCCAAAAGACGAAAGGGCGAATGGAACAAGACTGGACGGACTAAACCTGACCAAAATCTGGAGGGAAAAGAAGCCCAGCAACAAGGTAGGATGGAAGGTTTTAAAGCAGAATGATAACAGGATTTGTGAAGCAAAACTTCCCCCGCCCTTTCATTTCCAAATCTGCAGAAATACTCCCCTGAAATATTCCATCCAATACTCTCATTGAATAATACATTATAGCCTCCTCCCTTGAATGAGCATCACCCCAAGAGCAGAACTCACAATGAGGCCACTTACTTGTTTCAGGAAGTTTAAAACTCATGTCCTACGAGGCCTCAGTCCCAATCTTGCTGGAAGTTGAAGATCTTTACTCCTGGAAAGCAAGAAATTGAGAAAATTTGTTACAATAGATGTTGGCAGGATAGCTTGTTCACAAATTTTAACCTGATCATGTTTAGTGCCATTTATAAAATCCATTTAAGAAAAGTTCTCCCCGTCGACAGAGCTCCAGTATTCTGCATGGTAATATTTTTTCTGCATGCAGTCACCACCAGGGGGAGATCAGGAGCAGACAGCATTTGGCATTAGGGAGTACAGTTTCTCACTCTTAAGTGGGATCAAAATCATCATCCGTTTCCTAAATCTTCTCTCCACCACAGGCTGCACATTATGTCTGGAACCGGGAACAGCTAATGGCTCTGAAACCACAGGATGTCGACTATCTTCTAGGTAAGCCACAGATTTCCTGATCAGGCATAAAGGACCCGGCTATGGGATACCCAACACCTTTTTTTACTTTCTTCACCTGTTCCAGGCCTGTTTGAGCCGGCAGATCTGGTTTACGAACTAGAAAGAAACAAAACTACTGACCCCTCTCTCTCAGAGATGGTGAAAGTTGCCATTAGTATCCTGAAGAAGAACCCCAAAGGCTTCTTCCTTCTGGTGGAAGGTAAGTGACCTTAAGAGAAGACAAGCTGTAGAGTAGCCTAGATGTTACTTCCTTCCCTTGAGTTATAAACAATGGGGTGAAAATCATGAGTCCTCTTGTTTAACAGGTGGACGCATTGACCATGGGCATCATGAGGGAAAAGCCAAGCAAGCCTTAAATGAAGCCGTGCAGATGGACCTCGCCATAGGTTTAGCAGGGGAAATGACATCTGTGGAGGATACACTTACTGTTGTCACCGCTGACCACTCCCATGTCTTTACATTCGGGGGCTACACATACCGGGGCACCTCTATCTTTGGTAAGTTGGAGGACCGATCTTTGGAGAACACATGGATTGGCTGGATACAACTTACTGTATGCCCTGTCCATGATCATGACAGTCGTGGCTATTGTCTATTACAGGTTTGGCCCCTTCACTAAGCGACATTGACCAAAAACCCTTTACATCCATTCTGTACGGAAACGGACCTGGATACAAAATGACTGATGGAACCCGCGAAAACGTCTCCACTGTGGATTATAGTAAGTAGGAAACAGAAGTGAATTATTATATTGTTACAGTGGCAGCCCAGGGGCCATGTCCTTACAAACATCTCTCAACCACCCCCCCTGAGATGGATGCTACATTTGCTGGGAAAGTAAGAGTCAGTGTCCCATTATATCGGAAAGCTAAATTGTATCACTTTAATTTTCAAGATTATTTGCCAGCAGTGAATAGATGTTTACTGTTTAGGCTAATCAGTCTCCAAAATATGGACCATACGTTGGCCCTAGAACTACTCAGCATTGTAACCAGGATGATGGGAGTTACTGCCGTGGAGCAGGACTCCGCACATAGCATGGTTACAGTACAGGATTGTAATCTGGATCCCTGAAGCGTGTTCAGTCTTTAATGTCTGGCCAACGCGTGGTTTGTATTACAGACTGAATGCACAATTAGCTCAGCGTATTGTCTGGAGACGACACGACCAACAAACCCTCAGCTGTGAGAAGTATTTAGGCTTTTGGGGGTTTAACTTAAGTATAGACAGTGTTCCATTCACTGACTATACGCCCGAAAATAAATATCCAACTACTTCTACTTTCAGCTCAGGCCTCCTACCAGGCGCAGTCTGCAGTCCCTCTACGGCAGGAGACGCACGGCGGAGAAGATGTTGCCGTCTTTGCAAAGGGTCCGATGGCCCACCTGCTGCATGGTGTCCATGAGCAGAACTACATCCCTCATGTCATGGCGTACGCCTCCTGTGTTGGACAAAACCAAGATCACTGCACAACTGGAAGTGCGGGGCACGGCACAAGGGCCTCATTGGCCATGCTGCTTAGCGCCTTCATCACGCGACTCATCTTGTAAACAGCGGAGACGCCGGGCTCCTACCTCACACCGCTCTGCTCTGTGGTGGACGTCAGCTCTGCTACACCGTCCAGGGGATCGCTCCACAGAGGGCTGTGTCACACCCAGAAGGGTAAAAAGACCAAAGACTACTCCACAACCACTAACAAGCGGATCACACCAAGCACAACGGATGCCCCCCACACCCCAAGACTTATCCGTCCTGTAGTTGGCATCTTTTTAGTTGGGCATAATGAATTTAGCTGCCATGACTGCTTCTGTAGAAGATATCATCCAGCTTTCCCAGGATATTAAAAGGCCAGTCTAGGAAAGCTGAATGACAACGTCTCCAAAAGCGGTCAGGAAGCCCAATATCTTACAGGACTACTCTGAGGTTTGTATTTATCGGTGATGGTTACAGATTTATGGGGCAGATGATGATTTGTACATTTATAGGATTTTATTTTCATTTCTGTAAATTAAAAAACGACAAATTGTGAAACCTCAAAAAAAAAAAAAAAAAAAAAAAAGGGCAAATTACTGCACCAACACTAGATCAGTCTATTGTAGCTGCCCATTCCAACCTCTAGGGGGTACCACTGTCAAGTCTGAGTGAAGGAGGAGGGGGCGAGCCGGTTGCGTGGCTATAAATAGCCAATATTTTCCCAGCAGGAGGTTTTCCAGCCACAGGATCTTGGCCTGAAGACACAGGGCAGACACACGCCATTAACACGTCTGCCCAGGTTGCTTCTATTTGCGGAGATTCCCCCCTACATGCAGCGGGGTCTGGATACAATGAAGTCCAGTATAGTCCAAGATGACCAAAACCTTTCAGCCATTTATAGAATGGAACAGCAGGAAGAGCAAACATGCGCCAAAATACCTGCACCTAACAAACCCCCAGACACCGGGTGGAATAAACCAGAACAGGATAGTTCAAGGTAAACCATAGTGCAGTGCTACTACGGCTAGTTATACAAGGGAGAGTTGAATCCTGGCTAGTTTCTGGTCCTATACTCTGGACAGCGGAAAGCTGCGGCTAAATTGTAGCACAGGAAAATTTTCTAAATCCCTAGAACTTTTTTACGTTACTGCAATACTGTAATTTAAAGAGTTGTACCAGATTTTACCCCCATTATGCTACTCCCCCAACCTCAAGTAGGATGTGAAATGTCCTTCCTAGAATTCCCTCTTGTGAAATCTCACACATTTACATATAAAGAAAAAAAAATTCTCCTCCAAAGTCATGTGACAGTGAGCAGAGACGAGTCATATTTGCCACTTTAGAGGCTGCAGGGGAAATGGGGTCACTTAAGACAATCATCTTTTAACTGTTTACTATGACACCAGCAAGTTTCTAAAGATAATATTATCTTTCAGAACACATCAGGTTTGTGGTTTGGTGATCTAGTTTGAGAAATAAGCCTGATAACTGGATCTTTATCTGCAACTCTTTGGTTTTGTGATCTTCAGAACTGGAGATAAGAGTTACTTTCCTGATACAATGTAAAAGTGGATATCTTTAATATGACACCAGCAGCATGTTTATAGTGGTTATAGAACCGAAGACAGCAACTGAAGTGGCACTCCCCCCGCAGCCTCTTAATTTGACTCATCTCTGGCAAAATATGACTCTTCTCTAAGATTTTTAAAAGTAAATGGGAGAGATTTCACATAAAAGAGGGGGCCGATTAGTGGAGAAAAATCAGGTGACCGGTTCCCTTTAATACAAATCAGGAAGGGGCTTCTCCTCTTTCCATTGTGGGCCGGTTCGGCGCCTCTGATGGTTACCAGGACATTGAGGAATTGCCAGTTGGAAAGAGCAAGAAAAAGTTCAACCACACAACATTGTTTCCAAAGAAAATCAAAGAGGAGCAGTGACCACGCAGAGCTGGACAGGCGCCCGATGCTGCCCACAATCTGCCAGGAAGGTCATTACTGCAATCGCTTCCAGCCCTCAGAACAAGATGAAATAGTGAGAAGCTGCGAGAGCAACTAATCCTCAAACACACACACACACACACACACACACCACCCTGTGATAGTACACTTAGTCATAGTTTTACTAGAGAAAGCTGTGTGATGTCCAAGATAAAGAAGTCTAGTATAATGGTCTGACTACGACTACAGTCTTACTCAACTTTCCCACAGTCCTGAAAATCCCTGAAGGCAACATGCAATTGTCCTAAAGAAAATAAAATCTCCTTCCTCACTTCAACCGGCAGCTGAAGACACGTCCGGTAGTCAGATTGTTGTTTCCTGAGACATCTTCCAAGAAACACAAAGAAATGGGGAATAAGATGGCGTTGTGTGGTTTATGAAGGGCTGGTTTGGCGACGATCACTGAATCCCTGCACTGTCTGGGCCAATACCAGGGGAAGGGGTGGTGGGCGCACGGCAGGACATACTGTAATCAGGATATTAATGCTCTCTGGCACTCATTACCAGACCCTCCCAAATCCTAGTTCTGCTGAGTGTCAGCTCTTGTGTCAACAGAACAGCGCAAAGCTATGCAATGTATGCGATGTTCTGCAGACGTCTAGAGGATCCTGTGGTGTAATATTCTGCAGAACAAACCATAATGAACGAGCGAAGATTGCGATTTGCCTAAACCGCAAGCACTAGGGGGCGCTCAGTGCAGAGAATTAGCCAAAAACAGCAACTCGTTTCCCCTTCTCTGGAAAAAAAAGTCATTTAGAAAGAAATCTGATGTCTAGATCCTTATTCCGCTTGAATAACCCTCCTGGCAATCTGTTATATGCTCCCAGCACAAAGATACGTTACCATAGTTCTCAAACAGGGACATAGTAAGTTCTACATTGAAATACATGCGATTGGTAACGAGCACCCAGGGGTTTTTATTGTTCCAAATGGGTTGCGCTTAGGTTGATGTCACACATGGCGTTTTTGGTCCGTTTTTAAGCATGCGTTTAACAGACAAAACGCATGACTAAAAACTGGTTCAAAACGCCATGTGTGCCACTAGCCTTCAGTTGGCAGCACATGTGGCGTTTTGAACCCATTTTTGGGACGCGTTTTGAAAACTCATCCGTTTTTTAACCCATTTTAATTAAGAGGATGGGTTCAAAAACGGGTTCAAAACGCCATGTGTGGCATCAGCCTTAGGATCACAAGCCAACCAGAATGTGTGAGTGCAGCCTTGTCCTCCTCTTCTAACAAACACAGGGGTCAGTTCCCCCCCAGCAATGGTCTATTTAGAGCCAAACATTGAGGGCGCGTTCACACGTTGCGTTTTGACCTGCGTTTTCATTGCATTTGAAAAGCATATACAACAGCTGAGGAGAGGTGATTTGCCTAATTACATCACTGTTAACGTTTCCGTTTACAAAACGCATCGTAAACGCAATGTTAGGCAAATTACCTCACATCAGCTGTTGTATATGCATTTCAAACGCAATGAAAACGCAACGTGTGAACGCGCGTTCTGAATGCAGGTGTGGATCATAATGGATAAGCATAATCGAGAGGTAGTATTCCTGCTCTCTCTCACTCCACTCCTGATTCAGACATCAAAAGCGCCATCTGAAAAACTACATATGAACTCACCCTCATACACCAAGCCCATTGTAACCCACCATAGTTCTCAAAACTAACACTGCAAGACTCCCAGCATCATAGTCATCACCAACGATGCTGGGAGTCCCTGCCTCACACTAGTCATTACTGTTCCATACTGCAATTACAATTGCAGTCAATCTTACAAGGAGGCAGGAACATAGATGACCAGGATGATGGGAGTTGAATTCCTGCAGCAGTGCTTGGTCAGTAAACTACAGGCAACATATATGTTTGTGTGTCACCGTGTTATGACTACAACAGGAGCAAAATGTGACTAAGAAAAACCGGGCGCCCGATGTATCAGCAAAAAACACATAGGAAATACCACTATGCACACTATGCATGGTGATGGAGAACACATCATATACAGACACTGTAATGTCCTGTGAATGAAGATGACAATTACTATTATGTGACAAGCAGAAGGCCCCATGTTATAAGCCGGGAGCTCAGTGTAACCCACAGCTCCAGCTACAGCAATGTAATACAGCAGCACTTACCAGGCTCCAACCCTTCACTCAGGGGAGAGACCAGCACCCAGAAGAGCTGCCTGCACCCATCAGCCTTAATTAATAGTTGCTGCATTGCCACTCGTTAATTGCAAACACTAATTAACCCTTTGCCTCTCCAGTCTCCTCTGTGGGAGACCGCGTTCATCGCACATTGGAGCACATTTACTTACCCGGTCCTGTCACGGTCCCGTGGTGCATTGTCCGACGAGGATTCGGAGCTGCCGCGATTCACTAAGGTTGTGCGTCCAGTTTCCTGCAGGTGTCGCTGCTGCGCTGAGGTCCGCCGGAGTTCAACTTCTTCTTCCTGGTGCATGTAAGTGCTGATCTTGCGACACAATTCCCTTTTTAAATTCTGCGGGTTGTCCGACGGCAGGCCCCCCGATTTCTTTTGCATAAACGGCGGCGCCAATGCACCACAATCCGATTGCGTGCACCAAAAACCCGGGGCAAAATGGAAATATTCGGGATACCCGACGGAAATGCGGTCCACGGACCCTTAGTAAATGAGCCCCATTGTGTTTTGAAATGCATTTAGGGTGATGCCACATGTGGCGTTTTGGCCGCGGTCACACGTACCGCCAAGCGTCTTTTCATAACACGACGCTAACGCACAGGGGGAGGTCCTCGGCCCAAACGCACATTCGTTTCCAGAGAAACGCATGCGATCGGCTTAACAATCGCATGCGTTTCCCTGGAAACGCATGTGCGTTCGGGCCGAGGACCTCCCCCTGTGCGCGAGCGTTGCGTTATGACGGACACCTAGCGGTACGTGTGACCGCGGCCTTTTGGTCCGTTTTAAAAACGCATAAATTTTTGACCGTTTACAATGCGTTTGGCTGCTTAGAATCTATTTATCTTAATAAATAAACAGGTTCAAAGCAGCCAAACGAATGAGAAACACTGAGGTCGCGTTCACACATTCAGCTATAGTCGCGTTCATAACGCGACGCTAGCGCACAGTGGGCGGGGCTCGAGCCGATCGCATATGCGTTTCCCGGGAAACGCATGCGATTAATAACCCGATGGCATGCGTTTCTCTGGAAACACATATGCGATTGCCCCAAACTCCGCCCCCTGTGCGCTAGCGTTATGAACGCGGCGCTAGCGGAACGTGTGAACGCGCCCCGCAGGGCACAATCCGATCGCTTGCGCCAAAAACCCGGGGCAATACAGGGAAAATTACCGCAAATCGGAAATATTCGGGTAACATGTCAGGAAAACGCGAATCGGGCCCTTAGTAAATGACCCCCAGTGTAACCTCAGTATGTGATCCAGGCTGAAGCCCTTGGAATGCATAAAAAACGCATAATAAAACGCAACGCATCGTGTGAAAGTGCCCTCAGGCTTGTGCAACCAGGAGGCTTCATGCAGTATTCCAGATGATACAAGACGGATTATTTGCTCTGCAGGTCAGAATATCCATATTATTATTATTATTATTATAGATTAAGATAGATTATATAGATTGGAAAATCAGGGCTAGTTATGAAATGAACTGCAGTACCTTAAATGGGACAATAGATGGCAGCACAGGTCATGAGAAGAGCGAGCAGCCTCATTAGGTCTCTGGATTATGATTTTATTTTAATATTTTTTTAAAATTGTATTGGTGTCTGCAGTATGAAGTCCTCAGCACAGAGACACTGGATGCATCAATGCTAATGAAAACCACCAGTTAGGGTGATGCCACACATGGCGTTTTGAGCCCGTTCTTGGTCAGTTTTTATGCAGCCCGTCCAAAAACGCATGTCATTTTTGAAAACGCATCCGTTTTTGACCAGTTTTAATTAAGATAATTGGTAAAACCTGTCAAAGGCGGATGCTTAAAAACGGACCAAAAACGGGTTAAAAACGCCATGTGTGGCATCACCCTTACTGAGCTATCCGAGGGTCTAGAACGAGGTTTAAGGGCGCGTTCACACGTTCCACTAGCGTCGCATTCGTAACGCGACGCTAGCGCACAGGGGGCGGACTCAGGGCGATCGCATATGCGGTTCAATCGATCGGGTTATTAATTCCCGGGAAACGTATATGCGATCAGCCCGAGCCCCGCCCCCCTGTGCGCTAGAATCACGTTATGAACATGACGCTAGCGGAATGTGTGAACGTGCCCTAAGGGTGGTGGCACAGGTGGCGTTTTTAGTTCGTTTTTAGTCATGCGCTTTCAGTCCATTAAAAAAATGCATGCGTTTTAAAAACACATGGCTTTTTGAAAACACATCCGTTTTTTGAAAACGTTTGTTTTTGTCCGGTTTTCCCAATTTTTGTAATAAAAAAACGGACAAAAACGGATCAGTTTTTAAAAAAAAAAAAACGCATGCATTTTTTAAAAAACCCATCCATTTTTGACCAGTTTTAATAAAGATAATTGGTAAAACCTGTCAAAAATGCATGCCTTTTTTGACGGACTTCTTGAAAACGGGCAAAAACGGGTCCAAAACATGTGTGACCACAGGCTAAGAGAGCCTCTTACACCTCAGTTGTCAGGAGTGATCCCAGTGGTTGGATCACTCCTGATCAGTGATACACCACAGATCAGTAAATGATGGCGTATTCTAATAAGTTATACCTCCACTAGATGGAGCTCCTTACACAAAGACTAGCACCTATGTCATTTCTGATTTCCAAACCAGGAGGAGTAGCATCTCTCCTTTATGTAGTTCTCCACACCTGCTTTTGGCTTGTCAAACAGCATCTGAAAAAGTGAACGTGTGAACGCGCCCTCAGCGTTTGCATTCCGGATCTAGTGATGCACGTTTGGTTTCTTCCATGTACACAATGCAAAACCTGTGTTCTCATGACCAATGACATGATTCATTGGAACAAGCCCATCCCTGTTCTGAGTCAATTTCATTTTAAAACGCAATTCAACCGTAATGTGTGAACGCAGCCTTACGGTGATGGCACACGTGGCGTTTTGAACCCGTTTTTGGGCCTTTTTTCAGCTGTCCGTCAAAAACCGCATGTGTTTATGACAGGTTTTACCAATTTTCTTAATTAAAACTGCGTTAAAAATGCATTTTTAAATGAACTGCTTAAAAACGGGCCAGAAACGGGTTCAAACACCAAGTGTGGCATCACTCAAAGGGCGGATTCCCAAGTGACATTTTTGTTGTGTTTTTAAATGCATCCAAAAGGCAAATGGAAGGGGGTTTGGCCAAAAGGAATGTGCCAAACCCCCTCTAACTTTTGGCTGTTTGGATACATTTAAAACCTTGACAAAAACACCAACTGTGGGGCTCTTCTGCACCCGGCGTGTGCTCGCCTGGGATCCGGCATGGGCGAGCACACAGTAGGGTACATGTAGCCTGATAATGGAGGTTTTCCGCCTGTTTCATTTACTCCAGCAGAGATTTTGAACATGGTAACAAATTCATACAGAAAGTCTATTAGTCGCAGCGCTTTCTGTCTTCTGGCGTTATTAATGTATTTGAAACTGGACTGTCCCTTTAATATCCTTTTATGAAGTCTCCGGGGTGGGCATAGTTTTCTGGTGACAGCTTAGTCCCGAGGTGAGGGTCACCCATGTCTGTAGATTCAGCACAGTGATTCTGGTTGGTTCCGATACAGGCAGCGTAGCCCATGGCGTAGGGTAAATAGCTCTCCTCTAACACGCCATGCAGGAGATGAGCCATAGGGCCTTTTGCAAAAATGGCGACGTCTTCTCCTCCGTGTGTCTCTGATTTCAGGGGCACCGCGGACTGGGCATGGTAGGTAACATTCTCTGTTGATAATAAATGTATTAGTATGATATGAGAAGAGGAAGAATCCAGAGCACAGGATCCCAGGGTCAGAACTCACCTGTGTCCATGCCTGTGATGTTTTCTCGCTTCCCTCCATCTATTTTGAAGCCAGGTCCATTTCCATAGAGGATGGCTGTGTAAGGCATTTTATCTACATCACTAGGATCCTGGGCTAAGCCTGTGGGGTGAAGGGGGTCACATTATTTATGTCTAGTCACTCCTCCGGACATGCCCCATAACCATTTACCAACTCAGTGGGGCTTATTTACTAAGGGTCCTCGGATCGCATTTCCGCCAGGTTTTCCTACATTTTCGGGGAACACGCCGCTGGAACAGGTATTTAAGAGATGATTGTTTAGCATGCGATCGGATTTTGCCGCCGGCTTTCATACGACACAAATTGGGGGGCGGGCCGTCAGAAGATCTGACAGATTAGGACAAACCATGGGATTTAACTTAAAAATTGTGTCTCACGACAAGCACTTACATACACCGGGAGGAAGATGGTGAACTCCGGCGGACCTGAGCGGGGAAGCGACACATGCAGGATATCAGGTGCACGATCTTATTAAACTACCCTCTTCAAGAAACCCAAATGAATTACACAACACCTTTTCCCCAGGAGAGTCAATATAACTCAGGCGCCCTATGCTCTCACTTACCCATCTAAAGGTAGAGCCTATAGTAAAGTTCATACTGAGCCTCCGGGTTCATGAACAGAAGCAATAAACTGGTGCACTACAGCATGTGGTGCATTTGGGGTTTGGGAACAGTTTGGGAACTAACAAACATTTCCTTTGGGGCAGAAACTCAGACATCCTGGATCTGTGGACTATCTTACCTAGTATAGGGTTTCCTCTGGGCGGGTAACCCCCAAGGGTGAAGACGTGAGAGTGGTCTGCAGTCACCACGGTGAGACTATCCCCCTCTGAGGTCAGGGTACCAGCTAGGCCCACAGCTTTGTCCATCTCCACAGCGTCATATAGGGCAAGTTTTGCCTGTCCGGCGTGGTGGCCGTGGTCAATCCGTCCTCCTGGTGTTGTGATGGAGATATTAATGTTACACAAACTGGTACTGAAATCCTATTCACAAGTAGCTATACAAGATCCACTCCGCACCCATAAATATCCATGGGACGAAAAAAAAAGATGGCAGGTGCCACTATTGTCATAGATATAAGGACAACAGCTCACCCTCCACCAGCAGGAAGAAGCCTTTGGGGTTTTTCTGTAGGATTCGAATAGCGACTGAGACCATCTCGGAGAGGGAAGGGTCCGTGGAGGTATTTCTTTGCAGCTCGTATTGGAGATCAGACGGCTCAAAGAGACCTAATAACATAATGGAGATAAGGGGGGTTAGGGAGTTAGATATTCGGCAGCACCCCCATCATCATCAGCCACCTACACGGCATGAGACACCACTGCTACTACTTACCCATCAGATAATCCACCTTTTTTGTGTTGATCCCCAATAACTGCTTCCTGTCCCAGACGTAACGGGTTACCTAGGAAAGATTGGGGAAACTTTTTCACTTCCTAAACCTTTTTGTGTTTAGTTATGCTCCATTCCCATCTAAAGCTGATGTCAAATTATCTCTACTAGCACCTCTAGAGATGCATCCTACCCGCTATTATGCTGCTTTTCCTATGATCATACGCCCTATACAGCTATTTTATAATCAGTGGGGAGTGGGGAACAGGAGACAACTGCCCGGAGCTCACTGAACATCCTCTACAAACATAAGGATGGTGCATGTCAAAATTCAACATGTCCGATCCATCTTTCCCAACATTCATAATAGCCTTACTATGTAATAGATCAGAGCTTCAGAATTTGTGCTTTTTAACTAGTTCACACCTTGGAGGGTGGTTTCTTCTTGCACCATAGCTTCACTAAGTTTTGTCCGTCAAGTCTTGTACCGTTGGCCGTAGGATCCTCAGGGTATTCTACATCAGGGGTACCTTTTGGATACATGTATTTTCTGCCTCCTCCCAGAATAACCTGTGCAAAAATGAAGCAAGTGTCATAAGTACTCCATGGATTATATTTCCCATCACCCATCAGTGGCCCCGGGCCCCTCACCTCGATATCTTCTATGTTGTTAATTAGCTGCAGGGCAATATCCTTGCAGCCCTGCTGGATGGCATCTGGTGGCATGTCAGCATCTGAATACCAGTCACGATGAGCACTGTGGGCATACGCAGCGGCTGGGGTGGCGTGATTGATCCTGGTGGTTGTGACCACCCCAACAGACTTCCCTAAAACAGACATATTAACATCTATTACATGATCCTTATGTAAATCATATATTGTGAGAAGATCATGATAGGCTGTGAGAGTAGTCACTGGCATTACTATACAATTACATTGTGATCAGATACTACACACCTGCTGCCTTTGCCCACTTTAGGATGGAGTCCACCTCATTGCCTTTGGATGAGTTACAGTCTCCCAGCTTAGTGGCAGCGCTCAGCCCCAGGACTCCTCTATTGGTCTTCACACCACACAGGAAAGCAGTGGCTGTACCTGCGCTGTCCGGGACCTGGGAGTCTGTGTTATATGTCTGTGAAGACCCAACAGATATTTGTAAATCCCCCTAAGCAGGACCCCAATCTATTTGAGTAATCTCTCCTACATAGTTTGTTACTCCAGTTATTCCTGGTCCTGGGAAGTTAGAGTATAATGTTTCTAAGATGCATTTCATATGTAGCAAGCCCTTGTACTATGCAGTTCACCCATGATGAAGAAGAAGGTCATTTCTAAGTAAAGGAGGGGTAAAAAGAAAGAAGATGCTGCTGCAAGTGTAAGAGGGAGGGAAAGAAGGACAATGCTGCTAGTTGGGAGAGGGGATAATGTTGCTGCCAGTTGGGAGAGGGGATAATGTTGCTGCCAGTTGGGAGAGGGGATAATGTTGCTGCCAATTGGGAGAGGGGATAATGCTGCTGCCAGTTGGGAGAGGGGATAATGCTGCTGCCAGATGGAAGAGGGGATAATGTTGCTGCCAGTTGGAAGAGGGGATAATGCTGCTTCCAGTTGGAAGAGGGGATAATGTTGCTGCCAGTTGGAAGAGGGGATAATGCTGCTGCCAGTTGGGAGATGGGATAATGCTGCTGCCAGTTGGGAGAGGGGATAATGCTGCTGCCAGTTGGGAGAGGGGATAATGCTGCTGCCAGTTGGGAGATGGGATAATGTTGCTGCCAGTTGGGAGAGGGGATAATGCTGCTGCCAGTTAAGAGAGGGGATAATGCAGCTGCCAGTTTGGAGAGGGATACTGCTGCTGCCAGTTGGGAGAGGGGATAATGCTGCTGCTAGTTGGGAGAGGGGATAATGCTGCTGCAAGTTGGGAGATGGGATAATGCTGCTGCCAGTTGCACGAAGTGGCTTCAATGGAGGTACGTAACCTGCATTGGGATATGAGTTGCTTTTAGAAAGGCTTTTGGTATTGCACTGTAGTTTTGGTGTGTCTAGGGTATATAATGTGGACATATTTTATTGCTACTCTAAGAGGTAAAATGGTGGATTGGCCTTTATCGCCTTCTTAGGATACACAAGAGAACCCTATAATTTCTCTACCTTTGAAAGAGCCACAAAGGGGAATTTGTCCATCTCCAGGCAACTATTTTCTCCAGGTTCCTTATTAATCTGTCCCTTGAGGATGCGGGTGGCAGTGACTGTCGATATTCCCATTCCTGCAGACAACAAAGTTGAAAACTTTCATTACTAGGGATCAAACACAGTCGATTTGGAATTTTTAGACATTGACATTTCATGGAAAATCTGTAACATAAGAGCCAATCTTCAGTGTATGAACGATACGAGCTGCTGTGTGTGGAAGTATTAATTCGGACTCAGTGGTGACCGGTCCAAAGCACAGTCCTGGGGATGCAACAACAACACAAGGGGGTCAATGCAAAGTTTGCTTCATCTGGAAATTACTGTTGGTTCTACATGGAAACAATCAGTTGTCGCTGCAGCTTTGGATGTGGATAGAGTCTATTAGGGGATTTGAATATCATCTAGAAATTCAACCTATAAAATCCTGATAAGAGCTGAACTTGTGATTTAAGGAGCAGCACCCATGAGGATGATACATTGCACAAGGCGGTGACAAGGCTCTTCCTATCCTCCACACCCTAAGTACTTACACCCTTTAATTGAAAAGATAATAAAGCTTTTTGACAAGTGAAATCTCATTAATAATTCTGGGGAAAGTCCCAGGGTCTAAATGTGTTAAAGTAAATGGGTGAATCACATCTGGCTTTGCACCAGGTATCATCAGCTGAGCAAGAGCAAAATCCATGTGTTGGCAGAAATTGGGGTGCCTGCAGGTCCCCATCTCTAAATATCACCCATGGTTGAGCAATAGTAGGGAGAGCAGCACCGGGACATGGGATCTTTGTCCAGAGGTACGGCGCACACCTCGAATGAAACAGGTACAAGGTGCGTGTAAGTCACATCCAACATTTCAGCTCTTCCATGGCTCCATGCTGTGTCCTTATATCCTTCATGTCACTGGTGGTAATGTAGCTGTTGAGACCAAGGTGGCTGCAGGCAAGGGCAGCGGAAGTCGCAACTCAAAACGCACATGGAGGGGCTTGGCTTGATGGCTTGATGCGATCGGAACAAGCAGCACACGTTTCGCATTGTTTACAGGAAAAACACCTGGCGCTCATTCCCCGATTGAACTTGTTCATTGGAAATGTGTTTGCGATCGAGCAAAACCCCTCCCTGTTACATTTGACTTTTTCAAAACACAAGTCAGACGCACCATGTGAATGTGGCCTTACTTGGGTCTAGGTGTAACTGCTTGCGCTTATATTTAGAGATGTGAACATGGTCTTAGAAGACTCCAGAATTATGTCTAGCAGATGAGCTATGAGCAGGCACCACACTGTCTACCCACCATCTCCCAGGAAAAGGATCAGATTTTTGGCTATGTTGGTGTTCAGTTTCTGCAGTTTTAGGGCATCGTCTAGGGTCTGATGGCCGAGGTTTCTCCAGTACTTGGGATCCTTCTCTACATCTGTAACAAAAATGAATAGTAAGAGGTACAAGGAGTCACATACCTGCACACTAATAATAAATAATAAATTATTAGTGAGGTCTAAGCCAAACATAGCAAATTCTGATATCATGGCATTAATCCCTGCTACCCCATAGCATACAGGGGCGTAACTATGAGAGACTGAGCCCCATAGCAGACTTCTGAATGCCCCCCCCCCCCTTACCCATTAAAATATCTAATAATTTGTTTACTCACACATGAGTTGCATTCACACTTTATATATACACCATATATACACCCATGTATCATATACACAGACATATAGCACATACACCTAACATATACACACACGTATAGAGCAAATACACATCACATATACGCATATGTATAGAGCATATTCACCTAATAAATACACACATCTATAGATCATATACACCTAATATATACACACACATGTATAGAGCATATACACATCACACATACTCACATGTATTGAGCATATACACCTAACATATACACAAACAGCAAATACACACATACATACAATTCCGTATACAGTATATACACAACATGCACATATACAGTAAATACCCCAGATGCCGGGCGCCCTGATACTGCAGGCCCCATAGCAGCTGCTACCCCTGTAGTTACACCACTGATAGCAGAGCTTTTTTAGCACACAATTCAGACATTACCTCCACATTACAGCAGAGTTAATTCCAATTAATATAAATGTTGCGTTTAAACAAAAATGGTTTGATTAAAATAAAATCTCCATTCTCCTCATTCAGAGCAGCGCAGAAGGGCTGGAAATGAGCTCCCGAACCGTAGTCAGAGCTCCACAGAACATCATGTAACCCACCTAGTACAGAGACTACAGTATACAATGCCCTATACTCTAGTTACATCTGCTGATGTTTTATGCTCCAGACACATTCAGAGCAGCAGTCACAATTCTGCTGGTCTCCTCTTGGCTCTAATCTCACATCTCAATGCTGTCCCTGTTGGTTTCTTTGCGATACCTGCTGAAGGATATGTAAAGTATCTATAAAATTTTTACTGCCGCTCTGGAGGATAAAACCTGATGTAACTGCACAGACTGGCATATGAGACATGGTGTGATAATAGAATTAATTCTGCAGCTTTGGATGTGACTGGAGGATGAGATCTGACACATCAGCAGAACAGTGACTGAAGCTCAGGAGAAAAGCCCTCTCTGTGGAATCAGTAACAAATGATCATTTCTAAACATAGATTTTCTGTGTGGAGAAATGCAGACTTGGCGCGTGGCACTTACCTGGAAATATCCCGGGTACTGCCACTTTCACCAGCTGCAGCAATGATGCCCACACCAGGACTGTCTTCATGGCCTTGGTATATGCCATCTCTGGCCAAGGTGCCGCTTTATACTCTGGAGGAGTCTGTAGTTTGGTGCTTTGTTATGGGGCTCAGAATCTCATTGTTGGCACTGCCAGCTTGGATGCCCCTTCCTCTTGAAGGATTCCTCAGTGAAAGATGCTGGTGAGGTTTATATCTGGCTGGGCGTCCTCTCAGGTCACAGGGCGGGGGCCCACTTGGCATCTTTATTTATTTTCTTTCTTGTCTCAATTGCATCATTAATGCCTGCAGCATCAGGCATCAGTCCAAGGCTCCTGCACCCGACAACCCAAACCTGCAGGGGAGGGGGGGTCCCCGTACTATAACTAGGTCATAAACCAGTCCACAGCTTCACAAGACAATGACTTTCCATCTATCCATTCTATGGAAGCCCAAAATATTGTCCTTTACAGCTTTATTGTTAAAGGGGCGTTCCCATTTCAGCAAACAAATGTTATTGTTTGTGTGATGAAAAGTTATAGAATTTTTCAATATACTTTTCTGTATCGATTCCTCCCAGTTTTCTAGATCTCTGCTTGCTTCATTGTTTATTTACAGTGCACAGAACTCTGACCATGGTCACACAGGTGCACGTGCTCGTTATATCACACAGCTCTGATTAGTCTCTATGATACTAACGAGCCGTGCACCCTTGTGACCATGGTCAGATTTCTGTCCACTGGAAGTAAATAATTAGGATGATGACACATGTGGCGTTTTTGGACTGTTTTATGCCCTAAGGCCGGTGGCACACGTGACGTTTTGAACCCGTTTTTAGGCTGTTTATAAGCAGTCCGTTTTTTGAGAACGCATCCGTTTTTTACTGGTTTTACTATTTATTTGAATTAAAACGGGTCAAAAATGGATGCATTTTCAAAAAACGCATGCAGTCTTTAACGGACTGCTTAAAAACGACCGAAAAATGGGTTGAAAACGCTATGTGTGCCACTGGCGTAAACGACCTGGCCCTTTTTTGTTTTTTCATTTCCATTTTTCACTCCCCACCATCAAAAATCTATAACTTTTTTGTTTTTCCATGTGAAGTGCTGTGTGACGGCTTGTTTTCTGCACTTCATAGTGACGGTATTTAATATTCATGCCGTGTACTGGAAAGCAGGAAAAAAATGCATTTCGCCGTTTTCTTGTGGAGCGTGGATTTTACGGCTTTCACTGCGCCCCAAATGACATGTCTACTTTATTCTTTGGGTTGGTGCGATCACGGGGATAACAAATTTGTATAGGTTTTATAATGTTTTCATAAACATTTACAGAAATTAAAAACCTCCTGTACAAAAAAATTTTGGGGATTTTGCCATTTTCTGGCACTAATAACTTTTTTACACTTTGGTGTACAGAGCTGTGGGTGCTGTCATTTTTTTGCAACTTTTGATGAAGTTTTCATTGCTTCCATTTTTAGGACTGTACGACTTTCTGATCACTTTTTATTGAATTTTTTATATTTTTCAAAATGGCAAAAAGTGCCATTTTCGACTCTGGGCACTATTTCCATTACAGGGTTAAACACGGTGAAAAACCGTTATTATATTTTGAAAGATAGGGCATTTTTGGAAGCGGCGATTTGAATTTTGTTTTTTTAATATCATTTTTAACTATTTTTTATTTTTACTATTTTTAAAACTCTCTAGGGTACTTTAACCCTAGGTTTTCCCATTGATCCTACCATATGCTGCCATACTACAGCATAGTCATTCATCCTCTTCATTAATTACAATGTGTGAATCGCACATTGTAATAAATAAATTAAAACAAAGCAGCCTCGGGTCTTTGGAAGACCCGAGATTGTCGTGACAACCAATCGCCACTCTCCGATGACGTCACGGGGACCGTCAATCTTCGCGCAAGGCCTAACTGAGGTTTGTTATCATATATCAGTGGTGGCGAGCCTATGGCACTAGTGCCAGAGGTGGCACTCAGAGCCCTTTCTGTGGGCACTCAGGCCATCACCAGAGATGACTCCAGGTATCTTCCTGCAGTCCCAGACAGACCAGGACTTGCTGTGCACAGAGCTATTTTAAAGTGACAGTGCTATCTGGGACTACTGGAGGAGTGGGAAGGTGTGGACAGATCTGGATTATCATTGTAGCTCCTGCTCCGGCCCTGATAATTCTTCCTGTTTATGGGACCGTGGAGGGAAGCTACAATGATCATCCAAATTTCTTCTATTTTCTGCTTTATTGGTGTCCCCAGGGGGCTGATATGAATGAAATATGTGACAGAACAAGGAGTATAAATCACTAATTAGATTTCTCTGTTGGCACTTTGCGATAAATAAGTGGGACTTGGTTGTAGTTTGGGTACTCGGTCTCTAAAAGGTTCGCCATCGCTGCCATATATGAAAATAAACAGTGCAAATCTTTATTTTGTATCAGTAGTTTGTTACAATGTATTTATTTAGCCTCAGAACAATTGTAACAAAGTTTCAGCTATGTGCTGTAGTGAAATCCACAGAACTAAATCATTTATACAATCATCCTATCCCAATCACTGAATGTATCAGTCTTGCAGGAGCTTCTTGGTCCTCCATGGTTCAGTAGAGTCGTCTCACTTCCATCTCTTGAATCCCAATTCTGACTTTGTCCATGTGGACGCTCGGTATTAATGTATGTGCTTGACACAAAGTCAGTTGTGAAAGTGAAGAATATTTTTTATCTTCCACTTATTTTATCCGTCATGGAAATTTGGTCCAGTGATAGGTACTTTGTTATCGGTGATATAACAAAAGGACAAGTCCCATCCACTTATCTCTATAAAGTTTGTGCCCCCCTCCCTGTCGATGTCTTTTGTTTCCTGACACTCACTTCCCACGCAGTCGTTCTACTCATCCCACACGACTAGATAATTGCCGCTCAAAGTCGTGTGATCTGCATTCGGCTGACAATTGACAGGAGGCACAATGTTCCCAGCGCAGCCTCACGTGCAGGATGATGAGACTCCTTCACTGTCTGCAGCATCATCGCATATCACATGTGTGGAAGCGGATATGGAGAATAACCGACAATCCGAGAATTGTCCAGGAAAGTGTCAGGTAATGCCAGTGATGCCCAGGACTATCCTACAGTCACAGCCAAATGTTTTGAGAATGACACAAATCTTCTATTTTCACGTGATCTGTTGCCCTCTGGTTTGTCAGATGTTTTTATCACATACAGAGATACAAGTGCAATCATATTATGTAACAAAAGCTTATTGACAGTTAGAATGAGTTACTGCAGCGAGTCAGTATCTGCAGTGTTGTCCCTTCTTCTTCAGGACCTCTGCAATTCTCCCTGGCAGCTCTCAGTCACCTTCTGGACCCAATCCTGACTGATAGCCGTCCATTCCTGCACAATCACTGCTGCATTCTGTCACAATTTGTTGGTTTTTGTTTGTCCACCCGTCTCTTGATGATTGACCACAAGTTCTCAATGGGATTAAGATCTGGGGAGTTTCCAGGCCATGGACCCACAATCTCTCTGTTTTGTTCCCTGAGCCATTTAGTTCTTCCCTTTGCTTTATGGCAAGGTGCTCCATCATGCTGGAATAGGCATTGTTATCACCAAACTGCTCCTGGACGGTCGGGAGAAGTTGCTCTTGGAGGACATTCTGGTCCCATTCTTTATTCATGGTATTGTGTGTCTTTCCTATAACACTATTGTGAGGGCACTGTATAATGGTGTTATGAGTCCTCCTTATAACACTAATATGTGGGCACTGTATATCGGTATTGTGTGTCCTTCTTATAACACTATTATGAGGACACTGTGTCAGTATTATGTCTCCTCCTGATAACACTATTATGTGGGCACTGTATGTTAATATTATTTGTCCTCCTAACACTTTTATGTGAGCACTGTATGTCGGTATTATGTGTCTGCCTTATAACACGATTATGTGGACACCCTCTTTATAACACTGTTATGTGGGCACACATATGTCACTTCATGTGTGCCCGTTTTTAAAGTGAACCTGTCACCATGATTTTTAGATGATTAGTTACAATAGCCATTGCTCTCCTGATTTAAAAAGGTCAGCATTCTGGATACTGCCACTACTTTATAAAATTTTATTTCACATTACCTGTCTCCCTGTCAGCAGCATGTGGTTAGTCACGGGGCTCGGGGGCATTAGCTGCAGCCTGTGTCTTCTCATGTATTTTCCCTCCTGCCTACTTAATGCACATCACAGGAATAGGGGAAAGGTGGAGGGAGCAGGTGACTCTGGAGGAGAGGGACAATGCATGTGGAGCCTGAGACACAGTAGTTTCAGCACTTTATGACTATGTAGGCACTGTATGTTAGTAATATAAGAGCATGGTATGGCACTATTATGCGGTCACTACATGCCACTATTCAGTGGCACTATTATATAAGCACTCTATGGCGGCACTCTGTGTGAGCACTGCATTTGTTGGAAGTTGGAGTTCTGCACTGAAGTCTTTACTGACAGATCATAGTCTCAAGAGATGAACAATGAGCACAGACAAGTCTTCTACGAAAGTTCTGACAAAAGTGTCTCTATAGCAACATAACCGCACTTCTCTATCTCTTTCCTCTTGAGGATGGAAAACAGATTATCTAATGATTGTTCAGCATTGACCCTGAGCCCTAATGTGTTAATACTTACCGCCCCAGCGCTTGTTGCCCGGACCAGAGAGCCCGGCCGACCACGTCTCTCCCAGCCTCTGCCATTACAGTCAGGAGATCAGAGACCACACTTGCGCACAGCGGCGGTACGGACCTGCGGTTTTATTAACATACAGGGAGGTGGTGTAACAGGGGTTAATCTTTAATGATAGCAAATATTCGGCATGTCTGGCAGCGTAGTATATCATGTAGTAGATTAAAGGATCAATTTACCATGGAAGTTTCTGCACTTTCCTCCGATAATCTGAATGAAGAACTGTACAGTCAACCCATTCCCAGCCTTTAATGGCTGATAACAGCGAGCAATAGACTGTATTCACCAGTCTCTTCTTTTAATGAGACAATAGATTGTTGGTATAGACATGGCAGTGGCGCCATCTACTTGTCAGATTGTGGGAACTTGATTTTTCCATATTACGCTGCCACCTGCTGGATGGGAAAGTCATTACATGGAGACATGTAGCATTTACACCCCGATTCCCTGCCTCTCGTCACCTAGAATTTACATGGCGCCATCTACATAGTGCCGCTAGCATCGTGTCTCCGTCTGCTAAAGCGTTAAATCCCTAATTATCCTGAAATCTGCAAATTACTCTCATAATTAACCAACGGTGCCAAAAAACCCCAAGAAATCTGCTAATTATGTGTAGAGAGAACAGTGATTGACTCACTGCTTCCCTTCTACGCTCACAGCCCCAGAGACAGCAGCAGGAGCCCCAGGGGGGGCAATAACTCTTAAAGGAAACTCGCAGTGCAAACATAAACACCGAGGTGACGTGGCCACAGTAGCTGCATGTAAGAGGATTAAAAATGTTCTTAAAGGGGATGGCAAGACACGTCTGCTTCCTTCCAAAAAAGCCTTCCACAGCTCCTCCCCTGACCACAGGTGGTTTGTGATACTGCACGTAAGCTCCATTCATCTCTACACAGCACAAACCACGGTCAGGTCTGGTTCTGATTTTGGAAAAAGCAGCCATGTTTTTCAAACTTTGGACAACCCCTTTAACTTCAGGACATCGTGTTTGTACAGACCCCAATATTTAGCGCTGAAAATGGTTTCTGAGATTTCCATAAAACCCCCAGGGGGCTTAAAAATAAAGAATATAATATGTAAACCGCTCCGGCTCCATGTTCTAGTGTTGCGTCGTTCATCCGTTCGCAGCCACTTTTGGCTGTGCTGGAATTTTCGGTGGTCATGGTACCACTACTCCCAAACTGTAGTCTCAGAGGGCCCCAGTGACGTCACTTGGGGTAAAGACCCAACTAGTTTTGATTTTGGGTATTTTTATGGGTTACCCATTAAAATAACACAGTAAGTGGTGGGGAGGGGAAAAATCTCTGCATGGAGTCTATTAAGGCAATTCCAATTATATAGAAGTCATTTTAGAAATAGACCCTAGTCCTGAATGATAATCCGGGTCAGGAATCCACATCCAATACATATAAGAAAATCTATGGTAAATGTTGACCAATAAATATATCCCCTTTTGTTAAATATAACATGTTTTTACCAGTGTCATTAGCACACATCCCGGCCTCTTAGGCTGGGTGCACACCTTGTATTTACATTGTGTTTACATTCAGTTAACACCATGTTTACATGGTGCAATGCTTTTGTACCCACAATGTTCACGCAATGTTAACATATTGTTAATGTAATGTAAATGTGATGTGTAATCTCAGCCTTACAGACCATCTACATGTACAAGCGGCTGCCATGTGAATACAGGTCTGTTCATGTCACACAGATCTCTATAATATTTTGTACAATGCCTCTTCATTGTGCACAGACTTACCCTTTTGTACAGCTGACTGATGGTCCATGCTATATAAACTTTTATTATGTGATGTATAATACCGGCTGTACAGCAGACTGCCTCTCTGAACTAACCAGACTTGTATTATCTGCAGCAATGCAGTGAATGTGATTTTCTATAAAGTCTGTATTTATTACGGTACCTGCTGTGTAACAGACTGCCTTTCCATGCTATGGTGGTTTGTATTAGCTGCTGTATAATACACTGTCTGTTCTTTCTGGTTTGTATTATTTGCTGTATCGTAGACTGCCTGTCTGTATGTCTATGGATTCTGCATTATCTGCTGTATAAGAGACTGCCTCTCCATGCTGCAAAGATTATTATCTTCTGTGCAGTAATACTGCTCCTCTAAAGGGCACAGGTTTTAATTTCTGTTACTGACTGCCCTTCCTTTCTACAAAGGTTTTCTGCACAGGTTCATATTAAACACAGGGTCGGATTTACCAATAATGTAACTGATGCACTTGCTCGGGGGCCTAATACACATGTTTTAAGGTATAATTATATAGTACTAAGCTATGTCAGAGCAGAAAACAATGGAAAAATTGCTTTCCTATTAAAAGTTGAGCTATGCAATATGTGAACCCATAGGTATAAACTTTGCTTGGAGCCACCAAACCCACCCCTAATTATACACTAGATGGTCGACTGCATTCAAGTTCTAATGTGGGTCGTCACTTGATACAACATGTCATCAGACATGATTCATTGCCATTCGTGATATCAAATAACTTATTAGGAAAACCTACAGACAAAAGCTAGTTCTCCTGTGTCACAAAACACTGATAAATATGTCCAGTAGTGGATTATAATGTAGGTGTTTTGGGTGGTAGCCCGGGCCCCAAGCCTTCTAGGGGGCTCATGACCACCCCCACCAAATTTTATATTGAGAAGGACCTTCACCGATGAAATCCTGGTACCTGCTCTCATTACACATGTGCACAAGAGCCATTTCCCGGAACTTTGAAGGTCCTTAAAAGGTCCTGAAACGGCGGATTGACAGCAGCAGAAGGGACACATCCTCCATTCCCCAATATCTGATTCTAGTACCAGTTGTAGGAAATGATTCCAGACTTGTAGGGGCTATAATATTCATACAGCCCAGGGCCCATGGACGTCTTAATCAGCCCCTGAATATGACACATAACTGTGCACCATTTCCTGACGTTGTTTTCTTGTTTCCCGTGCAGCCAGGAAGAGGTTAATCCTGGGTAAATCTGTATAACTAGAGAAGCTGAAGATCTGGTAGGAGCTCCATGTGACTCTTTGCTGCTCCCTTCATCTATCTGCTCAGACTCATCCATGGCTGCGGCAGCCTGGAATCTCCCCCTGCAGCGCATCACCCCCTCCTCCTAATCAGACTGGCATCACTGCCACCCTCCCCCCTGCTTACAGCTTGGCATCTCAGGACAGCCTTCCCTCTGCCCCACAGGCTGGCATCTCCGGAGAATCTCTGGATTACTCGTCTCTCATTCCAGACGTGAACTGAGCATCTCTTTTTTTTAAAAGTATTTATTTTTGCAGTTTTTGAATTTTTATACAAACATAATAAACAAAACCAAAAATCAAGATTGTCTGTCACATATTTCCTTCCCCCCAATACAGGATTATTATATAACAGCCATGGTAACAGTCAGGATCTTACTGTGTTTCAAAACTACCTGAGGGATATTACACAGTAGATAACAGCAGGATACTGCAGCCAGACATCTTGTTACAACACAAATAACTATTGACACAGGGACAATCAGTCACACACACACACACACACCAGCACGCTCAGTCTCCTTCATCATGGAGAGGAGTATATATCACATGTGATTATAGGGCAGTATGGGGAGTCGCGCACCATCTGGACCAGATGCGGTCAAACTTCTGGGGACACTTCCTGTTGGTATACAGGGACCGGTAGTGGGGAATGACACTATTAATGAGTAGTATCCATCTTTTTAATGGAGGGGGCTCCTGGTCCTTCCAGGTCATCACCACCACTTTTCGGGCGTAGTATAGGACAAACCTAAAGAAAATTTTGTCATAGTGGCCATTGACAACTTCGTTTATGATGCCGAGGAGACACACAGAGGGAGATAGTAAGCGTGGGAAATCAAAGTATAAATTAAGGAACTCCAGCACTTCGGACCAGAAGACATGGACCCTAGGGCAGGACCAGACACAATGCAGGAAGGATCCGACTTCAGCCTGACAGCGAAAGCAAAGATCATTAGGCATTGCTCCCATGCGAAATAGTCTAGCAGGGGTGAAGTATACTCTATGGAGGAATTTAGATTGGATCAGGAAGTCCCTCGCACTCACTACAGATGTGAAGTAGGACAGTTCGACCTCCCTCCAGTCATCATCTGACAGGTCAGGGATATCCTGTCTCCAGCGTTCACAGGCTCTATCAAACGGTCTGGACTTTTGCTCTTGTAGGAGAGCATAGCACTGAGTGAGTGGCTTAGGGAGGTCCGGGGTACTCATCAGAGTCTCTAGTTTGGAGAATTTCACTGTCAGGCTGAAGGAGCCGAATTGGGCTTTGAATGCGTGTCGCAGTTGCGTGTAATGGAAGCTGGCCGTATTGGGTACAGTATGTCTCTCCCTTATCTCGTTAAAGCTGAGTAATTCTGTTTCCGGGGATAAGAGCTGGCCTACAAATTTCACCCCCGCTGCCCCCCACATTGTCCAGCCCGGGAGGGAGAGGAAGTGAGAAAGCCACGGATTGAGCCATAATGGAGTCCTAGGCGAGAGAGGGGGAGAGCTGCTCGGTTCTACCAGGGATTGTGCCCTACGCCAGCACACCGCTACCGTACGTAGGGGAAGTGGGGTATCAGATGGGGACTTATACCTGTACAGCAGGTTTGTAAGGGCCTCGTAGGAACCTACCAGGGCACCAGCCAGTGCAGTAGCTGCATTACCCATGTCTATATCTATCCACCACTGGGCATATACTAGCTGGGAAGCCAGGTAATAAAGATACAGATCCGGGGCAGCCAGTCCACCCCTAGACTTGGGAGCCTGAAGCAGCGCTAGACTGAATCGCGGGGCGCTACTCTGCCAGTAGAAGGACCTGAGAATGCCGTCCAAGCGTTTAAACAGACTCTTAGGAAGTAGTATAGGGCAGGCATGGAAAAGGTACAGAAACTTAGGGAGAAAAATCATTTTGAATATATTAATACGCCCGTACAAAGACAAGGGGAGAGTGGACCAGGCTTTTAGGCGCGATTCCGTTGCAGCTATCAGGGGTGTAATGTTTAACTCCGTAAATGCCTGGACCTTGCGTGACACCTGGACTCCCAGATATTTAAAGGTGGACACCACCCGAACTGGGACGGGGAGGGAGTGTACCCCTACATCAGATAAGGGAAAGAGGGCCGATTTGTCCCAGTTAACCCGAAGACCTGAGAACCCCCCATAACGTTCTATCAGGGACAGAAGGGATTCCAGAGAGGGGCCCACATCCCCAAGATATACAAGTGTATCATCAGCATAGAGAGATACCTTCTCAATAATAGTACCTCTAGTTATGCCCTTAATGCCCTCAGAGTGGCGGATCGCCACAGCAAGGGGCTCAATGGCGAGTGCAAAGAGGAGGGGAGATAGTGGGCAACCCTGTCTAGTGCCCCTAGCCATAGGGAGAGTAGGTGAGATGTTAAGATTAGTCCGCACCCTAGCCTTGGGATCGTTATACAGTAGCTTAACCAATGCTGTAAATCGAGGGCCAAAACCCATTCTAGGCAAAAGGGTCCACAAATAGGGCCACTCCACAGAATCAAACGCCTTACAATTGTCTAAGGATAATATAAACCCTGGGTCTGGAGACCGCTCCGCCTCTGCTATGTTCAGGTGTAGTCTTTGTATATTTATGTCAGTTCCCCTCCCAGGCATAAAGCCTGTCTGGTCTGGGTGAACCAATGATAATATTACTTTATTAAGCCTTGTTGCCAGAATTTTTGCTAGTATTTTAACATCTGAGTTTAGGAGGGAAATTGGGCGGTATGAGTCAGGAAGCAGGGGATCCTTGCCAGGCTTAGGAAGAACTACAATAAGGGCCTCTCGCATGGAGTCGGGGAGGGAACCACTATCAAGCGCATCGGAGTACAGGCTGAGGAGAAGGGGGACCAGAGTCTCACAGTTATCCCTGTACCACTCACCTCCCAGCCCATCAAGTCCAGGTGTCTTACCGGGGGGCAACGATTGGATGGCCAGTTCCACCTCCTCTGCCGAGAGCGGAGCATCAAGCTCCGATGACTGTGCCTGTGTGAGCCTCCAAAGTGGAAGACTGTCAAGGAATCCGGAGATCTCGACGGAAGAGGCGGACAATCTGGAGCTGTAAAGAGAAGAATAGTAGTCATGAAATACCAAGTTAATGGCCCGGGGTTCTGTGATCAATGCTCCGTTACCATCAACAATAGAGGGAACGGAAGCACAGGGGCGTTCAGCCCGCGATAAATACGCAAGCAGCTTCCCGTTTTTATCTCCAAATTCAAAGATGGACGCTTCCCTGGCTAGCAGGCGTTTGCTGGTGCGCTCCTTCACTACAGCTAGATGATTCCTCTGCGCCTGAGCCCAAGTCTTTTTATTCCCCGGAGTAGGTTTCTCTAGATAATCCTTTTCTGCAGTCACCAGTACAGCCGTCAGCCTTTCCTCCTGGGCATTTAAGGACTTCCTATGGCCAGCTACCCCCGACATGAATGCCCCCCGCACCGAGGACTTGTACGAGTCCCAGACTAGAAGAGGATCAGGATGGGTTGAGTGTACATCCCAGAACTCGCTGTGCGCAGCCCTAACAGTACTCTGGACCGCTGGGGACAGGAGCCAAGCCGGGTGCAGGCGCCATAAGCGGGAGTCGCTGGGGGGGCCTATAAGGAGACTAATGAACAAGGCGGAGTGGTCTGACGCACTGCGCGGGCAATAGGATATCTGGTCAACGTGCTGCATCATATCGGGGGAGACAAAGGCCAGATCAATCCGAGAGAAGCTCTTATGAACAGAGGAATAAAATGAATATTCTCTCTCTTGAGGGTGTTTACTACGCCAAACATCGGCGAGGTCTAGAGAGGTGAGCCACTCATTCAGACGGACCGAGCCTGTGTCAAGACCACTTGTACGATCCAAGGATGGGTTAGGGACTGCATTGAAGTCACCAATACAGAGTAACGGGCTTGGAGGCATAGCAGCCAGCTTACTGGATATTAGGTGCAATACTGCTGGATCAAAGGGAGGTGGGACATAAATAGACGCAATAGTAAAGGTAAAACCCCACAAGGCACAATGTATGACTACATAACGGCCAAAGTGATCCGGTGCTACCTGTATGACCTCTATGGGAAGCGCTTTGGATATGAGTATGGATACTCCCCTGGCGTAAACAGAGTAGGAGGAATGGTAACCTCTAGCCACCCAGGCCCGCTTCAGAGAGAGGACCTTCTGACCCGTGAGGTGTGTCTCTTGGATACATACAATATGGGGGGCCTGACGCTTAATGACATCTAACATCAGAGCCCTCTTGAATTTGGAGTTAAGTCCCCTCACATTCCAGCTCATTACCTTAAGTGAAGACATCTTAGCGGAAGGGAAAGGGGTGTGGGGAAGGAGACGTGAGCAACCAAGCATTCATCCTTTCATACCACAAAGACATAGACAGACAGACAACAGTGAGCATAACAAATATAACAGAACTGAACTAACAATCCCAAGAATACAAACCCCCTGTCTAACACCCTAACAGCAGTAGTGTAGACCTATACCCACTAACAGTCAAGTAGTAGAACAGTGGTCCCTAACTCAAGACAAACCTACACCATTTGTCCCGGGACCTTCAACCCTTAATGAATAGATGATCAGGAGGTTATTAGGCAGCCATATTTAGAGAGAACCAAGAGGAAATAGGGGAGGGGGGGGGGGGGAAGGAGGAAGACGCAAGAAGGTAATGGTAGGGGGAGGTAATGGTAGGGGGAGGTGGGAAGGGGGGGGAGGTGGGAAGGGGGGGGGGAGGGAGGGAGAGAATGGAGTGCCATAAATGGCGCACGGTCAAGATGACCAAGAAGAAATCACAAATCAATCACAGGGTACATTTGTGAGGCACGTAAAGTGTAAACAAATATTAGAAAACTGTAACAGTGATTTGGGACCCCTGGATAACTATTCAGGACTAAGTCCAGCACTGTCATTGCATATCAGATAAAAGGATATGTGAGTCCAGTCACTCAGGAGGTGCGGGCCTTGCAGCTGGAGCCCGTGGAGCTGCATCGGCCCAGTGAAGTGCTTCGGTTGGGCAAGTGAAGAATCGAGTCTTCAGACCATCCACTATTCGGAGCTTGGCAGGGTACATCATGGAGTATTTATACCCCTTGTCACGGAGACGGGCACGGACCTCGGTGAATTGTGCTCGCTGTTTCCTGACGGATGCAGAGAAATCAGGGTAGAAGGACACTCTGCTGTTGGCATAGAGAATTTCTCCCTTGGTACGGACAGCCCTGAGGATAGAGTCCCTGTCCCTAAAGTGCAGCAGCCGGGCCAGGAAGGGTCTTGGATTGCCCCCTGGAGGGCCAGGGCGGGATGGCACACGATGGGCCCTTTCCACTGTGAAGAACGGGGAGAAGGTATCTGCAGGCAGCATATTTTTGAGCCAATTTTCAAAAAAGGATACCGGATCAGTCCCCTCCACTTTTTCGGGGAGACCAACCACTCTGACGTTGTTCCGTCGCAGGCGGTTTTCAAGGTCGTCCGCTCTGTCGATGGAAGCAGACATTTGGCGCTGAAGCTCTCTTATCTGTGTCGGCATAGGCCTCTGGACATCCTCCACTTCAGATATTCTGCGCTCAGTTTCTGTTATTCGCTCTTTGGCTTTGTGAACATCGTGTCTTAAAAGAACAAAGTCCTGTCGCAGCTCATCCACCTTGGTAACCAGTTTGGATTGGCACCCATTAATGGCCGCCAGCACCTCTGCAAATTTGCGGTCCAGTTCAGTGGCCACGTCAGGCGGATCAGCGCCCTCTTCATAACTTACAAGCTGCGGCGGGCTCTGGGAGCCTTCAAAGAGGGAGGGAGAAGAGTTTGGGGACCCCTGAGGAGAGCAGGGCTGTGTGCGGGAGAATCTCCCCAACTTTTTGGCAGCGTTTGACTGAATCTGTGCAAGGACAGCTTGTGATGTGGAGCATTCCTGCGCATCCAGGGGTTCCAGGGACTGGAATGGAGGATCTTCATGGATGGATTCATCATCCGATGGAGGCGCAGACACCCCGGACGCTGCTTTTTGCAATTTAGCCGTCCTCCTCCGGTTACCCATGGCGTCTGGACAGGGGGGCCAGTGATAAACAATCGAGGAGCCTAGCGTCCAGTAATTAGCAGAGATACAGTCTAATCCCACGTGGAGTATTACAGCGGCACTGCAAGGGTTAATATAGAACAAAACCCAGGAGCAGGGGATCACTGGGAGTATGGTGGGCTGCACAGCTTGGGGTCCCCAGGTGAGAGGAGGGCAGCAGCAGGGGAATTACTTCCCTACCTTATTCCTGGCTGCAGTCCGGCAGTGACAGGGTTAACCCTGCGCGCCTAGGCCTCAGGCAGCGCAGGGGAGACCAGCAAGATGGCGCCTCCGGCCGGATACAGGGTTGGCTGGAGCGCTGCAACGATCCCCTGACAGGGCAGGTCAGCAGCACAGCGGGTCGGCGGCACAGCACGGGGGGGGGGGTTCCCTCCCCCGGTATTCAACACCGCTCCGGTGTGCAGCCGCGATATCGGGCGGCTATGGTCCCGCCGCCGCGCGGGACACGTGGGAGGCCGCAGGAGCTGAAGTGCTGGAGGGGACCGCACGGAGCCGGTGACCGCCGCGATACCGCCACCGGAGTATGGGGGCAAGTACCCGCGGCACCGGGGAGCAGACTGGAGGGGGTACAGGTAAGGATGGCTGCCTGGGAAGGGTGATAGGGTGCCAGGTCCCGGGAGCTCCGCGGTGCACGTCCTCCTAGGTCGGCATCAGGCCACGCCCCCCGAACTGAGCATCTCTAAAGCTGCATCTGTTTCCCCTCCCTGGCACTGAGGATCACCCAGCAGGCTCCTGTGGCAACGACCTAATAAGAACCCTTAGATTTTTCCCTCATCCATTCAATTCTGCTTCATTTTCCCTTCATCAACAAGCCGTGTGCATGACACTCCCAGGAGCCCATGTAGTGAGCAGGCATTGCAGATATTTCCATCTGACCCAAGGTGCTAAAAACCATCTTCTGCAGACTCTAAAATCAGCCAGAAAACCTCCAGCACCCACAATTCTGAAGCACATGACCATAAAAAACTATAGTGCACCCCATAATTATCTATAACCCTCTATCCTCTTTAGCTATACTCAGAAATCTCTGAATCTTGAATTCAAGATCCTCCAGCCACAGGATCCGCAGACGACATCTACAGAACTTGCGTCCATCATCTGCAGAACTTGCGCCCATCATCTACAGAACTTGCGCCCATCATCTACAGAACTTGCGCCCATCATCTACAGAACTTGTGCCCATCATCTACAGAACTTGTGCCCATCATCTACAGAACTTGCGCCCATCATCTACAGAACTTGCACCCATCATCTATTCCACAACCAATCTCATTGTCTTCATCTGTACCCAACAATATTCAGAACTCATTACCCCAGAACCCTTATCTGTCCTCTCTAGAACCTGCACCCTCGTCATATCCATCTGGGCCTTCATCATCTCTAAAACTTCACAAAATTCTGACAATCACTGCATATTTATTCCATTGTCTCCTGATGTTGGGAATCAGAATAAGTCCAAATCCTGCATTATCATCACTAGGTACATCAACCCATCCTATTTAGGATCTGCCTCCTCATCACTTTATCTAGAACCTTATCATCTCCAGCACCATAGCATCTCATGATACCATATCCCATCATACAGAGAAGCTTATATAGATATTAGACCCAGCACCCATCATCTCCAGCACCACAGCATCTCATGATACCATATCCCATCATACAGAGAACCTTGTATAGATATTAGACCCAGCACCCATCATCTCCAGCACCACAGCATCTCATGATACCATATCCCATCATACAGAGAACCTTGTATAGATATTAGACCCAGCACCCATCATCTCCAGCACCACAGCATCTCATGATACAATATCCCATCATACAGAGAACCTTATATAGATATTAGACCCAGCACCCATCATCTCCAGCACCACAGCATCTCATGATACAATATCCCATCATACAGAGAACCTTATATAGATCCCGCACCCATCATCTCCAGGGTCTGCCTAATCATCACTAAACCCACCATCCAATCATCTTGAGAAGCCGCCTTATCATCACTAGATCCAGCAGTGCATCATCATCACATTCAGCTTCCCCACATTGCCAGATCCTGCCCCGTCATCAATTGGTCCAGAACTCCATTATCTCCAGTGGTTGCCACATTATCACTAAATCCGGTACCCAACCCAATCTCTACAACCTGCCCTTGTCATCGCGGGATCCATCCTTGCATCTTAATCAGATTCAGCACCAACACCTCTACAGCCCCTGCCCTATCATCACTTGGTCCGGCACCCCCATTATCACCAGAACATCCTCTCCCAGCATCCTCAGCTTTGCTTGCACTGATTTTCAGACATGGGATAGACGGGAGCAGACGAAAATGTCGAGTGCTCTGTGTTAAGGGGGAAAACTACGTCCTTGAAGAGCGGTGAGTGCGGAGGAACCAATATGACGATATATATCTAATCTTTATCTGTGTATGTATAATAACTGTATTGTAATGCTATATCTATATATTCCTGCTGGTATATGTGCCATATATGTATACTATGTGTATTATACTGTTATCTATCTAATGTGTGTACAGTATCTTGGGTGAGATCAGATGCAGGGAAGGGCTATGTCTGGGTTTGGTCTGACTTCTTAGACTGTCAGCTCCTTGGGCAATGTCACGTCTTGTGGAGCTGTCTCTGGGGTCAGCATGTATACATTACATTGTGTGCTGCCTCTATTGTTTGCCATAATTGTGGTAATCTGATAACCTGCAGAGCTGTATGTAATAGCTGCATCCATTTCTATGTGCTTATCCTCCGGCAGCACCCCTTCTCAGTCTATGCTGAACTCCAACACATTAGCTGTGTACACTGGTCATGATATCACCGCATGACAAATTACAGGTCCTGTCCATCACCCCTATCCCACACCTGGGGGTGCACTGCGCAAGTGGCAATATAGAGATGTGTTTTGTTAACCCTGCAGTGACTGACTACAGATCTCTCCATACCATGTGCAGTTCACTGTGATCTACTTTTCCGTGTTATCAGACATTTTTTTGGCTGGGGAGAGACTGTAATGTTCATGGAATGAATAAGTGACAGCGAGTGCAGAATCATATAGCCGGTATGTGCTGCAGATCCCCGGAGACGTCAGTGGTGTAATAATCTGCAGAATATATATCACAATGAACAGCACAATCTCCTGAGAAATCAGTGGTGTGATAATCTGCAGAATATATATCACAATGAACAGCACAATCTCCTGAGAAGCCAGTGGTGTGATAATCTGCAGAATATATATCACAATGAACAGCACAATCTCCTGGGAAGTCAGTGGTGTAATAATCTGCAGAATATATATCACAATGAACAGCACAATCTCCTGAGAAGCCAGTGGTGTGATAATCTGCAGAATATATATCACAATGAACAGCACAATCTCCTGGGAAGTCAGTGGTGTGATAATCTGCAGAATATATATCACAATGAACAGCACAATCTCCTGAGAAGTCAGTGGTGTGATAATCTGCCTGTATCTGTCAGGAGGGAAAGGAGATGCAGCAAAGTTCTGCAGATCTCCGCAGAAGTCAGCGATGACATAATCCGGAGAATATATCACTATGTGATGTGCATACGTCAGGAGGTAGAGGGCACACAGCAACGTCCTGCAGATCTCCGGATGAATCAGTGAACTAATCTGAAGAATTTATCACTACGTATCTGTCAGGGGCTTGAAACGACCATACAAAGTTTTGCACAACCCTCAGGGCGTGTTCACACGTTTGCTTTTTCAGATGCAGTTTTTGGAGCCAAAAGCAGGTGTGGATCATAATAATTGAGAACATATCATTGAGAGAAGCAGCTCCTCCTCGCTTTTCACTCCATTCCTGGTTTGAACATCTGAAAAAGCAAACGTGTGAACGCAACCTAAGGCCGGCGACACACGTTGCGTTTTGAACCCGTTTTTAGTCATACGTTTTAAGTCTGTTAAAAAACGCATGCCTAAAAACGGGTTCAAAACACCACCTGTGCCACCACCCTCAGGCCGCGTTCACACGTTGCATTTTGAAACGCATTACAACAGCTGAGGAGCGGTGATTTGTCTAATTACATTACTGTTTACATTAACGTTTATTACATTACGCAATGTGTTAATATCATGTTTACAATGTTAACAGTAATGTAATTAGGCAAATCACGTCTCCTCAGCTGTTGTTATGCGTTTCAAAACGCAAACAAAAATCAACGTGTGATCGTGGTCTAAGGGCGCGTTCACCCGTTCCTCTAGCGTTGCGTTCATTACCGGGTTCATAACCGATCATAACCCGGGTTCATAACCGCGTTCATAACCCAGGAAACGCATATGCGATCGGCTTGAGCTCCACCCCCTATGAATGCGCCGTTAGCAGAACATGTGAACGCGCCCTCAGGGTGTGTTCACACATTCAGTTTTTCAGATGCAATTTTTGATGTCCAATCCAGGAGTGGAGTGAAAAAGGAGGAGCAACGGCTTCTCTCAAATTATATGTTCTCACCCACTATGATCCACACCTGCTTTTGGCTTCAAAAACTGCATCTGAAAAACGGAACGTTTGACTGCAGCCGCAGGGGGCAGAGGGAATAGTAGGACATTCTGTATAGGCGATCAATAAAATAATGAACAGAATATATCATTATTAGGCGGAATAGGGTAATGACAGGTCATTGGTTTGCTATTGGGCAGAAGATTTCACTATTAAAATGTCAGGAGGAAAATCAGTGGTGTAATAATCTGCAATCCCTATGCTTGCGACCTGAACCAGATGGGGCAGAGCGATGCTCTGCAGGAGTGTCTTATTTCCATCTGCACGTGACGGGCTGTGTTGCGTTTGCTGGAGCGTATGACGCTGTATCCAAGCACAATTGATTCCGTTAATTGTAGCTAAGAGGTTGATTATTAACAGTCAGTGACCTCATTAGTGAATGTGCCGCACAGGGAGGAGGCTGATGGCGGCCCAGTTTTGGAAATGCTTACATTTTGTTTCAATCTCAGTCTCAAGCCCTTTCCTCTAGGTTATTCCTCTTTCCATACATCCTGACAAGCTGATACATCTAAGTAGTTACGGCGCCTTGTAACTAAAGTATTCAGCCCCCTTGAACTTTTCTACCTTTTGACACATTTCAGGCATAAAGATATAAAATTGTAAGTGGGACACAATTATGAAGTGGAACGAAATTTATTGGGTATTTAAAACTTTTATAAAAATAGTAAACTGAAAAGTGGGGCATGCAATATTATTCGGCCCACTTTACTTTCAGTGTAGCAAACTCACTCCAGAAGTTCAGTGGGGACGCTTTCACACGATGCATTGCGGTTTTTGAGCATCAGACCCTGCAAATCTACCAAGGATTTGGCTCCCTCCATCTTCCCATCAATTTTAACCTCTTCCCTGTCCCTGCTGAAGAAAAACCCAAACCATGATGCTTCCCACACCATGTGCGGCAGTGGGGATGCGGCCTCCAACGTGTGCGGCAGTGGGGATGGGGCTCCCGCCGTGTGCGACATTGGGGATGGGGCCCTCGCCTTGTGCGCCATTGGGGATGGGCCCCCAAAGTGTACGGCAGTGGGGATGGGGCTCCCACCGTGTGCGACGTTGGGGATGGGGCCCCCGACGTGTGCGACGTTGGGGATGGGGCCCCCGACGTGTGCGACGTTGGGGATGGGGCCCCCGACGTGTGCGACATTGGGGATGGGGCCCCCAAAGTGTGCGACAGTGGAGATGGGGCCCCCGACGTGTGCGACAGTGGGGATGGTGCTTTCAGAGGGATGAGCTGTGTTGCTATCGTTTGTCATTGTGGACAAAAAATTGGATTTTGTTTTCATCTGACTTCATCTGCATCTTCTTCCACATGTTTGGTGTCTCCCAGGCGGCAATATTACTTACTTCTTGCCTCTTCCATAGAGAGCAGATTTGTGCAGTGTACGACTGATCGGTGTCCTATGGAGAGACTCTCCCACCTCAGCTGTAGATCTCTGCAGTTCATCCAGAGGGATCAGGGGTCACATCTCTGATCAGTCTTCTCCTTGTTTTAGATAAAAGTTTAGAGGGACGGTCGGTTCAGGATCAATCTGGAAGAAAACCTGTTGGAGTCTGCAAAAGACCTGAGACTGGGATGGATATTTATCTTCCAACAAGACAATGATCTCAAACATAAAGCAAAATCTAAAATAACCCTATCCAGGTGTTAGAAAAGCCAAGTTACAGTCCAGACGTGAATCCAGTGGAGAATCTGTGGAAAGAGCTGAAAGAGCTCAGCGTTGAAGTCAAGCTCTCCTCACCTCAGAATGAAGGAGATCTGATTAATAATGTTTCTGGATGCAGGACCATCAATTACAGTGAAGAGGACATTCAAGGAGAGCTTGACTTCAGTGTAAAATTCTCCGCCTCCTTGACTTTATACAACCAAATTACATGTCATTGCAAAATTGATTTTCTGGCTGATGCCACCAGATGGGTCATGAGATAGACATGACTTAGAAGTTGCTTTTAAGGGGCCCAAATAAAATTGCATACCCCACTTCTTAGTTTATTATTTTTTACGAAAGCTTAAAATATCCAATTAATTTCGGTCCACTTCACAATTGTGTCCCACTTGTAGATTGTCTCTCTGTCCCTGAAATGGAAATAGTGGGCTCAGGATGAACATGGATATGTGAATATATAATCACCTGAGTCTGGTACCTAATAGATGAGGAGGGGGGGCGGGGGATCATGGATTCTGTATCATATACAATGTATTATTCAGATTTTTTTGCTTGCTTTTTCTAGTGGTCATTCTTAGTGGTGTGAGTTTTGTGCAAGAGAGTGTTGATTCCTATGATTGTGATGATCCCTATTCCAGAGGACAATAAGGATCATACTATGATACTGGATAAGACCTGTCCCTGAGTATGTTGATGAATCCAGTAGTGATGGATAATTATTTGTAGTAATGGTTCTTGTATAGGGCCCGGTCTAAGATTATGATGATGATTCCTTTGCCAGAAGCTGATAATGTCTGTATTGAGGATGATAATTTCTGTATTGAAGGATGATGATTCTTGTGATGTTGTGGAAATATAATCGCTGTCATGAAGGATGATGATGCTGCTACCTGTACCAAAGGATGATGATGGCTCGATGCTTTGACTTGCGGATTCAGCTGTAGATGCTGCACATGTTGTCGCCTCGGGGAACCATCGGGTGCAGATGCCAACGATGCACAAGTTACATAATGTGCGCTGGTGCTGCAGCTGCCGCTCCTCCAGTGTGACAGGCAGGTGACCTCCTTGTGAGGACGCAGCCTTCGCTGTGTGACATGATTCAATATCCCTCCTCCCTTATCTGTATTCTGTCACATTATTATAAGGTCTGCTTCACATCAAGTGTTCATTTAGTGTGTAGAGGAAAAGTGTCTCCTTCTGGAACTGTGGTCCCATCTGGCTCAGAAGTCCTACACCAACTAATAAGCTAGCGCAACATCGATGGGGCATGGGTTATAGGTTACTTACTAGATTTGTATCACAAATGCTGACATCTGTCTATTTTTTGGGGGATTTGTGTCAATATACCCAAGGTATTGAGGGTCAACTGACATGCATCTTTTACGCCGATCCGGAATGTCCAACGAGGTTTCGGTGCTTCCGTGATTCACTAAGATCGTGCGTCCAACTTCCTGCATGTGTCGCTTCCCCCGCTGAGGTCCGCCGGAGTTCACCTTCTTCTTCAGCATGTGAGTGCTGATCTTGTGACACAATTTAATTTTTAAATTCTGCGGTTTGTCTGAAATAGTGGGGTTGTCCGATGGCCACGCCCCCCGATTTGTGTCGCATGCAAGCCGGCGCCAATGTGCCACAATACGATCACGTGCGCCAAAAACCCCTGTGCAATTCAGCGAAAAATGAAAAAATACGGGAAATGCGTCCGACGGACACTTAGTAAATGTGCCCCTGTATGTTTTAGGAGTGTACTGCTCCTTCCCTCCGCTAAAAAAGTGAAGAATGGAGATTTAATGTATCAGTTCAAAATCCCATTGACATCAATGTATATGTCATCCATTATGGTCAGTTTTATCATGGATCCGTTATCCATGCTTTTTTTCAAATGGAGGAAAAGTACTGCAGCCTCCGTCATTTTTTCAGTCGAAAAAACGCATGGATAACGGATCTCTGCCTAAACGGAACATTGCGGATAACATAAAATTTACGTTTATGTCAATGGGATTTTTAAGAGATACGTTAAAGCTCCGTTAAACCTTTGTTCTTTACTTTTTCAATGGAGGGAAGGAGTTGTGAAATGAGCCTACACAAAAATATCTATAATATAATATAAAAAAAGCTGTTTAAACAAATATATAAAGTATAAAAAAAAAATTGCACATACCCCAGAATAGTACCAATGAAATCACAACTGTCCAAAAAAAAAAAAAAAAAACAAGCCTTCAATTAAATCTGTTGGAAAATGAAAAAGTTGTGACATACAGTAGATGGTGATGCCAAAAAGTTTTTTTTTTATTGTGTGAATGGCATAAAATGTATGGAAATTAATGCCAGAATCAGATTTTTTGTCATCCTCCAGAATTCATTACGAAAATAATTAGTGAACACATTAAATAATACAGCTTATATCGCAAAAGTCACGCCCTCTGTGTTCTAAGGACCAATACTATCTGCACCTTGTAGAGGTTAAAGAAGCTCAAAGCTGGATCTGCCCTTATACAAAAGTGAAGCTGTAATTCAGGTCCTGTGTTATGGCTGATTTGGGATGGGCGCCCTTCTACCTCCTGCTGCAGCCTCCACGCCTAACACTGAACAGATGGAAAGAACGCGGCCCCTGGGAGCAGCGCCATGATCTGTGCAAATTGTGTTTGTTTTCTACTTTGGATCTTTGGAGTTTGGCTGATCCTAGAAATAAACAAGGATTTAGTGGCCGCCTACAGCTGTAAGGATACTGTGCTGGATGATTTGTCACCGTTTATTCCTAAAGTATAATAAATGAAGAGCTGTCATAGTCATATTTTGATGGGGACAAGCAGCTTATAGGTGAATCCCAATAAAAGGTTCTCAGAGTTTGGACAACCCTCATCACTACTATACATATTACCCCCTCGCCTTCCGCTCACTACTATACATATTACCCCCTCGCCTTCCGCTCACTACTATACATATTACCCCCTCGCCTTCCGCTCACTACTATATATATTATCCCCTCGCCTTACGCTCACTACTATACATATTATCCCCTCGCCTTCCGCTCACTACTATACATATTACTCCCTCGCCTTACGCTCACTACTATACATATTACCCCCTCGCCTTCCGTTCACTACTATACATATTACTCCCTCGCCTTCCGCTCACTACTATACATATTATCCCCTCGCCTTCCGTTCACTACTATACATATTACTCCCTCGCCTTCCGCTCACTACTATACATATTATCCCCTCGCCTTCCGCTCACTACTATACATATTACCCCCTCGCCTTCCGTTCACTACCATACATATTATCCCCTCGCCTTCCGCTCACTACTATACATATTATCCCCTCGCCTTACGCTCACTACTATACATATTATCCCCTCGCCTTCCGCTCACTACTAAACATATTATCCCCTCGCCTTCCGCTCACTACTATACATATTACTCCCTCGCCTTCCGCTCACTACTATACATATTACTCCCTCGCCTTCCGCTCACTACTATACATATTACTCCCTCGCCTTCCGCTCACTACTATACATATTATCCCCTTGCCTTCCGCTCACTACTATACATATTACCCCCTCGCCTTCCGCTCACTACTATACATATTATCCCTCGCCTTCCGTTCACTACTATACATATTACTCCCTCGCCTTCAGCTCACTACTATACATATTATCCCCTCGCCTTCCGCTCACTACTATACATATTACCCCCTCGCCTTCTGCTCACTACTATACATATAATCCCCTCGCCTTCCGCTCACTACTATATATATTATTCCCTCGCCTTCCGCTCACTACTATATATATTATCCCCTCGCCTTCCGCTCACTACTATATATATTATCCCCTCGCCTTCCGCTCACTACTATACATATAATCCCCTCGCCTTCCGCTCACTACTATATATATTATCCCCTCGCCTTCCGCTCACTACTATATATATTATCCCCTCGCCTTCCGCTCACTACTATATATATTATCCCCTCGCCTTCCGCTCACTACTATATATATTATCCCCTCGCCTTCCGCTCACTACTATATATATTACTCCCTCGCCTTCCGCTCACTGCTATACATATTACTCCCTCGCCTTCCGCTCACTACTATACATATTATCTTCTCGCCTTCCGCTCACTACTATACATATTACCCCCTCGCCTTCAGCTCACTACTATACATATTACCCCCTCGCCTTCCGCTCACTACTATACATATTACTCCCTCGCCTTCAGCTCACTACTATACATATTACTCCCTCGCCTTCCGCTCACTACTATACATATTATCCCCTTGCCTTCCGCTCACTACTATACATATTATCCCCTCGCCTTCCGCTCACTACTATACATATTACCCCTTTGCCTTACACTCACTACTATACATATTACCCCCTCGCCTTCCACTCACTACTATACATATTACTCCCTCGCCTTCTGCTCACTACTATACATATTACTCCCTCGCCTTCAGCTCACTACTATTCATATTATCCCCTCGCCTTCCGCTCACTACTATATATATTATCCCCTCGCCTTCCGCTCACTACTATACATATTACTCCCTCGCCTTCCGCTCACTACTATACATATTACTCCCTCGCCTTCAGCTCACTACTATACATATTACCCCTTTGCCTTACACTCACTACTATACATATTACCCCCTCGCCTTCCACTCACTACTATACATATTACTCCCTCGCCTTCTGCTCACTACTATACATATTACTCCCTCGCCTTCAGCTCACTACTATACATATTATCACCTCGCCTTCCGCTCACTACTATACATATTACTCCCTCGCCTTCCGCTCACTACTATATATATTATCCCCTCGCCTTCCGCTCACTACTATACATATTACCCCTTTGCCTTCCACTCACTACTATACATATTACCCCCTCGCCTTCCACTCACTACTATACATATTACTCCCTCGCCTTCAGCTCACTACTATACATATTATCCCCTCGCCTTCCGCTCACTACTATATATATTATCCCCTTGCCTTCCGCTCACTACTATACATATTACCCCTTTGCCTTCCACTCACTACTATATATATTATCCCCTCGCCTTCCGCTCACTACTATACATATTACCCCCTCGCCTTCCGCTCACTACTATACATATTATCCCCTCGCCTTACGCTCACTACTATACATATTACCCCCTCGCCTTCCGCTCACTACTATATATATTATCCCCTCGCCTTCCGCTCACTTCTATACATATTACCCCCTCGCCTTCCGCTCACTACTATACATATTATCCCCTCGCCTTCCGCTCACTACTATACATATTACCCCCTCGCCTTCCACTCACTACTATACATATTACCCCCTCGTCTTCCGTTCGCTACTATACATATTACCCCCTCGCCTTCCGCTCACTACTATACATATTACCCCCTCGCCTTCCGCTCACTTCTAAACATATTACCCCCTCGCCTTCCGCTCACTACTATACATATTATCCCCTCGACTTCCGCTCACTACTATACATATTATCACCTCGTCTTCCGCTCACTACTATACATATTACCCCCTCGCCTTCCGCTCACTACTATACATATTACCCCCTCGCCTTCCGCTCACTACTATACATATTATCCCCTCGCCTTCCGCTCACTACTATACATATTACCCCCTTGCCTTCCACTCACTACTATACATATTACCCCCTTGCCTTCCACTCACTACTATACATATTATCCCCTCGCCTTCCGCTCACTACTATACATATTACCCCCTCGCCTTCCACTCATTATTATATATATTATCCCCTCATCCTAAAAAAAAAAATCGGAAGAAGTTAAGGGTTCTCCTAAGTTTAATTGTAAAAGGGAACCCCTTCCCCTTCCCAGATTGGGAGATCAGACCCTCTGATATTCACAACAATTGGGTCCAGTTCCAGTTCTCAGTAATTGATGGAGCGGCAGGTTGAGTTTGTGTCCTGCTGGTTCATTCAATGCTACAGGCGCAAATTCTCACTTTCAATGTGACCCAAAATCTTTAAAATAGCATTTAAAAAAAACTAAAGTCATTAAGAAAAGTAAAAGTAAAATAATAACATGGAATAAAAATAGAACTAGCCAATCACATAGTAGTGCAGGGCGGACATCATTTAAACGGTTAACCCTGTATATACTTCTGCTGTCCTAGGAGGATTTCCCTGGCCTTTTCTTACTTGTGTTTTACTGCACAAGCCATAGCCCAGAAACAGCTTAAAAAACATAAAATTTGTTATTAGATGTGAATCTAATTGTGGGTTGACCTTTAGAGGGCGCTATACAGGAGATAGCCTTGTAGTCAGACAGATTTGAGGCGATTTTGCAGAAAAAAATTGGCATTTTAACAGACTATTTATACCCACTATGTGAATAATTTGGTTTCTCTGATGCACTGGGATAATTACCATGTGATGTGACAAAAGAGGCATAATACAAAGTGATGTCACAGTACAGGGGGAATACACACAGTGATGTCACAGCACAGGGATAATACACACAGTGATGTCACAGCACAGGGATAATACACACAGCGATGTCACAGTACAGAGGTAATACACACAGTGATGTCACAGTACAGGGATAATACACACAGTGATGTCACAGCACAGGGATAATACACACAGTGATGTCACAGTACAGGGATAATACACACAGTGATGTCACAGTACAGGGATAATACACACAGTGATGTCACAGTACAGGGATAATACACACAGTGATGTCACAGCACAGAGATAATACACACAGTGATGTCACAGCACAGGGATAATACACACAGTGATGTCACAGCACAGGGATAATACACACAGTGATGTCACAGTACAGGGATAATACACACAGTGATGTCACAGCACAGGGATAATACACACAGTGATGTCACAGCACAGGGATAATACACACAGTGATGTCACAGTACAGGGATAATACACACAGTGATGTCACAGTACAGGGATAATACACACAGTGATGTCACAGTACAGAGATAATACACACAGTGATGTCACAGAATAAGGAATAATACACACAGTGAAGTCACAGTACAGAGATAATACACACAGTGATGTCACAGTACAGGGATAATACACACAGTGATGTCACATTACAGGGATAATACACACAGTGATGTCACATTACAGGGATAATACACAGTGATGTCACAGTACAGGGATAATACACACAGTGATATCACAGTACAGGGATAATACACACAGTGATATCACAGTACAGGGATAATACACACAGTGATGTCACAATGCAGGGATAATACACACAGAGATGTCACAGTACAGGGAGGATACACACAGAGATGTCACAGTACAGGGAGGATACACACAGTGATGTCACAGTACAGGGATAATACACACAGTGATGTCACAGTACAGGGATAATACACACAGTGATGTCACAGTACAGAGATAATACACACGGTGATGTCACAGTACAGGGAGAATATACACAGTGATGTCACAGTACAGAGATAATACACACAGTGATGTCACAGTACATGGATAATACACACAGTGATGTCACAGTACAGGGATAATACACACAGTGATATCACAGTACAGGGAGAATACACACAGTGATGTCACAGTACAGGGAGGATACACACAGTGATGTCACAGTACAGAGATAATACACACAGTGATATCACAGTACATAGATAATACACACAGTGATGTCACAGTACAGGGATAATACACACACTGATGTCACAGTACAGGGATAATACACACAGTGATGTCACAGTACAGGGATAATACACACAGTGATGTCACAGTACAGGGATAATACACAGTGATATCACAGTACAGAGATAATACACACGGTGATGTCACAGTACAGGGATAATACACACAGTGATATCACAGAATAAATAATGACATCATACACTGGTATAATGCACACATGATGTCATATCCCTAAAGATGTAGAAAACCATTGTGTAAATAGTAAAGGGAGAATAAACCCAAACATTTTTTCATGCCTCTTTCCATCCCCATCGCACATTTTTTGTAACTCCCATGACGATGACGATGATGATGATGATGTAGCTGCTGGAGCGTGGGCACATATTGGCAGCTATAGGGGGCTCTGACAGTCACCTGTACATTTGCTGTGGCACTATGATTGGGAGGTGGAGGGTTAACCGCCACTAAGCGACAGATGTTGTTTACTTTCATTGAGGTGAACGCCATGCGGCGAGTGCGACTTTTATTCTCTGTGCCCAGGAAGGTGCCAGCTGTGCCCAGTGTGTTGTGTGCGGTGGATCAGATGATGGAGCTTCCAGTTGAGCCAAACTCTTTAGTTAAAAAACAGAAAATTCCTCCATCCGTCTGTCTATCCTTCTGCAAATCAGTGAGATAATTAAGAGCTGAGGTTTTGTTACAGTTGTATCACAATTGGTCAGCAGCATGAAAGGCTGCAATGCGCTGAATGCTTGTTGTAATGTATCAGTGGATGTGAAATGTATCCGTTTGGAATACAGACTTTTTACCTTACAGAAGGTTTCTTAGACTGGGTGCACTGTAACAAACCCTCAGCTTTAACAGGTATGTAAACAATAGCCCGTATTCTGTCATTACAGGGATTTGCCACCAGAGGCCGCTACATGTCAGAGGTTTCAATGAACATTTCAATCTTAGGTTTCATGATGGGGGAGACATTGGGGCTCATTTACTTACCCGGTCCCGTTGCGATCCCGTGGCGCGTTCTCTGACGTGGATTCGGGTTCTGCCGGCATTCATTAAGGTCGTGTGTCCGATATCCAGCAGGTGTCAATGCTGCGCCGAGGTCCGCCGGAGTTCACCTTCTTCTTCCCGGTGCATGTGAGTGCTGATCTTGCGACACATTTCGTTTTTTAAATTCCATGGTTCTTCTGAATCCGCCGGGTTGTCCAACGGCCACGTCCCCCGATTTCTATCGCGTGCGCCAAAATCCCGGCGGAATTCGACGCAAAATGGAAAAATTTGGTAAACCCGATGAAAGTGCGTCCGCAGAGCCCTTAGTAAATGTGCTCCATTGGGGCTCATTTACTAAGGGACCCAATCGCGCATTTTCGTTGGGTTTCCCGACCAGTTCCGATTTGTGCCGAATTGCCCCGGGATTTTGGCGTCGCGATCGGACTTTGGCACATTTGCACCGGCTTTCACACGACGGACAACCCGATGGATTCGGAAAAACTGCGGAATTTAAAAAAACAATTGTGTCGCAAGACCAGCACTTACATGCACCGGAAAGAAGAAGGTGAACTCCGGCGGACCTCGGCGCAGAAGCTACACCTGCTGGATATCGGGCGCACGACCTTAGTGAATCCCGGCAGACCTGAATCCTCGTCAGACAACGTGTTGCTGGATCACGACTGGACCGGGTAAGTAAATGTGCCCCATTATACTCGAAATAGAGCCTCAGATGCTGGGAGTTGTGGTACTTATGGAGCCCATAGTAGCAAGATGGACACTTTTCTATTTCTGCTTGGCGTCTGTGTCAGTCTTTACTGTAGTTCTCGCATTCAGTTTATGAACAAGCAAGGCTCATCCCAAAGGGGAATTTCAGTAGGAATTAATGACTATAAATACAAGGAGTCCACGATATAAAATAACCCTTTAGTTATCGCCAGTAACAATGCGGTGTCTGTGATATGGGGTGTAGGGGGGTGTCTGTTAGCGCCTCCCCTCGGATCCCCAGCGCTGAGCTCTATAGACTTGTGTTCTTGGGGATTGTGGATTTGTCTAGAGTGAGATGAAGCTTGTGAGCTGACAATGGGGTCATTCAGTCGCCCATCTCCCCCTCAACTGCGCGGAATCAGCCCCCAGAGTAAGAGACACAGAGAGATTGTAATGACACAAAATTCCAAGACTGTGTTCACACTGCCCCCTCTATGCCATCATCCCTGTGTGGGCACGGTCATATGTGTCTGATATTTATACATTACTATACATAGGAAGGAGGAGAAGGGGTTAAAGGCCCTGGAAACCCACCGCTAGCCCTTCTCTGTCAAGCTTTTGCTCCCTGTTATCAGCCGTTTCAGGCTAACACTAAAACGGATTAATAAAATCTATTGCTCTCTGTTATCAGCCCATGTTCAAATCTGCAGCAGAGGCTACATCCAACATTTCAGATGCTCTGCCGATGCCATGTGTGAACAGAGCCTGAATAATAATCTGTGCTGGTGCGAATTTGGGGAGCAGCACCCTTGTCCCCCCCCCCCTTGTAGGGCGCAAAAGGAAGACAACTAGGGGGGGAGGTCCCAGCTGTCAGTGATGAGCACAGTCCTGGGGAAGAGACTTCTGTCACTCTGCACAGCGCCACCAAGTACCACCATGAACCACAGGAAGAGGAGCTTCACGTTTGGGGGTTACACAGGGTAAGTGCTATAGAGACCCCCGACCACGGCGAAGACTTTAACTCTGCAGTGACCACAAGCGAAAAAGAAACTCCAGGATAACATGGAAATATCCAGCTTTTCACCCTAATGACCTCCTCAGACATCTGCAGAACATTGCTCCCCAGACAATGACACCACTGACCTCCCGAAAGATCTGCAGAACGTTGCTCCTTTTGCCTCCTGATATATTCCTGCAGACGCACAGCAAATCCGCAAAACACTTCTCTATTCTTTCTACCTACTAACAGATGCGTAGAGGTATATTCTGCAGATTATTACTCCCTAGACATCGGCAGAACATTTCTCTGCACCTCCTGACAGATACGGATATTTAGCAGATTTTTCCACCTCCCCCTTTACAATATGAAAGATTATAACACCGCTGACCTGTCTAGAAGACTGCAGAGCGTTGCTCTTCTCTGGTTAACCCTGTGTGGAGAGAGGAAGAAGGATTTACACATAACAGGTTATTACTACACCCTGAGCTTGTGAAAGAGACGAGAGGAAAACACGAGATGTGGATTTCCCATAATCCTCTGGTAGTGACCCCAGACTACCTGGGTAAGGTTCCTGTGACTTTGACCTCACCCCTTCTCCGGCTCTCAACTCTTTAGGTTTCAGGGAACGTCTTGGAGACTGCTGCACCTGAAATCTCTCGCTTTTATCCCATCTTAATCTTCCGCCAGCGCTCATTAGCGACAAATCTTTCCAGACTAATGCAGTTAATTAACCCCGGGGTGACAACACAATTACCGGAGACCCTTTGGGGACATCTGGGGACTGCGTTCTTATCCGCCTACGCAAGACATAATAACAATATTATTCGGATAGTTCCAATGGACACAGTAAAATCCGGTTAAATCAGGGAATTCTTATTTCAGCAATCTCCCACCCAGCTTTTTCAGCTTCCGTAATTTTGCAGCAATGAGGTATTGCTAACTAATTCAGGGCTGTGGGAAAGCTGGGTAAGCGTGCTGATACTTTTGCTGCCCATCGCTGCGGTCATCATATCTATTTACTCGATGGTGAGGGGGGAGCGAATATATTCATTGTCCAGATTACAAGGATTAGCAGCGAGCCGGCCGTCTTATAAACGGGCGCAGTCCTCCATGGATGTGGCATCTAATGATGAGCGCGGTGGCAGACTGGGCTTAACTCTCCTCATATCAAGGCAGGGCTTAGAAAAGTAGGGCAGAAGCGGTGTGGGCACTACGGGGTATTCATTCCTCCAGCTCCCTGACATCATTACACCACTGTCAGTCCTGTGCCCCGGGCGCCTCCAGCTGATTTATGCTGTGCCATTAAAATCCTTGCCGTTTCCAGCATAGGAGACATGCCAGGGTGGCGGAACTGCAAAGACGTGAGTCTGGGGGGGGTAAACGGGTGGGAGAGGGCAGAGGCGACTTCTAGGTAAAGATTAGTCAGTGTAAAATAAGTTCTGATATTTTCTTACAGACCTCTTGTCAATTTTCTTCACCGTTTTCAGGATCTCCGCTTGCTGTCAGTGACTGGAAACAGAAAAAATCCCTAGTACTTCTCACATCAGTCAACAACAGCAGCACAAGTCTCTTTCCTGTCCTAAAGACTTGTTACAATGTATCAGTTTGGAGGCAGACTGCATACAATGTAACATAACCTCAGCCGTGAGAAGGACCAATCACTACTACTTTCCAATAATGTTTCCAATAACTGACAACAAGCGGTGATCTCGGAAACGGTGATGCCTTTAAAGGAAAACTTTTTATTAGAAGCTGCAATGATGATAGGCAGTAATGGATAAGCGTCATTGCGACATATTTTACAATCGTTCTATGTTATGTCCTCATGAGATGCTCTACCTCTGTGTTACGTTTTAGAATGCGCCCATCTCCTAGTCATCCAAATTGTGTTCTAATGTGCGATATAGTTCTCCTTCCCATATGTCTATTGCTGATCATAGTAAGTTATATAGAAATGAGCTTTGGGTTCAACCTTCCAACAACTTGGCCCCAAACTACATCTGAATCCCCCAACACTGACTGCATGAGGGATCAGCCCGAGATTGTCCGTCATGGCTACTCGACCCTATACCACCTGGTATCCGTATATCATATCCGTGCTTTCTCAGCAGAATTATCAAGGATTCATAATCATATATTTGGGAGGGGGTTCTTGGGCTGACCCAGCAATACAGAACCCCTGCTTCACAGATGACATAATACAAGTCCTAAGTAATGATCTTACTGGAGAGATTGTGCAGGTGGAGCAGAAAGACTTGTTTCATTTTGACTTAATCCTTTGAGGCTCATAGTGGTCTAATAGCGATTGTATTACTGGTGCATTGAGGCTGCACATGGTTACCTCAGTGATCCCTCATTACAATGTCACTAATCCGCTTGTGCACTACAGATCTGCATACACACCACCATCTACCAGAAACCAAATAAGCATAATAATCACTGGATACTTCATCCAATAAGATCACTATAGCCAGAAATATACGTATTCTACAATTTTTGCTAATTGATTCACCAAGAAAAACTGGTGATGAGTATTCGACCCGCGGTGATGAGCATTCGGCCCCCGGTGATGAGCATTCGGCCCCCGGTGATGAGCATTCGGCCCCCAGGTGATGAGCATTCGGCCCCCGGTGATGAGCATTCGGCCCCCAGGTGATGAGCATTCGGCCCCCAGGTGATGAGCATTCGGCCCCCGGTGATGAGCATTTGGCCCCCCGATGATGAGCATTCGGCCCCCGGTGATGAGCATTCGGCCCCCGGTGATGAGTATTCGGCCCCCGGTAATGAGCATTCGGTCCCCGGTGATGAGCATTCGGCCCCCGGTGATGAGCATTTGGCCCCCGATAATGAGCATTCGGCCCCCGATAATGAGCATTCGGCCCCCGATAATGAGCATTCGGCCCCCGGTGATGAGTATTTGGCCCCCGGTAATGAGCATTCAGCCCCCCGGTTATGAGCATTTGGCCCCATGGTGATAAGTAAGTAAGCTTTGGTGCTGGTACAGCCAGGAATCTTCTTGGGAAGATCCTACAAGTTTCTCACCTCTGGATTTGGGGATCCTCTGCCTCTTCCTTGCAGATCCTCTCCAGTTCCCTCAGGTTGGATGGGAACGCTGGTTGAGGCCATTTTCAAGTCTCTTCGGAGATGTTCAATTGGGTTTAGGTCCGAGCTCTGGCTGGGCCAGTCAGGAATGGCCACAGAGATGTCCTGAAGCCTCTGCTGTGTTATTTTAGCTGTGTACTTAGGGTCATTGTCTTGTTGGAAGGTTCTGCCCAGTCAGAAGTCCAGAGCATTTGGAAGAAGTTTTCATCCAGGATATCTCTGTACTTGTCCGCATTCATCTTTCCTTCCATTACTGGGACTGTATTTGGCAGCTGATGAGCGGCGCCTTGTTTTCTCCACCACTTATAATTAACACCAAAAAGGTCAATCTTTGTCTCATCAGAGAATCTTATTCCTCATAGTCTGGGATCCTTCATGTGTTTTGCACACTGGATGCGGCTTTCATATGTCTTGCAAAGAGGAGAGTGATAGGTGACTCCCATCTCCCTACTGCATCTCTGGAGCTCAGCCATAGGGATCTTGGGGCTCATCTTTACCTCTCTCACCAAAGCTTTTTTCCCAGCCAGCATAGATAGGCTGGACAGCAAGGTCAAGGAAGAGTTGTGGTTGACCCATACTTGCACTGTGATATCTTATATAGACATGGGTGTGCCTTTCCTAATCAAGTTCAATCAGTTTAATTAAAAACAACTGAAGGAGTAGAACCAGCCTAGGCATAAGTTGTTTGGGACTACAAAGATGATATAGGGCAATAGTGGCGAACCTATGGCACGGGTGCCAGAGGCGGCACCCGGAGCCCTTTCTGTGGGCACCCGGGCCATCGCCCCAGCACACCAGAAAGGACTCAAAGAATCTTCCCGCAGTTCCAAGCAACTTAAAAGATGCTGCTTTCAGTGATATTTTGATACTGACTTCACTACTTGGGACTGTAGGAAGAGGGAGAATTAGACAGGGTCGAATTGTTTTTGGAGGATCTCCTTGTGGCCCCACGATTCTCTGTGAACAGAGGGAAACTGGAAAGAAGCTAAAATGATGAAAATTTTCCATCTTTCTACTGTGTTACTGTCCTCAGGAGGGCAATATGATTGAAAGTTGTTGGACAGGGAACAATAAGTTACTGCTTTAATTTTTGATTGGCACCTCGAAATAAATAAGCAGGGTTTTGGGTTGCAGTTTGGGCACTCGGCCTCTAAAAGGTTCGCCATCACTGATATAGGGGATTTTATGAGGTTCAATTAATGATAATATATCTTATATACTTGAATAATTGCTACACTATTAAGATATATTTGATCTATTATGGCTTTTTGTATGTAATTGTATGTGTATGTTATATACCATTTGCTTTAAATGAGAGTAATAATTAAAGCGGTATACTTTTTATTATACATTAGAATAGCTGTTACTGTAGTATAAAGGGAAGATCTTGTATCACAATGTTATTTTACATTATCCTATTCTATGCAATACACTGTTGTCACATGTCTTGCAACACAATTCTAAATGTTAAATCCTGCACGTTGTCTGAATCCGTCGGGTTGTCTGGCGGCCACGGCCCCCAATTTGTGTTGCTTGCAAGCCGGGGGCGATACGCCAAAATCCGATCGCATGCGTCAAAATCCCGGGGCAATTTCGGCGCAAAACGGAAACCCGACGAAAATGCGCTCCGCGGACCCTTAGTAAATGAGCCCCCATTGTGCTGTGTATGGAGGGGGAACGGCGTACACTGTCCATGCAGTTTAGTATTTGTAACCTAAACTGATCTCTCTCCCTCCTCTTCCTCACAGGCTGGATCAGTCAACCTTCTCCCACAGACGCCTTCGGTGAGTCACCTAATCGCTGCCATTATTATCACTCTTGTGTTTTATATTGTTATGTTAAAAAGCTGCAACCGTTATATAACACAGAGCATAAAAGGTTATAATTTCTGAGCAAAACTGCATCATATATTATATGTGGATAAGCGTTGGTGGAAGAACATGGCGAGCTGGGCCGTTCTGTATCACACGGGACGGGTTTAGATACATGGCTCTGCAAACAGTCTTGCAATTCAGAATTCAATGCAGAGGCTCAGCAGAAAGTATCACACATGATAGGCTTACATACAGCAGCTCAGCAGACAGTATTATATATGACAGGATTAACCACAATAGAATAGGTCTTATGGTTGTTACAGGGGATTTCTGGTCCCTGGGCCATTTTTGATACCAATGACCTATCAAAAAGGTCAACAATTATTAAAACACTGACCCTGGCTAGCCTACCACCGCTGACCATGCAATGTTTGTCAGAACACAATCTAATGTGGACTCCAATGTACTGAAACTGATCCTCAGAACACGCCGATTGTTTTATGTTACCCTCCGGTATCAACGGGCTAATAATCACACAGGGAAAACACTAACAGTAAAGGAGTCGTTGTCTCTAAGTGGCCATTCAATGTAGCTTTTATATTAGATTCATTTCATTTATGTCAATTATTCATTAAATTTGGGCTTGTCTTTGGTGTCCCATGGGTGGCCCTATGGCTGCAAGAAGATATCTCTTCATATACACTGCTCAAAGAAAATAAAGGGGAACACTCAAAGAAAAAAACTACATCTGAATGAATGGCATATTGAGTACTTTGTTCACTGAGGTCCAATGAAGGCTAATGCTTCATTCAACATTCAAAATTGACCAAAACATCAGCCAGAATGCATTGGTACCGAGAAGCGGTATGTGGTCCCCACCTACAGAACCACTCCTATAGTCAGTGTGTCTTGTTACTTTCCTGTGAAATTGATTGTCAATCAGTGTTGCTTCCTAAGTGGACAGTTTGATTTCACAGAAGTTTGATTTACTTAGAATGATATTAAGTGTTGTTTATAAAGTTAGGGTAGCATGCAGGCTTAGTGGTTGGCACTACAGCCTTGCAGTGATGGGGACCTGGGTCAACATCTGCAAAGAGTTTGTGTGGGTTTCCTCCGGGTCCTCCGGTTTCCTCCCACACTCCAAAACATACTGGTAGGTTGATTAGATTGTGAGCCCCATTGGGGACAGGGATTGATTTGGCAAGCTCTGTGCAGCGCTACGTAATCTGTGTGCACTATATAAATAAAGGATTTATTATAAGTGTTCCCTTTATTTTTTCGAGCAGTGCACATTTCCTCTACAAGACAGGTTTTTAGTCACTGAGACGCCAAAGTCCAGCAAAAGGCAATAAAAAGAGGTTCGAAGACTATGGATTCATGATCTTAGATAAGGACATCATCAATGAACCAGGCCCATGTCATAGAATTGGGGTAGATAAGGTTGAAAAAAAGAAATCGAATGTGTTTAGTAGTTCATGGGAAAGCCAAAATACCCTGCATTGGCTGATGCCAGTGGGGAAAGTTTCCTTCCTAACTCCAGTATGGCAGTCAGAACAGCTCCCTGGATCAACTTCAACTATTAACAAAATGTTTTGTTGATATAACCTTTTATATATTTGCTTTCTAAAAACGCTTCCAGGCCTTGAACATGAACAAAGTATCAACCATAATAAATGAAACAGTAAGACCATAATGGTGGTCCAGTAAGGATTTATTCTAGAGATCTCAGACCCACAGAGCATATATGTATGTATACCCAACGCATATAACAATTGCTTCTTTCAGACTAATATATGTGGAATCCTTGAGAGCTTCTGAGTTAAGATAGTTGTCAGAAAAAACCTTATCCAATGTTTCTTAAATGTCTCCCACCACAATGACTTAGTGTCACAAACACCCAGGATATCTGTGCCCAGAGGTCGCATTAACGCCTGTGCATCATCTCTCTCCCTCCTCTTCCTCTCAGGATGGATCAGTCCACCAGTCTGTCTGGTCTGTAGGTTATAGTTTCTGAGGAGACTAAAAAAAGGTTGTGCAGCCCTTGTTTAATGAAAAATGACTATAATTGCCTAAATAGCCAACTAATAACACTTAACGTATTTTTCGGACCATAAGGCGCACAAAAAATCCTTTGATTTTCTCAGAAATCAAAGGTGCGCCTTATAGTCCAGTGCGCCTTATACATGAACCGTACTTACAGACAACAGTTGCCTTGAACTGTGCACAGGTCTGCCCCCTGCTGGTCATTCATCCTTATAATCCGGTGCACCTTATAAATGAACCTAGACTTTTTAGCAGGTATTCATTGATGGTGCCCCTTATAATCCGGTGCGCCTTGTAGTCCAAAAAATATGGTATATATGAGTTATTTATTTAAATTACTCTAAATTTCATACTCCTCCTATGCTAAAAATACTCCTGAAAAATGGTAAGAGGAGTATTGTAACCCTTCTGGAAAAATGTTAGTGCGACCTCTGCTTTTGCTACTAATATATCTTCGGAGAGTTGACTTAAGCTGATCCAATACATGAGGCAGAAGTAGGGTGATGGTTAATACTTACATCTAAATCCTCCAGGAAAAAAAAAACCTCATCAGTGAAAAACAGATTAGGAAGGAAGATGATAAGATATATTACAAAGCTTCTGTTCACTTTTACAGTGCTGCACCTCCCTACTTCTCAGTCTATCGCCCCGTGCCCGTGCTCCTAGTTCCTGCAGTGATCTAAGATTACTTTCTTCCCTATTTCGCACCTCCCACTCACGTCTACCAAGACTTCTCCCGAGCTGCACCTATTCTCCGGAATGCCCTACCGCGGACTATCAGGCTAATAACTAACTACCAAACTTTCACACGTTACTTTAAAAAATCATTTTTTAGGGTGGACCCAGCACATTCCCTCCTACATGCAACTTTCACTTTCTTTTCTCTTAACCTCCACTGATCTCTCCTGTCTATGTGATCCCTCACCACTTGATACCATTAAACAGATTTCTCCAAATATCGATAGCTGCATGTGACTAGTTCCTTCAACATTTTTTATCTATTTATTAATTATGAATGGCTGGAACATTTTCCAAGTCACCTTTGATCCTTATTAATTGTAAGCAGAGCCTTCATTCCTATTGTTTCATCTGATTATCTTATTACTCTGTAATGTCTTCTTTTATTTCTATATGTACGCCCTGATCTGTACAGCGCTGCAGAATATGATGGCGCTATCTAAATAAACCTTTATTGTTCTTATTGATTTATGATCAGTTTGTTGAAGAATTAGTGGATGTTTAAAGCCTGTTATTTCAGGTGACTCTTTAGATGGATGTACTTACTCAATGCCAACCTCAGACGTCAGCCGGAGCGGCTCTCGAGTCTGCAGCAATGTATTTAGGGCTTGTTGCGGTTTCTCCTAAATCTAAATTACCAGGGAATTTATTTATAATGGTCATTTTGAGTTAATTGGGGATGTATATGAGGCTGGCACAGTGTGATGGGGATGTATATGAGGTTGGCACAGTGTGAGGGGGATGTACATGAGGCTGGCACAGTGTGATGGGGATGTATATGAGGTTGGTACAGTGTGAGGGGGATGTATATGAGGTTGGCACAGTGTGAGGGGGGTGTATATGAGGTTGGTACAGTGTGAGGGGGATGTATATGAGGTTGGCACAGTGTGAGGGGGGTGTATATGAGGTTGGCACAGTGTGATGGGGATGTATATGAGGTTGGTACAGTGTGAGGGGGATGTATATGAGGTTGGCACAGTGTGAGGGGGGTGTATATGAGGCTGGCACAGTGTGATGGGGATGTATATGAGGTTGGTACAGTGTGAGGGGGATGTATATGAGGTTGGCACAGTGTGAGGGGGGTGTATATGAGGTTGGCACAGTGTGAGGGGGGTGTATATGAGGTTGGCACAGTGTGATGGGGATGTATATGAGGTTGGCACAGTGTGAGGGGGGTATATATGAGGTTGGCACAGTGTGATGGGGATGTATATGAGGTTGGCACAGTGTGAGGGGGGTGTATATGAGGTTGGCACAGTGTGATGGGGATGTATATGAGGTTGGTACAGTGTGATGGGGATGTACATGAGGCTGGTACAGTGAGAGGGGGATGTATATGAGGTTGGCACAGTGTGAGGGGGATGTACATGAGGCTGGCACAGTGTGATGGGGATGTATATGAGGTTGGCACAGTGTGAGGGGGATGTACATGAGGCTGGCACAGTGTGATGGGGATGTACATGAGGCTGGCACAGTGTGATGGGGATGTATATGAGGTTGGCACAGTGAGAGGGGGATGTATATGAGGTTGGCACAGTGAGAGGGGGATGTATATGAGGCTGGCACAGTGTGAGGGGGATGTATATGAGGATGGCACAGTGAGAGGGGGATGTATATGAGGCTGGCACAGTGTGAGGGGGATGTATATGAGGTTGGCACAGTGTGAGGGGGATGTATATGAGGTTGGCACAGTGTGAGGGAGATGTATATGAGGTTGGCACAGTGTGAGGGGGATGTATATGAGGTTGGCACAGTGTGAGGGGGATGTATATGAGGATGGCACAGTGTGAGGGGGATGTATATGAGGTTGGCACAGTGTGAGGGAGATGTATATGAGGTTGGCACAGTGTGAGGGAGATGTATATGAGGTTGGCACAGTGTGAGGGGGATGTATATGAGGTTGGCACAGTGTGAGGGGGATGTATATGAGGATGGCACAGTGTGAGGGGGATGTATATGAGGTTGGCACAGTGTGAGGGAGATGTATATGAGGTTGGCACAGTGTGAGGGGGATGTATATGACGTTGGCACAGTGTGAGGGGGATGTATATGAGCTTGGCACAGTGTGAGGGGGATGTATATGAGGTGGGCACAGTGTGATGGGGATGTGTATGAGGTTGGCACAGTGTGAGGGGGATGTATATGAGGTTGGCACAGTGTGAGGGAGATGTATATGAGGTTGGCACAGTGTGAGGGAGATGTATATGAGGTGGGCACAGTGTGATGGGGATGTGTATGAGGTTGGCACAGTGTGAGGGGGATGTATATGAGGTTGGCACAGTGTGATGGGGATGTGTATGAGGTTGGCACAGTGTGATAATATGTGCATGGGTAAGGTGCACTATGATGGGTATGTGTGTGAGGCTTACACCAAACTATAGGTACATTTGTAAGGTTGGCACAGTGTTGAAGATGTGTGTGTTGTTACAATGAGACATAAGCTATGTATGAGGCTGGTACAGTAGTATGTGCGAGAGGTTACTAGAGCATGAGGGTATGAGTTAGTTGGCACAGTGTGAAGTTTGTATGAGAGGCATAGTATAAAAGATATACATGTGAGGATGGTACAGTATCATGAGTATGTGTTTTGGGTTACTAGGACATGAGCAGATGTGTGCTGCTGGCACAATGCAAGGTTGGCAAGATGTGAGAGGAATGTCTGTGATGCTGGCACAGTGTGATGGGTATGTACATGAGACTGGCATAGTGCTGTAGGTATGTGTGTTGCTCATGCTGGCACTGTGTGATGTGTGTGAGACTGGTACAGTGCTGTAGGTATGTGTGTGAGACTGGCACAGTGCTGTAGGTATGTGTGTCGCTCAGGCTGGCACAGTGTGATGTGTGAGATTGGCAGCTGTAGGTATGTGTGTGAGACTGGCACAGTGCTGTAGGTATGTGTGTCGCTCAGGCTGGCACAGTGTGATCTGTGAGATTGGCAGCTGTAGGTATGTATGTGTGATTGGCAGCTGTAGGTATGTGTGCTGCCCAGGCTGGCACAGTGTGTGTGGCTCAGGTTTGCACCGTGTGACAGAGATGAGTGTGACTTTGTACCAGTGTCTTGAGAGTTTATGTCACCGTAGTGTGAGGATATATGGGCGCTGTGTGATGCCCACCCCTCGCTGTCATCTCCCGGTGTCGGGGCAGAATATAATCTACCGATCTGTTGGCTGAGAAGATCGCATTGGGGAGTCACGTGACGTCTGCCTGCTGTGTCTGCAGCCGTTAGTAATCCGTCTGTGATCCCGGAGCAACGTCTGAGGTGATTTTTCCCGCGCAGCCGGTCACTTATTATTGCAGCCGTACTCATCCGGTCCGGGTCCCTACACGCCACCAAATCCTCCATCGTTCCAGTCACATCATATTATATTCTACATGGATGGCATCATAATTGTACCTGAAAGATGGCACCACCGAAACCTCCAATCACTGTCATCAGCCTTGTTTTGTGTACAGAAGGGGGGGAGAAGTGGTACTGTGCGTTGTGATTCGGTTATGGGATGAGAAGTGGTACTGTGCATTGTGATTCAGTTATGGGATGAGAAGTGGTACTGTGCATTGTGATTCAGTTATGTGATGAGAAGTGGTACTGTGCGTTGTGATTCGGTTATGGGGTGAGAAGTGGTACTGTGTGTTGTGATTCGGTTATGGGATGAGAAGTGGTACTGTGCATTGTGATTCAGTTATGGGATGAGAAGTGGTACTGTGCGTTGTGATTCGGTTATGGGATGAGAAGTGGTACTGTGCGTTGTGATTCAGTTATGGGATGAGAAGTGGTACTGTGCATTGTGATTCGGATAAGGGGCGAGAAGTGGTACTGTGCATTGTCATTGGGACATGAGAAAGTGGTACTGTGCATTGTCATCCGGATAAGGGGTGAGAAGTGGTACTATGCATTGTCATTCGGATATGGGGGCGAGAAGTGGTACTGTGCGTTGTGATTCGGTTATGGGATGAGAAGTGGTACTGTGCGTTGTGATTCGGTTATGGGATGAGAAGTGGTACTGTGCATTGTCATCCGGATAAGGGGTGAGAAGTGGTACTGTGCATTGTCATCCGGATAAGGGGTGAGAAGTGGTACTATGCATTGTCATTCGGATATGGGGGCGAGAAGTGGTACTGTGCGTTGTGATTCGGTTATGGGATGAGAAGTGGTACTGTGCGTTGTGATTCGGTTATGGGATGAGAAGTGGTACTGTGTGTTGTGATTCGGTTATGGGATGAGAAGTGGTACTGTGTGTTGTGATTCGGTTATGGGATGAGAAGTGGTACTGTGCATTGTGATTCGGTTATGGGATGAGAAGTGGTACTGTGCATTGTGATTCAGTTATGGGATGAGAAGTGGTACTGTGCGTTGTGATTCGGTTATGGGATGAGAAATGGTACTGTGCGTTGTCATTCGGATAAGGGGCGAGAAGTGGTACTATGCATTGTCATTGGGACATGAGAAAGTGGTACTGTGCATTGTCATTCGGATAAGGGGTGAGAAGTGGTACTATGCATTGTCATTCGGATATGGGGGCGAGAAGTGGTACTGTGCGTTGTGATTCGGTTATGGGATGAGAATTGGTACTGTGCATTGTCATTGGGACATGAGAAGTGGTACTGTGCATTGTCATTGGGACATGAGAAGTTGTACTGTCTTTTGTCATTGGGACATGAGAAGTGGTACTGTGCATTGTCGTTGGGACATGAGAAGTGGTACTGTGCATTGTCATTGGGACATGAGAAGTGGTACTGTGCATTGTCATTGGGACATGAGAAGTGGTACTGTGCGTTGTCATCCAGATAAGGGGTGAGAAGTGGTACTGTGCGTTGTGATTCGGTTATGGGATGAGAAGTGGTACTGTGCATTGTGATTCAGTTATGGGATGAGAAGTGGTACTGTGCGTTGTGATTCGGTTATGGGATGAGAAGTGGTACTGTGCGTTGTGATTCAGTTATGGGATGAGAAGTGGTACTGTGCATTGTGATTCGGATAAGGGGCGAGAAGTGGTACTGTGCATTGTCATTGGGACATGAGAAAGTGGTACTGTGCATTGTCATCCGGATAAGGGGTGAGAAGTGGTACTATGCATTGTCATTCGGATATGAGGGCGAGAAGTGGTACTGTGCGTTGTGATTCGGTTATGGGATGAGAAGTGGTACTGTGCGTTGTGATTCGGTTATGGGATGAGAAGTGGTACTGTGCGTTGTGATTCGGTTATGGGATGAGAAGTGGTACTGTGCGTTGTGATTCGGTTATGGGATGAGAAGTGGTACTGTGCATTGTGATTCGGTTATGGGATGAGAAGTGGTACTGTGCATTGTGATTCGGTTATGGGATGAGAAGTGGTACTGTGCATTGTGATTCAGTTATGGGATGAGAAGTGGTACTGTGCGTTGTCATTCGGATAAGGGGCGAGAAGTGGTACTATGCATTGTCATTGGGACATGAGAAAGTGGTACTGTGCATTGTCATTCGGATAAGGGGTGAGAAGTGGTACTGTGCGTTGTGATTCGGTTATGGGATGAGAAGTGGTACTGTGCGTTGTGATTCGGTTATGGGATGAGAAGTGGTACTGTGCGTTGCGATTCGGTTATGGGATGAGAAGTGGTACTGTGCATTGTGATTCGGTTATGGGATGAGAAGTGGTACTGTGCATTGTGATTCGGTTATGGGATGAGAAGTGGTACTGTGCATTGTGATTCAGTTATGGGATGAGAAGTGGTACTGTGCGTTGTCATTCGGATAAGGGGCGAGAAGTGGTACTATGCATTGTCATTGGGACATGAGAAAGTGGTACTGTGCATTGTCATTCGGATAAGGGGTGAGAAGTGGTACTGTGCGTTGTGATTCGGTTATGGGATGAGAAGTGGTACTGTGCGTTGTGATTCGGATAAGGGGTGAGAAGTGGTACTGTGCGTTGTGATTCGGTTATGGGATGAGAAGTGGTACTGTGCATTGTGATTCAGTTATGGGATGAGAAGTGGTACTGTGCGTTGTGATTCGGTTATGGGATGAGAAGTGGTACTGTGCGTTGTGATTCAGTTATGGGATGAGAAGTGGTACTGTGCATTGTGATTCGGATAAGGGGCGAGAAGTGGTACTGTGCATTGTCATTGGGACATGAGAAAGTGGTACTGTGCATTGTCATCCGGATAAGGGGTGAGAAGTGGTACTATGCATTGTTATTCGGATATGAGGGCGAGAAGTGGTACTGTGCGTTGTGATTCGGTTATGGGATGAGAAGTGGTACTGTGCGTTGTGATTCGGTTATGGGATGAGAAGTGGTACTGTGCGTTGTGATTCGGTTATGGGATGAGAAGTGGTACTGTGCGTTGTGATTCGGTTATGGGATGAGAAGTGGTACTGTGCGTTGTGATTCGGTTATGGGATGAGAAGTGGTACTGTGCGTTGTGATTCGGTTATGGGATGAGAAGTGGTACTGTGCATTGTGATTCGGTTATGGGATGAGAAGTGGTACTGTGCATTGTGATTCGGTTATGGGATGAGAAGTGGTACTGTGCATTGTGATTCAGTTATGGGATGAGAAGTGGTACTGTGCGTTGTCATTCGGATAAGGGGCGAGAAGTGGTACTATGCATTGTCATTGGGACATGAGAAAGTGGTACTGTGCATTGTCATTCGGATAAGGGGTGAGAAGTGGTACTGTGCGTTGTGATTCGGTTATGGGATGAGAAGTGGTACTGTGCGTTGTGATTCGGATAAGGGGTGAGAAGTGGTACTGTGCGTTGTGATTCGGTTATGGGATGAGAAGTGGTACTGTGCGTTGTCATTCGGATAAGGGGCGAGAAGTGGTACTATGCATTGTCATTGGGACATGAGAAGTGGTACTGTGCATTGTCATTGGGACATGAGAAGTGGTACTGTGCATTGTCATTGGGACATGAGAAGTGGTACTGTGCATTGTCATTGGGACATGAGAAGTGGTACTGTGCATTGTCATTGGGACATGAGAAGTGGTACTGTGCATTGTCATTGGGACATGAGAAGTGGTACTGTGCGTTGTCATCCAGATAAGGGGTGAGAAGTGGTACTGTGCGTTGTGATTCGGTTATGGGATGAGAAGTGGTACTGTGCATTGTGATTCAGTTATGGGATGAGAAGTGGTACTGTGCGTTGTGATTCGGTTATGGGATGAGAAGTGGTACTGTGCATTGTGATTCAGTTATGGGATGAGAAGTGGTACTGTGCGTTGTGATTCGGTTATGGGATGAGAAGTGGTACTGTGCGTTGTGATTCAGTTATGGGATGAGAAGTGGTACTGTGCATTGTGATTCGGATAAGGGGCGAGAAGTGGTACTGTGCATTGTCATTGGGACATGAGAAAGTGGTACTGTGCATTGTCATCCGGATAAGGGGTGAGAAGTGGTACTATGCATTGTCATTCGGATATGGGGGCAAGAAGTGGTACTGTGCGTTGTGATTCGGTTATGGGATGAGAAGTGGTACTGTGCGTTGTGATTCGGTTATGGGATGAGAAGTGGTACTGTGCGTTGTGATTCGGTTATGGGATGAGAAGTGGTACTGTGCGTTGTGATTCGGTTATGGGATGAGAAGTGGTACTGTGCGTTGTGATTCGGTTATGGGATGAGAAGTGGTACTGTGCGTTGTGATTCGGTTATGGGATGAGAAGTGGTACTGTGCATTGTCATTGGGACATGAGAAGTGGTACTGTGCATTGTCATTGGGACATGAGAAGTGCTGCACCTACAAGTTATTTTCTCTTACGAGTGCTGTCCAAGTCTACATCCAAACACTATTCTAGTTATCTCCTATTCTAGGAAATACTTGTTTGCGACTTTTCTGCAACTGTTTCTTCATATGTAACAATTAGGAAGCAGCCTAAGCCACTATGATAGCTCTGATGAGCAGAAGTCCTAAGAAAGTCTTAACACTGGCGCACAAATCCTGCCTAATGATACATCGGCCCCAAGACGAGGCAGCACTCACATGCCATCATAGTGTTGTCTGTTTTTCATGTTTGTGTTTGCTATGAGATGCGAAAGAGGAGATAGTAACTACAGCACTAGGAATTTAATCGGACCAAAATTCTATAAAAATCGGATTCATTTTAGTGACCAAGATCTAATGATTTTACACTCATTCTTGGGCAACCAGCCTTATACTGGCCACATTTACTTACTTGTCCTGACGTGATCCCTGAAAGTGCAATGTCCGACCAGAATTCACTCTGCCGCGATTCACTAAGATCGTGCGCCCAATATCCTGCATGTGTCGCTTCCCCACTCAGGTCCAACGGAGTTCACCTTCTTCTTCCTGGTGCATGTAAGTGCATTGTCTTGTGACATAATTTGAATCTTAAATTCCATGCTCAGTCCAAATCAATCGGATTGTCCGATGGCCCGCCCCCCGATTTCTGTCACACGAAGGCCAGTGCAGCTGCGTCCGACACAATCCCCAGTTAAATACCTGTCACAGCGGTGCAAATCCCGAAAACTGAAAATCTGACGAAAGTGCGATCTGCAGACCCTTGGTAAATTAGCCCCAGTGTACTGTATGTGAGAAGTTGTACTGTGTAATTTTATACTGGCAAGATGTGAGAAGCACAATGTGGTGTTTTACAGGCCTCACATGAGAAGTAGTATTTAGTAATGTTATGGAGGAAGGATGTGAGATGTAGTACTGTGCAATGTAATACAGACATGACATCAGAAGGGGGACCGTGCAGGTGCTACACAGTGGATGGAGACACATTCTGCTGACTTTGTCCTCTGTATGGGAGACAATGTGGAGGATCACATCAAAATAATTTTCCGAAAAACCCCTTTAATAATAACAATAATTCTTTATTTATATAGCGCACACAGATTACGCAGCGCAAAGAATGGCAAATTGGTCCCTGTCCCCATGGGGCTCACAATCTAAACAACCTACCAGTATGTTTTGGAGTGTGGGAGGAAACTGGAATACCCGGAGGAAAGCCACGCAAACACGGAGAGAACATACAAACTCTTTGCAGATGTTGACCTGGGACTTGAACCCAGGACTCCAGCGCTGGCCTTTAAAGGGGTTATCCTCTATCCATAAGATGCTGCTTCACCCATTACTGAGGATGGTGACCCCAAATCTCTGGTGGGTGGACACAGCTTTCTCAGTCAGATCCACAGTGGTCTCCCTTTTATCCCCTATTCCAGTGGTGGCGAACCTATGGCACGGGTGCCAGAGGCGGCACTCAGAGCCCGTTCTGTGGGCACCCGGGCCATCGCCCCAACACACCAGAAAGGACTCAAAGATTCTGCAGTTCCAAACAACTTAAAAGATGCTGCTTCCAGTCATATATTGATACTTACTTTGCTACTTTGGACTGTAGAAAGAGGGAGAATTAGACAGGGCCGAATTATCTTTGGAGGACCTCTTGCCGGCCCCACGTTTCTCTGTGTACAGAGGGACACTGGAAAGAAGCTAAAATGATGAAAATTTTCCATCTTTCTACTGTGTTGGTGTCCTCAGGAGGCAAATATGATTGAAAGTTGTTGAACAGGGAGCAATAAGTTACTGCTTTATTTTTTGGTTGGTACCTCGCGATAAATAAGGGGGTTTTGGGTTTCAGTTTGGGCACTCGGCCTCTAAAAGGTTCGCCATCACTGCCCTATTCTGTGGATAAAAGATAAATCTTAAACTCGGGACAACTTCTTTAATGTTGTCTGAATCTGATCTATTAAACTTCTTTGATATTGTTTTCATAGGCCTACAAGTATTACATGATTAGTACTTTGGGTCTGAGTCATGTGTGAATGCAGCTAGAGAATTATCACTGTGTTATGTGTTATCTGTGGTTTTGCATGGGGCTGCAGGTAATTTGTACATTATCTGTATTCACAGAGTTATCATGTTCCAACTTGGGACATTCCAGTGTTTCTGCTTTGTTCTGTGAATTCTGTGGCCACTAGGTGGCGCACCATGACCAGTGACTTGGCTGCCAAAGGAGGAAAGTAAGATCTGGTCCTCAATTGTTATCCAAGGGTAACATAATGATGGATGAGAGGATGTTTATTATGCACAGATCTGATGAACTGATAATTTGCAGGTATACTAAGGCCAATCTGGATAAAGATTTAAAAAGATGGACTGGTCGGGGTGCAGTGGACTGTGTGTTACTAGTGTAATGGGGCAGAGTGCGGGTTATTGGTTGTAGTTAGGTTGGCCTGAAGTAATGTAGTGTTAAATGCCTGGTGCAGCAGAGATGTGGTGGTGATTTTCTGGTTCAGTACCAGTTACCATTTTTTTTTTGCCCTTTGAAATCGCTTATAGGCCGCTGGAAATGCCAGATATTTATTTGTCGTCAAAGCCGAAATTGCTGGAGGATTGTGGGAAATCATGTGGGTGAGATTCTTGGGGAACATGCTGGCACTTTCTGTTATATGTGATCAGGATTCTCTTGTCTACGGCATCCTGGGGATAATAATAATCTTTATATAGAGCCATCAATACACACTGGCGCAGATTTACTTACCCGCTCCTGTCGCAATCCCCGAGGTGCGTTCTCCGGCGAGGATGAAGTCCGGTGCGATTCTTCAAGATTGTGCGTCCATTTTCCTCCATGTGTTGCTTCCCCACTGAGGTCCGCAGGAGTTCACCTTCTTCTTCCCGGTGTATGTGAGTGCATTGTGCATTGTTACACAATTTGAATTGTACATCCCGCGCTTAGTCCGAATCAGTAGGGTTGTCCCTCGGCCACGCCCTCTGATTGCGCCAAAAACCCCACCTAAATGGGGCGCAAATCGGAAATAGTCGGGAAACCCGCCGAAAATGCGCCGTGCGGACCCTTCATAAATGTGCCCCATTGTGCAGCATGTTATATGTCCCACATTATCCTTCTCTTACATGTTCTCTTTTAAAGTGTCTCTCCATCACTTGGATTCTTGTGTAGTCTCCTCTGTGAGCGAAAACTCCCTGCCCTCAAAGGGGTTGTCCAGAAATGTTATAAACATGGTTGCCGCCTTTAACAGATAAGCTTGCACGATGGTAGACTGCGAACTGGTGCTACACAGGCTTATATGATCTGCTGTACTGTGTTGCATTGTGTATCGTATCTAAAGTATTTTTGGGAATTTCAAGCTCATTGTATTACCTGTTCCATCTCTAGGGCCCCAGTTCTCTGATGATGTGATATCATTATCCTGTGACTCAGTCAGCAGTTAATATTAACAGTTTGGTTTCCGATCTTATCATATAGATTCCAGGGAGGAAGTTAAACTATAACCACGTAGTAAGGAAGCAACGCCAGCCGACATCAGGACCAACGATCCCTCATTTTGGAAAGACTAAACGCCTATACAAAAGAGGTCAAGGAGACTGATTAAAGCTATACCTGTCTGCAGGGAGTGCACAGTTTAGAGGAAATTATAATGGGATTTGTCATATAAGAGGGGACATTTATATTTATATACGCAATTCTTCAACCCATGAATTTGACTGCATAAATAGCACATCACCTTGTGATGCAAATATTTTGAGCCAAGACTTATGCCTGGTACCAGATCCTCTCCTGCCACTCATTACTGACACAATGGGGCACATTTACTTACTCGGTCCAGTCGCGATCCCGCGTTGTTCGGCGCTGATTCGGGTCTGCCGGGATTCACTAAGATCATGAGCCTAGCAGGTGTAGCTGCTGCGCTGAGCTCCGCCGGAGTTCACCTGCTTCTTCCCGGGGCATTTAAGTGCTCTTCTTGCGACACAATTCTTTTTTTAAATTCCGCAGTTTTTCCGAATCAGTCGGGTTGTCCGACGGCCATGCCCCCAATTTCTGTCGCTTGAAAGCCGGCGCGTGTGCCACAATCCCAGGGTAATTTGGAGCAAATCAGAAATATTCGGGAAACCCGACGAAAGTGCGGCGTTCGGACCCTTAGTAAATGAGCCCCAATATATTTAACTTTCTTTGCATAAGTCTGTTTTTGCAACTTTGACTATTTTCTTCTCCGATCACTCTTTTGAAAGGTAGATAGGTTTACTGGGGGCTTGTTTCTCTGGTGTAAATGATAGCATACGCTAAAGATACATGCACATGGGTGCGGAGGAGTAGGCACCCATTCTGCTGGAAAACCTGCTGTAAATCTACATTTGCTATGGATTTAAAGTGGATTCACAGATGACATCACCTTTTGTATTCAGAGATGGAAACACTGGGGCCTATTTATTAAGGGGCCATGGCCGCATTTTAGTCAGATTTTCCAGGGGTGTGTCAGGTATTTTAACAGGGGATTGTGTCGCAGGTAGTCGGATTTTAGGGGGTTGGGCGTCAGACGATCCGACTGATTCCGACTGAGCACGGGATTTATTATACATACATGAAGAAGGTGAACTCCGGCGGACCTGAGCAGGGAAGCAATCTTAGTGAATCGCAACAGAGTGCGCGATCAGCGGACAATGCACTTTCGGTGAACTCATCTGGACGGGTAATAATAATAATAATTCTTTATTTATATAGCGCACACAGATTACGCAGCGCTGCACAAGCATATCATATTGGTCCCTGTCCCCATGGGGCTCACAATCTAAACAACCTAACAGTATGTTTTGAAGTGTGGGAGGAAACCGGAGTACCCGGAGGAAACCCACGCAAACATGGAGAGAACATACAAACTCTTTGCAGATGTTGACCTGGGTGGGATTCGAACCCAGGACCCCAGTGCTGCAAGGCAGATGTGCTACTCACTCAGCCACCGTGGTAAATGTGCCCCATTATGTGGGTTTGAAAATGCAATATATACATTGCACATGGTTGTGTGCAAGGACCTCATTCGCCATTTTCTGCTTTGGCACTCATTTTATCCAGTAGAAAAAAAAGATTATGGTCTGTATGTAGAAACTGTCAGAGCTTGGTCCAATATGTGGGTTATTTATGAACAGGATAAATGGCCATATTCCCGCTGGTCTGTATCTGATCACACTAGTCCAGTTTTATAGTGAAATATTTAACTATTGTAATCATTATTTTTCTTCATTTTACATACATGCCAATTCTTGGAAATGCGGTAAAATCTTAATAACCGACTATTGAGCGACCATAGTTGATCCGGTTTTGGCTCTATAACGTCAGTGAATTCTGGTTTTCTTTATTTGGTTGTGTATACATGGTAGATGGCAGCTTTTGGTTCCTGTAAAATCTGCCATTTGTGTTCATCCGCCATATTTCCTCTGGTAAGCTGCGTGACGTGGTATTCTGTACATTCTGTTAGTTTCATGTGATCTCTTGATGTTGATCCGACACTTTGTCAGCAGTCGGTAATTTTTTTTTTTATGTCTGCACCCACTTGGAATTGTTTGCTTTCTGTCAGTCAGGAGAAGGTGAGAAAATCTCATCAATAATAAACATGGAGGACATGGCGTACCATCCTGCAGATATTAAGACAACTCTGATTCCAGAACTGGAGGGGTCGCACCACTGACCTTGTCTTGTTGTCGGGGAGCAGCGGGGTCTCCCTGTTTTATATTTCACATAACAATACATGAAGGAGTCTGCATCGGGCCCCCTGCTGTGCTCGTAATCGTCTGCTCCTTCTATAAGACTTTAATCTGGTTACCATGACAACATGTAAATCCTCCTCTGTTCTGGGGGAGACATTTGACAAAAATCCTCAGTTATTTGGAAAGCAGGATGATACGGAGGGAAACAGACAGAACGAGACGTAGACGCCGTGCATCGGGTAATAAGCAGGAGAGTGCCGTTCACTGTGTGGCAACATGTAGCGCTTGTCTGTGTAGCACTATTCTGATATTGTTCAAGGCTACAGGGTCCAACACTGAGGTGCAGATACCATTAGACCTGAACATCATGTTAATCAGCGTATAGATAGAAATTATACTGTTTCCAAAAGTCCACCAAGACGGATCCCCCGGAGGTTGTTCCCCATTCACCCTGTAGGGACAGGAAATTGATTAGGAGGATCCTTGGACCAATACCAGCAAGGACCTCTCAGGATCCAGGCTGATAGTACTTAAAACCATGGATTCTGATGGAGAGGTCCCTGATGTAGCAGATCTGGTCTTATGGGAAGAATGAATGGAAAATCCTAAGCCAGTTTTTGAAGCAGAGGGAACCAACTCTTCTTTGACCCAAATGGAACTACTAAAATTACTTTTGAGAGGTTTTTTTTGCATGACCTTGCTGATCATGGGAATCTGAGGCAAGACATCCTGCTCCAAGTCCTAAGAAGATGCATCTATGCCCCAAGGTGCTTCCCTTGGGTTTAGAGAATAGAATTAAACCACTTTCGAATTTCTCCTTCTGGCAAATAGGTCTAAGGACAGAAGGCCCCATTTATAGACAATCTCCTCAAAGATTTCTTTCTTTAGGCTCCATTCATGAGAATGGATTTGTGTTCTGCCGAGGTAACCTGCTATCATGTTTTCCAACCCCTTTAGATGGAGAGCCGAGATTGAGATGATGTTTTTTTTTTTGGCCCACAAAAATATTTTCCTGGAAATCTTATGCAATTTTGGGGACCTCGTCCCTCACCATGACGTCTTAAATATGCGACTTTGGCCACATTGACGGAAAAGATCTTTATGTGTTTGTACTGTAGTTCTCTGGAACAAGTATTTTAGAGTTTTCAAAAACGCTTTTAGTTCTCTCCTTTCGAAGAGGCAAGAGAAAACTTCCCGGACCAGTGACCCTGTATATACTTTCCTTTCTGGCTGGCATCTGTCTGAATCTAAATTACCGGCCATTGGTTCCAATTTACTCCGTTCTGGAGATTTTTGGGGTCCTTCTACCACTTTAATGATCTTTTTACTTCAGAAGGAATCACTAGACGCCTGTTCAGATGATGATGATTTCTGTCCCATTTTGATAGTATCCAAGATTGAATAATTCTCAAATGGTTCTGACTCCACGCTACACTCTATGCTCAAGGTCATGAGACCCACAAGACTCATGGTTGTTCTCATGGAAATTGACCTCCTTGCCTGGAAATCTTTTACCTTTTTCTAAAGTCGGTCCAGCTTTTCCTGTGGAAAAGTCACACCCAGAAATTCTTTTACCCGATTTGGGGACAGATCTGATTTTTCCATGTTTATGATCCACCCTAAGGCTACATTCACACGATTATAACAACCGAAAAATCTTTAACTGCAGGAATAAATCACTATCTAGTCAAATATCTCTGCTCAAAAGAGTAGGAAGGCCCCAGAAACATCAAAATAACCCCTATCAAGCTTCCATAGAAGAGCACAAATATGCCTCAATCGATAAATAAATCAGAATCTTTATTGTAATTTCAATCGACAGTATATTACAGCAAATACATAAATACTAAAAAAAAAAGGACATCTAAAAACAAATACAGAAAAGTAATATTGTACAATGTATTAACACATATTCAAACATATGTCACAAACACAAAAGTATTAACCAGTACCCACCAGACGCCATGACAGCCCTACATTCACACAATGTGTGCCCGCCATACTGTAGTACCCTGCCGCTCACCCCTGCACCTCACCGTAGTGAAATATGGTGCACGGCGCCGTATTCCGGGGAAAGATTGGACATGTCCTATCTTTCTCCCGGCTACGGAATGGTGCAGCTCCCTTACAGCGCAGTGTGCCCATTGCCGTCCATGGGGACGTCTATATGCCATAAATACACCCTCCATACGTTTGTGGGAATATAGCCTTAGTCTTGCAAGATTTTGATAGAAACTTTTGTTGATCCAGATGGCTTACCAAATATCCAACTAGGAGGAAGTCGCTCAAATATGGAATAATAAGGACATCCTCTATTCTTAGATATTTCACCACTTCTGCTTTGGTGAAGACCTGAGTTGCGGAAGTGACACAAAAGGGTAAAGCAGAAAACTACAAATGTATTTCTTCTTCAAAAGGGGATATTACAGCAAACAGATGGAATTTCTGGGAATCCTGGTGAAATCAGTACAAGATTCTTTAACAAGAATAGGGAAAGGTAGTGACCCATAGCTCTTTCCTCCAGAGGGACTGGATACACCACCCTCACTGCTTGAAGAATTAATACGTCTTCCCATAAATAAAAGATTCAGGGCACTGGAGGGCTGCCTGGATATAAAAAAGGATGAGGAGGAGACATATAAATTCTATATGATAACCATTCTGAATGATAGAGATCACCAACTTGTTCTTTGTAGAATTTCCCCAATGGAAGAATATAGCAATCATCTCTCACCCTGGCACCATTGTTTATTTCTCAGGTTGGCTATAGGAGCTGAACACAAAGGACTTGTTCTTCCCGGATCTGGAGCTATTCCTGTGGCTTTCTCTCCAAGGTTGTTTCCCTTTTATTCTTTGATGAATGTTTTGAGGTTCTAAAGCCTTGAAAGAGCTGTTTCTTATGCTGTTGTTTTGGTTCAGGAAAACCTTTATTCCTATCTGCTGCATCATCTAGGATTTCATCCAATTCTGCTCCAGCAGAAAATAAAATGCCTAACTTTGCCTTGGATTGTATATTCCAATTCTACTGTTTTAACCAAAGCGCTCTTCTGGTGGCGTTTGAAACTTGATAGTATCTGCTGACACATCTGCCAAGAAAGCTGTCGCTGATTTAAGTAGTGGAAGGGAAACCAAAATGATCTCACAAAGGTTGCCTCTTTAAGATGATCCTACTGAGGTTGCCATGATGTTGGTGTTCAGGCTTGCCCTGGAAGTCTCCCAAGTTTTTTTCAGCAGGCGATTTTCTATCAATGGCCTCTTTCAACTGGGGCGAATCATCAATGAGTAAATAGTTTTTTTTATTTGAATGTCCACCTCGGAGACACTATCACAAATTTTTGTCTCCTCAAGGTTGAATAATAGTGTACTTCTAAATACTTTAGAAAGGTTGGCATGTATTTCCGGATCTCTCCATTCATCCGTGACCTAGCCCTTTAAGATTCTCAATAATTGGGAAAACTCTTTTCCTCTAAGGTTGTTAACCCCCGAAAAGCTCCCCAGAACAGACTTCTCCTCCACCACATCTTCAATACTTAAGGTATATTTAAGTAAACCATCAAGATTTGGGATCTAATTGCTCCCCCCCCCTGTTCTCTGGGCAGGCCTGATGTCACATCTGGTCCTGCCGGAAGTGGGGAATCATATGTATTCTGGCGAGAGGTGAGGAGTTGTATGGCATCTGGCACTACCGGGACCTTGGAGACCCAAGTGGAACCCAACAGACTTTGGACAAAGGAGGACCTGCCGGAGGCACCCAGACACATTCGAGACTCCATACCCCACCCCAAAAGAGAGAGAGGTTTTTATTCTCACTCCTATACCTCATAGGTACAGGAAGAACACTGGTGGGAGGTTGAGGGAGGGCCTGTCCCTACAGAGGAAGGGGGAGCAACCTCCGGGGATCTAATGGAAGAAAAGATTGTGCTGAGAACATAACACAAATTTACTAACCTGACCAGCAGAAAGAAGTTGCTTGTTAGGTTTACGTGGAGGCAACTGTATTATTGGTGAATAGTTTCTGACGTGGGCAATCCAACAAAGGGCCGCCCTCAGGGACAGCCGCCAGGTGCCCATTTCTTCTGTGCTGTTATAACTGCTGAATTATGATATTAATATTATAAATGATAAATTACATCTGCATCTTTAGGAGTAGATTATGAGAGCTCTGCACACTCTCTATGACACCTGTGTCCTTTAGATGCAATGACATCATCACGTCGCCTGCAGCCTTACACAGGAGCCCAGCAGAGAAGCCGGGAGAAGGGAGAGTCATGGTATCACTGGCAGGTTAGTTGTATTATTTTTTATTAATGGCCATAGTCCTGGGGCACTGTAGATGATTAAACAAGGGGCTACTAGCGCTGTACATATCTGATGATACATATAAAACAGTAAGGTGGCTGCTGGTGTATATAATTTAGTGTAAGGTGGTGCGGTTTATAATTTAAGGGGAAGGACGCTGATTTAATATACAGACAGTCCCCCACTTAACACCCGACTTACAGACAACCCCTAGTTACATACAAACCTCTGGATGTTGGTAATTTACTGTATTTTAGCCCTAGGCTACAATAATCAGCTATAACAGTTATTACAGGCGTCTGTAATGAAGCTTTATTGCTAACCCTCGTTCTTATGATAATCCAACATTTTAAAATCCAATTGTCACAGAGACCAAAAAATTCTGTCTGGGGTTACAATGATAAAATATACAGTTCCGACTTACATACAAATTAACTTAAGAACAAACCTACAGACCCCATTTTGTACGTAACCCGGGAACTGCCTGTATAGATAAATGAAGGGGAAAGCTAGTGCTATCTATATATAATGAAATTAGGTGACTGCAATAAAAAAATTTTAAAAAATAAGGAGCTGCTGGTGCTATGTATGGAAAAAACTATTGAAGGGGGGTATATAAATATAGCACCTCCTATTAACTTATAAGTATGTAAATATATTCTAGTTCACTGTATATAAATGAGGATGGCACTGTATGTAAATTAATTAGGCGAGGCACTGTTTATAAATCTAATAGGGGGCCTGTATATAATTTGTGAGTGGTGAACTAAGGTGGTTACTGTGTATAGTAAAGTATATTTTTATTAAGGGGACACCACATAATAATTTATTCTAAAGTAAAAGAAATTAGTTAGCGCCCCTCCCCCACTCTCAAATAAAAATTCAATCAAATAAAAATGGTTAAATTTGAAGCTGAAAATAAAGCAGCCGTGTGACGTTGGGGATGGCCTGGTCTGGGTGGCCTGCGTTGGCCATGGGGGGAATCTGGGTGATCTGAGGAGACAAAAAGGTCTGTGCACCCCTTAGTTAATGCATGATGCAGAAATACTAAGTCTCAATTGGCTAGTTAAGCACAGAAAACAGGGGCTGTAATGATTTTCTCGCATAAATATATATTAACAATATATATATTTATTTATTTGTATTACTGAAAATTTCATCCTCCTCCTCGGCTAAAAATATTAACCAAAAGTGGTAAAAGGAGTATTATCACTCTTCTGGAAAATGTCCTCTGTGTACTACAAAACTGTGTCAATCTACATGTCTACTCATTCTCCAAAATAACAGCCTTCGTGCAGCTGATTCAGCAGATGAGTAACAAATTTATGGCACTTTGTAAAGAGGTCTCCAATTTTGCGAAAAATACTCTAGGGAATTTTTTTTGTACAAATTTTTCATAAATATGGTGCTGTAAACACAGCAAAATAAAAACTGATAATACTATGGGGAGTGGGAATTGTGACACTTTGTATATCTGCCATGTTGTATTTTGTCACCTGGTTGGTATCGCAGGTTGGCTGACCGCATCCGCGGTGGAGAAAATGAATCGGCACAAAGCAAGTCTATACAGTTTATTCAGCAGTAGGATGGCGACTGTAGCGAGAAGCGTTTATTCAAGCCTCTGATGTCAGCATGCGGAGACATTAAGCATTTAGATACGCAGCTCGAGAGCAGCATCTTAGCAACAATGGGGGTCATTTACTAAGGGACCGATTTGCGTTTTCCCGACGTGTTACCCGAATATTTCCGATTTGCACCGATTGTACCTAAATTGCCCCGGGGTTTTGGCGCACGCGATCGGATTGTGGCGCATCGGCGCCGGCATGCGTGTGACATAAATCGGGGGGTGTGGCCGAACGAAAACCCGACGTATTCGGAAAAACCGCCGCATTTAAAAACCGAAAAAGTGTCGCTTGGGAAGCGCTTACCTTCACCTGGTCCAGCTCAGTGCATTCCGGCGTTCAGATGATTTTCAGCGCAGCAGCGCCACCTGGTGGACGGCGGAGGAACTACCTTCATAAATCCCGTCCGGACCCGAATCCTGTGCAGAGAAGGCGCCGCTGGATCTCGAATGGGCCGGGTAAGTAAATCTGCCCCAATAACTAATAGGTTATTTATTACCACAATGGGGCAGATTTACTTACCTGGTCCTGTCGCGATCCCCGAGGTGCATTCTCCAACGAAGATGAAGTCCGGCGCGATTCACGTAGCTCACCTTCTTCTTCTTCGGTGCTTGTAAGTGCGTGTCTTGCGACACAATTTGATATGTTAAATCCCGCGAGTAGTCCGAATCTGTCTGGTTGTCCGATGGCCCGCCCCCCAATTTGTGAAAAATCCCCCCCACCTGTGTAGCATCTCATCCTTATGGAGGAGTTTCAGTAGACAGAAGAGGACCTGTGGGGTCGTCGGAAAGGTAAGTGTCAAGATTTTTTTCTCATAGACTCGAGTATAAGCCGAATATTTTGTGCTGAAAAACTTAGCTTATACTCAAATATATATACGGTAGATGGGCGAGGTTTCACTTAAAAGAAAGATCTCTAGAAAAGATATTTCATACCCTACCTGAGGGGGCTAGTAGTTCAATGGGTTAAAATCTGGTGATTGGCCCCTTTAAAGCATATTTTCCTACACAGAAGTGAATATAATAGAAAACATATATGTAACAATAGGACAAATTGCAATCATGAAGACCTATTTGTCCCACTTCATTGAATGTTATTATCCACTTTTCATAACGGCAAAGGAAATCCATGGAGCGATCACCTCCCATTGGACTCCGTTATATCTTTTCTATGCCAGAGATATGGACATTCCCTGACATGATCTATTGTCTGATGTAACAGAACTGAAATCTTTTATAGCAAGGTCTAAAGGGTCCTTTGTAGAATTCCCTAATGTAGGTGAAATCTCACCCGCTTACTTATAAAGAAAAATATCCCCCACAGTTAGGCAAATAGGACTCTTTTCACCTCATTTTTAAATGAGATGAGTCAAGTTTAGTGATTTGCAGGGGAACCTGTGACTTCAGAAGCATTTCCTCTTCTATAATGCCTAGAAACATGATTTTTGTGTAATATTTAAGATATGAATATCATCTATACAGGGTTTATGGCTACAGGACCAGAGATACAGGCAGCTAAAAACGTAGTTGAAAAATGCAGATAAAGATCCAATTCCTAACAATTTTTAACTACCTGTATCTCGGTTTCTGTAGCTTACATACTTATAAGCTTGATGGGATCTAAAAGATGAGATTCTTATCTTTGATATGATGCAAAGCTTGTTTCAAGACACAATAATAGCAAAACTTCTGAACTTACACTACCTATGCAACCACTAAACTTGACTCATCTCATGCGAAACTTGGATGAAAAGAGTTCTATTTGCCTGACTATGGATGAGATTTTTTTTTACTGTAGACAGAAGAGCTTTCCCATAAAAGAAGAAATTCTAGAAAGGACATTTTATAGGCTACCTGAGAATTAGTAGTTTAGTGGGGTAAGGCCTGGTAATGGGTTCCCTTTACCTTTCTGTCCTGATATGGAGTGGAAAAAATGCTCTATGCCAAATAATTCCCCAAAGTTGTGCACTTTCTGATGGAGATGAGTTGTACTGTATTTGAATGAATGGGGTAATCGCCCAGTGCCCTTCCTTATTTGGGGATTTAATAACTGTGACAGTGTCTGGAGAAGTGGTAGATGGGATGTATGTCTTCCCAAGATATATCACTTCTGCCTTTTACTAAAAAGCAACCAGGATGCGTTTGTTCTTTTGCAGACGTCTCTGCATTGGTTTTCTTGAAACCTTCGAGGGACCTTTGTTGCTGGAGTGGGGAAGTGAGGGTGGGCCCCACTCCAGCCGGACAGTCCCGTTTTGGGCTGTCCGTATTATCCCCCTACAGCTGTGCTGGGCTGATATAAGCTGAGCAGTGCTGACCGTTGCGTTTTGGTCGCGTTTTCATTGCGTTTGAAACGCATATACAACAGCTGATGAGAGGTGATTTGCCTAATTACATTACCGTTTACGTTTGTAAACGCATTGTTAACAAAACACATGCATTAACGCGTTGTTAGCGCATGCGTTAACATGGCGTTTACGATGCGTTTTGTAAACTGAAATGTTAACAGTGATGTAATTAGGCAAATCACCCGTCCTCAGCTGTTTTATATGCGTTTCAAACACAATGAAAACGCAGGTCAAAACGCAACGTGTGAACGCGCCCTGAGGAGTACAACTATGAGTTTGCTGCTGTGTGTTTGGGAGGCTGTGTAATAGGCGCAGTCTCTGGTAGGTAGGAGAACCTGTGTTCAGTTAGTGGACAGACGGCTTAGGACTTTTTATACTTTGTTTTGCTACCTTTAAGTTTTTTATTGGAAATAAAACTGATTGCGGACAGTTGAATCAAATGAACTGGGTTATTGCTGTGTCTCGCAAAAAGAGTCTGTGTCGCAAAAAAGAGACGACTATATAGTGTTGGTTTGTCCTATCCATTGTTCTATCTACCACCACCATTGGATATCCTGTTTTGCAAGTGTGTTTGCATGTTATTCAAATGTTGGCTCATTAGTCGCCTCGGTTGTTAAAAGTGACCCTATGGGAGATATTCCTTTGTGTGGCTGGGATGGAAACTCTTAGACTGCATTCACACTGTGCAGGTTATTTTCATTAATGGACCTGTCACTAGGACCTCATTTTTACTAAACACACGTTACAGGAACCCATCACACTTACATTGCAAATATGTCTTTCTGCCTTTTTTAAGCATTTGCATTACAATATAATTGTGTGTTATAACTTACCTTGCACCCTGACAGAATCCTCTGTGTAGTCCCAGGGGTTGGGCTTTGGTTTGGATTTATTTAAAAAAACAACATGTCTCGTCTGTGCTGCTCATTCCTCAGCTCTCAGCCCCCAGCTTTCTGCTCCTGTACAGCTCCTCCCTCCTGCTCCTTCACAGAGCTCACAGTCTGGTGACATCAGTGGGGGAGGGAGGAGCTGTACAGGAGCACAAAGGTGGTGTCTAGGAGCTAAAGAGTGAGCAGGACAGATGAGTCACATGTTGTTTCTGAAATGCATCCGAACTAAAGCCCAACCCTTGGGACTACACAGAGGATTCTGTCAGGGTGCAAGGTAAGTTATAACACACAATTATATTGTAATGCAAATGCTTAGAAAAGGCAGAAAGACATATGTGCAATGCAGCTGTAATCAGCTTTTGCAACCTGTCTTTAGTGAAAATGACGCCCCTGGTGACAGGTTCCCTTTAACACACGCGCTTCCAAACGCATCAGAGCAGCCGAGAAGAGGAGATTTATCTAATTACATTGCAGTCATCATTGTGTTTACTAAAATTCATGTGTTAACACAGTGGTAACAAATGCACTAACATAATGTTAACACATGCAGTAATATTACATTAATGTCTGCGTTTTGTAACTGCAATGTTGACAGCAAACTAATTGGGCAAATCTCCATTTCTCAGCTGCTCTGATGCAATAACGGAATGTGTGAATGCAGCCTTAGGGCGCGTTCATACGTTGCGTTTTGGTGGTGTTTTCATTGCGTTTGAAACGCATATACAACAGCTGATGAGAGGTGATTTGCCTAATTACATTACCGTTTACGTTTGTAAACGCAATGTTAACGCATCCGTTAACATCGCGTTGAAGCAGGTCAAAACGCAACGTGTAAATGCAGCCTTAAAGTAAAGAAGAGAATTGGTGCTGTTGGCCTTTCAGTACGATTTCCCCACTTCCTCCATGACCTTATTCTTTCTTGAACACTGCAGTAAAGTACATGTTCGTATCATTAATCTCATTTAGATAGATATTATTGAACTTCGCATGAGACCCATCCATGACTATATTGTCCACATACGACCAGTCGTTCTGCAGAATCCGTGTGTATAGGTTTTTTAAGTCAATACATGTCCAACTATAGCGTTCTTACCAACCTCTCTCGTATATGTCAAAAGAGTGGCCGCCAGCACATGTCAGGTCTTGTCATTGACCCTATTTGCCCATGGTAGTCCAGGATTGTACACACGCTGTGCATGTATGATGTATCCTAAGTGGCCGTATCCTCATACAGCCAATGTATGTTACATTGTTTCCATATTGTTACATTGTAGCCGCCTTGCATAACATATAGTTGGGGTATAGCTTTTTGAGATACATAATTGCATCTCATCCCGGAGGTGCTGGGAATTCTGGACAGTATAATTGACTATAATGTAAGTAGAAGGGAGAGTGGGGACACAGGATCTGTGCAGTTTATCGCCTCTCCCAAGCTGAACTGATTGAAAATCCCTATATGAAGCCGGCTGGGAGCCCAGGAGGAGTGGGATAGAGGGGGAGGGTAGGATCCAGGCAGCTTTCCTCCCTCTCTCTCATCCGCACGGTACAGCTGCAGGGGAGGCCGCCTGGATTGCAGCGATTGGCTTGGTGTCTCGCTGGGATTGTAAGGGCTGCAGAGCTGGAGGTTTGGGAATCGCCTTCCTGCATCTGGCGCGGTGAGTCCCCTTATCCTCGTTATTAGGGGGCTTTGTGTCAGGTGGGGTCAGGGATGGATAACAGATTGTCAGGAGAGCCTGGATAATCCAGCCGAAAGGGACGATAATGGTTAACTGTATTTCAGGTCCGGTGAGTTCTATCTACATGGGGGTCTTTACCATTGATCGATGGGGGGGTTCCTGTCTTTGCACTGCGTCTATGACCTTCTAGTGCAGTGTCTGCATCCTGCAGAGGATTCTCTTTGTGTACATGTCACCTTCATTCAGGATTTCCAGGTGTCTCCTCCCAGTGCGAAATCTCCAGCTATCTTACTACTGGCGTTGGCTGAAGAGCTAGCGCTTAAATGTTTATACATTTCACTAATCTGATGCCCTAGCACTGCTCACAGCAGCAGTCGCATGTCTGTTCATCCCTGACAGCCTCATATTTCCATTGCAGACACTCAGCCATACATATCATTATGGTATTATGTTATTACACATACAAGGTCTTGTGCGGGCATCAGTGCCAATTCCGTACACAAACAATGGAACATCCTCCATGTCTGACCACAAGTTTGGCCGGCGTTGGGAGTTGCGCATTGAAATTTTTTTAAAGATTGAATTTCAGCCGTGGTGGTGGCTTCTACACAATCACTGGGGGGACTGTGCATTATAGTGACATTCGGGATCCAATACTGACCGCCCCATGTTTTCCCATCTAGATGTCTGTAATCAAAATGGATTTTCTCATCATGCCAATAGCCATGTGCGCCAAGATGACAGAAGTCAAGAGAAGCTGTGCCCTGGCACCAGTTTTACCTTGTGTCAAAACTCTTCTCTGCCAGGAACACGAAACACATTTCAATATGCTGCTTATACTTAATAGGCTCCGGCAGTCCCAGATTCTCAGACAGACACGATTTTATTTCTCCATCTGTGACGGGGGCGCACTGCACAAGGGTCCATGGTGAAAATCCATACAAATTATTTACATTACAATGCAGAATGAACCAGACAGCCGGAAACACTGAGAACCTCTGACAATGCCCAACACCAAGATAGGAAGTTCTCTTCTCTTTTATACCACTGATCCGGGCTGGTGATGGGGAGTAACCACGTCTTTTGTGTTATCATTTAGGATATGGCCTCACTTATACATTTACCGATGGATGGTCCGGTTAGTACACAAGTAGATCTGGTGTCCAATGGGCAGTGCCGTCTGCTTGGTGGCTTCATTTGTATTGAGTGCAGTGATAGAGCTGAAGGTAGATAAGATTCGGCTTAATCATGTCTTTCGTATTCCAATACCTATAATGCAGTTCTGGACACAGTGGGTCAGATTTACTAAAGCCCCTGCGCCAGTTCTCTGTCTGACTTTGCATGTTCTTTTATGTACACACTGCTTGCGCATGTATATAAGATTTGTTTGCACCACATTTGTGTCGTGGCTGCACTGTAGCACTGCATTGCATGTTCTTTTATGTGCACACTGCTTGCGCATGTATATAAGATTTGTTTGCACCACATTTGTGTCGTGGCTGCACTGTAGCACTGCATTCCGGTGCTCGCCATATTTATCATGCAAAGTTCGACAGAAATGTATCACACGCCCCGTGTTAAAGGTGCACCAAAAAATGTTGGTGCATTCTGTCAGGGCAGTGCAGGGAGTGCCAGATTCGTGAAGAACGTGCCCCACAATTCCTGAATCGGGTGCCCCTTGCACACTACACGGGCAAACATAGTGAAGTTTGCACTGATTTTGATACATGTGAGCCAGTGGATCTCTGACATCCTCTCTAGGCCCAGGAGCTCACAATCTAAACTATTAAGTTTCTAATGGTCCTTTTAGTATTAGTACATAAAAGAAGTTGCAGTTAAGGTAGAAATGTAAAGATTTTTGAACTACACCTTTTAAATAACTCCTATAATAGTTATGAATTAGGACGTAATGTGGACACCCCCCCCTGCTTCACCCAACCCAGACTGGAGCCAGTACCAGTACTCCCTTTCCATAGATCTGAACCTGGTTGATTTCTGCTTTTATTGAGCACCATGTACCCGTATAATATAAGTTCTATTTTTATACTTCATTGCACTTTGTATTTCTCCCCATAGTTGAATAAACTCTGCACTGATGCAGCTGTGACCTTGTTGTCCCAAGTGTGCGGCCTCAGCAGTTTATAAAGCACAGCAACCTATTATAGTGGCTCTAAGGTCACATAGAAGGACATGGAAAAACCTTCACTACATATCACCACTGAGCATATCCAGGTCACGCTTCATTTCCCTGTCATAGGTAGCTTATGGTCTTAATATTGTCATTGGTAAACTATCTTGTACATAGGGGGCAGTATTATAGTAGTTATATTCTTGTACATAGGGGCAGTATTATAGTAGTTATATTCTTGTACATAGGGGGCAGTATTATAGTAGTTATATTCTTGTACATAGGGGGCAGTATTATAGTAGTTATATTCTTGTACATAGGGGACAGTATTATAGTAGTTATATTCTTGTACATAGGGGGCAGTATTATAGTAGTTATATTCTTGTACATAGGGGACAGTATTATAGTAGTTATATTCTTGTACATAGGGGGCAGTATTATAGTAGTTATATTCTTGTACATAGGGGGCAGTATTATAGTAGTTATATTCTTGTACATAGGGGGCAGTATTATAGTAGTTATATTCCTGTACATAGGGGACGGTATTATAGTAGTTATATTCTTGTACATAGGGGGCGGTATTATAGTAGTTATATTCTTGTACATAGGGGCAGTATTATAGTAGTTATAGTCTTGTACATAGGGGGCAGTATTATAGTAGTTATATTCCTGTACATAGGGGGCAGTATTATAGTAGTTATATACTTGTACATAGGGGGCAGTATTATAGTAGTTATATTCTTGTACATAGGAGGCAGAATTATAGTAGTTATACTCTTGTACATAGGGGGCAGTATTATAGTAGTTATATTCTTGTACATAGGGGGTAGTATTATAGTAGTTATATTCCTGTACATAGGGGGCAGTATTATAGTAGTTATATTCTTGTACATAGGAGGCAGTATTATAGTAGTTATATTCTTGTACATAGGGGGTAGTATTATAGTAGTTATATTCTTGTACATAGGGGGCAGTATTATAGTAGTTATATTCTTGTACATAGGGGGCAGTATTATAGTAGTTATATTCTTGTACATAGGGGGCAGTATTATAGTAGTTATATTCTTGTACATAGGGGGCAGTATTATAGTAGTTATATTCTTGTACATAGGAGGCAGAATTATAGTAGTTATACTCTTGTACATAGGGGGCAGTATTATAGTAGTTATATTCTTGTACATAGGGGGTAGTATTATAGTAGTTATATTCCTGTACATAGGGGGCAGTATTATAGTAGTTATATTCTTGTACATAGGGGGCAGTATTATAGTAGTTATACTCTTGTACATAGGGGGCAGTATTATAGGAGTTATATTCTTGTACATAGGGGACAGTATTGTAGGAGTTATATTCTTGTACATAGGGGGCAGTAATAATAATAATAGCAATCATATTCTTGGACATAGCAGGCAGTATTTCAATAGTTATGTTCTTGTACGAAATCAAACAAGATCAACATCTTTCAACGCCAAGTGTCTTAGTCATGCTCCATGGATCGTACTAAGTGCAGTGAAGTATAAAAATCTAACTTGTATTATGCAGCTGAAATCAACCAGGTTCATATCTATGGAAGGAGGAAGAAAACCTCCAAAAAGAGAAGGGTTTTGCAGGAGCTGGCCAGTCATTCACTTTCACTTTATTCTGCCTGACTGAAGCTTTCCTAGTTTGTAGTTTTTGCTAGTGACCTTATCTCGACTGGAAGGAGAGGCTGTACGTGAAATATCTTCCAGCACAGTTTCAAGATCATGGAGCAGATACCAGGACACGCTGTTACACAAGGGAGTTGGATAGGTCCGTAGAAGGGCATTAACTCAGTAATAGGACCAGTGTGATCTGTGGGGGGAGAGGAGCACTGTCAGATACGTATGTGAAAACGGGCTGAGGCCCACTCTCGGGCAACGCAGCGCAAGTGCCACCTGTGACTGCACCCTGCACCCTGTAGTGGGGCTTGTGCCCATAGCTCAGTATCATGTCGCTTGATTGTAAGTTAGCTCAAAATTGGCAGATATACAGTTTGAAACCCATTTTATCATTCTACAGGCTTGAGTCTGTTTAGATACAAGTTTTATTAGAAGGGACTGGGACAAGCTTCCCATTCCTTTCTGAAGTTTTTCTGAACTGTAGGCCTGACACTCATCAATAGTGTAGATTTATGGAATACATCATTTATAGTTGTCCTGTGGACTGATAGCTGTGGGTCTCTGAAGCCTCTTGGCAACTTCTCCTTGTGTGGGCTGTCAGTTTCGGCAGACGGCCATGTCTTAGTACAGTGATGGCGAACCTTTTGGAGACCGAGTCCCCAAAGTACAACCAAAACCTACTTGTATGTCGCAAAATGGCAACATGACCATTTGAGCAGTAACTTATTAATCCCTGCTGTATCACAGGTTTCAATCGTATTGGTGTCTTGAGTTCACCAATACAATAGAAAGATGATGGAGAACTTGGATTCAGGGTCCCCTGAAGAGGAACAGTCAGGGTTCCCAGAGCAGGAGCTCCAACAATAATCTATCTCTATCCACACATTCTCATTCCTCCTGTGACCCTGGCATCCAAGGATGTTGCTTTAAAATGGCGCTGAGCTTGGCACGTCCTGGGCTGTATTGGACCGCAGGAGAAAGCCCTGAATCCTGTCTGGCAAACTCTGCGTTGGGGTGAAGGCCTGGGTGCCCACAGAAAGGGCTCCGAGTGCCACCTCTGGCACCCGTGCCATAGGTTCGCCACCACTGTCTTAGTAGGTTATCGATTGCACCATACATAGCTTGGCAATTTTTTAAAACTGTAATCCTGCAATGCACTTTACCATCACTTTATCCCTGAGCTGTGTTTTTCATTATGCTCTGTGTTCACTGATGCTCTCTAAGGCTCGGTTTTGTTTATACGTTGTAAGGACACGTCAGGAGGATACCGACGTTTCCTCACAACGTATGGCACAGACGTATCCCACTGTATGCCTATTCAGTGGGGTATCCAGTGGGATATGTTGCTTGAGGACCCCCCATTCCCCCTGAATACATGAACAGGGTGTTTCCCCAGTGATGTCACTGTTCTTATATCACTGTCACCAGATCCTCCCTCCTACCAAGCGATGTATGCACTTGGCGGGGCTGTGGGGAGAGGTGCAATACACTGCATCCGCTCCCTATTGCTGTCCCTTGCCTCCACTGAGTTGCTTCCTATGTCTTTCCATCCTGATTTTTTTGGGCGTACAGGATGGATAGTGCCCAGACGGAGGCAACCATTATGAGGCCCATTTACTAAGGGTCAGTGGAACGCATTTTTGTCGGGTTTCCCAACGATTTCCATGTTGCGCCGCATTTAACAGGGGAATTACCGCTCGCTAACGGATTTTGGCGCATCGCCGCTGGATTTCGCATGACACAGATCGGGGGGGGGGGCTGTCGGACGATCCGACGGATTCGGACAATGCGCGGGATTTAACATCGCAAATTGTGTCGCAAGACATGCACTCACATACACCAGGAAGAAGAAGGTGAACTCCGGTGGACCTGATCGGGGAAGCGACAGATGCAGGATCTCGGGCGCACGATGTTGGCGAATCGCGCCGGACTTCATCTTCGTCAGACCTTCCGGATCAGCGATCGCGACAGGACCGGGGAAAGTAAATGTGCCCCTATGTCTCCGTCTGCCACTACTTGTCAATGTATATGTTAAGAGTATACATCAGGTGCTCTCCCAATGTATACTCTTAGCATGTACATAAAACGTGGCATGAACCCAGCCTAACAAACCCTGGAGGCCTTCACAAAACATCTGTAGTTATACTGAGAATAAATGACATACAGGAGTACTCTGCGTACCCCTTTTATTTAGTGGTATCCGAGTACAGAGAGCTGAATATAATATGCACTCTACACGTTTTAGGTTATTTTTTATTGCAAAAAGGATTTATCACTTAATTTACAGTTCTCAAATACTTGATACTTTGTGTTGCTCTATCACACAACATACAAAACAAATACATTTACATTTGTGAGCAATATATAGTCTCATTTTATTTAAAAAAAAATCCTTATTTTTATGTACAAAGTATACAAATTGCTATACTTTTAGCCGCTCTGGGATATGATGAGGTCTTCATGTAAATTAGCAGATTGTCCCCCATCTCCCCATCTCCTTCTTGTAATCAACTGGCGTTAACGGTATCATGTGCTATAAATCCACAGCTATTCCAGCAAATGGAGAATCCTTTAAGTGCATTTGATCAAATAGTCTAATTAAATGCAATAATTCCGTAGATTATGGGCCAGATAACGAATGAGAAGATAATGACTGCAATCGAGCCAGAGCTGTGTAATGAGTTACATGTCCTGTCGTGTGAAGCAGTCCCATCCATTATCACATGATAAATTACACTGGAACATCATGGAAAAGTGGTTAGTGAGAATGTAGGATGAGGATAAGGTGTGTGCATCTCCAGGATATCTCATCATAATGTAATTATATTAATATTAGAGTGAAATCTCTCTATAAAGACTTCCTCTTCAAGAAGACAAGCCCCACTAGGTCAAAGCACTGTATTTTCCATACTGCGGTGCATATTGACTTTTCGGTAGTCTCAAAGGGGTTTTAGTGTTGATCAATTTTAGTAATGAAACAGGATTAGGTTCTGGAAATCGCAGTCATGAAATCCTCGTACATCTTTTCCTTGTCTCAATGCACATGTACACAAGAGTCATTTTGGGACCTTTGAAGATCCCACAAAGGTCCTGAAAGTGCAGATTGAAAGCAGCAGAAGGGACACATCTTCCATTTCCTAAGAAGCTTCTAGTACCATATGTAGGAGGTGAATTTCAGACTTGTAGGGGCTATAATATTCATGCAGCCCAGGGCCACCCCTAATATATTATATTTAATGATGTTACTAAAATCTTAGTATGTTAAACATCTCTCTTTTAGGCAAGGTTTAGTGTTCTAGGTATCTTCTTTATTGCTTCCTGTATAGCCTTCTCTAAGGATTGGGGCCTACGTATGATAGATGTCTCCTATATAGCCTTTCTTTGAGGATTGGGGTCTCGGTATGGTAGATGTTTACCATATGGCCTGTTTGGATGATTGGGGCCTATGTATGATAGATGTCTCCTATATAGGCTGCTATATTGGTAGATATCTCCTTTTCAGACTACTGGAATAATTATGATCTTCATGGTACATCTCTCTTCTATAGGAGTCATCATTGGAACTTGGTATTGTTGACGTATCCTCCGTACCATAATTATCACAGCGGCCTATAGAGAAGGGCTATAAAGCCTGCTGTGATGATAGGGTCTTGGTATAGTAGACGTCTCCTCTACAGTCTGCTTTAAAAAAGTTATGTCGGGTAAAGAATACATCTCATATATAGTCTGCACAGATGATAATTGTCCTCTGTAGACCTCTTTGATTACTGCGGTCTAAGGATTAAGACAAGGTATGGAAGATTTCTCCTTTCTTGATGCTTTGATGTATGGTAGATGTTTCCTCTATAGTATGTTGTGATGTGAGGGACCAGGTATAGTAGGCGTCTCCTCATTAGGCTACTGGGATATGTGGGACCAGGTATAGAAGATGCCTCCTCTATAGGCTGCTCTGATGTGTTGATCCAGTTATGGAAGACGTCTAATCTATAGGCTGCTGTGATGTGTGGGACCAGGTATGGTAGGTGCCTCCTCTATAGGCTGCTCCGATGTGTTGGTCCAGTTATGGAAGACGTCTAATCTATAGGCTGCTGTGATGTGTAGGACCAGGTATGGTAGATGCCTTTTCTATAGGCTGCCCCTATGTGTTGGTCCAGTTATGGAAGACTTCTATTCTATAGGCTGCTGTGATGTGAGGGACCAGGTGTGGAAGATGTTTCCGCTATAGGATTCTCTGATGTGAGGGACCAGGTTTACAATTTTGGGTTGGTCTCATCTGTAGACCTCTTTAATTACTTTGGTTTAAGGATTGAGACATGGTATGGAAGATATTTCCTCTCTAGCTGCTTTAATATGTGGGAACCAGTATGGCAGATGTTACCTCTATAGGCTGCTGTGTTTTGTGGGAACAGGTAGTTAAGACATCTCCTCTATAGTCTCTTGTGATGTGTAGGACCAGCTATGGTAGATGCCTCCTCTATAGTCTGCTGTGATGTGTAGGACCAGGTTTGGAAGACATTTCTCTATAGGGTGCTCTGATGTGAGGGACCAGGTATGATAGACATCAGAGTGCCCATCCAAAGTAAATAAATTAAATCATGAAATAGCAATACTTTAAAAAATGTATCAAGATACGTTAAATAACCCAGCTGGTCTTTTGCATGGGGCTTTGTATGGTAGATGTCAACTTTGTTGACAGATGTCTAGTATTTCACATGTCTACTATACTGATCCACAGGCATCAGAGCAGTCTATAAAGGAGACATCTCCTCTATAGTCTCATCTGCCGGTTGGAGCTCGGTATGGTAGACAGTTTCTGACTGCTCTGTTGATTAAGGTTTGGGGCCCCCTGCCGTTTGGGCCCTAGTTTACTATCTACTAGATGTTCCAGTGTCTTTCATCTAAAAATCCTTTAAGCAGATTCATACCTTGTGAAATATTCATGGATGATTCTTGTGGTGCATCCCATTAGACTCTCATTATACAACTGTTGTGTCTCTGCCTCTTGCAGAAAGAATTTACCCCTGGGGGCATGATGCCATGCTGTCCTCCTGTAAAATGGTACATATGATTGCATGTCCTTAGTCTCTGGATACATGCAGATGTATGAAGCTCTGGGTACATATAGTCTTGCCGGTTTAGCCTAAATATAAGATATGTAATGGGGCTCTGACTCATATCTTGAGATAGTTCTATATTGGGGGGGTCTTGGCTCTATAGATTGCACATAATCTTATAGTATGGAAACTTCCTCATATACTGGAGGGGTCTCCGTCTTGGTTCTTAGATTCCACTTTCATCTTCTTCCTCTTTTTTCATGGTCTTTTTCATCACTCAAAGAACACGGCGTCTCGTGAAATTGGGGAGGGGGACACTTAAAAGAATCTTACTTCAAACAGCTGTGCTGCTCTTAACCTCCCTGCAGGGATGGGACGTGATTGCATATTGTTGGGCAGGCGAAGGGTTAAGCGCGAGCAGAACGTTCCTTTCTTCTGGAAATAACATGGTGTCTGCATTATCTTTAAAGTGAGGCACACTGAGCGCATCATCTTCGTGGCCTCAAGCTTCGGGGTCAATGCTATGATGAGGTCAAAGCCACGTGCAGAATCCTGCAGATGGATCACAAATGGGAAATTCTGGAATATTTTAATATGAAGAGGCTGCAGCATCGGCCCTAGGACCAGAGCTCTCAAGGGCCCCAGTAGGAACAATGACATATATACTACATGGGAAGATATAAGGGGTTTTGGGGTTGTCCTTCTCTGCTGAAGCTCTAATATTGAGGTGCAGCTAATAATTTAGTGGCCATAACAGCATAGAGAATGGCATGAAGGGGTGCGGATAAAGATGGCAAACCACTAGGACCAGGGCCGGCGCTAGCACTGGGCATACCCGGCCAATTGCTGGGGCCCAGGGATCTGGGGGGGGGGCCCACATAAGGCTGTACATAAAGAATCAATGGGGGTGAGGGGGCTGTATCTAATGGATCCATAGGGGAGGAGGGGGGCTTTATATAAAATAACCATGAGGGGACTGCTTGGTATCATAAACCAACAAATATTTTAGGGAATGGGAAACTGTTTTAGTTTCTGAATTTTTAATGTTGCCATGTGAGTCCACTGCAAAGGGGCCTACTTAGGCTCTATCGCCCAGGGGCCTAATGAAACCTGGAGCCGACCCAGACTAGGGCACCCCAGATAAGTAATCGCACCCTTCCTCCTTTGAGCTGCTGGCTGGCATAGATGAGCTTGTTGGCATGACTTCCAAGCAGTGAAATCTCTCTCTTGACTGCTCCCTGGTGCCCTTACTGCTTGCCCTGCTCCTTGGGGATGCCAAGACAATAGCAAAACAAGTAGCTAGAAAACAAGGTGCTGAGCCATGATGTGAAATAATGTGCTGCAGACATTCTCCGAGAGGTTGGAAGAAGAGATCAGGTCAGTTCCTCCTTATACAATCATATCCTCTAGTATCCTAGAGACTTTTCTCCATGTGTAGAGTGTCAGCTCTTGCGGCAAGAATCGTCCCGACCTGGCATCTTGTTAATTATTAATGCTCTATGGGACCGCTCGTTGTTCATATTGACCTGTGCCGGTGTGGCATTCCAGTAGTATTGCTGGATCAGATGCCAAATTGGTGTTTAGATACCACAATTATTCCAATTGATTCAGGAATCCTTAATATTTATAGTGGTCTCTCGTGCTGGTAGTTGTATAGGACATATATATGTATACTGATATAGGGCAAATTTCTCCCAACCTGATGATTGTGGTTAGTCTCCTTACCTGTATATACCCTTTATTATTTCTGATCATATTAGATGTTTGCATTTTTTTTACTGACTCCACACTTTCACTAGGTGGCGCCGTGTAGACATCAGTACCATGTAATCGGACTCGGTGCATGTTCTGGCCATTTACAGTATCATACAGAACGGTCATAGGAAGTAATAGATGTGCACTTTACTCCGGTCAGTAGCACCCTAATATTAGGAGATCAAATGTCCCCCCTGCTTTTGCACAGTACACCTTGATTTCCATGATCTCCCTCTATCTGTCAGAGATCTTCTCTGTGATGTTACAAGGTATCTGGTTGGCTGCGGATCTCGGCTTCAGTACCTGCTCCCCTCCTAGCAACACAATTGCTGCAATCTGCTAATTAACTAAACTTCATTACCAGAGAGACGGGAATACTAACCGGCAGGGATGTCCACATGCAGCAGGTTTCTGTGACTGGAAATTTGTTGCTTGTATTAGGACCAGTTCACACCTGCGTTCAGGTTGCCATTTTTCAAAGTTAATAACGGATGACTAAGGCGAAAATTCACCTTGCCTCCATTAAAAAAAAGTAAAGAATGGTGGAATAACAGAGGAATAATGTATCAATTCAAAATCCTATTGACATCAATGTAAATTTGATGTTATCCGTTACGGTCAGATCCGTTATCCATGCGTTAAATGGAGGGAAAAAAAATGGTTATAAAATCTGGGTAATGGAAAATGACACTTAAAGAAAGCAAAGTATCCGTTAAAGGCATCCATTAAAATAAAAAACAGATACTTTGCTACTGATAGATCCGTCCAGACATCCGTTTTAAGGGTCCACTCAGACGGTTCACCTGCCGCGCATCTGCAAAAAATGCGGACATGTGATATCTGTGTTCAGTCCATATTGAATCCGCAACCATTTTTTTCGCATCCGCATGTCATCCTTTTTTTTATCACATCCGGTCCCCCCCCCCCAAAAAAAAACGGATGGGTCTCCAATCTACTTTTTGGCCTGCCCAGTTGGTTACCTAGCAACATTTGAGAAAAAAACACACCACAAACGGATGTCATCTGTGGACCGACCGTTTTTGTTTTTTTTTTTATGGATAAACTGGGGCTCATTTACTAAAGACCCTGCGGCCGCACCTTAGTCGGACATTCCGAGGATTTCCAATCTGCGCCGCATCGTGCCGGGGATTGTGCGATCAGATTTTGTCGCATCGGCGCCTGCTTGCACGCGACACAAATCGGGTGGCGGGCCGTTGGACAACCCAACGGATTCAGACTACTCACAGGATTTAAGATTTTAAATTGTGTCGCAAGACACACACTTGCATGCACTGGGAAGAAGAAGGGGAAGCGACGGATGCAGGAACTCGGGTGCACGAGCTACGTGAATCGTGCCGGACTTCATCTTCGGATCCGTTCGGATCGGGGATCGCGACAGGACCGGGTAAGTAAATTTGCCCCATTGACTTATGGATCACAATGCCATCCGCAAAATAAACGGATAACATATGGACCTCAAAAGCGCACGTCTGAATGAGCCCTAAATTACATATAGTTATTTCCAAAAACAGCAGCTACTAAATAGGATGAACGCAGGTGTGAACTGGTCCATAGTCAGGATCTTGAGATAAATGGAAATTTCTGCAGCTAATGTAATATCGATCTGTTACCCCAAGACACATACCTCAGACTGTAATCCAGGGTAATCCAGATCCAGACACTAATTGGTTCTTATTGGGTGATTGCTGATGCCCATGCTTTGGCTGGCACAATTATATTGGGTCCCCTCTATATGTCCATGTGCCCAGGAAGCTCAATGCTGCCACTACGTTGGGCAGGTTGTATGAGCAGGTGTTGTGTAGTACAGGCGACTCTCCTGACAATATTTGCCATAAAAAAAACCTTCCTGTACGAAACCTGTTCAGGAAATCCGCAACCTCCAGGCTGCATGTAGCAGAGCTCAGTGCGTTAGGCCTCGCACACTCGCTTTGCATGTGCAGGTTTATTTACAGAGGGAATGAATATCCGGGAAAAGGTAAATACACAAATCAGCAGCTGAATGTGTGGCCGTAAGACGGAGGCCTCCAGCGACATGTGTGTGCGAAGCCTGCAACACGAAAAAGAACATGGGGAGCTAACAACCCCCTAAAGAAAAAGGCGAGATATACAGCCCAGCTTTAACCGGTTAAGGACCCTTTCCTGGTTTTTCATTTCCATTTTTCACTCCCCACCTTCAAAAATCTATAACTTTTTTATTTTTACACATAAAGAGCTGTGTGACGGCTTGTTTTCTGTGTAACAAATTGCACTTCATAGTGATGTATTTAATATTCCATAAATTTTATAATGTTTTCATACATTTACAAAAATTAAAATCTCCTGTACAAAATTTTTTTTTCTTATTTTGCCATCTTCTGGCGCTAATAACTTTTTTATACTTTGGTGTACGGGGGTGGGGGTGGTGTAATTTTTTGCGACATTTGATAATATTTTCAATGATATAATTTTTAGGACTGTGTGACCCTTTGATCACTTTTTATAGATTTTTTTTATATTTTTCAAAATGGCAAAAAAGTGCCATTATCGACTTTGGGCGCTATTTTCCATTACGGGGTTAAACGCAGTGAAAAAACGTTAATATATTTTGATAGACCGGGCATTTTTTAGCGCGTCGATACCTACTGTGTTTATGATTTTAACTGTTTATATTTATTTATTAACTTATTTATATTTATGTCAGTTCTAGGGAAAGGGTGGTGATTAGAATTTTATGGGGTTTTTTATTTAATTTTTTTTTTTAGACTTTTTTTTTTACTATTTTTCACACTCCCTACTACAGTATGGCAGTATATGGGGATTTTCCTCCTCATTCATTACAATGTGCTATCGGCACACTGTAATGAAGGGGTTAAAACTAAATAGCCTCGGGTCTTCGGAAGACCCGAGGCTACCATGGAGACGGATCGCCGCTCCCCGTGACGTCGACGATCCTAGGCTTTGCGATCGGTGCTGCGTGTTACAGCCCGTGAGCCCTCTCCATGCAGCGGGACCCGACCGCCGCCGTGAATACACTGCCCGTGGTCTGTGATGGACATGCAGGTACAGGAGCCATTAGGAACACACGGCTCTGATACCTCTCTGTGATAGTAATGGCTTGTGCACCTGTGTTTCCATCAGAAGACCATGGACAGATTTCTATACACTGGAAGTAAACATAGAAGCTTCCTGTATAACAGCAAACAGAGATCTAGAAAAATTTGAGGAATTGATAGAGAAAGTATATTGAAAAATGTTCCTGTCACAAACAGTATCGATTATTTGCTGAAAGTGGGCAACCTCTTTAAAGGGGTGCAGAAGGTTCGGTTGCAATCAAGCTCAAAAGGCTTAGGGCAGTGGTGGCAAACCTATGGCACAGGTGCCAAAGGTGGCACTCAGAGCCCTCTCTATGGGCGCCCGCAGCTTCACCCCAGGGCAGAGTTCATGACTCAAGGCCTCTTGCAGTCCCAGGCAGCCCAGAAACCTGTTAGGAAGCTACAATGATAATCTGAACTTCTCCGTCTTTTTACTGTATTGGTGTCCTCAGGTGCCTATATGATTTAAACCTGTAACAGAGCAAGGAGTAATAAGTAACTACCTAAATTGTCGCATTGGCATCCAAAAATATGTGGATTTTGGTTGTAGTTTGGGCACTCGGTGTCTAAAAGGTTTGCCATCACTGGTCCATAAGATGTCACCAGGGAGAATACAGCTGCCATCAAGGGGGTCAAGAACATGTAGCTTCCCCCATGAAGAAAACTCGGAGTGGATTAACCCACCCCCCCAGGAGAACACAGAGAGCGTGCAGCCCCCATCAAGAGAGTTTGACATATAGGCATCTCCTATAAAGTAAAAAAAAGAAATGTAGCCCCCTTCAAAAGTGTGCAGGGAGCATGTATTTGCTATCAGATGTGCACAGGGAGCGTACAACCTCCTTCAAGAGACTGCAGAGGGATTGCAGCCCCCGGCAAGACCATGGGGCAATAGAGTCTGGGGAGACAACCTGGGCTGCATGTAAAAACTGCAGTGTTTGACCATAAGAACACGTTCAGCCTCCATCACACAAGAGGACTTGGGATTGGTGCCGCATTTGACTCCCGAGAGAAGAGAGTGGGGGAACTTGCATCCCCCATAAAAAGAGAGAGAGTAAGAATGGTGCACGTGCAGCCTCCATCATAAATTAGAGGGGACTGTGGGGTTTACAGGACATGTTTCAGTATAATGTAGCTTCCTTCTTATTGTTTCTCATTGTGACCTGGCTTTTAATAAGAAAACATGGAAGTTTGGGGGGTGTCGTCACCAGGAATATCATTTGTAGCTGGTGGCAGGTATCAGTAGCCTCTAAAATGATGAGTTTGTCAACATTTTAAATTGTTTCAGTACTTTATAAAAGTATATTAGATAATACCTGGCTCCCTGCCAGCACCGTCGAGTTAGTCATGGGGGGGATCAGCTACAATGGGCCCAGTCCGATTCCTCAATTAGCTGACGAAGGCAGTGGTAGTGAACAGGGGAGAGGCGAAGTTAGAGGGGCGAGTGATGGGGCAGGGACTACCCCCCACCCCCACCATAACTCAATGGATGATGCGGGCAGGGTGCTAGGTAATCTCTAATATACTTTTATAAAGTACTGAAACATTGAGGCATTTTTAAACTCCTCATTGCAGCGGCTTCTGGAACCTGTCACCAGCTAAAAATTAAATTCCAGGTGACAGGTTCCCTTTAATGCAATTTTCAGTACAGGTGTTTGGTAGCTGAGGTGTGGGCCATGTAATCTAATATGAGCTAACAATTCCTGCCAGTCGCATTTTACACGAGCAAGCAGGATGTCCGCATCCTGGAGCTGCACCGTGTTCCCCAATCCTAGAACATTAAGCAGCTCAGGATTAACCCTGCACATGCCGCACCTGCTCATCATAAAAGCGTTACATTGTGAATATTGGATTGCGCCAAACATTTAGGGGAACTTACAGTAGATCAATTTGCTTGTCTCTGCAGGGTAAGGGACGTGATGACATTAGTTTCCATCTCATGATCTCATATTCTTCTCTACTTCCTCTTCAATTTCAGGCGTCATGACGGGCAAAGTCAGCTCATTTCTTACACCCTAGATCTATCCAGAGCCAACTCCACCCCCCTTGAAAGTGCTCCCCAATTTAAGGTAAGATGAACCCCTGCATGCTGCCCCCTGGCTTGCACGCTCAGTTTTGCATGCTGACAGTCTGAGTTTTGATGTCCACTCCTGCAGATCAGGTTGTGTCTCTAACTGTGCTAACTGCAAAAAAATCTGCCTCTAACCATCAACTAAACACAATATGAAAAGTAACAAAATATGTGAAAAAAGGCAGGGGTTGTTACTGTAAAAATCTGATTCCAGTTTGGAGACCCTTGAGAAAGAGACAAGTCAATAAAGTGTTTATCCAGGAGTGACAGCGGGGCTCGGCTTTCCTCTAGGACTGGTATGAGATGCTCACCACACACTGGGACTGGCCCCAGCGCTGTCATATATGACTTGGCCTCTGCACTTGACCTCCAGGCATGTTCTGTTTGATATCTTCATGTGTGCCCAGATTTCCTGAAACCAAACAGGAACAACAATGCCAATACAGTTGAGGCACCCTTGAAGACCCCTTTAATGTAAAATTAGTTTTGCCTTTCAGGAGGCTAGGAAAGTTAGATGACTTGCCATTTAGGGGAAGTAATAGGAGCTGTACCACTCCTCAAGTTTTCCCTGATAACAGGAGTCTGCATCCTCCGAAAACCACGTGCCGCAGTGTCTTCTCCTTGCTCTGTGACCTTCATGCCTTTTTTTACACTCAGAAAAGATGAACATTATTGTGACTTCTCTATTCTGTATTTTAAGAAAGTGCCTCAAGTCGCAGAGAAGCAAATTAAACCCCCTCCTACAGTGCAGTACAGTCGTCTCTCCAGAAGCTGCACATTTGCGTTTCTAACCCACTCAGTGACCCTAATCCAGCACCATAACTCAGACTGGTGCTGGACTCGTCCATCAGTATTCCCCAAGCTACTTTCGTGCTGGACCACTCCTTTTCTTCTTCCTCACCAACCAATCTCTGGTGTTGTACCACTCCTTTCCATCCTCTTCTGGCACTGGACCACTCCTTTTCCCTCCTCCTCTGGTGCTGGACCACTCCTTTTCCCTCCTCCTCTGGTGCTGGACCACTCCTTTCCATCCTCTTCTGGTGCTGGACCACTCCTTTTCCCTCCTCCTCTGGTGCTGGACCACTCCTTTCCATTCTCTTCTGGTGCTGGACCACTCCTTTCCATCCTCCTCTGGTGCTTAACCACTTCTTTCCATTCTCTTCTGGTGCTGGACCACTCCTTTCCATCGTCCTCTGGTGCTGGACCACTCCTTTCCATCGTCCTCTGGTGCTGGACCACTCCTTTCCATCCTCCTCTGGTGCTGGAGCACTCCTTTTCCATCCTCCTCTGGTGCTGGACCACTCCTTTTCCATCCTCCTCTGGTGCTGGACCACTCCTTTTCCATCCTCTTCTGGTGCTGGACCACTCCTTTTCCATCCTCCTCTGGTGCTGGACCACTCCTTTTCCATCCTCCTCTGGTGCTGGACCACTCCTTTTCCATCCTCCTCTGGTGCTGGACCACTCCTTTTCCATCCTTCTCTGGTGCTGGACCACTCCTTTTCCATCCTCCTCTGGTGCTGGACCACTCCTTTTCCATCCTCCTCTGGTGCTGGACCAATTCTTTTCCATCCTTCTCTGGTGCTGGACCACTCCTTTTCTATCCTTCTCTGGCGCTGGACCACTCCTTTCCATCCACCTCTGATGCTGGACCACTCCTTTTCTATCCTTCTCTGGTGCTGGACCACTCCTTTTCCATCCTCCTCTGGTACTGGACCACTCCTTTTCCATCCTCCTCTGGTACTGGACCACTCCTTTCCATCCTCCTCTGGTGCTAGTCAATTCCCTCCCCCCTCTTTCTTCTGGTGCCAGACAACTTTATTTTCCCCTCTCTTTGGGTGCTGGACCGCTTTCAGCCATCCTCTTCTGGCGCTGGACCGCTTTCAGCCATCCTCTTCTGGCGCTGGACCGCTTTCAGCCATCCTCTTCTGGCGCTGGACCGCTTTCAGCCATCCTCTTCTGGCGCTGGACCGCTTTCAGCCATCCTCTTCTAGCACTCCCCATCTCAGACTAGTGCTGACCACTGTCCCCAAACCCCTGTATGCAGACCCTCTTTACACCCCATCTGACTGCTGTTGGCTCAGTTTACCCTAATTCTCCCCCATATGATATGAGAGCGCTGGGGCGGCTGTTTGTCATGCGAGCGCCTGGCTGCAGGGTCTCATCTGTCGCTTCTATTATGGAAGGACAATTCTCAGACAATGGGAGCGGAGAACAGGAGCCGCGTGTGACACCTGAACCGCCGACACCAGGACAGGGAACCCGATCCACCACACCCCTGCCACCTACCAGAAACTGCCCCGGGGCCCCATCCAGACCCCCACCCGCTGAGCATCGGTCTCTGTGTCGCCCCCTCTTGTCACATGTTCAGAAGTGTCACAACAATCTACACAGGGCCGGGACATGTGTGACCCTATAGCTGTCACACAACTAAGACACCAATGGACTCCAGAGTTTTTATCATCAAGTATTCAGACTGTGAGGGGCGGTAATGGCGGCCATGGCAGTACTCACCCAAATTTTCCATAATTTTTAAATGAGACTTTCCCCTTTCTGTGTTGGGTGCAGGGGGTTGAGAAGTTAGGCAGTGACCCCTCACCTCCCCCTGACATGACAGGTGCTGTGGGGGAGGGGCGCTATAAATAGAACGTTCTAGAATCGGTTTTGGTGTTAGTTCAGGGCAATAGGCAGGTCCCAGCATCGGATTCGTTACAGTGTTGCAGATAATTCCTGTCAGATCCGTCACATTGTGCAGCCACCTGTTCACAGGGGTCCCGAGGAGTCGGACATCTTTTAACCCCCTCGTCCCTGGAGCAGATGTGTTCTCCCGTGCACAGCGCCGTGTACCTGCCTCCTGCCTCCGCCCATCTGTACAGGGGGAGGAGGCTGCACGGAGCGGAACACACAGCAGCCGGGATCCGGGGAGCGCCGCACCATGGCCGGGAGCAGCGGCGGAGTGTCCCGGGGAGAGGAGGACGGGGACATGGACGCGTCCTGTGTGAGTACAGACACAAGTCATCACCCGCAGTCCCATGTAACACAGGCATAACTCCCTGGGGACACATCATGTAGTAGATGTGTTCTGCAGTCCTATGTAACACCACAGATAACTCAATGATCACTCTCTGGGGACAGATCATGTAGTAGATGTGTCCTGCAGTCCTATGTAACACTACAGATAACACAGTGATATCTCTGAGTACAGATCATGTAGTACATGTGTCCTGCAGTCCTATGTAACACTACAGATAACACAGTGACATCTCTGAGTACAGATCATGTAGTAGATGTGACCTGCAGTCCTATGTAACACCACAGATAACACAGTGATATCTCTCCGAGTACAAATCATGTAGTAGATGTGTCCTGCAGTCCTATGTAACACCACAGATAACTCTACTCACACAGTGATAACTCTATTGGGAACATGTATCACACTTTGGCTTGCCTTTTTCTTGACTTTTGATTTTTGAGACTTTTCCTGGTTCTTGTGCTCATTTGCAACATTTTGCACCTAAAACGGTCTCCTTTTAAAATTTGCCATTCTCTAGTTTGTTTCCTGAGTTATTACCTTAATCCAGATGTGAAAAGTCTCATGTTTTTGCGCAAATCTACAGCTGCCCCTGTTTTCGACTTTTGGAAACTTTTTGCAACTTTTGTTTTAAAAAGTCACATTTGCTACACACCAAACGCCACATGTATCAATAAAGAAAAAACGTTAACATACATCTGACCAGCAGGAAAGCCAAGAAAAGTATCTAAAAAGCCAGACTTATGATACATGCGCCCCTATGAGTACAGATCATGTAGTAGATGTGTCCTGCAGTCCTATGTAACACCACAGATAACACAGTGATAACTCTCTGAGTACAGATCATGTAGTAGATGTGTCCTGCAGTCCTATGTAACACCACAGATAACACAGTGATATCTCTCTGAGTACAGATCATGTAGAAGATGTGACCTGCAGTCCTATGTAACACCACAGATAACACAGTGATAACTCTCTGAGTACAGATCATGTAGAAGATGTGACCTGCAGTCCTATGTAACACCACAGATAACACAGTGATAACTCTCTGAGTACAGATCATGTAGTAGATGTGTCCTGCAGTCCTATGTAACACCACAGATAACACAGTGATATCTCTCTGAGTACAGATCATGTAGTAGATGTGTCCTGCAGTCCTATGTAACACCACAGATAACAAAGTGATAACTTTGAGTACTGATCATGTAGTAGATGTGACCTGCTGTCCTGATGTGGTGGGATATTCTCTGTGAATTGCAGGTGTTGGGTTCTATTGGACTTGGGTAAGTCTTTGGTTCTGTACTGTGATGTTTGCTGTCGTGCAGGACCATAGGTCCCTGGGCACCCTGCTACATTTGGTCTCTGAGCATCTTGGTAGCGTCTTATTTTTTGTGTGGCTGAAACTTATTGAAGAATTCAGGGTCATTGACATTGCATCAGATATTGCTGTGCATCCTGGTGATTATGAATTAAAAGGGATATTCCCATGAAGACAAGTTTCTTCTATGTGCTCAGGATAACAAAATAACACAATGGGGCAGATTTACTTACCCGGCCCATTCGCGATCCAGCGGCGCGTTCTCTGCGGTGGATTCGGGTCCGGCCGGGATTCACTAAGGTAGTTCCTCCGACTTCCACCAGGTGGCGCTGCTGCGCTGAAGTTCCCCGAGGCCCACTGAAATGCACTCAAGTTCATCGGCCTATTCCTGGGTGCAGGTAAGCGCGAGTCTCGCTACACTTTCTTTTTTTAAAATGCGTCAGTTTTTCCGAATCCGTCGGGTTTTTGTTTGGCCACGTCGCCCGATTTCCGTTACATGCATGCCAGTGTCGATGCGCCACAATCCGATCGCGTGCGCCAAAATCCCGGGGGAAATCTGCGCGAATCGGAAAAATTTGGGTAACACGTCGGGAAACCGCGAATCGGGCCCTTAGTAAATGACCCCCATTCTCTTACATTAATTCACTGTATTAACAAATATGCAGCATTTCACAAATATAATTCCAACCGGCCTGCTTAGAGAGGCCCCACCCACACCCTCGAATTTTACACTGACCATCACTGAGTGATAGGAGCTAAAACTGCAATAATACTGTAAAGTAAGGGGTTAAAAATGATCTTTATTGTGTTAACATCACTAAGGGGTTGAAATTTGAGAATTTTCTTTCATGGGAAAACCCCTTTAAGTATGGTGAGCGCCAAAAAGTTTTAGTAAGCCTCACCCAAGACTATTACACTCACAGTCTCTCTGTCTGTCCCTGTATTATACACATATTATTTCTATTATATGTATGTACATTATACACTGTCCCTCTGTTATATGGAGTATAATATCTGTTGTATTGCATGGTCTAAGTAATCAGACTAAAAATAAATCGGAAATTACAATAAACCAATAAACATGTTAGGTGTCGGCGCTTTCCAAAATACCCGATGTATTGACATATAATACATGTATTCCCAAAGTTAATTCCATTACATAAAATAACATCTAAATGTCTAAATCGCCACTGATAAAAACGTGAATAAAAAGTTATCAAAAGGCCGTACACTTCCCAAAGTGGTATCAATGGAAACGTCACCTCGTCCTCACACGTTACGGCGATGTCACTTGGATTTTGCAGGTCATGTAGCTGCAGGCCGTATACACTTATACCTGGTGTCCTCCTTGTTACGGGGTGTTACACACATTCACGGTATATTCGGACCATTCAGTTCTTATGGCGCTATTTACCACAAATCACTCCTGCCCTGCAGGCAGCACAGGTGAAGCTTATTATAACCCTAAAATAGCGTAACTTACCGTAACCATTGACCATGAAGTAAATAAAATGGATTATCCTGTGACTATGACACTTGTGGACAGTCAGGGTCAGGGCACGTGATGAGGTATTTGCCCCGCGTCCCGTCAGTGATTTGTATTGATTATTCACATTAACACCAAAGTTTATTGGCCTATAGTAGAGATCTGAGCGATCGCGGCATGGGTCATATTGTGATGGTGACAAATGGGTTCAGAGCATCCCCAAAACCGCAGGTTATATGGGATGTTACTGTAGTTAGTAGCTTCCAAAGTAGAAGGGAAACTGGTGATCTGGTGACAGGAACTGGGTTCCCGAGGCTTACTGATACACAAGTGAAGATTACACCATCCGGTCCGATGCCGAAGAAGAACCGCCATCGCACAAATTACTCATAAAGTCCCTTGTGTCTGTAATAGAAAGGTGTCTGATCACATAGGACAGTGGTGGCGAACCTATGGCACGGGTGCCAGAGGTGGCACTCGGAGCCCTCTCTATGGGCACCCGTGCTATCACCCCACCGCAGACTCTGCCAGACAGGACTCAAGGCCTCTTGCAGTCCCAGGCAGCCCAGGACCCTAGAAGGAATCTACAATGATAATCAAAACTTGTACTCCTTCTTTCTACTGTATTGGTGTCCTCAGGTGCCTATACAATTTAAACATGTGACAGAGTAAGGAGTAATAAGTTACTGCTTAAATTGTCGCATCGGCACTTTGCGAAAAATATGTGGGTTTTGGTTGTAGTTTAAGCACTTGGCGTCTAAAAGGTTCCCCATCACTGACATAGGTTCATTGCATCTGTTTTGGGCAGCGGGGTCCGAGTGCACAAGTGCATTGCCAGAAGTGCCTACTTTGGGCAATTGAACTGGACCAGGGTGTCATGGAAGAAGGTGCTGGCTCTGGTGTAGAGCATGTGTCATGCTGCTCCATGCACTTGTATGAAAGGTTCAAAAATTGCTGAGCACAGCGTCGGGAATTTGTAGCATTCCTATTCGCTATGAGCCGACACTCCTATACTATGCTGTACCTGCCGCAGCACCCATTCTGTAGGATCCCTATTCTCTGGATTGCGGGGAGTCCATTCTGGGGATGGGTTGGGGTCTTTATCACTGATCGGCTTGTGCTGCCTTAACCTGTGTCAAGGTGGTGACATATATAATATATATATATGTGTGTTTATGTAACATCTAGGGCACTAGTATGACAGCTGGTATAACTGGTGCCGCCAGTCCACATGTTATATCAAGCTAATGGGAGATTATTACACGTTACACATTAATTATTTTATCACAATGTCGCTCAACCTGCCCGACTTCAACATCACCACATTCCTGCCCGACAGAAGGATAGGAATTATGTAGAGGAAAATTTTCAGATCCCGGAGTGACCCCACAGGATGCAGAGTATTTCAGGAGTGAAGGGTCTTATATGGTCTGAACATCCTCATCCCACGACTCTGTACTTCAGGTCTCAGCGTTTGTCCCCTCGTCTTGTCTTCGTGGCTTCCAGCCTTGGAGAACTTTCGCCTGACCTGTCGCAGACACGGTGTAGAGTTGTGCCTGGTGTTTTTCTTGGCAGGATTTTGTTTCCTGGCGCTAATTCCACAGGGTAAACACTTGAGGCAAAAACACTGGCGGATTTATCATGGAGCTGAAGAACATCTAACACTCCTGGCGTCAGCAGCCGCTCTCATATGTAGTCCTTCAAGGAGAAAAAGTTGCGTATTTTCCACTATTCACAATCAGAGCTGCAGTCCAGAATCCAGAGTTGCAGTCGCAGTGCTACAGTTAAATTTCATCTTATTCTCCAGTTGCATCCAGAGCTGCAGTCACAATTCTGCAGTTAAATCAGATCTTTCTACTCCACTCACAACCAGAGCTGCAATTACAATACTGTGGTTATGTTAGTACTTTTATATCTGACGCATACAGAGCGGTCATCATAATCCTGAAGTTATACTGTGTCTTATACTCCAATCGCACCCAGAGCTGCAGTGAGAATCCTACATTTATATCACATCTTGTACTCCAGTTGCATCCAGAGCTGCAGTAACAATTCTGTGAGTGTTAGTATTTTTATGTCAGTCACTTACAGACTACAGTCTCAGTCCTATATTACAACCGCACTCAGAGCTGCAGTCACAGTCCTTCAGTTATAGCACATTGTGTACCCTTAGTCGCATCCAAAGCTGCAGTTACAATTCTGTGGTTAGTTAGTACTTTGTCAGTCACTTTCACAGTTGCAGCCACAATCATGTGGTTATAGCACATCTTCTACTCCAGTCGCATCCAGAGCTGCAGACACATTCCTGTAGTTAGATCACATCTTATACTCCAACCCCACCAGAGCTGCAGCCTCAGTCCAGCAGTCATATTGTGTCTTATACTCTTGTCTTATTAGGAGCTGCGGTTAGACTAATGTCACTAATGTCCTATAATCTAGTCACATTCTGAGCTGCAGATATGTTATTATGTCCCCAAATATTTGCTTAGTCCCAGATGGGAAACAGTAGCTCTTTTATTTGTTTTTTGAGCACCCATCTCACACCTTGTACCAATATGGTCACAATTGGTGCATTATGTAACTTGCGCCCCTTCCTCTGGTCATACAGAAGTTTCCTGCCTGGGGGGGAGATGTGCACCTCCGGCTTCCAGCAATGACTACATAGATTGTTGTGTCCTGGATCCTGGATTAGGCCGCGCTCGTGTCCTCCGTGTTACACACCCAGTGCTGGATTGTCGGGACGCACTGTCCCCTGATAACACCAGCCACCAATTTCCAGCTGGACCAGCCCAGATTTATGATCTGACATCACTGGAGGCTAATTATACCTGCAGCACCTGTATATCACATGTAGCGCAGACAGCGAGCCGGCCAGTGGTGACCCAACATCCAGGAGCCAGCCGCAGGATGAACAGACACAGGATGGGAAGACTGCAGGGTCACAGGATCAGCACTGGCATCCTACAGGTGAGGGGATCCAGATATAAGAACAGGTGAGGGGTGACCGGCCCTGGTATAAGAGCAGGGAATGGGTGAGGGGATCCAGATATAAGAACAGGTGAGGGGTGACCGACCCTGGTATAAGAGCAGGGAATGGGTGAGGGGATCCAGATATAAGAACAGGTGAGGGGTGACCGTCCCTGGTATAAGAGCATGAAATGGGTGAGAGGATCGATATGTAAGAGCAGGTGAGGGGTGACTGACCCTAGTAGAAAAGAAGGGAATGGGTGAGGGGATCCGGATATAAGAGCAGGTGAGGGGTGACTGACCCTAGTAGAAAAGAAGGGAATGGGTGAGGGGATCCAGATATAAGAGCAGGTGAGGGGTGACTGACCCTAGTAGAAAAGAAGGGAATGGGTGAGGGGATCCAGATATAAGAGCAGGTGAGGGATGACAGTTCCTTGTTTAAGAGAAGGAAATGGGTGAGGGGAACTGGATATAAGAGCAAGTGACGGGTGACAGTCCCCAGTATAAGAGCAGGGAAGGACTGAGAGGTGACAGTCCCTTGTCTAAAAGAAGGGAAGAGGTGAGGGGGATCCAGATACAAGGGCGGGTGCTGGATGCGATTATCTGGACCAGGAGCAGGAGGTGAGTGAACGGACGCCAGTATAAGAGCAGATGAGGGGGTGATGGTGTCCGGAAATGATGATTGTAGCTGTAACTTTTCTCTTCCGTGGATGTAAGTTGCTGGACATGTACGGATCAGTGTGACTTCCAGCTGTCGGTATAGACCTCTGCTCACTGTATGCGCATATGATGATGAGTCTATGTGCTTTACCATACACAAAGGATAAGTTTACAATCTTGGGCCCTGTTGGTTCTCCTAGGCTGGATACAAGAGGACATATGGATCCAGGTTCTGTACGCTATCCTGGGCAGCATTTGCCTAAAGATGTTGACGCTAGCTGACCCCATAAGTGCTCAATAGTCAATAAATGGCTTTAAATGCCAAATAGAGGCACATCCAGCAGCGGACAATTTCTCACCTAGAGGATCTCTACCCAGAAGTTGCCCTCGGGAGCCTCTTTAGTTGGAAGTGGCGCTTTATGGCCTCAAATGGCACTATGAGATCACGTCTGTCATCATTCACCCATCTACCTAATGTCTGGGTTTTGTAGCAATCCGACATTTCTCTCTTTCAATGCTCTATCAGTGTGTATGTTGTTCTTATAAGCCCTGATACATTGTAACAAACCCTCAGTAGGAAGGAGCAGCCGTCTAAATGTTAATACCAGTATTACCAGTCACTGACAGCAAACAGAGGTCTCATAAAGCGTCTTGTGATGTGTTGCACTCCGTGTTGATGGCCGCCTATATACATAAAAATGTTATCCGCCTGAGGGACCCCACCATGTGACCTATATCGCCGCCTGACATGAGGTGACATATTCCCCGTGTCGTGCGTTGCGGGCGCCGTGATTGCTGCCAGTGGCGTCTGTCATATCAGAAGTGGCGCACGTCTAATTCACATTTCCATATGGAAATCTCTGTGCTCTGCTCATTATCAGAAGAGATGTCTTATTCCGGCTGCAGCTGCTCCGTATAATCATTTAATCCTGGTGCAGGGGTGGGGGGGACGCATTTCTAATAACCGGAACACATATTAATGTGCATCACGCTGCCTGTCAGTCTCCGACGCTCAGTATGGTCTCCATATTCATCGGCCCCATCAGTAACATCTGTGAGGCGCGAGGCACCAAGCACCTCATTGGGAGAGATGGCTCCTATTGTGGCGGATACTTGTCATGGTACAGGTGTATACATTGCTCCACTCCTAGGAAGTTTTGGGATACCTTTGTCTTGCTGAGGGTTTGGTTTTGTGTAATTTTCCACTGTTTATATTTATTACTGATAATTATACATAATTTTTTTCTCTTGTAGAACTCGGACTTGTTTGAGATGATTGAGAAGATGCAGGTAAGGTCCAGACCGTAAACATTGACGAAACCTTATATTTCCACTAATCTCGCAGCTGAGGGTTTGTTACTGTGTGTGAGTTTATACTCTAAGTTCTCCTCTGCACCAATACATTATAACATACCCTCAGCTGTATGCAGGACTAGCTCAGAGCAGATTTATGATTCTTTATATGCAGCGACTTCTGCTCAGCCGTTTGCTTTGTCTTCCAGGGCTGCAGAATGGACGAACAGAGATACTCACTCCCCCCACCCCTCAAGGTAAAATCACCAAATGCCTCATACTATCCACACTAACCCGGCTCTGCTGCATCCTACAATGGATTACAATACAATATATGATGTGTCTGCTGCTCTGGATGTGACTGGAGTGTAAGACCTGATGTGACTGCAGCTCTGAATGTGACTGGAGTGTAAGACCTGATGTGACTGCAGCTCTGAATGTGACTGGAGTGTAAGACCTGATGTGACTGCAGCTCTGAATGTGACTGGAGTGTAAGACCTGATGTGACTGCAGCCTGAATGTGACTGGAGTGTAAGACCTGATGTGACTGCAGCTCTGAATGTGACTGGAGTGTAAGACCTGATGTGACTGCAGCTCTGAATGTGAGTGGAGTGTAAGACCTGATGTGACTGCAGCTCTGAATGTGACTGGAGTGTAAGACCTGATGTGACTGCAGCTCTGAATGTGACTGGAGTGTACGACCTGATGTGACTGCAGCTCTGAATGTGACTGGAGTGTAAGACCTGATGTGACTGCAGCTCTGAATGTGACTGGAGTGTAAGACCTGGTGTGACTGCAGCTCTGAATGTGACTGGAGTATAATACATGCTGTGATTAGATGCTCTGCTCCACTCCTCTTCTTACTCTTACTCTGATATTACGAGGAGATAACCGGCTATAACAATGTCATTACTTATTGCAGACAGAAGAGGATTATATCCCGTATCCCAGCGTCCATGAGGTAAGAGCCAATATGCGTCAAGGCCTCTAGACTTGAGTCATTACCAATTGGTCTTGTTGTCTGTCCATACTGGATAGTAGAGGGGAACTGCATCTGCACCCCCAGAAATCTGTGGATCCCATCCTAGGACCTGGACTGTGTTCTCTGTCCTGCAGGTTCTGGGAAGGGAAGGTCCGTTCCCCCTAATTCTTCTGCCTCAGTTTGGGGGATATTGGATTGAAGGAACCAACCACGACCTATCACAGCTTCCCGACCCTGAGAACAACCAATCACCAAGTACAAAAGTGAAGCTGGAGAGTAACCACACGGCGCGGCTGTATCGGAAACACTTCCTGGGAAAGGTAAGTCCACATCAGCAAAGGGTGTACTGACCTCTGTTATATGCCTTCACACTGTATACAGGGGTACTTTCCCTGGTAAACACATACTCTGACATCCCCTCATCTCTGTATATACAGATGCATTTCCTACTGTGTATAGACTCCAAGCCCCCACTATATACCATGCCCATGGTATATACAGACACAGTGACCCCCTAATATATACAAGTGATGTATAGACATTCACTCGACATCATTGTCCTTATATTCCAGGAACACTTTAACTATTACTCAGTGGACGCTGCTCTCGGTCATCTGGTTTTCTCACTGAAATATGATGTCATTGGAGACCAGGAGCATCTCCGCCTACTACTGCGGTGAGGTTTACACCCTGTACCCACACAGCAGCCTCATTCCCTGGACTGCCATTATCTTGGTCACAGCTTTCCATAGATTTCAATTTAGGAGCATAAGCTCTACCTGTTTTTTAGTTTTTACTGCAGTTCTAGATTTTTGTTCATGCACCAAGGTGCTCAGGATGGAAGAGGACATTGGAACCTGTCACCAGGGACCTCATTTTCACTAAAGACAGGTTACAGAAGTCCATTACAGCTGCAGTGCACATCTGCCTTTCTGCCCTCTCTAAGCATTTGCGTTACTAAATAATTGTGTGTTATAACTTACCTTGCACCAAGACAAAATCCTTTGTGTAGTCCCAGGGGTTGGGCTTTGGCTTGGTTGCATTTAAAAAAAACAACATGTGACTTGTCTGTGCTGCAGACCGCTCAGCTCTCAGCTCCCACCACCGTGCTCCTGTGCAGCTACTCCCTCCCCCCACTTGTGTCAGCTCACCAGGCTGTGAGCTCTGTGATGGAGTAGGAGGGAGGAGATGTACTGGAGCACAAAGGTGGGGGCTGAGAGCTGAGCAATCTGCAGCACAGACAAGTCACATGTTGTTTTTTTAAATGCATCCAAACCAAAGCCCAGCCCCTGGGACTACATAGAGGACTCTGTCTTGATGCAAGGTAAGTTATAACACAATTACATTGTAATGCTAAGAGTAAGCAGAAAGGAAGATGTGCACTGCAGCTGTAATGGGCTTCTGATTGATTGGGGAGGGCAGTGACTATACATGTGTGACGCTATTGTTGGATTTGCGTCCTTTTGGAACCGACTATTTATTTCCATTTTATTTCAGGACAAAGAACCAAACGTACCACGATGTGATCCCTATTTCTTGTCTCACCGAGTTCCCAAATGTTGTCCAAATGGCCAAGGTAAGAGCAGTATCTCCTATATGGCTGTAGTTCATAGTTTTTTTTCTCATCACTAGTTGCTATGCTAATGTGTCCTTGTTTTCCAGCTGGTGTGTGAAGATGTGAATGTGGATCGATTTCATCCCGTCCTCTACCCAAAGGTGAGTGGTGGTAACATGAGCTGCGGCTGAGCGCAGTAATGTCACATGTGATCCGCGGTGTGACACAGGACACCGGCCTCTCCCCGTAATGTGTGTGTATTCATTACGGCCCGAGTCCTGCGTCATCTCTTACAAGTCATGTGATCTTTGCGATTGCCGATACAGTATATCTGTAAAACGGTGATGACCTTTTAGTAAGACAATGGGGCACATTTACTTACCAGTCCCGATCCAAAATGATCGACGAGGATTTGGAGATGCCGCGATTCACTAAGATCGTGCGTCCTAGTCCTGCATGTGTCGCTTCCCCGCTGAGATCCGCCGGAGTTCACCTTCTTCTTCCCGGTGCATGTAAGTGCTGATCTTGCGACACAATTTTGAAAGTTAAATTCCGCGGTTTGTCCGAATCAGTCTGATTGTCCGATGGCCACACCAACGATTTGTGTCGCATGCAAGCCGGCGCCGATGCGACACAATCAGATCACGTGCGCCAAAAACCCGGGGGAAATTCAGGGCAAATCGTAAATATTCGGGAAACCTGACAAAATGCGTCCGACGGACCCTTAGTAAATGTGCCCCAATAACTTCCTCTAACAGCAATGACTTTAACAATGACTCGTCTCCCATAATGGTGACCTATTATCTTTCCAGGCCTCACGTCTCATCGTCACCTTCGATGAACATGTCATCAGCAATAACTTTAAATTTGGGGTCGTCTACCAAAAAAACGGGCAGGTCAGTAACCGCTATTATTATTCACATAGCGCCATTTACTGCTGTAGTGCTGTACATGACGCAATATCAGCGTGATGCATAGTAATAATTAATACAGGATAAATCACAAGAACTTACAATCTATAAATGACCCTTTTGGGGTGTGAATTGGGTGGGGTACAATCTCTTTCATGAGCATCTCTAGGGGTTGTGGGATCTTACTAACACCCCATTGTCTTCATTTTTAGACCACAGAAGAAGAATTATTCAGCACCTTAGAGGAGAGTCCGGCCTTTGTGGAGTTCCTGGAGCTTCTGGGTGAGCGGGTTCTCCTACAGGATTTTAAGGGGTGAGTTTGGGTCTTTTGGGGGGTGGGTGGTCACTGCTGGTCCTATAGGCTGACCCAGTGGTAACCATACCATTGAATTCTACAGATTTCGCGGAGGTTTGGATGTAGCCCATGGGCAGACAGGGACAGAATCCGTTTACTGCAACTTTCGAGGCAAAGAAATCATGTTCCATGTTTCCACCAAGCTGCCATACACAGAGGGCGATGCCCAGCAGGTAATACCCACCAAGCTACGTGCTGACTAATCCTGAGAATGGAGAGCGATGGCAGAATACTGTCAGAAAATAATGTGAAGAGACTGATGGAAGCTGTAATGGTGGTCACCAAGCCTTCCCAGGAACAGATGGCAGATTTATATTTTGATACTTTTCTTTTTTCTGGCAATTTTGAGGGATTGGTAACTGCTTTTTCAGTAATGGTAAACTAATAAGAGATATTCTGCAAATGCAGTGCACATAGGAAACCACTGAACAAACAAAACAGAACCTTTTACTGCTAGTATGGAGACCCCAGCCCTCTGCCTAGCGCTCAGCGTAGAGACCCCAGCCCTCTGCCTAGCGCTCAGCGTAGAGACCCCAGCCCTCTGCCTAGCGCTCAGCGTAGAGACCCCAGCCCTCTGCCTAGCGCTCAGCGTAGAGACCCCAGCCCTCTGCCTAGCGCTCAGCGTAGAGACCCCAGCCCTCTGCCTAGCGCTCAGCGTAGAGACCCCGGCCCTCTGCCTAGCGCTCAGCGTAGAGACCCCGGCCCTCTGCCTAGCGCTCAGCGTAGAGACCCCGGCCCTCTGCCTAGCGCTCAGCGTAGAGACCCCGGCCCTCTGCCTAGCGCTCAGCGTAGAGACCCCGGCCCTCTGCCTAGCGCTCAGCGTAGAGACCCCGGCCCTCTGCCTAGCGCTCAGCGTAGAGACCCCGGCCCTCTGCCTAGCGCTCAGCGTAGAGACCCCGGCCCTCTGCCTAGCGCTCAGCGTAGAGACCCCGGCCCTCTGCCTAGCGCTCAGCGTAGAGACCCCGGCCCTCTGCCTAGCGCTCAGCGTAGAGACCCCGGCCCTCTGCCTAGCGCTCAGCGTAGAGACCCCGGCCCTCTGCCTAGCGCTCAGCGTAGAGACCCCGGCCCTCTGCCTAGCGCTCAGCGTAGAGACCCCGGCCCTCTGCCTAGCGCTCAGCGTAGAGACCCCGGCCCTCTGCCTAGCGCTCAGCGTAGAGACCCCGGCCCTCTGCCTAGCGCTCAGCGTAGAGACCCCGGCCCTCTGCCTAGCGCTCAGCGTAGAGACCCCGGCCCTCTGCCTAGCGCTCAGCGTAGAGACCCCGGCCCTCTGCCTAGCGCTCAGCGTAGAGACCCCGGCCCTCTGCCTAGCGCTCAGCGTAGAGACCCCGGCCCTCTGCCTAGCGCTCAGCGTAGAGACCCCGGCCCTCTGCCTAGCGCTCAGCGTAGAGACCCCGGCCCTCTGCCTAGCGCTCAGCGTAGAGACCCCGGCCCTCTGCCTAGCGCTCAGCGTAGAGACCCCGGCCCTCTGCCTAGCGCTCAGCGTAGAGACCCCGGCCCTCTGCCTAGCGCTCAGCGTAGAGACCCCGGCCCTCTGCCTAGCGCTCAGCGTAGAGACCCCGGCCCTCTGCCTAGCGCTCAGCGTAGAGACCCCGGCCCTCTGCCTAGCGCTCAGCGTAGAGACCCCGGCCCTCTGCCTAGCGCTCAGCGTAGAGACCCCGGCCCTCTGCCTAGCGCTCAGCGTAGAGACCCCGGCCCTCTGCCTAGCGCTCAGCGTAGAGACCCCGGCCCTCTGCCTAGCGCTCAGCGTAGAGACCCCGGCCCTCTGCCTAGCGCTCAGCGTAGAGACCCCGGCCCTCTGCCTAGCGCTCAGCGTAGAGACCCCGGCCCTCTGCCTAGCGCTCAGCGTAGAGACCCCGGCCCTCTGCCTAGCGCTCAGCGTAGAGACCCCGGCCCTCTGCCTAGCGCTCAGCGTAGAGACCCCGGCCCTCTGCCTAGCGCTCAGCGTAGAGACCCCGGCCCTCTGCCTAGCGCTCAGCGTAGAGACCCCGGCCCTCTGCCTAGCGCTCAGCGTAGAGACCCCGGCCCTCTGCCTAGCGCTCAGCGTAGAGACCCCGGCCCTCTGCCTAGCGCTCAGCGTAGGGACATACCCACATAACTGGGCAGCAGCTCTCCATTTTTGTTGCTGTGCACACACACCTACTCATATTTGTTTGTAGTGTAGTGACCCTGGTAGGATGTGAAGAACCCTAGGAGGTGCTATCGCCTTTGCTTCTCTCCATCCAACTCTCATATTTTCTTCCTAATTTTCTTCAGTTGCAGCGTAAACGTCACATCGGTAATGACATCGTAGCCATAGTTTTCCAGGATGAGAACACGCCGTTTGTCCCCGACATGATCGCCTCCAATTTCCTGCACGCTTACATTGTGGTACAAGTGGAGAATGCCTGCACCGACAACACTGTATACAAGGTAGGTACATGAGAAATGGATCACAGGTGCCTGGTGCCAGGTATCAGATCCAGTTACTTGCTGGGGCTGACTTCCATGCCCTGGGTGAGCGCTGTGTTTAGGATTCGGCTCCTTGCAGCGAGTCTGGAGGTGATGCTGATCAGCAGTGACAGGAGACGGTCTCTGGTCTCACCCATGTCGCACCCTATTAACACTGATGGAGGGTGATTGTTCCCAATAGCTGCAGCGTTGTCTTGTCCTTGCATCTTGCTGTTTGTTATAGCAGACCATGTGACTGATGCTATAATAACCGAATCTCTCCTCTCAGGTCTCGGTCACTGCCCGGGATGACGTGCCTTTTTTTGGTCCTCCACTTCCAGACCCTGCAGTTTTCCGCAAGGTAGGATGGATCCGTATTCTACAATATATTCCATTGTTCCATCATTCTCTCTGTTATCCTAGTGACCTACTATACTACAAATCTGTATTCTGTCTTTACCCAGGGGACTGAGTTTCAGGAATTCCTTTTAACTAAACTGATCAACGCTGAATACGCCTGTTATAAAGCTGAGAAATTCGCCAAATTGGAGGTGAGTGTTGTGTCACTGCAAAAATGTTGCAAGTTGTGTCTTGGCTGCTGTGTGTCTTACCTCCTATCACCTCCAGGAGAGGACGCGCGCCGCTTTATTGGAGACGCTATACGAGGAACTGCACATCAACAGCCAGTCCATGATGGGGCTTGGTGGAGATGATGATAAGATGGAGAATGGTGGTGGTGGAGGGGGCTTCTTTGAGTCTTTTAAGGTGAGATATACATAACAAGAGGAGGCTCTTTATAGAAGTATGATAGTCATGGATGATGGAGTGTAATAAACCCTATTATATGTCTATGACAACAGTGACCCCTAGTGACCATACAGCAGTACTTCAACTTTTTTTGCAAAGTTATTACAGACTTTATGAATAGTTTTTTGTTCTGGCAAATATTGGCTACCACTGGTACAGCTGCTATCACACAAGGCTGAGTTATAGGAGATGTAGCATTATCATTTATTCTTCTAGAGAGTAATCAGGAGCCGCAGCCAGTCCATGGACGCTATGGGTCTCAGCAATAAGAAGCAACATACAGTGTCCACCAGTCACAGCGGCAGCTTCGGGCACAACAACCAGGATATTCCAAAGCCACCAGGAATAGTAAGTGTCCCATCCGGAGCTGGTGACGAGCAGTGTATGCACGGGGTGTGTTTCCTTCTCAGGGGTCCCCAGGACCTCTATGGACTGTCACTGATGGCTGGGAAGCAATAGGGGTTGCAAAATATGTATAGATGTTTGACATTATCCCTAAGTATAGTGCTAGGCTGAGAGGTGAGTTTAGTCCTTTTAATTAAAGATTGGGAAGCTTACAGAGGAGACAGGGGACCCACATTAAACAAAAACTATGTGCAGTTTGCCTGTGTAGTGTGCAGGGGGCGCCAGATTCAGGAATTGTGGCGCACGTTCTTCATAAATCTGCCGCCCCCTGCACTGCTCTGCGAGAATGTACCAACTTTTTTTTGGTGCACCTGTAACATGGGGTGTGCGACTTTGCATGATAAATATGGTGCCCGGTCTGACTGTGCACCGGAACAACTCTTTCAGTGGAGAATTTTGTGTCGGGTATAGTGCAGATGTGACACAAATGTGTGGCAAACACTTTATAAATACACGTGCAAGCAGTTTGCACTGAAAAGAACATGAAAAGTCAGATAAAAACTGGTGCAGGGGGGTTTAATAAATGTGGGCCACAGTGTTTAAATCAGTCATGTGCATTTTGATTTCGGTAAGGGAGTCGGCTGACCAATCTTTTTCCTCACCTCTCACATCAGACTTTTTTTTGCCAAACCACAGTCCTCCTCTAGAACCTACTGTCTTTCCAAAGACACCTCTACCTTATAAGGGACCACTATCTCTTCCCAAGCCTCTTGGGACCCTCTTTGTACATTGAGGACCCTAATAGACATTAGATTTAGTCAGAGTGTTACCTTTATAGATAATTCCACTGTGGGTCGATCTCCCTTGGTAAGTGGATGAATTGCTAGAGTCAGCCCATGGGTGGAGGTAGTGCTCTGTGATTAACCATTTCTGATACAATCTGTCCATTCTGTGCATGACTTGTTCTTTTTCTCTCTCTTTTTTTTTTCTTCGCTTCTCTCGTCTTGTTACTTATTCTCCCCTCTTGTCTTCCTCTCTCGCCATCATTATCCGTCCATTGTTCCCTCCCCTCTCCCTGTGTAACGTGAACATCTCTTGCTCCTACTCCTCTTGGCGTCTTTGTTCTTGCTCTGCTTCCCACGTGACGTCTCTTCTTCATCGCCTCCATGTGTTTGTGCCGCGCTCCCTCCTGCTCACTAGTCATTGCTCGTGCCAGGGAGAGCTCCCGGTCGGCATGGACGCCGCGGAAGTGCCATAGGCATAGGAACCATAGAAGAGGTGGATTATTTCTCCTGCTATGTGTGGTGATGACTGGGTTCAGATTTGTACTGACTTTATAAGTGTCCGTTCCTGGAGGTGACCGCTGCACTGAGCCGCATTCATTGCGTGCAAGGGTCACACGACGTGATATCATAACTTGTGGTGTGCATGGTGTTGGCCATGTGCGACCCACTGTGGGTCAGCGGACCAAAGGCAATGGCATTGTTTAAATTCCTTACCATTTGCAGGTTCTATGCTTGCTGTCAGTGAATAGATACATTTATTGCCTACATAGAGGTCCTGACCACAGCTTAGGGTTAGTTACAATGCATCACTGAGAGGAGCGAGTCTTGTGCTGTTGCTTTCAGTGAATTGACCAGACAGGATAGGATTGTAACAAACCCTAAGCTGTGAGTAGGACTAAGTCAGCATAGCAAAAAATGTATTTAGTGATACGTTGTAGGATCATGTTTAGCAGAGTAGTTGCATTTTGTAATGTGGCCCCACATTAAACAGAATCAAATCTCTTCCAGTCTCTAATCGTCCCCGGAAAAAGTCCAACTAGAAAGAAGTCGGGTCCGTTCAGCTCCCGCAGGAGCAGTGCCATTGGTATCGAGAACATTCAGGAGGTCCAGGAAAAGAGGTAAGTTCTGACTTAGGCAATATTCATGTGGGTAGGGTGCTACTTTATGTTATTACTCCAAATTTTGTCTGAAATATTTTATAGAGAAAGTCCTACAGGCCCCCTGAAGACCCCAGACAGTGGCACCTCGTCTCAGGAGCCGAAATCTGAGAACTCATCCAATCACAGCTCTCCGGAGATGCCCACAACAAAGAACAGGTAAGTGCAAAGTGTAGGTTGGCATCCTATAGTTATAACAAGCCCCTCGAAGGGAGTCCATCCGCTACTTATCACTACTTTACAGGATGGATTCAGGTTCTAGACCAGAAGCCCAAAGAGATTTCTCTCGGTCATCGTCCAGCGCCAGTAGCTTCGCCAGCGTAGTGGAGGAGAACGAACTATTGGATGAGGAGGACACTGGGATGGTAAGAACCAACTAGACCCTGATCCAATATGATCTATGTATTGAGTTGTAGAGTAGTGAGATTCTTATGCTGCGTTCCTGTGGCACTAAATCCAGGATTCACACTCAAGTGTCATTTCTTTTCAGGACAGCGTCTCGTCCTCAGGCACTCCTCAGAAGCGAGACTCCTTCATATATAGCACGTGGCTGGAGGATAGCGCAAGCAGCGTGAGCACTGCCAGCGGAGGAAGCACATCAGGTAATTCATGATCTAGAATTTACTTACCAGTCCAGTCGCGATCCCCGAGGTGCGTTGTCTCATGTGGATTCCCAGCTGCCTCGATTCACTAAGATCGTGCGTCCGATTTCCGTCATGTCTTGCTTCCCCTCTGAGGTCCGCCGGAGTTCACCTTATTCTTCCCGGTGTATGTGAGTGCATGTCTTGCGACACAATTAAAATTTTTAATTCCGCGGTTTGTCAGGATCAGTTGGGTTGTCCGACAGCCATGCCCCCCAATTTGTGTCGCATGAAAGCCGGGACCTATGTGACAAAATTTGATCGCGTGCACAAAAAACCTCTGTGTAAATCTGAAAAATTCGGGATAACCGATGGAAATGCGTTCAGCGGACCCTTAGTAAATGTGCCCCGATATGTCTGTGCACCATAGAATGGCAGTCTACTGTACAGAGGATTGAAGGGTCTGTACTGTTCATTGGCTTTCAAAACTTTACTTGATTCGTCTCTATGGATGGACATCCAGCTCACGGATGGATCAGTTTACAGCTGTGTAGATGTCTATGGATAAGGGAGAGTATATGAACCTATTTTGTCTACCTAAATGAGTAGACGGGCCCAGGACATAACACATAAACCAATTGTAATTCAACAATACTTTATTAAGTTAGACATACAAAGACAAATAAAAAATTAATTTCAATAAAAAATGTGCAGCCACAGATGGTGGTAGGCAGAAAAAGGAGTAACACCATTGGATCTAAAGGGAAAAGGGTACTGCATAACCAATTTTGTAGGGATGAGGTATACCAAGTATTTTTTGTGCCATTTGGATATTTCAATGTTATTATAACAGCATATTGCACTTGCCCCAATAAAGTTTTAAGGTAAACAGGGTTTCTTACCCATAATCAAGCAGCAGATTCCCAGGTCCAGGGTGACTCCTGCCCCGACGTACGTTTCGGCTCAAATGAGCCTTCGTCTGGGGGTGGCGTCATCCATGTCTAGGTAACCTTATAAGCACATAATGGACCAATCAGCATACATCGCTATGACACGTGATAGCACCACGTGACGGTTACGTAGGAAACGCAGACAGCCTTCATAGACATGCGCACTGGGTACTTACTCCCGGTTCGCGCCGTCTGTCTCCTAATTTTCAGAGCATGCGTAGTAGGAGAAAAGAATTTTGAGAGAGAAGAGAAGACAGTCTCGTTGCGCAGGCGCAGTACACCTGCTCAGTATACGCTATGCATAAGGGAGAGTGAAGAACTGCAGAGACACACAGTTACATGCTGCCATGAGAAATCTATAGAAAGTGTAGAGAAGAGCATCAAGAGCACATGAAGGACTGGTACCTTCACTGTGTTAGACCAGACATGGGTTTTGGTTCACAATAACTGAAATAAATTATTAAAGAGTTATTACCTAACAGAGATGATGTGAACTGAAAGAAATACATATGTGCAGCTATTACTCTAGACAGGGGGGAAGGAATACCCCAGTATTGAATTGTCTGTTAGGTTAGAGCTTAAAGAGGACCTCTCACCACCTCTGATATTTGGTGTCCACCTCAGCAGTGTCTACTAATGTAGGGACTCCTACATAGATTGTGGGGTACTTTGAATTTTTTTTCTAGCCCCCACAGTTGCTAAGATATCAATCCCAGTCTCTAACCATTGTAATCTTGTCCACTGTCAGAGAGGAGGTGCTGGAGCAGAGAAGGGGGCATGTGTTGTAATAATTTCCTCAGTGTCTCAATGTTTATCATAAAATACCTTCTGCACTAGCACCTCCTCTCTGACAGTGGAGTGCATTACAATGGTCAGATACTGGGACTGATATCTCAGCAACTGTGGGGGCTAGAAAAAAAATACAAAGTGCCCCTGAATCTGTAAAACAACCCCCATGTATTTACCAATATGTGAGGTGGTGAAAGGTCCTCTTTAAAATTGCTGCAAGTGTAGAGGAGTCTGTGGTTGGCAGTGGTAGCCAGTCACTGCATAAATGTGCCAGTAACACTCTTCCCTATACGCTAAGTGGGCTAGTGCATTCGCTATATAGCCTGCGACTTCTCTGTCCACCCCAATACCTCCAAAAGGCCGGAGCCTCCTAATGTACTTTCATCATACGCCAGCACACTATAAATGTCCCCCATTACCTTTAAACCTGTCAGTGTCAGCTGGAGATTTGGCTGCAGGTGGTACCCGGAGTGTGTGGCTGATCTGTAAGTGAAGTCTAATTCCGTGCTGAGACTACCCACCTCCGTCTATATATTATAATGTAATTTATAATATATAGTGTCATAGTGACATTTTGTGTCATGTTCAGACACGCTAAGGCCGATTGTACTGCAGGATCCTCTGCTTACAGTTGACTTTATTCTGCTTTATTTGGCAGGTTTCCCACGCTCCCCACACCCAGATGTTCGGAAAATGAGCGGAGACTCCTCCTACCCAGAAATTAAAATCCAACTTGAAGAAACCAACCCAAATGCAAGCAATCAGGTGAGAGCTGACACGAGTGTGGCCGATCCTGTGCCACGTGAGTATTATTCCGCACTGACCGCCTGTATTCTGTCTCCTCTGCTCTATAGCGCTGCTAGCCCCCTCCCAAATCTGTATCAGTCTTCAAAGGTACGTATCCTACTTTCTGTATTCTTCCAGTTTCCTCCGCTTTTACTTTTTGCTAAATATTCTTACCAAACAGGTACTGAGTGATTACTTTTAAAGGGACCTATAAGGTCATGATCAATGTGTTTGTGGGAGTCCATATTGGGCATTTTCTGGAGTGGTGAAGATTACAGCCGTTGTTATTTTCTATCCCCTCCCCCAGCCTCAGCCAAGGAGGCCGAAACCATGCGATTTGCGTCAGTCTTCAGTCTTCGATTCAGTCGAGTGCAATCGTTACACCCGTGGTCTGTGCCACTGACTGATCACGTCTGAGACAAGCGACGCAGATGCCTGGACTCCTTCCACCGGACTTGTTTCCTTCAGTGGACCTTGCAGTCACTCCCTCCGTCTCCAGCACTTAATAATAAGGGAGGCTGCGCCCCCCACCAATGGTCTGAATATGCAGTGTGAGGGTCCTGAAGCCACAGGGCGACAATACGTGGAGGTCTGCAGACAGCAGCCCCGGGAAAAGTGAACACAAAACAGTCTTTGTGATGTAAATAATTTGTAGATGCCGTAAAGTTCATTCAAACTCAGGATGTCAATCAATGCACAAGTTCTTGGACTGGACGTGTTCACTGGAACTGAAAAAGTTACTGTATAGCAAACCCCCCTCCCCCCTGTCTACGGCATGTCACGCGTGTCCCAGTGTGTCCTCGGTAACTTCACGTGTGATCATCTTAGAACATGTCTGTTGCTTGGTCTGCACAGGGCGGTATGTCACCCTCCCCTCTCGATATAGACTTGCGATACCGCGTATATATAAAGCTTGTATAAGGGCAGGTGAGGTGACACGGGACGACACTACTACTCTCAACCTCCCTTCATCCTGGGTCATCAGTAACCACTTCATAGACGTCACCCTGTAAGAATCCTGCCATGTTATGGTGCCAGCACCCGGCAGGACCTGTGATCTGTGTGTTGGCATGGAGTGAGCGTGGTTTTGGATGGGGACGGCCGCTCTCTTTGCGGTCAGCATGCTCAGTGTCTGTTCTATGGACTTGTAGGTGAAGCATCCAGCTCCCCCTTGTGGCTTCTTGTTGTAATGACGTCACCTCCGTTCTCTTCTGTCCCTCGTCCTGGAAACGATAAACAATATTTTTCCATTCGGAGTAAACTAACGTCTCGCTGTGTAATTGTTTTATGTGTAAAGATAAAAGAAAAATAGAGAAATGATTATTTATCTGCAATGAGATTATTTGTAAGAAAAAAAATTTATGGGATGAAAAGTAATAAAATGAGAAAAAAACCTGGAAAGCGGCTGTAAGTGAATGGAAAGTCTGCACTACTGTGACATACAACTACACACTACATTGTATCGGCCGCTATATCCATGTCTACACTATATCTACCGCTATATCCATGTCTACATAACATCTACCGCTATATCCATGTCTACATAACATCTACCGCTATATCCATGTCTACACTATATCTACCGCTATATACAAGTCTACATAACATCTACCGCTATATCCATGTCTACATAACATCTACCGCTATATCCATGTCTACATAACATCTACCGCTATATCCATGTCTACATAACATCTACCGCTATATACAAGTCTACATAACATCTACCGCTATATACAAGTCTACATAACATCTACCGCTATATACAAGTCTACACTGTATCTACTGCTATATCCATGTCTACACTGTATCTACTGATATATACAAGTCTACATAACATCTACCGCTATATCCATGTCTACACTATATCTACCGCTATATACAAGTCTACATAACATCTACCGCTATATACAAGTCTACATAACATCTACCGCTATATACAAGTCTACACTGTATCTACTGCTATATCCATGTCTACACTGTATCTACTGATATATACAAGTCTACATAACATCTACTGCTATATCCATGTCTACATAACATATACTGCTATATCCATGTCTACACTATATCTACTGCTATATACAAGTCTACATAACATCTACTGCTATATACAAGTCTACACTATATCTACTGCTATATACATGTCTACATAACATCTACTGCTATATCCATGTCTACACTATATCTACCGCTATATACAAGTCTACATAACATCTACCGCTATATCCATGTCTACATAACATCTACCGCTATATCCATGTCTACACTATATCTACCGCTATATACAAGTCTACATAACATCTACCGCTATATCCATGTCTACATAACATCTACCGCTATATCCATGTCTACATAACATCTACCGCTATATCCATGTCTACATAACATCTACCGCTATATCCATGTCTACACTATATCTACCGCTATATACAAGTCTACATAACATCTACCGCTATATACAAGTCTACATAACATCTACCGCTATATACAAGTCTACACTGTATCTACTGCTATATCCATGTCTACACTGTATCTACTGCTATATACAAGTCTACATAACATCTACTGCTATATCCATGTCTACATAACATATACTGCTATATCCATGTCTACACTATATCTACTGCTATATACAAGTCTACATAACATCTACTGCTATATACAAGTCTACACTATATCTACTGCTATATACATGTCTACATAACATCTACTGCTATATCCATGTCTACACTATATCTACCGCTATATACAAGTCTACATAACATCTACCGCTATATCCATGTCTACATAACATCTACCGCTATATCCATGTCTACATAACATCTACCGCTATATACAAGTCTACATAACATCTACCGCTATATACAAGTCTACATAACATCTACCGCTATATACAAGTCTACATAACATCTACCGCTATATACAAGTCTACATAACATCTACCGCTATATCCATGTCTACATAACATCTACTGCTATATCCATGTTCACATATGCTGCCCTGTGCTCTGTACGGAGAAACCTATAATATCCCTGGACTCTGTAGGGGGTGCTGTACCTCCTGCTGGGGGTCTGAGCCTTTTAAAAGTTGTGTTGGGTATAGAAATGAATGGGGAAGACTTGTAATACTAGAGATGGCCATTGGCAGGAGGGGCGCTGCATGTAAAGCTGAGCCAAGTTGAGATTTTGGACTTAATTTATACCGTAATGGTTAAGAATATGCACCAGATATTGACTAGCCATGAAAGGCACCAAGGGTTACTCAATAACAATTTAGCAGGTAACATGTCAGCTAGGCCGACGTCACCTCTTCTCTCCATGTAATCATTATTATCTTCTGTTATGGAGGAGAATCAAGAAAATCGAATACTGAAGGTTAGTATAAGGGAGATAACCGTCTTGTACACACCAGGTTATGGATGGTAAACAGAGGTCATCATTTACCATCAGGATTCTATTTCCACTATTCCCCTCCATTAAAGAAATGAATAATGAAGATGTGAACTTGGCCTCAAATAGTCTATCAAGTACAACCTCTAATCCTCCCTGAGGTGAATGTCTTGCCAATCCCAAATATTCCATGGATCAGCATCCTTAAAGGAAATCTACCACCAGGATGAAAGATTGTAAACCAAGCACACTGAAATACTGGTGAGTTCCCCCTCTGGCAGGTCCTGCTCTTATTTTAGCTCCTTAGGCCCTTGTTTTTACAAAAAATGCAAATGCAAATGAGCCTCAGGTGCTACAGACTTTATAGATGTCAATAAAGCTTGGAGCCCCGAAAGCTCATCTGCATAATTTTGAAACCCTATTTCTTAAAAACAAAGGCATACAAAGCTACAAGAAGAGCAGCTTCTGCCAGAGGGGGCACGCACCAGTATGTCAGTATGCTTGATTTACAATCCCTTATCCTGGTGGTAGATTTCCTTTAACATCTCCAGACCTCTCCTATACATAAGGCTAGAGGCACTTTATTCTTAGTGATTTCAATCTGTTTAGAAGTGTGAAATTTTACCAATGGCACCAAAAAAAAAAAAATCCCATTGACTATGATGGGGTCCGTTGGGCTTTGGGGGTCATGTTGCAGGAGAAATCATTCAATCAATTTTTTTATTTATTTCAACATTGTTGAACATCACGTTCCCATGAAAACTGACCCATATGCTGGTCCGATCCCGCTGCACTGGATGGGAGTCCTTGCATCATAAAGAAATATAATGCAAGGACTCTGCCAGCTGAAGCGCAGCATTGGCACTTGAATAGTTGTTAGAGGTGCACCCCTGTCAATATGTAGAGGATACTCTTATCTGAGTTACAGCTCTTTGTACTGTCCATACACTGAAAACAAGATAACATCAGTGTCCAAATCTGTACACAATATATGCTATATATATATATACTATACGTGGTGAGATCTCACACAGTGCACTACAGCAGGATGGGCTGATACGCTTATATATCTACAGGACAAATCCTATAAGGAAAGCAGCAGAGTGGTAGCTGCAGCTTTGAATGTGACTAGAGCTGTTGAAATGGATTGTCAGCTGAAGAAGACACAATTTCTTGCCATTTTACAATGTTTATTCAATGCATTACTGAAGATCACAGCCAGGAGAGGGTTAATCTTGGCTCTGGAAGAGATGTGATGCTGTAATTGAGGCGCCATCTTGTGCTCACGAGTTTTTATTGATAATCTGGAATGAGAATGAATGGGCTGTGAATAAAAATCCCCGGAGTTGTAGTTTTAGGTGATATATTCTATGTCCCCCATGTCCCCAGTACCACTGATACGTACGTCGGTGATCCAGTCATTGAAGGCTGAGACACGGGTGAAGACTGTCGGTTTCTTCAGAGCATTACACCCAAAAGATGACACAAAGCTGGCGATGCCATGGACTTGCCACCTGCCGTTGGCGTCCTGGCAGTTCAGGGGTCCTCCAGAGTCGCCCTACAATACAGAAGTGGTCAGAAGAATCACAGCTCCAAACACAAAAACATAAACTTGTGGGAACTGTAATTCTTACACTGAGAACAAGATTTAGAATGAGCCTACTCTAGTCACATCTAGAGCTGTATTCAAAATCTGCATATCAGATTTTCTGGTGCCAGGGCTGTGGAGTGATAAAGTGGACTTCAAAAACATTTAATAAATTGTTAACATTTCCTTTAAATGGCTGTTCTATTCCTGATCTAAGGATTTAGGGTCAGGGGTAATCAACATTGTGGGTCCAAGGGTCATATTGTCATACTGCTCAACTTTAAGGGGCCATATCAGTAATCAGCACCTTAGATGCACCAACAACCAAAGTACAGCACAAAATATCACCCCAGAAAAGCTAACTACCACAGTACAGCAATAACTACAACCCAGCAACCAGGTACTGGTGACCCCCAGAGCAGATAATAATACTTGAGACCCCCGGAGAAGATAATAATAGTACTAGAGACCCCTGGAGCAGATAATAGTACTAGAGACCCCCGGAGAAGATAATAATAGTACTGGTGACCCCCAGAGCAGATAATAATACTAGAGACCCCCAGAGCAGATAATAATACTAGAGACCCCCGGAGAAGATAATAATAGTACTAGAGACCCCCGGAGCAGATAATAATAGTACTAGAGACCCCCGGAGCAGATAATAATAATACTAGAGACCCCCGGAGAAGATAATAGTACTAGAGACCCCCGGAGAAGATAATAATAGTACTGGTGACCCCCAGAGCAGATAATAATACTAGAGACCCCCAGAGCAGATAATAATACTAGAGACCCCCGGAGAAGATAATAATAGTACTAGAGACCCCCGGAGCAGATAATAATAGTACTAGAGACCCCCGGAGGAGATAATAGTACTAGAGACCCCCGAAGCAGATAATAGTAGTACTATAGAAAACCCCACAGCAGATAATAGTACTAGAGACCCCCGAAGCAGATAATAGTAGTACTAGAGAACCCCGGAGCAGATAATAGTACTAGAGACCCCCAAAGCAGATAATAGTAGTACTGGAGACCCCCGGAGCAGATAATAATAGTACTGGAGACCCCCGGAGCAGATAATAATAGTTTTGGAGACCCCTGGAGCAGATAATAATAGTTTTGGAAAAACCCTGGAGCAGATAATAATAGTACTGGAAACCCCCGGAGCAGATAATAATAGTACTGGAGACCCCCGGAGCAGATAATAATAGTACTGGAGACCCCCGGAGCAGATAATAATAGTACTGGAGACCCCCGGAGCAGATAATAATAGTTTTGGAGACCCCTGGAGCAGATAATAATAGTTTTGGAGACCCCTGGAGCAGATAATAATAGTTTTGGAGACCCCTGGAGCAGATAATAATAGTTTTGGAAAAACCCTGGAGCAGATAATAATAGTACTGGAAACCCCCGGAGCAGATAATAATACTGGAGACCCTCAGAGCATAAAACTACTAATACTGGAGATCCAATAGCAGACTTACAATACTGGAAACAAATACCGATACTGAAGACCCCCAGAGCAGTCAATAATCCTGGAGACCCCACAGAAAACAATACTGGAGACCCCTAGAGTATAAAAATAATAATTCTGGAGACCCCAGAGCAGAACTGCACCAGGAGAGGACCTGGTACTTACCACTCTGGGGTCCTCTACTGCTGGTGGTCTGCATCTTGACCTTGATGCATGCAACCAATGTCAGGAGTCAGAACACAGAGCGGCAGGAGAGGACCCTGGAGGAGCAAAATCTTCTTTGCTGCACTGACCGCTACCCGGCCTCCTGAACCATAATCAGTTATGTTACATCAGTGATAGAAGAGCTCATTACTCTGACAGTCAGCAGATTTCTGGACCGCAACTCATGGATGTCGACATGGCTTGTGCACTGCTGACCCCCCTCTTAGTTGAAATGATTGTGGTTGCACTTTGTGTACATGCTCAGTAGTGAAACGCTATAGTTGAGAGAAATAAGGCACTGGGAAGAATTGCCTGCTAGAGTGACCAGGAAACAAGACCATTTTGGTGGAGCTGGAGTCAGAGTTGAAGTTCGGGAAATTAAGGAGTCTGAGATTTGGCTTACTGACTCCTCAGCTATGCTTAGTGGGATCCAAGAAGTAGACAGGACAATTGTAAGTGCAGCTCTGGATGTGAATGGAGTAGGAAAAGCAGTATCCTTACGTTTAGATTGGTGCTATACCTAGAGGTGATACATTGTTAGGGCGCCAGGCTTTGTACTCACATTGCAGCCAGCCTTGATGTCCCCACCAGCGCACACCATGCTGCTCTTCACGGTGCTTCCCCACCAGTCTCTCTGGGTGCAGGTCTGATGATCCACCACTGGGAGCAGAGCCTGCTGCAGAGTATTAGGGAGAACTCCGCCAGCTGTGGAGACATCATCACCATAAGACAGAACCCAAAAATATCACAAAGCCTCCCCCAAACCATCAGATCACCCTCTCACGTACTGGTCAGACGGCCCCAGCCGCTGATGTAACAGGGGTAGTTATTGGGGAGAAGCTCTCCGGCAGGGGGCAGACATCCCAGCTTCACCTCATCATTCAGCAGGGCAACGTGAGATAACTTTATGAGGGCAATGTCGTTCCTGGAAAAGTATGGCAACAATTGTAACATCAAGTATCTAAACTTTTCATGTGTGATACAGTCCTGAGGTGCCATGTCCTTTCCTCTGATATGTGATACTGTCTGCTGAGCCTCTGTATCTAATCATATCCTGTGTAATTCAGAGTACTGATCCATGGTGTATAAAGTTCATTTTGGGAGCACTGTATCCGGGTCCGGCACCAGTACTGGGTATAACTGGGCAAGTAACAGGGCCCAGAGCTGCTGGGGGGCCCCATGTACATAAGGAATCCATGGAGGTGAGGGGGGCTGTATGTAAAGAATCCATAGGGGGTGAGGGGGCTCTATATAAAATAACCATGAGGCGGCTATTTGGTATGATAAGTTAGGGAACATTTTAGGGAACAGGAGACTTAGTTTCCGTTTTTAATGCTGCCATGTGAGTTCACTGCAAAGGGGCCCACTGAGGCTCTGCCACCCAGGGGCCTACTGACACCTGGAGCTGACCCTGGCTGTATCTAATCCTAGCATGTGTGATACAGCCCACTGAGATTTTCTATCTAATCCTAGTATATGTGATACAGTCTAGTAAGTGGATATATCCATTCTCATCATGTGTGATACGGGTTACGGTGTCTAGTGTATCTAATCCTAGCATATGTGATAATGTCTACTCAGATGCTGTATTCAATCCCATCCAATGTGATGGTGTCTAAGCTACTATAACTATTCCTATTATGTGTCCTACTGTGTGCTGAGCCGCTATATCTAATCATGGCATGTGTGATACTGTCTTCTGGGTCACTGTATCTAATCATAGCATGTGTGATACTGTCTGCTGAGCTGCAGTATCTAATCATAGCCTGTGTGATACTGTCTCTGAGCTGCTGTATCTAATCATAGCATGTGTGATACTGTCTGCTGAGCTGCTGTATCTAATCATAGCATGTGTGATACTGTCTTCAGAGCCACTGTATCTAATCATAGCATGTGTGATACTGTCTCTGAGCAGCTGTATCTAATCATAGCATGTGTGATACTGTCTTCAGAGCCACTGTATCTAATCATAGCATGTGTGATACAGTCTGAGCTGCTATATCCATTCCCATTCTATCAGCTGAGCCACCGTATCTAATCCTATGCTGTATCTGTGATACGGCCTCTCACCCATTTGATACAGAGCTGCTTTTCCATCCTTCATGGACAAAAATGTCTTCCTTCTTCACCGGAATGACCTGCTCCGCTCCCTCCAACACGCTGCGGTCATGTTCTCCCACCACCACCTGGTATGTACGACTGGACCTAAAAATTTAAAAAATTCAAATCTGGGTCATCCTCCAGGGAAACGGAACGTTCAATAAGATGTGGCAGACTGATACATTGTAACAAACCCTAATAAATTCCATATTGCACTTGAATAGTAAGGACTATAGCGAAGGTGCTGAGGACTGTGGTCTTCCTGGTACTTACGAGATGCAATGTGCTGCTGTCATGACCCAGTTTGGGGTGATGAGGCTTCCACCACATGTATGGGAGAAGGTATCTCCATTCTTATACTGCAGGGAAATCTGGGGATACGGTGCAATGTGTTAGTATATAGTATATATAGTATATAGTACAGAGCAGATGAGGGGTCCTTACCTGCCAGGGCCAGCTATGGGGTATGGCATCTTCACCATTCACCACACGGCTACTGGGGGCATAGGTGGGCACCCCACAGCCATACGCTGTAGGGAAAGTATAGCATTAATGTACAGTATCAGGCATAACTGTATGGCCTCACTGTAAGGACTTACCTCCGGCTGCCAGCAGGAAGGTGATCAGAAGCTTTTGCATTGTGTAAGGTGGCGGCTCCTGGTACCAGACGCCTCTTATACTGCGCGTTATCAGGAGCGCTGGGAACTGCAGACACCAGAGAACAGGTGCTGTCAGGTCCTGTGCCCAAGGCTGCGGGGACAATGCCAACAAAATGTTTCCACCATCAACAAAGAAAGAGGGTCTACATCCATTTATATCAGTTTCTGGGAAAGCTGGGTGACCACTAATGTCAAGGTTCACGCAGATTATAGCAGATTTTACATTTTGGAAAATTGGGAGGTTTCTGATAAACCTTTTTATTAGCAAACATAAAAATAATCCTGATGAATGCGAAATATTGGACGTCACCCAATGACACGTATCTCTACATGCTTTAGGGAGACGTTACATATATTTTTCCAGTTGTAGACTGTAACCCATACAAAGTGATTGGGGTCCCCAGACTCACAGACTGCCCCCTACGGGTCCTGTGATGTCCATCATTTGGAAACAGCTGGGAATCATAATACCGGAGACAGGTGACGGCGGCAAAGGTCATGTGACCTCGTGGTGCCCTGTGCCAAGTACATGAGAATTAATTCAGCTGTGAAATAACCAAAGATCAAAATTCAAGAGCACATGAGCTTACAACCCACATAAAGGGTAGACCCCAAGACCCTAAATACTCCAATAAGGGGGGAGACATGCAAAGGCAATGATGCTACTGGCAGCCACTTCTCTCCCAGTAAAGGATCATTTTACAAAAAATGGCCTCACTAAGACCCACTGGTCAAGAAAGATCACTTGCATTTAAAAATAAAAATTATCTTTATTTATTCTCCTTAAAAGTATAACGTGAATATCACTACAGAAACCGGAATTTTAAAAATCTACAATCACCAGGACCCAGGGGGGTCAATACAATTCTAAGGATATACATTTGTGGCCTGAGCGGTGTGTACTGTGGTGTTTTACTTTATATAGTATCAACAATAAAGTGATGGAATATGGACATAAGACACTATGTGGGAGATTTATCATTAGGCAGGATTTTGGGCAGATGTCTATGGGGCTCATTTACTAAGGGTCCGAATCACGCATTTTTGTCGGGTTTCCCGAATCTTTCCGATTTGCACCGAATTGCCCCGGGACTTTGCCGCACGCGATCGGATTGTGCTGCATCGGTGCTGGCTTTCACACGACACAAATCGGGGGTGTGGCCATTGGAAAACCCGACGGATTCGGAAAAAACATGGAATTTAAAAAAAAAATTGTGTCGCAAGAATAGCACTCACATGCACCGGGACGTAGAAGGCGAACACCTGATGGAGTTAGGCCCTTAGTGAATCCCGGCAGAACCAAATCAGCGTCGTAGAACGCGCCGCTGCATCGCGACTGGACCGGGTATGCACCCATATGTGTTAGACTGTCATGTTTACACCAGCCTGATTTATAGTCCGGTGTATGTGCAGTGTTACATGCCTTCCTATGTGAGTATCAGCTGTGTGTGCTCTACGCACATAGGGGCATATTTATCAGGACCTGGCGTGGCACAGAGGCCCTGAAATAATCACAAATGCTAGCTTATTGCTAGCACTTGTGATTATTTGCCAGAGGCGTGAAGGAAGGGGGGGTGTCAGCCGGCCGGGAGTGGGCCAGCGCGGGACGTTATTGTACCAGTGCCGATGCACTCGCTGCTGCCGGCGACTTTCCATATGTGAAAGTCGTCGGCTGCGTTTTTTTCTACGCCGGGCCCTGCACAGCCGGCTGCCCTGATACATCAAGATAAATATGCCCCATAGACTGCACCAGTCACACGTATGTTCAACATCTGCTCAATTTCTGCCTTTTTGTGATGTTTTTGCACAGGAAATTTTCAGATACCTCAAACATAAAATTGAGCAAAAACTTCCCCCAATGGACCCACATACACCACCTCCTACGTGGTGTAGTTTTGCGACTAAATTTGCGTTCTTTTGAAAAATCTGAGTTGATAAACGCGGTGTTGCACACTCTGTGGTGTATTTTTTCGTGACTTTAGAGATGCGGTTTTTTCTTGCTAAAAAAAACCCCTGCAAAAACGATGTTTGCACAAAAAGTTGCGACAATTCTAGGCCAAGAAGCCACATAGAACTAATAATAAATCTCCCCCCTAGGTGTCAGTCCTGAGTCACCATTTATCAATTGTATCTTGTGAGGATGATACAATGTTACTCTCTCGATGGTGTTGATAGTAAATAGTGTTATAGTTGTATCAACAGTAAGACCTCTTCCACACTTACGTTGCAGATCACATCAGGGTGCAATGTGAGAAAAACTGACGGGTTTTTTTGCTGCGTTTTTGGTCCTTTGTTACTTGGAGTCCTTAACCCTGTTTTGCGTTTTTCATGTGTGTTGTTCGCATTTTTCTTGCATTTTCGGTGCGTTTTTCACGCACGTTTTTAAAATCACATGTTTCTTAAATAGGTGTTTCCTGCCTTTTTTTTCACATCACCTAGCAACCCATCCATTTAAAACACATTGCACTCGCATTGCACTTGCAATGCTTGCGAGTGCAATGCGTTTTTGATGCGTCTCCATAGACTTGAATGGGGAGTGAAAAACAAACGCATGCACGCACGTGAAAAAAAAAACGCAAATAAGGACGAGCCCACTGGAAACAATGGGACAGAGTGCAATGCAAGTTCTGCGCGTCAAAAGCACGTGCAGAACACGTGTGTGAAAAAGGCTAGTGTGGAAGAGGCCTAAGGTGGTTGGGATATGGACACTCTCACTTTAAATCTCCACTGTGTCACTTGGAAGGAGGCATCCAACTCCAATCACACTTTTGTGCCTTGGGCACATTTATTGCACTCATACACACACACTGCCACTATCTTATCCCATCTGCGTCTATATAATTTGGGTCCTATGATTGCTACATAAAAACTAAAAGAACACTACAGCCCCACTCCCCCCCCCCCCCCCCCCCCGACATGCTTCTTCCTCAGGGATGCCGGGGCTAAGTAAAGGATCAAGCTCAATAAAACGTAACATAAGGGCAATCTCTATTCTCTGGCCACAAGATGAGCTAGAAGCTCTCCTGAAATACTCTGTGCTGCTCTCACGTATTTGCTCCGTACACTTTGTTTAACTCTTACTCCTTAATCTCTCCTTAATATCGGCACAGTCCCTCCTGAAATAATCTGTGCTGTAACTATTGCACCACAAAAACAATAAAGAAGAAAAAGCTGATGATTTGTCTTTTTATTTTTTTTTAAGTGAGTTTATAGTGTAGGGTCAGGCATGTTGGGGTCTTGTATGGCCGTTCTCATACATCATGATGCCGGGCGTCCAGGTGCATGGCTGCAGCTCAGTTGTTGGTGATTATCTGGAAATATAAGAATTGTCAGTGCACTAGATGTCTCTGCCCCTCCCAGTGCCATATTATAATGGGATGCGCTCACCTCGTCCATCCAGTCATGGAAAAGCGAAACACGGGTGAATACGGTGGGTTTCTTCAGGGTGTTGCATTGCACAGGCACAAAACTGACTATCCCATCAATGTACCAGCGGCCGCTTGCATCCTGACAGTTCAGGGGTCCCCCGGAGTCGCTCTGGTCACAAACAGAACAGGGGGTCAACACTAACGGAATGCAAATTTAATTATGAACATGGCCTCAGCTTTCCTGGGGTCTACACTGACAGATCTGTAGGGTTGAAAGTGTGGACTCAGCTAATCTCACCCATCACATCACTTACACTGCAGCTGGCCTGTCCGTATCCCCCGGCACAGATCAGAGACTCATTCACAAGGTTTCCCCACCAGTCGGGTTCTGTGCACTGAGTATGGTCCACGATGGGCAGCATTGCTTGCTGTAGGATCAAGGACTGAGGGCCATGGTCTGCACAGGACATATAGTACAGGAAAGGGTTAATTACATACAAAGAAAAAAATATGTCAGCTCACGGCAAGTGAAATAATTATTCCATTTGCTTTGGAACTTGGTGCACGAATGAAACAGCCGCATCAGATGGTTGAGCACTTCCAATGTAGAAATGTGAAATCCAGCACTTGTTCATTAAAAGTATAGAGTCTAAAATGTGTTGGTCCATAAGGAGATCATGACATGTCTTGTTATTTTATTAACCAAGATGAATTAAATTGGATGTTTTAATGAACTAGTTCTGGATTTCACATTTCTACATTGTTAATTACATAAGGGCACTCTTATACATGATCTATATGTATCGCTGCCACCTCCGATCACTTACTGTAAAGGAGTCCCCAGCCAGGTCCATAACACTCCTGGCCCCCATAGACAAGGCGTTCTCGGGCCGGCAGGCAGCCCAACTGGACCACGTCATTCAGTTCTGCCGCACGTGGCAATTTGATCAGTGCAATATCATAACTGAAGGAAACAAAATATATATAAGGATCCTGTCCACCAACCATTCTGCCCCCACAGATGATGACCTTGCAACAGTGTTGTTTAGGATCAAAGTAAGTGGTAAGGGGCCTTTCTCTCAGATGGAGAGGGGGCCCCATTCTTGTTATCAGGTGGGTCCTTGTAGTTGGGCCCCCACTGATCAACATGTTATTTCCCATCCTTTAGACAGGAGAAAACTATGAATCTTAGATCATTTTGTGCACATACCCGGGGTCAGTGGAGCCTTCTCGGATTATGGAAGACAGGACTTACCCACACTGCGGGCAGTGATCGTTCCAGTTGGGGTGGCCAAAGATGTCTTTATTATTAATGGGGAAGTATTGCTCAGTGCCTTCCTCCACGCTGCGGTCGTGTTCCCCCAGAACTATGCGATAAGTTATTTCATAGCTGTAACCATAAGACATAATCATTATGAGTCCTGTACCCATATACACACTGCCCCCTGCTGTAGGGGCCAAGTACAGCAATCAATGATAATACTGCGCCCTGGTGTAAAATGAAGTCACGTGTAGCAATAGTCACTGCCCCCTGCTGTATCATGGGTTCACATACAGCAATCCATGATACTGCCCCCTGCTGTATTATAACATCGTGTATAGCAATGTTCAATTGTCATTCTCCATGGTGCATTATAAGGTATCAAAAAGCAATTTTAAATAGTCATACTGCCCCCTGCTGTATTATATTGTGTGCGGTGATTTACTTCTGGATATTACAGAGTCATGTACAGCAATGTCTGGCAGTGATACTAATGCTTGGTATGTATTAGGACCATATACCACAATGTTAAGTGATCTTACTGGATCTTCTACTCACTGCCTATATGAGCAGCACAAACCCAATTCTGTCCATAAGGAAGATGGAAATAACTTACGTGATGCAATGAGCTGCAGTCAGGACCCACTGCGGGGTGATAAGGCTGCCACCACAGGTATGGACATAGCCATCTCGTAGCTTATACTGCAGAGATGCCTGGAAGACAGGAATAGGGATTACCATAAATACTTGAGTATAAGCCAAGTTTTACGTCACGTTTGTGCTGATAAATACTTGAGTATATAAAAAAAAACTTAATGCTCACCCCCGGAGTCCTCTTCTCCCCTCAGCTCCAGCTTCCCGGCAGTGCGGGCAGAGGTACATCTATGCTCTCTCCCCGTGCGTACACAGGGACACGGCGTGACTGTCCAACTGCTGGGAAGCTGGAGCTGACCGGAGAAGATGAGCTGCAGGGAAAAGAGGACGCCGAGGGTGAGTACTAAGTTTATTATTTTATCATGAAAGGGGCTCTGCTGGACATTTTATTGATGAGAGGGGGCTGCTGCTGGACATTTTATCAACGTGTTGCTGCATTTCCCACCCTAGGCTTATACCTGAGTCAATAAGTTATCCCAATTTTTTGTGGCAAAATTAGGTGCTTCAGCTAATACTTGGGTCGTCTTATAGTCAAGTATATCTGATAATGTTGTAGATATCCATAGTAATAATAATCTTTTTTATAGTGCCATCATATTCCGTATCGCATCCTCACTATTCTCTCCAGGATATAAAAAGTTAAACTTTTTACTTCATCTTTCACTGATCTTAAGTTAGATCATGGCTGATCATGCTCCTGTCACATCCAAAGCTGCAAACACAATCCTGTTAGTTGATTTCACTGTAATGGGACCACTTTCCGTCACTTACCATCCAGGGCCAGCTGTGCGGAGCTGCATCAATTCCATTTACAACCCGAGAGAGGGGCCGGTAGGTGGGCACCCCACAGCCATGGGTGGCTGCAGAAACAAAAGGCAACAATAAGTGAAAAAAACAAAAGCAAAATAGAAAAAGATGTTATTAACCCCTTAACGCTCTGCGCCGTAGCTCTACGGCGCAGAGGTATAAGGGATGTATGAAGAGGGCTCACGGGCTGAGTCCTCTTCATACAGAGGTGGGGGTTTTTGCATTTTGCACAAAACCCCCACCGCTAATAACCGCGGTCGGTGCTTGCACCGATCGTGGCTATTAACCCTCTAAACGCCGCCCGCAAAGTCGCGGGCGGCGTTTAAAAGACGGCGGCGCGCGGGCGCCGCCATCTTTTTTTCGATCGCCACGCCCCCGAACGTCATCGGGGGGCGGCGATCGGTTACCATGGTAGCCTCGGGTCTTCTCTTGACACGAGGCTACATGGTTTATGCAGGTTTATGCAGGTTCGTTACAGTGGCTCATTGTAATGTAAGACCTGCAAAAACGCCATATATTGCAATACTGTAGTATTGCAGTATATGGTAGGAGCGATCTGATCATCTAGGGTTAATGTACCCTAGATGGTCTAAAAAATAGTGAAAAAAAAAAGAAAAAAAAAAGTTTAAAAAATAAAAAAAATTAATAAAATATTAAAAGTTCAAATCACCCCCCTTTCCCTAGAACGGATATAAAACATAACAAACAGTAAAAATCACAGACATATTAGGTATCGCCGCGTCCCAAAATGCCCGATCTATCAAAATATAAAAACGGTTGCGGCCGGCGGTGACCTCCGAGGCGGGAAATGGCGCCCAAATGTCCGAAATGCGACTTTTACACCTTTTTACATAACATAAAAAATGAAATAAAAAATGATCAAAATGTCGCACAGACCTCAAAATGGTAGCAATAAAAACGTCGCCTCATTTTGCAAAAAATGACCCCTCACACATTTCCGTGCGCCAAAGTATGAAAAAGTTATTAGCGTCAGAAGATGGCAAAAAATTTTTTTTCAGTTTTGTACACATTCGTTTAATTTTTGAAAATGTATTAAAACACAATAAAACCTTTATAAATTTGGTATCACCGCGATCGCACCGAACCAAAGAATAAAGTAGGCGTGTTATTTGGAGCGAAGAGTGAAAGTCGTAAAAACTGAGCCCACAAGAACGTGACGCACGTGCGGTTTTTTTTCAATTTTTCCACATTTGGAATTTTTTTTCAGCTTCGCAGTACACGGCATGTTAAAATAAATAACATTACGGGAAAGTAAAATTTGTTACGCACAAAATAAGCCCTCACACAGGTCTGTACACGGAAAAATGAAAAAGTTATGGATTTTTGAAGTTGGAGAGCGAGAAATTAGCCGAAAAACCCTCCGTCCTTAAGGGGTTAATAAAACTTACCTCCGGCAGCCAACAGCACAGTCACCAGAAGACTCAACATCTCAGAAGAGACAGGTCAGGGGCTGCGACCTCTATATACCTGGCTGACATCACCAGACGCCTCCACATGGTGCGGGGGACACAGCGCTATCAGCAGTCACCCCCGCCAAGACTAATACAAGCACCTGCAATCTTCATCCAGAAATTCTGGCATCATGGCAAAAAGGTAAAATTCCCAACACACACACAACACATGATACTATTCTGTTCTTACTATAAATAACCATTTTACTATTTATAGCAATGTACATCATTGTAATTATATAATGGGGCTCATTTACTAAGCGTCACGCTGCTCACTTTCGATGGACTATGCACCTTTTTTGGGGATTGCACGGCTCGGACAGGTATTTAGCAAGTGTCTGCTCCGGGATTTTGGTGCACGCGACAGATTTTTGGCACAGGTGCGCTGGATTCCATGCGACAAATTAGGGGGCGTACCGTCGGACGATCCAACTGTGGTCCCCGCATGGTGCCGTTGCATACACCTTGACATCAACTGCTTACATCATTGTGTGTGCCGGTGGCGGGGTATACACTAAGATGTCGGCAAGCGGCTGAAGTCATGGTGTGTGCGACACAGCTCGCGGTGACCCAAAGACGGAGCCGAATCTGAAGACAGAAGAGGACCTGTTGGAGGCGTCGGAAAGGTGAGTACACAGGGTTTTTTTGTCATAGACTCGAGTTACGGTTTTTCGGCACATTTTTTGTGCTGAAAAACTTGGCTTATACTCGAGTATATACTGTATATATCTTTTATCTCCTATTTATTATCTATCCATCGATCAATCAATCTTCTATCTTTCTTCTACTGTATCTCTCATATCTATCTTCTATCAATCTATCTATATATATAATCTACTCTATGTAAATTCAAAATAGAGACAAGAAAAAAGATAGTTCCTGCTCACCTTCTGTCGCACATAATCCCCAGCGCGAAAACATCCAAAGAAACCCCACGGACCGCAGGCACGAACTCCAAAACGAACAAACGATGTCTGCGCTTTCAGGGATATTGCAGATAAAATCAAAATTCTTTATTGTATGCCGTTAAAATCCAGAATTGGCAGATAGCATAGGTGTGAGGGTCCAAGTATAGCGACCTACGCGTTTCGCCCTTAAGCGGGCTTAGTCATGGTCTGTAACAAACAGTGTACAATATCTCGATTTAAAAACCCCCCGCTCCCGAGATGGCGTGTGACGTCACGGTCACGTGATGTGAGTCACGTGATCGGACTAAGCCACGCCCACTCCGGAACGGTACGATTCCAAATACAATAAGAACTGTAATGAGAATTAAAACACAAATCTATATAAAGGTAAGATGGATGAATGAAGACTTAGGATAGAATTACATGGAAGCCTGTAAAAAAGAAAAAAATGGAAGAAAATTTTGTCATATTGAACTGTAGCTCTAAGTTAACACACCATATGAAAGTGTGAACACACATGCAGACACTAACATAAGTGTTAGTTAGAAGTACATACTTTACATGGAATAACACAAAGCACATATTGGTTAGTAAATGGTGACAAAGTATCAGATTGACATGACACGGAATAATGAAAACATGCTCATTAGTAACAAAGAATCAAATCCTGTCTAAGATTCAAACCTAGAGGTTGAGTTGTTTGTAATGTGAACATCCAATATGTTTCTCTGTTCATGAGTTTTCTCCTGTGGTCTCCCCCTCTCTCTGGTTTTTTCACTTTTTTGATGCCCTGCCATTTAAAATTACTGTTGTCACCATTATGTACATCGCGAAAATGCTTAGAGGCTGCTGACATATTAGTTAAATTAGAATTTTTTATGTCTGACAGATGCTTTCTAATCCGGACTTTCAAGGAATTGGTGGTGTAACCCACATATTGTAGATTGCACTCCACACATGATATTAAATAAACAACACAAGTGGTGTTGCAGTTCATATATGTGGTGATGTTGTATTTTTTCTTGGTGGTACAAGATGTAAAATTATCTATAGTCAGAAGATGTTCACAGGTGATGCATCTGAGGTGCCCACATTTATGGTTGCCAGGATGATGCAACCATGAATATTTTTTATTACAATTCTCTTTGGTGTGGCTTTTAAATACACTTGGGGAGACAATTGAGCCTACAGTGGGGGCTTTTTTAGAAATAATTCTCACGCCGTCTGACAAACATTCTTTAAGTTCTACATTTTGCTCTAAGATAGGTAAGTATTTAGTTATAACTCTTTTCACAAGATGAAACTGATTGCTGAACCTAAAATTCACACATTTTTTTGGCGGTAACCATATTGATTATTTAGATGTAACAATTCAAGGTCATAATAACATTATCAATGTGTCTCCTTTTCGAAAACCTACAGCAGGGAATAGTGTACTATTAGCTACCTCTTGCCATCCTAGGCATGTCATTGACAATATACCCTATGGTGAATTAATCCCCCTTCGTCGAAATAGCTCTTCAGACCAAATTTTCAATACACAAATGCTAGAATGGGAAAAGAGATTCAGAGCAAGGGAGTACAAACCAGATGTTCTAACCTCAGCTCGAAATAGGATCCACAAGGTGGACAGAAATACACTCCTCGTAGATAGGAAATATAATCACAACAAATTAGATGCTAACGAATCCAATCCGAAACCAATCACTTTTGTGACCACCTACAGCAATCAGTTTCATCTTGTGAAAAGAGTTATAACTAAATACTTACCTATCTTAGAGCAAAATGTAGAACTTAAAGAATGTTTGTCAGACGGCGTGAGAATTATTTCTAAAAAAGCCCCCACTGTAGGCTCAATTGTCTCCCCAAGTGTATTTAAAAGCCACACCAAAGAGAATTGTAATAAAAAATATTCATGGTTGCATCATCCTGGCAACCATAAATGTGGGCACCTCAGATGCATCACCTGTGAACATCTTCTGACTATAGATAATTTTACATCTTGTACCACCAAGAAAAAATACAACATCACCACATATATGAACTGCAACACCACTTGTGTTGTTTATTTAATATCATGTGTGGAGTGCAATCTACAATATGTGGGTTACACCACCAATTCCTTGAAAGTCCGGATTAGAAAGCATCTGTCAGACATAAAAAATTCTAATTTAACTAATATGTCAGCAGCCTCTAAGCATTTTCGCGATGTACATAATGGTGACAACAGTAATTTTAAATGGCAGGGCATCGAAAAAGTGAAAAAACCAGAGAGAGGGGGAGACCACAGGAGAAAACTCATGAACAGAGAAACATATTGGATGTTCACATTACAAACAACTCAACCTCTAGGTTTGAATCTTAGACAGGATTTGATTCTTTGTTACTAATGAGCATGTTTTCATTATTCCGTGTCATGTCAATCTGATACTTTGTCACCATTTACTAACCAATATGTGCTTTGTGTTATTCCATGTAAAGTATGTACTTCTAACTAACACTTATGTTAGTGTCTGCATGTGTGTTCACACTTTCATATGGTGTGTTAACTTAGAGCTACAGTTCAATATGACAAAATTTTCTTCCATTTTTTTCTTTTTTACAGGCTTCCATGTAATTCTATCCTAAGTCTTCATTCATCCATCTTACCTTTATATAGATTTGTGTTTTAATTCTCATTACAGTTCTTATTGTATTTGGAATCGTACCGTTCCGGAGTGGGCGTGGCTTAGTCCGATCACGTGACTCACATCACGTGACCGTGACGTCACACGCCATCTCGGGAGCGGGGGGTTTTTAAATCGAGATATTGTACACTGTTTGTTACAGACCATGACTAAGCCCGCTTAAGGGCGAAACGCGTAGGTCGCTATACTTGGACCCTCACACCTATGCTATCTGCCAATTCTGGATTTTAACGGCATACAATAAAGAATTTTGATTTTATCTGCAATATCCCTGAAAGCGCAGACATCGTTTGTTCGTTATATAATCTACTCTATATTTATGCATCTATAAATCTATATCATCTTTCATATTAATTTTCAGCATCAATTCACCTTTGATGAATGTCTTGGCTAGAGATAATTGGGGGGAGAAAAATAACACAACAGGTGATTGGGAGGTTTGAAGAAGAGTGGGTGGAGTCTTACGTTTTCTGAGGGCGGGCAAGAATAAAATTGGGCAGAATAAAATTGGGGCCTAGGCAGGGGGGGAAGTACGCAAAATGCCTAGTTACACAGCGTAAAGACGCATGCGCAGTGAGCGGCAGGCTTGCTCCTCACCGCGCATGACAAAGATAGAACGTTCACTGCGCAAGCGGATGGGACGTCATAAGGGGGGTGGGGGTTTTGAATATAGATGAACAGGGCACCGAGGGAATTAAATATGCTAAATAGAATAAGGATGTTACATTTTGAAATACAGCCGCCCCCAGGACTTTCAGGAAGAAGCTGTCAGGGAGCCACGTAAAGTTTAAGAAGGTTTATTAAACGAACAGCTGAAGTCTAAGGTTTTACAAAAGCATAGCCGGCATCGGAATACACTGGGTGTCAGCTGTAACTAACAGCTGACATACCAGTGAAACACCCGTGGTCAGAGTGGACTCCGATCGCGGGTGTTTAACCCGTTAAATGCCTCGGCCAGCGTGATCACAACATTTAATTTGCCTGACCGGGGTCTCTTCCCCACAATGCCCCCCCCCCCCCCCGCCGTCTTCGGGGGCGCTGATCTCTGTTATGTCAGCCCTGAGGCACAGCGTCAGCCTTTGCATGTGCATGTGCAGATGTTGACAAAGCTAATACCCTACAATACATCAGTATTGCAGGGTATTATCATGAACAAGCAATCAGATGAGAAAAATGTGCTTAAATAAAAATAAATGAATAAAAATGGCCATACTCCCCATAAACACATAAAGAGACATATAGCGCAAAAAAAGAAAACAAAAACACAAACCCTACATATATAGCATCACTGCGCCCGTATCAACCCATAGAATTAAAACAGATCATTATTGCACCTGCCTGATGAACACTGTAAATAAAAAAACGTTAAAAACCCTCCAAAAATTATGATTTTTACCTATTTAATCCCATAAAAAATGCAATAAAAAGTGATAAAAAAAACATATGTACTCCAGAATGATACTGGTGCAAAGTACAACATGTCCCACAAAAAAACAAGCCATCAACCGACTCCGTAGCCAAAAAAATAAAAATGCTATGCCACTTGGAAGACGGCGATGCAAAAATGATAGATTTTTCCCCACATTAGGGTTTTATTTGGCAAATTTATTAAAACGTAAGAAAAATATTCATGTCTGGTATCCCCGTAATCGTATCAACCCATAGAATAAAGATAACAGGATTATTAGGCTAAACGGTGAACACCAAAAAAAAGTTTAAAAAAATCCAGTACAGAATTGATGCTTTTCTACTCATGACTTCAAAAAAAAGTTTATACATTTTCAACAATAGGTGATACCAACCCCAAAATGGTAACACTGGAAAAAGCTTCTCATCCCGTAAAAAGATGCAGTCACATGGCCCCAATAATGAAAAAGCGAAAATTTTATAGCCTACAAAAGGGGCCAATGAGAAAACTAAAATCCTGGCATCTGCAAGTCCCTCCTGCGCCTCGCTGTGCCCCCATAAAACAAGTCACAGCCACATGTGGGGGGTCTCTGTACTCAGGAGAAATTGCAGAACAAATTGTATGGTGGGTTTTCTCTTTTTATCAACTGTTTCTGATAGTTTGAGAGGTGCAGATTTGAAAATGAAACGTAGGGGGGGTTCTAATGTTATATACAGGCAGTCCCCGGGTTACATACAAGATAGGGTCTGTAGGTTTGTTCTTAAGTTGAATTTGTATGTAAGTCGGAACTGTATATTTTATCATTGTAATCCCAGACAGAACTTTTTTGGTCTCTGTGACAATTGGATTTTAAAAATGTTGGATTGTCATAAGAACCAGGATTAACACTAAAGCTTCATTACAGACACCAGTGATAACTGTTATAGCTGATCATTGTAGCCTAGGAATAAAGTACAACGAATTACCAATATCCAGAGGTCCGTTTGTAACTAGGGGTCGTATGTAAGTCGAGTGTTCTTAAGTAGGGGACCACCTGTATTTAAAATATCATTAAAAACAGTTATTATCCCAAAAATAGTCAATTCTAAAAATAAGGGAAAACCGATATTCGATTTGTAAGACACGTGACATTATCCCGACATTTCAAAAATGATGAAAATGTAAAGTAGAATCAGTGCATGCTGGGGGTTGTAGTTACACACTGTGAAGCTTTAGCTATAGTTCCCTGTCAGTGCATGCTGGGGGTTGTAGTTACACACTGTGAAGCTTTAGCTATAGTTCCCTGTCAGTGCATGCTGGCGGTTGTAGTTCCACACTCTCTGAAGCTATAGTTCCCGGTCAGTGCATGCTGGGGGTTGTAGTTCCACACTCTCTGAAGCTATAGCTATTGTTCCCTGTCAGTGAATGCTGGAGGTTGTAGTTCCACATTCCCTGAAACTATAGTTCCCTGTCAGTGCATGCTAGGGGTTGTAGTTCCACACTGTGAAGCTTTAGCTATTGTTCCCTGTCAGTGCATGCTGGGGGTTGTAGTTTCAAATCCCCTGAAGCTATAGCTATAGTTCCCTGTCAGTGCATGCTGGGGGTTGTAGTTCCACATTTCCTGAAGCTATAGCTATAGTTCCCTGTCAGTGCATGCTGGGGGTTGTAGTTCCACACTCTCTGAAGCTATAGCTATAGTTCCCTGTCAGTGCATGCTGGGGGATGTAGTTCCACATTCTCTGAAGCCATAGCTATTGTTACCTGTCAGTGCATGCTGGGAGTTGTAGTTCCACATTCTCTGAAGCTATAGCTATTGTTCCCTGTCAGTGCATGCTGGGGGTTGTAGTTCCACATTCTCTGAAGCTATAGCTATTGTTCCCTGTCAGTGCATGCTGGGGGTTGTAGTTCCAGATTCAATGAAGCTATAGCTATTGTTCCCTGTCAGTGCATGCTGGGGGTTGTAGTTTCACATTCAGTGAAGCTATAGCTATAGTTCCCTTTCAGTGCGTGCTGGGGGTTGTAGTTCCACACTCTCTGAAGCTATAGCTATAGTTCCCTGTCAGTGCATGCTGGGAGTTGTAGTTCCACATTCCCTGAAGCCATAGCTATTGTTACCTGTCAGTGCATGCTGGGGGTTGTAGTTCCACACTCTCTGAAGTTATAGCTATAGTTCCCTCTCAGTGCATGCTGGGGGCTGTAGTTTCACACCAGTACTCCTACACAAGTCATCTGTATGAGGTAACACAAGGTAATGTACATGAGGTAATATACGTCATGTACACACGGTATACACCCCAATACTGCATCACAGATGCATCAGAGCCGCTCGCCTGGGGCAGCGTCACGTGACCCGCCCGACGCCTTCCCGCCCTTTCCTCCTGACAGACGCCTCCTGAGGAGCAGTGCACACAAAGCAGGTATCTCTGCAGTATTACCTCAGGTTTCTGACAGGAAAATCCCACCAAAGTGTAATGGTAAGAGCTGGGAGTCCGGTGCTGTGTGTATGGAGGTGTCTGCTCATTATATAACATACAGGCTGGAGATGAAAGGTAAAAGCACTGGTATGTTTGATAAAATAGGATATTACTGAGATTCCTTTCAATTATAACATATTATACTTATATATACATATTTCTTGTAGTGTTCTCTTTGGAGCTACACCCCCACCCAATACTCTGCAGGGTGCACTGTATACTTCATTGAAAAAGTTGCAGCCTAAAATATTTGTTGGGTATTATCATATTTTCTAAACTCACCACAGGATTCTGCTTCCCCTGCACCCCCAATATATAGCCAGCAGCCCCTGCCCCCCAGTATATAGCCAGCAGCCCCTGCCCCCCAGTATATAGCCAGCAGCCCCTGCCCCCCAGTATATAGCCAGCAGCCCCTGCCCCCCAGTATATAGCCAGCAGCCCCTGCCCCCCAGTATATAGCCAGCAGCCCCTGCCCCCCAGTATATAGCCAGCAGCCCCTGCCCCCAGTATATAGCCAGCAGCCCCTGCCCCCCCAATATATAGCCATCAGCCCCTGCCCCCCAATATATAGCCATCAGCCCCTGCCCCCCAGTATATAGCCATCAGCCCCTGCCCCCCCAATATATAGCCATCAGCCCCTGCCCCCCAATATATAGCCATCAGCCCCTGCCCCCCAATATATAGCCATCAGCCCCTGCCCCCCAGTATATAGCCATCAGCCCCTGCCCCCCCAATATATAGCCATCAGCCCCTGCCCCCCCAATATATAGCCATCAGCCCCTGCCCCCCCAATATATAGCCATCAGCCCCTGCCCCCCAGTATATAGCCATCAGCCCCTGCCCCCCCAATATATAGCCATCAGCCCCTGCCCCCCCAATATATAGCCTGCAGCCCCTGCCCCCCAGTATATAGCCTGCAGCCCCTGCCCCCCAGTATATAGCCTGCAGCCCCTGCCCCCCAGTATATAGCCTGCAGCCCCTGCCCCCCAGTATATAGCCTGCAGCCCCTGCCCCCCAGTATATAGCCTGCAGCCCCTGCCCCCCCCCCCCCAGTCTATAGCCTGTAGGCCCTGCCCCCCCAGTATATAGCTTGTAGCTCCCTCCTCTAGGTATACCTAGTAAGGTAAAATGTGTACTCACCTTCCCATGCTCCTCTGGCAGCTCCTCTTCTATACACCGATGCTCGATGCATCGGCTTGGTGTCCCTGCACGGTCCGTGGCACGCTGACCTCATAGTGCCGATGGCGGCATGCACCTTCCAAGAGAGGTGATCAATCTCCCTAACAGATACTGACCTGAGGAGGGTGCTATTTGCAACTACCATCCTGCCTCTGCGTTGGCAGGGGTGTTGCAGAGGCCTCATCAGCAGCCTGACAGGTTTCCGGCAGGTGAAATGTACAAGAAATGGAGAGTAAGGTTGAAGGTGTAGGTTTCTCCCTGGGGCAAACCCCCGATGTAGATATAGGATCTAACCTTTAGATCCAATCATCACCTCCATACAATTAAACAATAACAAAGCATCTGATTGGTCACATAATAATACCTAGCTTCTCAGGCAGATACTAGCAGCTGTATTACTATTTATAGACACCAGAGGTCTCACAAAGGTGATCAATCTTTGTGGCACATGTATATCTATTGGGACCATTATTTTGTAACAGACTGTGTTGTCAGTATGTAGCAGAGTTGTCCAGGAAGGAGTGGCCTCAGGTTTCAGTAGGCCCCTTGGCGGCAGAGCCTCAGTGGGCCCCTTAGCAGTGAACTCATGTGGCGGCATTAAACTTAAGATACAGCCCCAATGGAAAAATTATATACATTTGTAGGTGTAAGGATAAATTATACAGCCCCTCATAGTTTTGATGTAAACATGCTCCATGAAATAATATAAAGAGGCTAAAGCCTCCATGAGCTGAGGAAAGTAGCGACTTCTCTCCCACTAAAGGATCAAACTTAACCCCTTCAGGACGCAGCCATTTTACAGCTTAAGGCTCAGTCCCATTATTTGTATTCTGACTTGCGTTGCTTTATATGGTTATAACTTTTGAACACTGTTACTTACCAAAGCGATTATGAGATTGTTTTTTCCTCACATGTTGTACTTCATTTATGTCTGCTTTACATTTTCATAATTTTTGAAATATCTGGATAATTTATTTAGATGTCAATCGGCTTACAAATCAAATATCATTTTCTGTATTTTCAGAATTGACTTTTGGGGATAATTACTGTTTTTAATGAAATTTTAAATATTTAACATTAATAACCCTCTACCTATGAACCCATTTTCAAATCCGCACCCCTCAAACTATCAGAAACAGCTGTTAGGAAGATTGTTAACCCCTTGAGATCTTCATAGTAATTACATCAAAATGGAGGCGAAATTTACACATTTCCAAAAGATATGTGGGTGTTACTTGTTTTATGGGCGCACAGCAAGGCAGGAGGGAAGGAGCACCCTGCAGCTGCCAGGATTTTAGTTTCTTCATTTGCCCCTTTTGTAGGTTATAAAATTTTAGCTTTTTCGTTAATGGGGCCATGTGACGGCAATTTTACTTTTTTGGCTATGGAGCTGGTTGATAGCTTGTTTTCTGTGGGACATGTTTTTTTAAAATAATTTTTTATTGCATTTTTTGTGGGATGAAATAGGTAAAAATCTTAATTTTTGGTGGGGTTTTAAATTTTTTTTCTACGGTGTTCATCAAGCAGGTTCAATAATGATAGTTTTTAAATCTACGGGTCATTACGGACGCGCTGATACCTGCGGACACCCCTGCAGTCCCGATCGGACCTCAGGGCTGCCATGACAGTGATCAGCGGCCCCTGAAGATGGCCGATCGTTGGGGAAAGACACCTGGCAGACACGTTAAATGCCGTGATCGCGCTGAGCGTGGCATTTAAAGGGTTAAACACCAGCGATTGGAGCCCACTCCGACCCTGTGTTGTACACTGGGATGTCAGATATTGGCTGAAGATGATATCCACTGTATTCCGATGCCGGCTCAGCATCAAGGGGTTCATGAAACACGAGGGCATTCTCTACTCTCTGGCCACAAGATGTGCTTGAAGTGTCGCGCCCCTTCCCTGGCCTAGATTCTAATAGAGGAGCCGCCATATACACTACTCAAAAAGGGGGAAATGGAAAGGAGTTTGTAACGCCAGTCGGGATGTTCGACCAGGATGCGGTCAATCGCTGACACTCACACTTGTAATTGAACTTCAAGGCCACCGACCACCTTGGTTAGCTGACACTCTTCAATGTCAGGATCCTCAATGTGTTCCTCACAGGCAGTACACTTTGTAACTCACTCTGCCTCTGCTGGGACACAGTCAAGAGCTGAGTATTCTCCATAATCTTCCTCTTCTACCACACCATAATAGTGGTGCTGAGGGTCATCTGGATTTTACACCTCTCCGCACTGACCTCCTTGCTTGTCTCTCTCAGAACTTCTCACTAACTTCTAACTCCTCCTTTCTTCGTTTTTATTTTATTAATTAAGGGTATATATGCAGTACATTGCCATTACTGTAGTACCCGACATTTTACACAAAGTGGAGGGTGCTACAGAAGCTCTCCTAAAATACCCGGTGCTACTCAGGTATTTGTTCTGTGCTGTCACCATTGTAGCACAATTACATTAAAGAATAAAATGCAGATGACGCTTTGTCTTTTTAGGAATTAATTTTATTTTTAAGTGAGTTTTTGTGTATGATCAGGCATGCTGGGGTCTTGTGTAGCCGTTCTCATACATCATGATGTCGGGCGTCCAGGTGCATGGCTGTCGCTCAGTTGTTGGTGATTATCTGGAAATATAAGAATTGTCAGTGCACTAGATGTCTCTGCCCCCTCCCAGTGCCATATTATAATGGGATGCGCTCACCTCGTCCATCCAGTCATGGTAACGTGACACAAGGGTGAATACGGTGGGTTTCTTCAGGGTGTTGCATTCCATGGGCCCAAAACTGACGATCCCATCAATGTACCAGCGGCCGCTTTCATCCTGACAGTTCAGGGGTCCCCCGGAGTCACTCTGGTCACAAACAGAACAGGGGGTCAACACTCATTATCTGGTCAGATGTTAACATAAACGCAATTCAAGTGTGAACATGGCCTCAGCTTTCCTGTGGTCTATATTGATAGTTCTGTAGGGTTGAAAGTGTGGACTAATCTCACCCATCACATCACTTACACTGCAGCTGGCCTGTCCGTATCCTCCGGCACAGATCAGAGACTCACGCACGGTGTTTCCCCACCAGTCGGGCTGGGTGCACTGATCGTGGTCCACGATGGGCAGCATTGCTTGCTGTAGGACTAAGGACTGAGGGCCACCTTCTGCACAGGACACATAGTACAGGAAAGGGTTAATTATATACAAAAAAAACCCCTGAAACAGTCAGCTCAGGGCAAGTGAAATAATTATTCCATTTGGTTTGGAACTTGGCATGATCCCCTTACAGACCAACCCGTGCCAAACTATATATGTTATAGTTCTTACTCATGGTCCGAGGGCACAGACACAAAACCATTTAAAAAGTTAAACCAACAGCGATACAGAATCTCCAATTACTCGCGCATGCGTTTTCGAAAAAGTAGCAATTAACAAACATTTGTTACAAAAGAGACACCATTAGGACTAAATAATAGAATGGATACAATGTATAGATATTATCATGTCCTTATTGTGTTTCTTCTGTAACAAATGTTTGTATCTTGCTACTTCTTAGAACACACATGTGCGAGCAGCTGGAGACTCTGCACCGCTGTTAGTTTCAATTTTTAAATGTCTTTGTGTCTGTGCCCCTTACACCACGAGTAAGAACTAAAGTATAAAGTTCAAAATTCATTGGTCCATAAGGAGATCATGACACGTATTGTTATTATTTTTAACAAAGATGAAATAAACTGGATATTTTAATAAACAAGGGATGGATTCACATTTCTACGTTGTTAATTACACACTCTCTTATATGTGATCTACACTCACCGGCCACTTTATTAGGTACACCTGTCCAACTGCTCGTTAACACTTAATTTCTAATCAGCCAATCACATGGCGGCAACTCAGTGCATTTAGGCATGTAGACATGGTCAAGACAATCTCCTGCAGTTCAAACCGAGCCTCAGTATGGGGAAGAAAGGTGATTTGAGGCCTTTGAACGTGGCATGGTTGTTGGTGCCAGAAGGGCTGGTCTGAGTATTTCAGAAACTGCTGATCTACTGGGATTTTCACGCAAAACCATCTCTAGGGTTTACAGAGAATGGTCCGAAAAAGAAAAAACATCCAGTGAGCGGCAGTTCTGTGGGTGGAAATGCCTTGTTGATGCCAGAGGTCAGAGGAGAATGGGCAGACTGTTTCGAGCTGATAGAAAGGCAACAGTGACTTAAATCACCACCCGTTACAACCAAGGTAGGCAGAAGAGCATCTCTGAACGCACAGTACGTCGAACTTTGAGGCAGATGGGCTACAGCAGCAGAAGACCACACCGGGTGCCACTCCTTTCAGCTAAGAACAGGAAACTGAGGCTACAATTTGCACAAGCTCATCGAAATTGGACAGTAGAAGATTGGAAAAACGTTGCCTGGTCTGATGAGTCTCGATTTCTGCTGCGACATTCGGATGGTAGGGTGAGAATTTGGCTTAAACAACATGAAAGCATGGATCCATCCTGCCTTGTATCAGCGGGTCAGGCTGGTGGTGGTGGTGTCATGGTGTGGGGAATATTTTCTTGGCACTCTTTGGGCCCCTTGGTACAACGCCACAGCCTACCTGAGTATTGTTGCTGACCATGTCCATCCCTTTATGAGCACAATGTACCCTGTAACATCTGATGGCTACTTTCAGCAGGATAATGCGCCATGTCATAAAGCTGGAATCATCTCAGACTGGTTTCTTGAACATGACAATGAGGTCACTGGACTCAAATGGCCTCCACAGTCACCAGATCTCAATCCAATAGAGCATCTTTGGGATGTGGTGGAACGGGAGATTCTCATCATGGATGTGCAGCCGACAAATCTGCGGCAACTGTGTGATGCCATCATGTCAATATGGACCAAAATCTCTGAGGAATGCTTCCAGCACCTTGTTGTATCTATGCCACGAAGAATTGAGGCAGTTCTGAAGGCAAAAGGGGGTCCAACCCGTTACTAGCATGGTGTACCTAATAAAGTGACCGGTGAGTGTATATGTATCACTGACACCTCTGATCACTTACTGTAAAGGAGTCCCCAGCCCGGTCCATAACACTTCTGGCCCCCATAGACAAGTCGTTCTCGGGCCGGCAGGCAGCCCAGCTGGACCACGTCATTCAGTTCTGCCGCTTGTGGCAATTTGATGAGCGCAATATCATAACTGAAGGAAACAAAACATACATAAGGATCCATTCTGCCCCCACAGATGATGTCAAGGTGTTTGGAATTAAAGTAAATGGTAAGAGCTGTAAGAGGCCTTTCCATTTGTTAGACGGAGAGGGGGCCCCATTCTTATTATCAGGTGGGCCCTCGTCCTTGGATCCCCACTGATCAACATGTTGTTTCCCATCGTGTAGACAGGAGAAAACTATGACTTTTAGGACATTTTGTGCACATACCCCGGGGTCAGTGGAGCCTTCTCAGATTATGGAGATTTGGGGATAGGAGGACAGGACTTACCCACACGTCGGGCAGAATTCGTTCCAGTTGGGGTGGACAAAGATGTCTTTATTGTTAATGGGGAAGTATTGCTCAGTGCCTTCCTCCACGCTGCGGTCGTGTTCCCCCAGAACTATGCGATAGGTGTTTTCATACCTGTAATCACAAGACAAAATCATATTCACACTGCCCCCTGCTGTCCATGATACTGCCCCCTGCTGTATTATACAGTCATATACAGCAATATCAGCAGATTATACTGCCCCTTGGTGTATTATAGGTTATTATACTGCAATGTTTAGCAATCACACTGCCCCTTGGTATATTCTATGGCAGTGATGGCAAACCTTTTGGGGACTGAGTGCCGAAACTACAAGCAAAAACCACATATTTTTCACAAAGTGCCAAATGGCAATTTAAAGTAACTCACAGGTTTCAAACATATTTGCGCCCTGAGGACACCAATACAGTATAAAGAAGGAGAAATTCGGATTAGTATTGTAGTTTCCCTCTAAGGTCCCTCAACAGGAGGAATCACAAGTCCAGAGAAGGGTCTGCAATGATAATCCAGCTCTGTCAGCACCTCCTTGCTCCTCCTGCACTTCTAGTCACTTTAAAATAGTGCTGAACGTGGCATGTACAGGGCTTCCTCTGACTGCAGGAGAATGTTCTAAAGTGACCTGGGTCCTAAATGGTGACCTGGGTGATGGCCTGGGTGCCCACAGAGAGGGCTCCGAGTGCCGCCTCTGGCACCCGTGCCATAGGTTCGCCACCACTGTTCTATGGTATCATACTACAATTTTGAGTAGTCATACTGCCCCCTGCTGTATAATTGGGTATCATACTGCCCCCTGCTGTATAATAGAGTATCGTACTGCCCCTTGCTGTATAATAGGGTATCATACTGCCCCCTGCTGTGTTATATTGTGTGTAAAGTGAGAAAGTCATCGCTGAGACAGAGGCTTATGTTGGAGAGTTCGACAAATCCTATTTTTGGAGGAACGTTTTGTCAGGAACGTTGGGAGAAGTGTATTTTTCTAAAAGAGGACTATGTCGAAAAATAAAATTTTTTGGAAAAGATGGTGTCTTCATTTCTAACACGGGTACTTATTGAACCGCCCTCGTACTACTTTGTTGTATGACAGAGTAATGTACAATAATGACTGGCAGTTATAGTGGCGCTTGGTATATTTTCGGACCATATACTACTACATTTAGCTAAATATTTATTGAATCTTCTAGTTACTGCATATGAATGCAGCACAAACCCAATAAGAAAGATGGAAATAACTAAGTTACCTGATGCAATGAGCTGCAGTCAGAACCCACTGTGGGGTGATAAGGCTGCCACCACAGGTATGGAAGTAGCCACCCGAGTATTTATACTGCAGAGTTGCCTAGAAGACAAGGATAGGGATTATGTGGTAGATATCCATAGCTCTTTCCACTGTAATGGCAGCACTTCCCATAACTTACCATCCAGGGCCAGCTGTGCGGAGCTGCATCAATTCCATTTACAACTCGAGAGAGGGGCCGGTAGGTGGGCACCCCACAGCCATGGGTGGCTGCAGTAAGAGAAGGCAACAAAAAGTGAAGACAAACAAAAGCAAAACAGAAAAAGATGTTATTAATAAAACCTACCTCCGGCAGCCAGCAGCACAGTTACCAGAAGACTCAACATCTCAGAAGAGACGAGTCAGGGGCTGCGACCTCTAATATACCTGGCTGACATCACGAGACGCCTCCATATGGTGCGAGGGATCCAGCGCTATCAGCAGTCACCCCCGCCAAGACTAATTCAAGCACCTGCAATCTTCATCCAGAAATTCTGACATAATGGCAAAAAGATAAAATTTACAACACTCGCAACACATGATATTATTCTGTTCTTACTATAAATAACCATTTTACTATTTATAGCAATGTACATCATTGTAATTATATACAGGAGATCCCCAGGTTATACCAGCTGTACATATATCATTATATACAGGGGATCCCCAGGTTATACCAGCTGTACATATATCATTATATACAGGAGATCACCAGGTTATACCAGCTGTACATATATCATTATATACAGGAGATCCCCAGGTTATACCAGCTGTACATATATAATTATATACAGGAGATCCCCAGGTTATACCAGCTGTACATCATTGTAATTATATACAGGAGATCCCCAGGTTATACCAGCTGTACATATATCATTATATACAGGAGATCCCCAGGTTATACCAGCTGTACATATATCATTATATACAGGAGATCCCCAGGTTATAGCAGCTGTACATATATCATTATATACAGGAGATCCCCAGGTTATAGCAGCTGTACATATATCATTATATACAGGAGATCCCCAGGTTATAGCAGCTGTACATATATCATTATATACAGGAGATCCCCAGGTTATAGCAGCTGTACATATATCATTATATACAGGAGATCCCCAGGTTATACCAGCTGTACATATATCATTATATACAGGAGATCCCCAGGTTATATCAGCTGTACATATATCATTATATACAGGAGATCCCCAGGTTATACCCGCTGTACATATATCATTATATACAGGGGATCCCCAGTTTATACCGGCTGTACATATATCATTATATACAGGAGATCCCCAGGTTATACCAGCTGTACATATATCATTATATACACGAGATCCCCAGGTTATACCAGCTGTACATATATCATTATATACAGGAGATCCCAAGGTTATACCAGCTGTACATATATCATTATATACAGAAGATCCCCAGGTTATACCGGCTGTACATATATCATTATATACAGGAGATCCCCAGGTTATACCAGCAGTACATGTATCATTATATACAGGAGATCCCCAGGTTATACCGGCTGTACATATATCATTATATACAGGAGATCCCCAGGTTATACCGGCTGTACATATATCATAATATACAGGAGATCCCCAGGTTATACCGGCTGTACATATATCATAATATACAGGAGATCCCCAGGTTATACCAGCTGTACATATATCATTATATACAGGAGATCCCCAGGTTATAGCAGCTGTACATATATCATTATATACAGGAGATCCCCAGGTTATAGCAGCTGTACATATATCATTATATACAGGAGATCCCCAGGTTATACCAGCTGTACATATATCATTGTTAGCAATAGTGATTGGAGGGCTGACTCATAACAGTGTTGGCGAACCTATGGCACGGGTGCCAGAGGTGGCACTCTGAGCCCTCTCAGTGGGCACTCAGGCTGTTGCCCCAGCACAGAATTCACCAGACAGGACTTGAGGGATCCTCCTGCAGGCCCAGGTAGCCCAGGACGTGAACCACTCTGGGTCTATCTGAGACTGCAGGAAGAGAAGGTGTGGACAGGGTCAGATTATCATTGGAGCCATTGAAGCTCCTGCTCTTGGCCCCACAATTATTCACATTCAGGGAAGCTCCAATGGCAATTCTCCCACCTTCTGTCAATGATATTGGTGTCCTCCGGACGGTTGAAAGCTGTGGTATAACACGGACCAAGAAGATTTTAATAATTTAATGCTAGAATTGCTGTGTTGGCACTGTGCAATAAATAAGTGGGTCTGGTTTGCATTTTGGGCACTCGGTCTCCAAAAGGTTCGCCATCACTGCCCTATAAGTTACCCCTGAGGCACACAGCAAAATGCTCCGGACTCAAGGAAATTGAAATTTCAGTAAGCAAATTTCCACATTGCTGGTCATTAGTCGGCAGCACACACATGGGATTTGGAAAGCAGTAATTAGTGAGTCTGTCCAGTTCCCTGCTTCAGCACCACTTTGCCAAAGGCCCTGAGTCCTCAGAGGCAGAGATGTCCATCTCTTAGTGCTTCACAAAGGTGGATGGAGACGACCAAGAGGCCATTGTGCATATCTGAAGCAATGACACATGACCAAATCCTGCCCATGAGACTGATGTAGAGCAAATAGAATCCCTTACCATAAAGGGAATAACAGATCCTGATGGTACTTTTAATCCACCTGGCAAGGGTAGACCTTGAAGCTCCATACTGTTGATAGAACGGGGTATTGGGGGGGATGATTATGGGGGAGAGACCCCCAACAGGCAGTTTAAATTCTTCACCCGTGATCGGTGTTACACTTGGGTGTCAGTTGTTACATTGAATACCGATGACTGCCCAGGTCCGATCTCGAGCTGAGAAATGTGAGAGACCTGTGCTGTAGTCAGAGGAGCAGGAGAGAACAGCCAGGCAAGGAAATTAGCAGGAAAGGGACTAGAAGACCCCTGGAAGGGCCTCTGTCCCCAGAGGTATATCCCTTCATGTGTCCCTTGCTCCTTTGTGAGGTCTCCTGTGCTATAGTAATCTCTGGGATGGGGATCTCCAGTATTATAGTAACTTCTGGATTGGGATTTCCAGTAATATAGCCTTCTCTAGGGGTCTCTATTATTACAAACCTCTGCCCAGGGGTCTCCATTATTATATGTCTGCTATGGGCTCTCCAGTATTATTAGTGCCCCCTCTAGCTTGGGGGTCTACATTTTTATAATCTGCTTCAGGCAATGTTCAATTCATTATTCTTGTCTGGTTTGAGCACTGTATTTGTAGTCAACTCCAGGGTCTATTAGTTATTGTGCAAAAGTAGCTTTATGCAGTTTTGGTTTCTGGGGTGGCATTTGTGCTGTACTGTGGTTTTTTTTCACATCTAAGATGCAGGTACCTAGTGCAGACCCCTGATGCTGAGGGGTATGACATTGCAGCTCTCCCACCAATAAAGGTTGTGAACCCCTGGTCTAAAAGATTGGACTGTCTGCAGCATAACCTCATTTGTTCCTCGCCAGATGATTCAGTTCCCAGGGCAGGTACGAACATTTCTTCATGCAAGGCCAACTGAGAGGGCACTTTGGGAATAAAAGTTGGCATTGTACCTAGTATTGGGTAATCATCCATAATTCTCATGGACGGTTCCTAACAAGAGAAGGCCTGGATTTCACTTATTCTGCGAGTACAGACCAGGGAAAATGTCTTCCAGGAGAGAAGATGTAAGGCTATGCCTTGAATTGGTTCAAAGGTTCTTTGGGCAAAATACTTAAAAACAACTCCAATGATTGTGTCTGTGCCAAGTTTTTCTCCACGTTTGCACAAAAAAAAGGTGTTTGGTGCTTGTATATGTATTTTCGGCATTATGTGCTTGCTCCACTATGGTAGGGTGGCTACAATTTGTCGGCGTGTTGGTGTGTTCCTAGTTTGTGCCACATTTATTACTGCGCTTCACCATTATTGTGTTTCAACAGCATGACGAAAACTGTACCAAAAAAAGGTGCAACTATGTTGCATCCTGAAAACTGACCAGATTTACTAAAAGCGTGCAACACTATTTAATAATGTGGCGCAAAGCGAACATTAGTGTGGCAAATTGCACCAGTTTTGATATATCTGGGCCAATGTATTCAGTATTTCTTCTTAAAAAAAATTATTTTGAGAGTTCCCTTCTTCCAGGCCGTAAGGTGAAGATAGATGGGCTGGGGTTAAGGAAACCATTCTGGTATAAAAGGTCTTTGCAGAGATGCAAATGTCTACCCCATCGGGGCCTCACCGCTGTGTGGGGGCAGCTGGATTTCTTGGAGTCGACCGGAGTGGCTGGTTGTAGTTGAGACCTAGCACCAAATGTGTCACAGTGGCTTGGTCTACTGAAACAGGCTTTGACCTCATACGTCAAGGCCAACAGTGAGATGCAAGAAGAGGAAGAGGCACTGGGGCACTCCTAGTGGGTGTAGTACTGGATCCAGTTGCAGATGGTGAATCGGAGCAGCAGCCAGTGATCACATTGCAGACAGTGGGAATCTTACAGTTTCTTTATTGGTAAATAGTCCAGAACATCAGCAGGTAACAGCATCCTTTCCATAGTAGAAATTTAGTAGTATCTCTGACTTGACCTGGGTGTCAATAGGAGCCAGGTTGTCTCTGCTACTACTGCAAGAGTGAGACTGACTGAGAGCCCAAAACAGAACTTGAATTTATAGAGCTAATTTGTGTAGACAGTTCTGGAATATTCTGAACTCTCCAACCAATTACAATGTTGCCTACCTCAGAAAAGTTACATTAATTTCAAACATAAGATAAATAATTAGCACATTAAAGGGGTTTGCCCATTAAAGAAAATTCTCAAATTTCAACCCTCTAGTGATGTTTACACAATAAAGATCATTTTAACCCCTTGTTTTAAAAATGTATAGCTCCTATCATTCAGTGATTGTCAGTGTAATATTCTAGAGTGTGGGAAGGACCTCTCTAAGCAGATACTTAATGATTCCTCTAGTGCTATGAGATGCTGTGGGCTGACAACGTGCTTAGATTATCAGAGTTCAGATTTATATACACTTTCATTTAGCTTCTGAACATTCTACTAGTATCTAACACATAGAAAAAGAGAGATGAGACAGATCAGAGGTGAGAGAGATGCATATGACACACAATGACATTCTCGGTTCTGCTATCTCAGCCGTAGCATACACTGTCAGCTCTGCTGAGCCTCCCTCCCCCTCCTCTGGATAAAGACATTGGGGCACATTTACTTACCCGGCCCATTCGCGATCCAGCGGCGCATTCTCTGCACAGGATTCGGGTCCGGACGGGATTTATGAAGGTAGTTCCTCCGCCGTCCACCAGGTGGCGCTGCTGCGCTGAAATTCATCTCAAAGCGCCGGAATGCACCACCTCGGACCAGGTGAAGGTAAGCGCTTCTCAAGCGACACTTTTCGGTTTTTAAATGTGGCGGTTTTTCCGAATACGTCGGGTTTTCGTTCGGGCACGCCCCCCGATTTCCGTCGCGCGCATGCCGGCGCCGATGCGCCACAATCCGATCGCGTGCGCCAAAATCCTGGGGCAATTCAGGTACAATCGGCGCAAATCGGAAATATTCAGGTAACACGTCGGGAAAATGCGAATCGGGCCCTTAGTAAATGACCCCCACTATCTGTCTGTAGCTTGTTGCTTTACTCTTCTCACACTGCTGTTTGCTGGCAGGAAGACTCTGTGTGAGCTCCTCTTGGAATGTAAGGGTGGGGGCTGGAGACAGAGAGGAGCTCAAGGCAGCGTCAGACAGGAGAACAATCTCTCCTCCCCGACCCTAGACTTCTGATTTATGGTCGGATCCCAGGACAACCGAAATTGTACACACCAGGAATGATAGCGACAAGTTGAAATTATATCTTTGAAATGCTGTGAGTTAGAGAATGTTTTATTTTGTTATCCTGAGTATATTTAACAATCCTGTCATTGTTGCAATAGCCCTTTAAGTTCTTAGTGGCAGACATGATGCAATGCAGAAGTCAATGTTCCTTTTGGACAGTAGGTAAGCAGCAAAGGATCATTATCGAATAGCTTTAGTATAACCAGATGAAAGTTCAGAGGAAAATTACAGTGTTAAAGGTGATGTACACTTAAAGGTGATGAATGTAGTGATGACCTGTCTTGCAGGACATTACATACCCCCTTGGTAGGAGAACAAGATGATCATGGCTCGGCTACCAAAATAGTGATAGAGAACTGGACCTGAGAACATCATACAAGACAGGACGCTGACATTTAAGGCACCAGCTCAGAGCACGGGGTCACCCAGTGACGTACCCTATTGAAAGGACATACACCCATGGCATGGTCTAGAGCAGCGGTGGCGAACCTATGGCACGCGTGCCAGAGAGGGCAGGCAGAGCCCTCAGTGCTGGCACGCGGGTCCTTTGAATTTAACTCAGGTTTAAGCAGTATCGGAGCCGCGCTCCGAGACTGCAAAAATCCATGACAGGGCAGGGTGCTGACACTGCCTGCTCTGTCACACTGATCATTGCAGCGCACAGGACAGTAAGCGTCCCAGCGCTGGCAGCGTAATGATGTCATTATGCTGCCAGCCCTGGGCACCTTACTGTGTGCAGAAGAGAAGAAGCCGGAGGAACGCGGGTTTCCTGCCCGCCCCTCCCCTAAAACTTTGCCCACAAGCCGCGGAAACTCCCAGAACACCCTGCCCACTACTGCAAATCCCACCGCCTGGCGGAATTCTGCCCGCTGCCACAAACCCCACCTCGGCCCAAACCTCGCCGGCTACCGCAACCGACTCCGAACACTACCAAATGGGCCCCCCCGCCCGTACTCTGCCCGCTAGACCCTCTGCCCGGACTCTGTCCGCTCTCCGCCCACTACTGCAATTGAACTCCGGCCGCTCTCACTCCCCCCCCCCCCTCCCCAACTCCGGTCACTGCACCCCCCCCCATCACTCCCTCCCCTGGAACTCATGCCGCATTACCCCCCCCCCCCCCGCAGCCCTAACTCTGGCCGCCCACCCTCTGCCCATTTGCCCATCTACCCTACCAACCTTCCCCCCCCCCCCCCCCCCCGGAACACTAGACACCTGAACTTTTGCCCACCTTGGACAACCAACCAAAGAGCAAGTAATATATGTATTTCTATGTATGTATTTAGGTATATACATGTTATATTATATATTTATATGTGCATTTATATATATAGCTGTGTAAAGGCTTATTTTTTGCGTAACAGTTATTTATTATTCCATGTCGTGTACTAGGAAGCTGTAGATTTTAATACTATCGCTGTGCGCTCCAAATCATTTGTCTCCTTTATTCTTTGGTTTGATGCAATCACAGTGATACCAGATTTTTAGGTTTTATTGTGTTTTAATACTTTTTCAATAATTAAAACAGTATATGAAAAAGAAAATAGTTTTGCCATCTTCTGACGCTAATAACTTTAGTGCACGGAGCTGGGGAGGTGTGATTTTCTTTCTTAATGAGCCATTGTTTTCATTGCTACCATTTTGAGGACTGCGTGACCTTTTGATAACTTTTTATTACTCTTTTTTTATATGATGTAAAATGGTGTAAAAGTGGCATTTCAGTGTGTATAGGACTGCTGCCTCTTCCTCAATGTATGAAACAAGTATAGGAGTTTTGAAATGCAAATAAAACGCAATGAGAGAGAAGCTGCCTCTGATTGAGAATGTATCATTTTATTGATTCTAAACTAAACCGTCAGTTTTATGGTTAAATTGCCATACTGGCACTTTGCGATAAGTAATTAGGTTTTGGGTTGCAGTTTGGGCACTCGGTCTCTAAAAGGTTCACCATCACTGGTCTAGAGGGAGCATCACAACTCCGACAATAGCTAAAAGGGGAGAACCACGACTCTCAGAGGCCAAGTTTTCCATATACAATACAATACATAAATATATGAAAGCACAGGTTACAGGAGGTCCAGCTATCTGCTGCATAGTCTAAAAGAAGTTGGCAAATACTCAAATATATTGATGTAAAATACTTTGCACATATGGCATATACCCAATAGATTGGGTACAGGGCGCTGTTGTTATAGCCTAGATGCAGGGCAAAAGCTACACTCTGGAGACCTACCTATATTCATAAAAGTTTTTTGCAAAGTTCAATGTTCATGCACCCTGCATCCAACAGAGATGGGGGTGTAACTAGCACAAATGGGAGGAGTCCAAGATGTTTCTTGGCTTATGAACAGGGGCAAGTCCAGCAATGTCTCTGGCTTAGAGCAATTAAGGATAGGGTCTTCGGCCCAACCTGGAATGAAAATTATTTACACATTACCTGGAATAGGGCTTCAGTCCAGTCCAAGGTTATGATGCAGCTGCAGGCTCTGTGAAACAGGGAAGGTGGCACCCCGAATTTGGAGCTGTAGCTGGAATAGTATAGGGGTCATCTTCTGCCAGTGATGCAGTGCAACACCCCTGCCAATGCAGTGTGTTACGAAATAGAACTTGTAATAGATATAATGGGAATCATTGAGACTGTTCACCTCAGTGAGACCTCCAGTGTCTATAAACGGTAATGCAGCTAGTAAATATCTGCCTGAGAAGGAGTGTTAATTTTTGTGATCAATGAGCATGTTTAAACTTATATTTTACAAAGGTGCCTGTTGGAAAAGAGAGCTTGCCACCTCACAAGGGGAGTTTATAAAACCATCCTAGGCCATCCTAGGTCCGCAGATGGCTATAAGGGCCATGTACAGGATTACTATAGATGGTGCATGGAGATGTGCCCTGTCCTGGGGAGTTGCAGCACACGGCGCCCCCTCTGGTAGTCCAGCCAGAACTCTTTCTTGGTTTCGGGATCATAGTCTGGCCTCTCTGAATTGGGCATCCGTCTCCCCCTTTAGTCCAGGGCCCTCGGGGACCCTCCTATAGACTGAATTTGATCCAGTGGCCTACCTTGAGGTTGTGTAGTCCTTACAGCGAAAACATACCCTAATGTAGTTGGTGGGCAGCAGTAAGTCTAAGCTTGGTTAAGCTGCAACCACAATAACAGTCACAAATACCTACAGGTTCTTCCTTTGGAGGTAGCAGAAGAGACGCCATCATTTCTGTAGGAACTGCACTTATGGTAAAACATATTCTTTCCTTCAGATGATCTATTCCATCAGTCTGAGCGGTGCTTGGAAACTTCCCGCTAGTCAGAAACAGGGCTTAAAAGGCTGGGACTTTTTTTTGCACTGTACATGCTTTCAGTGCTCCTGTACAGCTCCTCCCTCTCCCAGGCCTTGAGCTCAGCCCCTGTGAGTGAAGGAGCTGTACAGGAGCACAAAGTCACTTGATTTTTTAAAATACATCCAAACCAGAGCCACTCCTGGATTCTGTCAGGGTGCAAGGTAAGTAAAAACACATAATTATATTTTAATGCAAGTGCTTAGAGAAGGCAGATAGGCATCTTTACAATGCAGATGTGATGGACTTCTGCAACCTATCTTTACTGAAAAATTAGGTAACTGGTGACAAGTTCCCTTTAAGGAATTAGGCCAAGAAGTCATTTTTCAGGCCTGAAAACTACTGGTAGATACAACAAAGAGGACATAAAATCAGTGATATGTTTCTAGAAGTCTTGTATAGAGGGGCAGCCGCAGCTCATGTGGCAGAAGTCCACACCCACACTCCCCTGTCAGTGAATGTGATTCCTTAAGAAACTTTTTGAGGACCAGTAATTGTGGTTTAAGAAAGATGTGCAATATGCCCCCGTGGTGGCAGCCAGGGCCCAGAATACTGAAGTGGCTGGAAATTGCGGCCTTGGGCACACTATGGTCACGGTGCTTGGTATGGGGACCGGAGGGCTGACTTGCAGCCTGGCAGGTCTCTAGCAGGTGGTGTGTGCAAGAAATAAGGAGGGAGAGGATGATGCAATGGTTTCTCACTGGCGCAACCCCTGAGTGTCTGTAGCCTGGTAGTAGGTTCAGGCTGGGCTGGTACAGATGGAGCTGAGTCCGGTTGGTGGATGTTAGCTCTGGGCTTAAGTCTCCGGACTTGCCCTGGGTGCTATGCAGCAGGCTTGAGACACCTGTAGTTTCTGATATTGGGACAGTGGCAGACAGACCATGAAGTCTGGTTCTGTCTGCAGCCAGGCAGTGGCTACAGCTGCAATCACGAAGTTCTCACCCTAACAACTCCTGACATGGAGAGGGCGCTATTTGCAACTACCACCTTGCCCATACATTGGCAGGGATGTTGCAGATGTTTAAGCATTTCAGGAGAACAACCAATTTAACTACCGTATGTTCTCGAGTATAAGCCAACCCGAGTATAAGCCGAGACCCCTAATTTTACCACCAAAAAACTATGACGCGGCCGCTGCTGACGTCATAGTATGCGCGGCCACTACTTTAGAGGGGTTGTCCACTTTCAGCAAATTATTGTTTGGGTAATAAGTTATGCAATTTTCTAGATCTATATATACTAGTTTTCTAGACCTCTGCTTGCTGTCCTGCTATAGAAAGCTTCTTTGCTTACTTTCCATGGATAGGAATCTGTCCACAGTCATGTGAAGTCACACAGGCGCACAAGCCATTAGTATCACAGGGAGTTATCAGAGCTGTGTATTATAACAAGCCGTGCACCTGTGTTACATCACATGATCATGGATAAGTTTCTTTCTGCCATCGGTACATACTATGATATCAGCAAGCAGCTGACATCATGGTATATGCAACGGCAGCGCAGGGTCCCGGAGACAGAGCTTCAGAAGACAGAAGAGGAAAGGAGAGAACAGAGGGGGCTGCTGGCTATATACAAGAGGGGCAGACACTTGCTATATACTGGGTGGCAGCCACTGGCTATATGCTGTGGGGCATGCACTGGCTATATACTAAGGGGGCAGGCACTGGCTATATACTGGGGGCAGGTACTGGCTATATATTGGGGGTAGGTACTGGCTATATACTGGGGGGCAGGCACTGGCTATGTCCTGAAGGGCAGCCACTGGCTATATAATAGGAGACAGGCACTGGCTATATATGGGGAGCAGACATTGGCTATATACTGGGAGCAGACATTGGCTATATGCTGTGGGGCAGGCACTGGCTATATACTAAGGGAGCAGGCACTGGCTATATACTGGGGGGCATGTACTGTCTATATACTGGGGGGCAGGCACTGGCTATATGCTGTGGAGCAGCCACTGGCTATATACTAAGGGGGCAGGCACTGACTACGTACTGGGGGCAGGCACTGGCTATATACTGGAGGGCAGGCCCTGGCTATATACTGGAGGGCAGGCACTGGCTATATACTGGAGGGCAGGCACTGGCTATATACTGGAGGGCAGGAACTGGCTATATACTAGGGGGCAGACACTGGCTATATACTAAGGGGGCAGGCACTGGCTATATACTAAGGGAGCAGGCACTGGTTATATATAAGGGGGCTGCTGGCTATATACAAGGGGGCAGACTCTGGCTATATACTAGGGGGCAGGGGGCTGCTGGTTTATATACTAGGGGGAATGGACTGGCTATATACTCGGGGACTGTTGGCTATATATGGGGGGCATGTGCTGGCTGGCTATATGCTGGGTGCAGGTTGTGACCAATGCATTTCCCACTCTCAGCTTTTCCCACAATTAGGTACCCCGCTTATACTCGGGTCGGCTTATCATTGAGTAAATACAATATACTGGATAAAAATAAATTATATTGTCTGCATACAGACCAATGCAGTTTTCTCTCTGACCACAGTTCTTTGAGATTTGCCAGGAGTTTCTGCTCTAGAGCAGACCATTTCCTCTGAACCAAAAGATCGCCTACATGGGCACCACAGCCCCAGTTTGAGGCATCCAATGTCATAACTATAGGATCTGTGTACCGGAAAGATCTCCCTTTGATGGTGTTCTTGGATCACCATCTTGAATAGCTTATACTGGAACAGTCATGGATTTGTCTAGCAAGTGCTGGATTTTCGACCACTGCAACAGTATTGATGTAGCTTTTATGGTGAACATTCCCAAAACTAACATGACCTACTGGATTGTCGTCCTTGGATGAAGGATGAAACGTCTGACTGCCCTCCTCAGATTTATATCTTTGTCTGAAGATAAAGAGAGGGTCATTTTGGTGGAGATAAGAATAAACCCCCAAAACTTCTAGCAGGTTGAAGGGACCAAAGAGGATAAGTAAAACCCATGTTTTTGAACAGTTTTTAAGACTACCACTAAGTTCTTGTTCATGAAGTCCTGTTTTGGGAGATCAGAAGCCAGTACTCCAGTTATGGTATGACACAAAGAAAATATTCTTAAGTATACTCACGGTAACAAAATAACGCACTTATAATTCTCTGTTATTAACAGAAATACAGCTTTTCACAGATATGATTCCAATATGTCTTTATCAGTCCTGGTGTACACAATTTTGGTTGCGCCTGGAACTTCTCCTGTCCGCACACAGGGGAAGGAGGTATATCAGAGCTGACTGTGTGTGTGTAAGAGGTGAGTTAGCAGAGCTGTGAGTGTCATTGTGCTTTATAGCCATCTCATGGATCTTATCATCTCATCTCTTTATCTATGTTTTAGAGACCAGTTGAATTTGTTTATTAGCTAAATGAAAGTGTATATAAACCTGTACCCTGATAATCTAAGCACATTGTCAGCACACAGCATCATGAATCATGAAATTTCTGCTTAGAGATTCCAATTCACACTCTGAAATCTTACACTGACCATCATTGAGTAATACGAGCTAAAGTTAGGGGTTAAAATGATCTTTATTGTGTAAACATTACTAGGGAACATTTTGAGAACTTTCTTTCATGGGCTAATCCTTTTAATGGAACATGAGGGAATTCTCTATTCACTGGCCACAAAATGTGCAAGAAGTTCTCCTGAAATACTCTCTGCTGCTCAAGTATTTGCTCTATGACTATTGTAGCACAAAACAATAAAGAAGGAAAGACAGGTGATTTTTGAAGTTATTTTATTAAGTGAGTTTATAGTGTAGGGTCAGGCATGTTGGGGTCTTGTATGGCCGTTCTCATACATCATGATGTCGGGCGCCCAGGTGCATGGCTGCAGCTCAGTTGTTGGTGATTATCTGGAAATATAAGAATTGTCAGTGCACTAGATGTCTCTGCCCCTCCCAGTGCCATATTATAATGGGATGCACTCACCTCGTCCATCCAGTCATGGAAAAGCGAAACACGGGTGAATACGGTGGGTTTCTTCAGGGTGTTGCATTCCATAGGCCCAAAACTGACGATCCCATCAATGTACCAGCGGCCGCTTGCATCCTGACAATTCAGGGGTCCCCCGGAGTCGCTCTGGTCACAAACAGAACAGGGGGTCAACACTCATTATCTGGTCAAATGTTAACATGTGAACATGGCCTCAGCTTTCCTGGGGTCTACATTGATAGTTCTGTAGGGTTGAAAGTGTGGACTAATCTCACCCATCACATCACTTACACTGCAGCTGGCCTGTCCGTATCCTCCGGCACAGATCAGAGACTCATGCACGGTGTTTCCCCACCAGTCCGGCTGGGTGCACTGATCGTGGTCCACGATGGGCAGCATTGCTTGCTGTAGGATTAAGGACTTAGGGCCACCATCTGCCCAGAGCAAAGTAGAGGAAAGGGTTAATTACATACAAAAAAAAAACCTGAAGCAGTCAGCTCAGGGCAAGTGAAATATTTATTCCATTTGCTTTGGAACTTGGCATGATCAACGCGTGTCAAACTCTTAACTATAGTTCTTACTCATGGTCTGAGGGCACAGACACATAACCACTTAAATAGTAAAACCAACAGCGATACAGAGTCTCCGATTACTCGCTCTTCAGTGTTCTAAGAAGTAGCAAGATACAAGCATTAGTTACAAAAGAGACACCATTAGGACTAAATGATAGAATGGATACAATGTATAGATATTATCATGTCCTTATTGTGTTTCTCCTGTAACAAATGTTTGTATCTTGCTACTTCTTAGAACACACATGTGCGAGCAGCTGGAGACTCTGCACCGCTGTTAGTTTCAATTTTTAAATGTCTTTGTGTCTGTGCCCCTTACACCACGAGTAAGAACTAAAGTATAAAGTTCAAAAATATTGGTCCATAAGGAGATCATGACATGTCTTGTTATTTTTTTTTTTTTTTTTAACAAAGATGAAATAAACCAGATGTTTTAATGAACTGGTCCTGGATTTCACATTTCTACATTGTTAATTACATACAGGGCACTCTTATACATGATCTATATGTATCGCTGCCACCTCCGATCACTTACTATAAAGGCGCCCCCAGCCAGGTCCATAACACTCCTGGCCCCCATAGACAAGACGTTCTCGGGCCGGCAGGCAGCCCAACTGGACCACGTCATTCAGTTCTGCTGCTTGTGGCAATTTGATGAGCGCAATATCATAACTGAAGGAAACAAAAGACATATAAGGATCCTGTCCACCAACCATTCTGCCCCCACAGATGATGGGATCAAAGTAAGTGGTAAGAGGGGTAAGGGGCCTTTCCATTCATTAGATTCTTATTATCAGGTGGCCCTCGTAGTTGGGTGCCCGCTAATCAACATCTTATTTTCCATCCTGTACACAGAGGATTACTATGAAACTTAGGACATTTTGTGCACATACCCGGGGTCAGTGATGCCTTCTCAGATTATAAAGATGTGGGATTGGAAGGACAGGACTTACCCACACGTTGGGCAGAATTCGTTCCAGTTGGGGTGGACAAAGATGTCTTTATTATTAATGGGGAAGTATTGCTCAGTGCCTTCCTCCACGCTGCGGTCGTGTTCCCCCAGAACTATGCGATAGGTGTTTGCATAGCTGTAACCACAAGACATAATCATTGTAAGTCCTGCACCCATATACACACTGCCCCCTGCTGTAGGGTCAGGTACAGCAATCAATGATAATACTGCGCCCTGGTGTAATGTAAAGGCATGTATAGCAATGATGTATCATGGGTAGACATATAGAAATCCCACATACTGCCCTCTGTAGTCTTATATGATGATCTACAACAATGTTTCAAAATCACACTGGCCCCTGGTGTATTATATTGTGTGCGGTAATTTCCAGCTGTTGTACTACTTTTTTGTTATTACAGAGTCATGCACAACAATGACTGCCAGTCATACTAGTGCTTGGTATATTTAAAGATATGTATCTCAATATTTAGGGATCTTACTGGATCTTCTATTCACTGCACACCAGAGCAGCACAAACCCAATTCTGCCCATAAGAAAGATGCAAATAGCTTACTTTATGCAATGAGCTGAAGTCAGGACCCACTGCAGGGTGATAAGGCTTCCACCACAAGTATGGTAGTAGTCATCCTGGTACAGATACTGCACAGTTGCCTGGAAGACAGGAATAAGGATTATGTGGTAGATATCCACAGTATGGTGGGCAAGGTTAAACTTTTTACTTTATCTCCCACTGATCTTGAGTTAGATCATGGCTGATCATGCTCCTGTCACATCCAAAGCTGCAATCCTGTTAGTTGTTTCCACTGTAATGGCAGCACTTCCCGTCACTTACCATCCAGGGCCAGCTGTGCGGAGCTGCATCAATTCCATTTACAACTCGAGAGAGGGGCCGGTAGGTGGGCACCCCACAGCCATGGGTGGCTGCAGAAAGAACAGCCAATAATTAGTGGGGAAAAAAGTATAATAGAAAATATAAGATAGATGTTATTAATAAAACTTACCTCCGGCAGCCAGCAGCACAGTTACCAGAAGACTCAACATCTCAGAAGAGAGAGGTCAGGGGCTGCGACCTCTAATATACCTGTCTGACATCACCAGACGCCTCCACCTGGTGCGGGGGATACAGCGCTATCAGCAGTCACCCCCGCCAAGACTAATACAAGCACCTGCAATCTTCATCCAGAAATTCTGGCATCATAGCAAAAAGGTAAAATTCCCAACACACACAACACATGATACTATTCTATTCTTACTATAAATAACCATTTTACTATTTATAGCAATGTACGTAAATGTAATTATATACAGGAGATCCCCAGGTTATACCGGCTGTACATATATCATTATATACAGGAGACCCCCAGGTTATACCGGCTGTACATATATCATTATATACAGGAGACCCCCAGGTTATACCGGCTGTACATATATCATTATATACAGGAGATCCCCAGGTTATACCGGCTGTACATATATCATTATATACAGGAGATCCCCAGGTTATACCAGCTGTACATATATCATTATATACAGGAGATCCCCAGGTTATACCAGCTGTACATATATCATTATATATAGGAGATCCCCAGGTTATACCAGCTGTACATATATCATTATATACAGGAGATCCCCAGGTTATACCAGCTGTACATATATCATTATATACAGGAGATCCCCAGGTTATACCGGCTGTACATATATCATTATATACAGGAGATCCCCAGGTTATACCGGCTGTACATATATCATTATATACAGGAGATCCCCAGGTTATACCGGCTGTACATATATCATTATATACAGGAGATCCCCAGGTTATACCGGCTGTACATATATCATTATATACAGGAGATCCCCAGGTTATACCGGCTGTACATATATCATTATATACAGGAGATCCCCAGGTTATACCGGCTGTACATATATCATTATATACAGGAGATCCCCAGGTTATACCAGCTGTACATATATCATTATATACAGGAGATCCCCAGGTTATAGCGGCTGTACATATATCATTATATACAGGAGATCCCCAGGTTATACCAGCTGTACATATATCACTATATACAGGAGATCCCCAGGTTATACCGGCTGTACATATCAGTATATACAGGAGATCCCCAGGTTATACCGGCTGTACATATATCATTATATACAGGAGATCCCCAGGTTATACCGGCTGTACATATCAGTATATACAGGAGATCCCCAGGTTATACCGGCTGTACATATATCATTATATACAGGAGATCCCCAGGTTATACTGGCTGTACATATATCATTATATACAGATGATCCCCAGGTTATACCAGCTGTACATATATCATTATATACAGGAGATCCCCAGGTTATACCAGCTGTACATATATCATTATATACAGGAGATCCCCAGGTTATACCAGCTGTACATATATCACTATATACAGGAGATCCCCAGTTTTCTCAGATGTGCATATAAAATTATATTAGGAAAATGTGCTCACCAAAATGTTGGATTGCTGTAGTCTGAATTAATTAGCAATAGTGATTGTCAGGCTGCCTCCCTATAAATTACCCCTGAGGTACACAGCGAAAAGTTGTGCTGCCTCCGGACTCAAGGAAATTGAAATTTCAGTAAGCAAATTCCTGCTTTCCTAGTCGTGGCTCGGCAGCACACACCGGATGAGTACTTAGTGGGTGAGTCCTGAGACTGTGCAGTTGACTGACTTTGGCACCGCTTTGCTGAAGGATGAGTCCTCTGTGGCAGAGATGTCCATCTTGTAATACTTTACAAAAATGGATGGAGAAGACTAAGAGGCCACTTTACATATTTTAAGCAAAGACACAACCAAATTCTGCCCAAGAGACTGATGTAGAGCGAATAGTGTGCTCTACTAGTTGTTCTGGAGAATCCTTATCAGCAAGGGAATAACAAATCCTGACGGTATCTTTCATCCGCCCAGAAATGGTGGATACAATTTAAAGCTCCGGAGCTTCGGAAAGGTTGGGTTGACTCTATGTATGAGGATAGCTCACCTGATAGCTCATCCAATGTATGAAGAGAGGATTGTAGCTCATCTTCTGGATCAGGAAAGGATAACAACAAGACAATCTCCTGTTGTATATTGGACATGGATGCTACTTTAGGCAGGAATCCTTACTAAAGGCTCAAAATGAGTAAAAGCAAAAAATGGACTAGGAGGCACCACAACAATATAAAACTGTCACATTTTATTTACGTAGGAGATGCTTTTTTCGATGGAAAACGTCTTTTCATCAGTTCCTAAAAGCACATAAAAAGATTCACACATTGAAAAGGAGGTGAAGGGAAGACACTAGACAAATCCAGTGGCAGTAATAGGGTGATGAGGTCTTGAAATAAGAGAAGTCCACATGAGAGGAAACATCAAGTGCATGTCAATAAAAATATACAATTGTTAATAAGGATCTAATGAAGATGGAAACATTTCATTCCTTATGCAAATAACATTTTATATGTATATGGCGTCTAGTAGTACATTTTCTTAAATGTTACTTTACTGGATCTCCTGATCCGGATTTAGGACGCTGTGCTGCCACTATTATTACAGACTTATCAAAATTTGGTTACTCTCCCCAGCCCATAGTGAACTGTGGTACCTGTGGGATGTTATATTTCTTGTCTAATATACTACTCTATGGGGGCGTGAAATGCCTTCTATATATATTGTAAAGGCTCTATGTGATGTGAATTTATTATGAACCCCAGAAATATAAATCTGGATCTTTTGTCTGAGACAGGATCAGCCAATCGTACAAGTATGGAACCGCTGATATTCCCTGTAGGTGAAGAGATGCTGTTAGGATTATACTTCGGTAAACACTGGAAGACATCTGAACTAAGTGTAGAATATTGGAAATCAGGCAAGGATATCAGTAGAACAGGGACTGGAAGACACCAGAAGGACCTCTGTCCCCAAAGGTATGTCCCCTTCATGTGTCCCTCACTGCTTTGGGAGGTCTCCTGTGCTATAGTAAGCTCTGGGGTGAGGACCTCCAGTATTATAGTAACCTCTGGATTGGGGTTTCCAGTAATAAAGCCTTCTCTGGGGGTCTCCATTATTACAAACCTCTGCCCAGGGGTCTCCAATTATGATATATCTGGTATGGGGACTCCTTTATTTTACCCCTGCTATGGAGTCTCCAGTATTATAGCCTGATCTAGTGGTCTCCATTATTATACGTTTTCTATGGGCTCCCCAGTATTATTAGCGCCTCCTCTAACTTAGGGGTCAACATTTTTATTTTCTGCTTCAGACAATTTCCATCATCATCATTATTGTCTGTAAGTATTGTACTTGTAATCAGCTCTGTGGTCTTTTAGTTTTTATACAAACTGTAATATTATGCAGTTGTGGTTTCTGGGGTGGCATTTGCGTTGTACTGTAGTTTTTGCCACATCTAGGATGATGGTTCCTAGTGCAGACCTCTGATGTTGAGGGATATGACATTGCAGCACTCGGACCAATAATGATTGTGAACCCCTGGTCTGAATAATTGGACCGTCTGCAGATAGCATAACCTCATTTGGTCTTGGCCAGATGATTCCGTTCCCAGGACAGGTAAGAAAATATCTTCATGCAAGGCCAACTGAGAGGGCACTTCGGGAATGAAAGTTGGCATTGTACCTAGTATTGGGTAATCATGCATAATTCTCATGGACGGTTCCTTACAAGAGAGAGCCTGGATTTCACTTATTCTGCGAGCACAAACCGGAAAACTGTCTTCCAGGAGAGAAGATGTAAGACTAGTGCCGAACTAAGGTTGGTCGGGGCCCCTGGGCGCAAAATATGGTGGGGGCCCCCATTGAATGTAGTCAAGACAGGGAACAGCAGTCGTTATATACCACTCCCCAGCAATAACTATACACAGCCTCCCCGGTAATCACTATATACAGCCCCCAGACATCACTATATACAGCTCTCCCAGGAATCACGATAAACAGCTCCCCCAGCAATCACTGTATACAGCCCCCCAGCAATCACTGTATACAGCTCCCCCAGCAATCACTATATACAGCTCCCCCAGCAATCACTATATACAGCTCCCCCAGCAATCACTGTATACAGCTCCCCCAGCAATCACTAAATACAGCTCCCCCAGCAATCACTATATACAGCTCCCCCAGCAATCACTATATACCGCTCCCCCAGCAATCACTATATACAGCTCCCCCAGCAATCACTGTATACAGCTCCCCCAGCAATCACTATATACAGCCTCCCATTAATAAATATATACATCCCCCAGTAATCACTATATACAGCCCCTCCAGCAATCACTATATAAAGCTGCCCCAGCAATCACTATATACAGATCCCCCAGTAATCACTATATACAGCTCCCCCAATATTCACTGTATACAGCTCCCCCAGTAATCACTATATACAGCTCCCCCAGCAATCACTATATACAGCTCCCCCAGCAATCACTGTACACAGCCCCCCAGCAATCACTATATACAGCTTCCCCAGCAATCACTATATACAGCTCCCCCAGCAATCACTATATACAGCTCCCCCCAGCAATCACTATATACAGCTCCCCCCAGCAATCACTGTATACAGCTCCCCCCAGCAATCACTGTATACAGTTCCCCCAGCAATCACTGTATACAGCTCCCCCAACAATCACTATATACAGCTCCCCCAGCAATCACTATATACAGCTCCCCCAGCAATCACTGTATACAGCTCCCCCAGCAATCACTATATACAGCCTCCCATTAATAAATATATACATCCCCCAGTAATCACTATATACAGCCCCTCCAGCAATCACTATATAAAGCTGCCCCAGCAATCACTATATACAGATCCCCCAGTAATCACTATATACAGCTCCCCCAATATTCACTGTATACAGCTCCCCCAGTAATCACTATATACAGCTCCCCCAGCAATCACTATATACAGCTCCCCCAGCAATCACTGTACACAGCCCCCCAGCAATCACTATATACAGCTTCCCCAGCAATCACTATATACAGCTCCCCCAGCAATCACTATGTACAGCTCCTCCAGCAATCACTATATACAGCTCCTCCAGCAATCACTATATACAGCTCCCCCAGGAATCACTATATACAGCTCCCCCAGCAATCACTATATACAGCTCAACCAGCAATCACTATAAACAGCCCCCATGAATAAATATATACATCCCCAGTAATCACTATATACAGCCCCTCCAGAAATCACTATATAAAGCTCCTCCAGCATTCACTATATACAGATCCCCCAGCAATCACTATATACAGATCCCCCAGCAATCACTATATACAGCTCCCCCAGCAATCACTATATACAGCCCCCAGTAATCACTATATAAAGATCCTCCAGCAATCACTGTATACAGCTCCCCCAGCAATCACTGTATACAGCTCCCCCAGTAATCACTATATGCAGCTCCACCAGCAATCACTATATACAGCTCTCCCAGCAACCGCTATATACAGCACCCCCAGCAATCATTGTATACAGCTCCACCAGCAATCACTATATACAGCTCCCCCAGCAATCACTGTATACAGCTCCCAGTAATCACTATGTACAGCTCCCCCAGCAATCACTATATACAGCTCCCACAGTAATCGCTATATACAGCCCCCAAGATTACCTATATACAGTCCCACAGCATTAACTATATACACCCCCTATAACTATATACACTCTCTATACTAACTATATACAGTCCCCCTATAATAACTATACACAGCCCCCCTATAACTATATACAGTCCCCTATAATAACTATATACACACCCTATAATAACTATATACAGTCCCCCTATAATAACTATATACACCCCCTTATAATAACTATATCCTGTCTCCCTTTAATAACTATACACAGTCCCCCTATAACTATACACAGTCCCCCCTATAACTATATACACCCCCTATAATAACTATATACAGTCTCCCTATGATAACTTTACACAGTCACCCCACAATAACTATATACACCCCCTATAATAACTGTACACTGTCCCCCTATAATAATTATATACAGTCCCCCTACAATAACGATATACACACCCAATAACAACTATATACAGTCCCTCTATAATAACTATATAGAGTACCCCTATAATAACTATATACACCCCTATAATAACTATATACAGCCTCCCTATAATAACTACATACACCCCCAATAATAACTATATACACCCCAATAATAACTATATACACCCCTATAATAACTATATACAGCCTCCCTATAATAACTACATACACCCCCAATAATTACAATATACACCCCTATAATAACTATATACAGCCTCCCTATAATAACTACATACACCCCCAATAATTACAATATACACCCCTATAATAACTATATACAGCCTCCCTATAATAACTACTTACACCCCCAATAATTACAATATACAGCCTCCCTATAATAACTAACTACATACAGTCCCCCTATGACAACTATATACAGCCTCCATATAGTATACAAACCCCAAGAAAGGAAGCAGCACTCCAAGATAAATAGTGAATATTCATTCCACCAGTGGTAAGTGCTACGTTTCGGCTGACTCTATGCAGCCATTCTCAAGCATCCACAGTGCTGCTCCTTCTTCCTATTTATCTGCCTCCATATAGTAAATAACTACATGCAGACTCCTATTATTGCTATATACACTCCCCCCCCCATAATAAATATATACAATCCCCTATAATAACTATATACAGTCGTATATAGTCACGCCATCCTCCTCTTCCTTCTCTGTGTCAGATATAAACAAAGATGGTGCCGCCATTTTTATTTACATGCTATCGTCTATGACAGAACAGGGAACTTATAGTTCCCTCGATCTACCATAGACGAAAGGCAGACACATCGCCGAGTTCCGGCCCAGGGAGCCCGGAGCCATATACACTGTTGGCAATTCGGGCGACCATCCGAATCGCCCACATTTGGTGGGGGCCACTTTAAGGGCAAAGTGTTGGGGCCCCGGACCGCGTGCCCAGGGAGCCCCCCTATAATCTGGCCCTGTGTAAGGCTATGGCCCACATTTACTTAATAACAGTGCAGTCTTCACTATGTGCAGTTTGCCTGTGTAGTGTGCAGGGGGCGCCAGATTCAGGATTTGTGGCGCACGTTCTTCATGAATCTGATGCTGTCTGTACTGCTTCGGAAGAGTGCACCAACTTTGCATTGAAATGCCCCTTTTAGTGAAGAAATTTGTGTTGCATGAGGAATAGTGCAGCCGGACACTACTTAAATACATGTCCAAGTAGTTTGTACATAAAAGAATGTGCTAAGTCCGACTTGGGCCTTAGTAAATGTGGCCCAATGTCTTGAATTGGTTGAAAATACTTCAAAACAATATATAAAACGTGTTGGTATGTGTTCCTAGTTTGTGATCCCACATTTGCACACTATCTTACTCCGTTCTGTCATAATTGTGTTGAAGCAAAGTACAGCAGAAAAAAGGTGCAAGGTGAAAACTGACCCGATTTACTAAGAGCGTGCAACACTATTAAATAATGTGGCGCAAGGCGAACATTAGTGAGGCAAACAACATTAAGGCAGATTGCACCAGTTTTCATATATCTGGGTCAGTGTATTTATTATTTCTTCTTTAAAAAAACCACTGATTTTGTGAGTTCCCTTCTTCCAGGCCGTGGGGTGAAGATAGTCTGGGCTGGAGTGAAGACCATGCTAGTGTAACAGGTTGCTTCCAGGGACTTCCAGAGAGGCTTGCTGTAGTTCAGACCTAGCACCAAAATGTGTCACAGGGCTTGGTCCACGGGCGCTGTCAGGGAGATGTCAGAAGACCAGACACTCCTGGTATGTGTGTAGTAACATATCCCCAGGTAGATGCTGAAGGGTAGGCCTGTTATGTTAGTGTTAGCAGGCACGGAATAACACTGCACACAGTCCAGAACATTGGCAGGTAAGCTGTAAAGGATCCTTCCTGTAGGTACACACAAGGTGGTAAATTGCTTGTCTGTGGTGATGATTCCGTAGTAGTAACTCATACATGACCTGGGTGTCAGAGGGCTGGCAATAGGAGCCAGGTTGGCTCTGCTGCTTCTGCAACAAGTTGGGTGCATTCCTCTGGAGGAATCTCAAGATTGAGATTGACCCAGAGCCCAAGATAGACTTACTTTATTAATGTTTATCCGAACTAGCTTTGGATATAAACATTAATAAAGTGATAAAATGCTTAAAAACAGTTTAAAAACATAACGAAGATAAGTGCCGGCACCAGCTCACCCTGAGCTGGTGCACAGCATGTGCTGCTTATAAGCCCTATTCGAAGTGGTAGGTTTTCCAGGAGTTTCTGCCGTGGAGTCGACCATTTCCAATGGACCTAAATATCGCCTACATGGGCACCCCATCTCCAGTTTGAGGTATCCGATATCTGAACTATAGGATCTATATAAGGAAAGATTTCCCTTTAATTGTTTTTTTGGACCACCAGATGAGTTCTTGAAAAGCTTACACTGGAACAGTCATGGATTTGTCTAGTGATTGCAGGGTTTTCGACCAATGCAACAGTATTGATGACTATAGATTCTATGGCAGAAGAGAACATTCCTAAAACTGACATGACCTATCGGATTTTCGACTTGGATGAAAAATCAGACATCTGACTGCCCTCCTCAGATTAATGACTGTGTCTGATAATAAAGAGACGGTCATTTTGGTGGAGCTGATATTAGGAATTCTGGCAGGTAGAAGGGACCAAAGAGGACTTCTCTTTGATAAGTAAAACGCTAATGCTAACTACCACTAAGCTCTTCTTCATCAAGTCCTCTATTTGGAAGAACAGAAGCCACTCATCCAGGAACTGTACAATATGAATTCCCTGGATTAGGACGAAAGCAGCCACTTATCTCCCAGTAAAGGATCAAACTTAAAGGAAACCTACCACATGAAATGGTAGGTGTAAGCTTCAAAAACCGAGCACCAGCTCAGGGTGAGCTGGTGCCGGAGCATATTTTCGTTATCCTCCTATACCGCTGTATCACGGTTTAAACACTTTTTAATATCTTTATATGTCAAGCCGATTCGCCGCAGCGTGGTAAGCGCTCGGCGCACCATGCCCGCGACCGTGCACACGGCTCTCCGGCATTTCCTATTCAGGCGCTCAGTGTGGTCATGGTGCGCCGAGCGCGTACCACGGTGCGGCGAACCGGCTTAACATATAAAGATGCTAAAGTGTTTAAACCGCGATACAGCGGTATAGGAGGTATAAGAGTGTGAACCTAGGGGGCACTGGAGAGCGACCCACAACCAGGGTTGAAAAGGACCTTGACCACTCCCATCCCTGGCCAACTCCAGAGGGAGAGCTGACAGCAAGCCAGTGCTGTGTGTCCTGCAGTCAGCAGGAGGACTTGGGACCAGTTGGAGACAGACAGGTGGTCTGTCCCAAGAGAACTGGGATCCAGAAAGGACATTGTTTTGTTTGAGCTCACTGAGAGCCAGAGCGCCTAGGAGGAACCCCAGCAGTGTTCCTGAACCTAGAAGGGAGTTAGGGCTCAAGAAGTGAGGTAGTGCCCTAAGTAGAGGCTAGGCTGTTTATTATTTTTGTTCCTGTAAATGTTTTAAAGCTGAATAAAGCCGTTTTCTTTTGGATTGCTACAAGCTCCTACATTACTGTTTTTGGTGCTCAGCAGCACAAAAGTTGCCTGTGAGGTCCAGAAGCTTCTACCTTTGATGCTAAGTTACCCCCAAACCCTACAGAGGATAACGAAAATATGCTCCGGCACCAGCTCACCCTGAGCTGGTGCTTGGTATTTGAAGCTTACACCTACCTTTTCATGTGGTAGGTTTCCTTTAATGAAACATGAGGACATTCTCCACTCTATGGAGATGATCTATTAGCTCTCCTGTAATACTCCTTTATTTGTTATTGTAGCACAAAAACATTAAAGAGAAAAAAGGCAGATGACAATTTGTCTTTTTGAAAATTTATTTTATTTTTAGTGAGTTTATAGTGTATGATCAGGCATGCTGGGGTCTTGTGTAGCCGTTCTCATACATCATGATGTCGGGCGTCCAGGTGCATCGCTGTCGCTCAGTTGTTGGTGATTATCTGGAAATATAAGAATTGTCAGTGCACTAGATGTCTCTGCCCCTCCCAGTGCCATATTATAATGGGATGCGCTCACCTCGTCCATCCAGTCATGGTAAAGTGACACGCGGGTGAATACGGTGGGTTTCTTTGGGGTGTTGCATATCATAGACCCAAAGCTGACGATCCCATCAATGTACCAGCGGCCGCTTGCATCCTGGCAGTTCAGGGGTCCCCCGGAGTCACTCTGGTCACAAACAGAACAGGGGGTCAACACTCATTATCTGGTCAAATGTTAACATAATGTAAACACAATTAAAATGTGAATTTAAGTTTGTATGTGGCTTCAGCTTTACTGGGGTCTACAGTGGTTGAAAGAGAGGGCCTCACCCATCACATCACTTACACTGCAGCTGGACTGACCGTTTCCTCCGGCACAGATCAGAGACTCATGCACGGTGTTTCCCCACCAGTCAGGCTGGGTGCACTGTTCGTGGTCCACGATGGGCAGCATTGCTTGCTGTAGGATCAAGGACTGAGGGCCACTGCCTGCACAGGACACATAATACAGGAAAGGGTTGATTACATACAGGACACTCTTATACATGATCTATATGTATCGCTGCCACCTCCGATCACTTACTGTAAAGGAGTCCCCAGCCAGGTCCATAACACTCCTGGCCCCCATAGACAAGTCGTTCTCGGGCCGGCAGGCAGCCCAACTGGACCACGTCATTCAGTTCTGCTGCTTGTGGCAATTTGATCAGTGCAATATCATAACTGAAAGAAACAAAAGATATATAAGGATCCTGTCCACCAACCATTCTACCCCCACAGATGATGGGATCAAAGTAAGTGGTAAGAGGGGTAAGAGGCCTTTCAATTAGGTAGATTGATAGGGGGCCCATTCTTATTATCAGGTGACCCTCGTAGTTGGGTCCCCACTGATCAACATGTTATTTCCCATCCTGTAGACAGGGGATTACTATGAATCTTAGATCATTTTGTGCACATACTCCGGGGTCAGTGGAGCCTTCTCAGATTATGGAGGACATGACTTACCCGCACGTCGGGCATTCATCATTCCAGTTGGGGTGGACAAAGATGTCTTTATTATTAATGGGGAAGTATTGCTCAGTGCCTTCCTCCACGCTGCGGTCGTGTTCCCCCAGAATTACGCGATAGGTGTTTTCATACCTGTAACCACAAGACAAAATCATTGTAAGTCCTGCACCCATATACACACTGCCCCCTGCTGTAGGGTCAAATACAGCAATCAATGATAATACTGCCCTCTGTATAGCAATGTTCAACCATCATACTGCCCCTTCTGTATTTTGGGGTGATCTACAGCATTCCATGATACTGCCCTCCACAATATTATATATGGTCTTGTACAACAATGCTTAAAGACCGCACTGCCCCTTGGTGTATTATTTGGTATCATACAGCAATTTTGAGTAGTCATATTGCCCCCTGCTGTATTATGCTGTGTTTGGCAAATTTCCACTTGTTTTACAACTTTTTTGATATTACAGAGTCATGTAAAATAATGTCTGGCAGTCATACTGTTGATCGGTATATTTGAGGACCATATGCATCAATGTTTAGTGATCTTACTGAATCTTCTACTTACTGCACATAAGAACACAAACCCAATTCTGCCCATAAGAAAGATGCAAATAACTTACCGGATGCAATGAGCTGCAGTCAGGACCCACTGCGGGGTGATAAGGCTGCCACCACAGGTATGGAAGTAGCCACCCGAGTACTTATACTGCAGAGATGCCTGGAAGACAGGAATAGGGATTATGTGGTAGATGGTAGGTGGGCACAGAGATGTCCTACTGATCCTGAGTTATCATGGCTTATCATGCTCCTGTCACATCCAAAGCTGCAAACACAATCCTGTCAGTTGCTTTCACTGTAATGGCAGCACTTCCCATAACTTACCATCCAGGGCCAGCTGTGCGGAGCTGCATCAATTCCATTTACAACTCGAGAGAGGGGCCGGTAGGTGGGCACCCCACAGCCATGGGTGGCTGCAGAAACAAAAGGCAACAATAAGTGAAAAAAAAAGCAATATAGCAAATATAATAAAGACGTTATTAGGAAAACTTACCTCCGGCAGCCAGCAGCACAGTTACCAGAAGACTCAGCATCTCAGAAGAGAGAGGTCAGGGGCTGCGACCTCTATATACCTGTCTGACATCACCAGACTCCTCCACCTGGTGCGGGGGATACAGCGCTATCAGCAGTCACCCCCGCCAAGACTAATACAAGCACCTGCAATCTTCATCCAGAAATTCTGACATCATGGCAAAAAGGTAAAATTCCCAACACACACACAACACATGATTGTCTTGGCGGGGGTGACTGCTGATAGCGCTGTAAGGTTCTGTTCTTACTATAAATAACCATTTTACTATTTATAGCATTGTACATCATTGTAATTATATACAGGAGATCCCCAGGTTATACCAGCTGTTCATATATCATTATATACAGGAGATCTCCAGGTTATACCGGCTGTACATATATCATTATATACAGGAGATCACCAGGTTATACCGGCTGTACATATATCATTATATACAGGAGATCCCCAGGTTATACCAGCTGTACATATATCATTATATACAGGAGATCCCCAGGTTATACCAGCTGTACATATATCATTATATACAGGAGATCCCCAGGTTATACCAACTGTACATATATCACTATATACAGGAGATCCCCAGGTTATACCGGCTGTACATATATCATTATATACAGGAGATTCCCAGGTTATACCGGCTGTACATATATCATTATATACAGGAGATCCCCAGGTTATACCAGCTGTACATATATCATTATATACAGGAGATCCCCAGGTTATACCGGCTGTACATATATCATTATATAACAGAAGATAATAATTAATTAGCAATAGTGATTGGCAGGCTGACTCCCTATAAGTTACCCCTATGGCACACAGAAAAAAGTTGTGCTGCATCCAGACTCAAGAAAATGGAAATTTCGATAAGCAAATTTCTGCTTTCCTAGTTGTCGATCGGCAGCACATACATGGGATTTAAAAGTGAGTACTTAGTGGGCGAGTCCTGAGGTTTCTGTCCAGTCCCCTTCTTTGGCACCGCTTTGCCAAAAGCTGAGTCCTCTGAAGCAGAGATGTCCATTTTTTAGTGCTTCCCAAAGGTGGATGAAGAGGCCACTTTACATAGGATCCTTACCAGCATGGGAATAACAGATCCCGATGTTATGTTCAATCTACCTGGACCCTTGAAACTGCATAATGGGGAAGGAATGTGGCATCTGACCTTCTTAAAGGACAGGTTGCCTCTAACATTGATGCTATGCAACACCCCTGCCAACGTATAGGCTGGCTGGTAGTTGCGAATAGCGCCCTCTCCAGGTTTCTAGCACTGGGAGATTATGTAAGAGCAGCTGTAGCCTCTCCCTGGACAGGCAATAGTGAAATGGGTGTAAGATGTTATCCAATTATGTGGCTGTATTGTAAACTGGAGTGTGATTGGAGAGGTGCTACCACCTGACCAGGGAGACTATAAAACCCCTCCCAGGAACTGAGTCAGGAGACTAATCCAGAGCTGCAGCTTCCACAGTTTGGACACAGCTCCACCCCAATTCTCCCAGCCTGCATCTACTACCAGGCTGGTGCTTTATTCCTGAGGACCACTCTCCACGACCACTCCAGTAATCCAGATCTGCTATTTGACCATTTTGGCTCGTAACCTGTTGTTCAATAAAGAACCGTGAGTTGATTTGCACAATATTGCCTCCGTCTGATCCCTGGATACGGCTGTCCACCACCACGGGCTCCCCCATCCATTACACAGGGACCTATCTTACAGATAATGAGGGATTGCCCCAGGGAGAACCATTACATCAGCCTCCACCTCGATATTTCTTGCACACACCACCTGCTGGAGACCTACCAGGCTGTAGGACAGCCCTCCGGTCCCCAAATAAAGCACCGTGACCACAGCGTGCCTAGGCTGCAACCGCCAGCCACTCCGGCATTCTGGGTCCCGGCTGCCTCCAGGCTCGAAGAAAAGGCCAGGCCCCGGTGGGGGATGTTGCAGCTACTTTAAACTGGGAGGTAGTAAACATTACTCATTTAACTCCACATTAAGGCAGTTTAGTAAAGATACATAATCCTACCCGTAACATTAACCCCATAAACCATTAATAACTAAACATAACTAAGAAATGATAACACAAGACTTCCTGTTGGGCAGAAAATGTCACAACTATTTATTGCTGATAAACTCAATTATTATTATTTTAATATTCTCAAAATCAACTGCAATCTCTGTTCTGTTAAAGTCGCCCATGCACCGCAGATAATAAGTATGAATAACTGGCTTTCTAGAAATTCACAATTATTACCTGCAGAGTCTCTAGGGAAGCTGCTTCCTCTGGAGATGTACTGAGGCTGCACAGCACACCAACAGCCCCTCCCACAGCTCCTGCACAGCGTCTGTGTGCTGGGCCCCGAGCCTCCCCCTCCCTTCTCTGATGCCAGTGACCTGTGCTGTAGTCGTAGGAAAGGGAAAGAGCAGCCAAGCATTGAAATCAACAGGACAGGGATTAGACAACACTGGAAGGACCTCACCGGGGCTGCAGTTTTAGTATCATAGTATATAAGGCTGGAAGGAGACGCAAGTCCATCAAGTCCAACCTTCAAGAATTAAATAAATGTTTTATCCCCATAACCCGTGATATTTTTTCTCTCCAGAAAGTCATCCAGGCCTCTCTTGAACATGTACATAGAGTCGGCCATAACAACCTCCTGCGGCAGAGAGTTCCATAGTCTCACTGCTCTTACAGTAAAGAACCTTTGTCTATGGTGATGGTAGAATCGCCTCTCCTCTAGGCGTAGAGGATGCCCCCTTGTCCTGGTCACAGGCCTAGGTATAAAAAGATCTTTGGAGAGATCCTTGTACTGTCCGTTCAGGTATTTGTACATTGTAATGAGGTCTCCCCTCAGTCGTCTTTTTTCTAAACTGAATAATCCCAAATTTTGTAATCTGTCATTGTATTCTAGTCCCCCCATTCCCCTAATAATCCTGGTTGCTCTCCTCTGCACCCGTTCCAGCTCTACTATATCCTTTTTATATACTGGTGCCCAAAACTGTACACAATATTCCATGTGTGGTCTGACCAGGGATTTGTATAAGGGCAGAACTATGTCTTTATCATGAGAATCTATTCCTCTCTTGATACATCCCATAATTTTATTTGCTTTAGCAGCCGCCGCCTGGCTCTGGTCACTAAAATTAAGTTTACCATCCACCAATACGCCCAAGTCCTTTTCAGCTTCAGTTTTACTAAGTAATTGACCGTTTAGAACATAATTATACTTTTTGTTTCCATGGCCCAAGTGCATACTTTACATTTATCTACATTAAACCTCATCAACCATTTCTCTGCCCATCCCTCAAGCTTCCACAAATCCCTCTGTAATGCTAAACTATCGACCTCAGTATTTATTACTTTACACAGCTTAGTATCATCTGCAAATATTGAAACTTGACTGTGTAAACCCACTACAAGGTCATTAATAAAAATATTAAAAAGAAGTGGCCCCAATACTGACCCCTGTGGCACTCCACTGGTAACATCAACCCAATCTGAGAATGTGCCATTAATGACCACCCTCTGTTTTCTATCACTAAGCCAATTACTTACCCAGATACACAGATTTTCTCCTATTCCCAGCAGTCTCATTTTATATACCAACCTTTTATGTGGCACGGTGTCAAATGCCTTTGAAAAGTCCAGATATACAACATCCACAGCGTCCCCCAGATCCAGTCTTGAACTTACCTCCTCGTAGAAACCAATCAGATTAGTCTGACAGGACCGATCTCTCATAAACCCATGCTGACGCTGGGTTATAAGGTTGTGCACAGTGAGATACTCCAGGATAGCATCTCTAATAAACCCCTCAAATATTTTCCCCACCACAGCAGTTAGACTTACGGGTCTGTAGTTTCCAGGATCGCTATTTGATCCTTTTTTGTATATTGGTACCACATTTGCTATGCGCCATTCCTGTGGAACATAACCAGTCCTCAGTGAATCTTCAAATATTAAAAATAACGGTCTGTCTATCACCGTACATAATTCATGCAGAACCCAGGGGTGTATGCCATCTGGCCCAGGTGATTTATCTATCTTAGTGGTTGCGAGGCGGCGCCGTACCTCTTCCTGGGTTAAACTGTTGACATTATAAAAAGAATTAACATTATTCCTCATTGTGTCTTCCACCAGGGGATTTTCCTGGGTAAAGACAGTTGAGAAGGCGACATTCAGTAGATTGGCCCTTTCCTCATCTCCTTCCACCATGACCCCCATGTTATTTCTAAGGGGACCCACACTCTCTGTTTTTAGTTTCTTATCATTTATATACTTGAAAAATAATTTGGGATTATTTTTGCTCTCCCTGGCAATATTTCTTTCAGTCTCTATTTTTGCGGCCTTTATCTGTTTTTTACAGGATTTATTTTTCTCTCTATAATCCTGTAATGCCTCATCGCTACCTTCACGTTTTAGCACCTTAAACGCTTTCTCTTTCTCGCTTATTGCTTTCCTTACAAGACTAGTTAGCCACATAGGCTTTTTCTTGTTCCTTTTATGCTTTTTCCCATAAGGTATGTGTTTCTCACAGGACTTTTTCAGAATATATGAGAAAAAGTCCCATTTTTGGGGGGGGCTTTTGTCTTTGAGAGCATTATCCCAGTCTATGCCTTTTAGGTCTTCCCTTAGTTGATGAAAATTTGCCCTCCTGAAGTTTAGAGTGTTGGTTGCCCCTTCACTAACGTGCTTAGTAAAGTGTAATACAAAATCAATGATATTATGATCACTATTCCCCAGGTTCCCCCCAACCTGTAGTTTTGATACCCTATCAGGTCTGTTGGTAAGGATAAGGTCCAGCAGTGCCCCCCCCTCTTGTTGGCTCCAGGACTAGTTGCGACAGGTAATTGTCTTTTGTTGTTGACAAGAACCTGCTACCTTTGAAGGACCTGCATGTTTCTGCCCCCCAGTCGATATCTGGGTAATTGAAGTCCCCCATGATAAGCACTTCACCTTGCTTTGAAGCCGCATCCATTTCACTTATCAGCATTTCCACTGCTGCCTCCATTATATTTGGAGCCTTATAACAAACCCCTAGTAATATTTTATTTTTATTTTTCCCTCCTCTTATCTCCACCCATAGGGACTCCACATTTGCGTTACTGATGTCATCTCGCAGGACGGGTTTGAGGCAAGAATTCACATATAAACAAACCCCTCCACCTTTTTTATTTATACGATCCTTTCTAAAAAGACTATAACCATCTATAGTAACAGCCCAGTCATAGCTACTGTCCAGCCATGTCTCGCTGATACCCACTATATCATATTTCCGTTCCAACATCAAGAGTTCCAGTTCCTCCATTTTGTTTGTGAGGCTTCTGGCATTTGTGTACATGCACTTTATATGGTTTTCCCTGTCCGTATTCCTTTTGTCCTTATTCCCCAATCTCATTCCAGCCCCCCTTCCCCGTCCTCCCCCATGGACTATGGCTCTTCCCAGCTCTCTATGTACACCGTCTATTTGCCCTGCACAGGTGTAGTTGCCCTCCCCCCAGGTCTCTAGTTTAAACACTCCTCCAACCTTCTAGCCATTTTTTCCCCTAAAACAGCGGCCCCCTCCCCATTGAGGTGCAGCCCATCCCTACTGTAGAGCCTGTAGCCCACAGAAAAGTCAGCCCAGTTATCCATGAACCCAAACCCCTCCTTTCTACACCAACCTTTGAGCCACTTATTTACCTCCTTGATCTCCCGCTGCCTTTCTGGTGTGGCACGTGGTACAGGCAGTATTTCGGAGAAAATTACCTTTGAGGTCCTTGCCCTGAGCTTATGGCCTAAATCTCTGAAATCATTTTTAAGGACCTTCCACCTACCTCTTACTTTGTCATTAGTGCCAATGTGGACCATGACCGCTGGTTCCTCACCAGCCCCTCCCAGTAATCCATCAACCCGATCCGCAACATGCCGAACCCGAGCACCCGGCAAACAACACACTGTTCGGTATGCACGGTCTTTGTGACAGATTGCCCTGTGTGTTCCCCTAATAATCGAATCTCCCACTACCAGCACCTGTCTGACTTTGCCTTTGCTCCCATTACCCTTCTTACTGGAGCACACATTCCCCTGGTTGCTAGCGGCCACATCTTTCTGCAGCATTGCTACCCCAGAGCTGATATCCCCCTCATCCTCCAGCCTGGCAAACTTATTGGGGTGCACCAGATCAGGACTAGACTCTCTACAACTCTTCCCTCTACCCCGCCTTCTACATGTTACCCAACTAGCTGCCCCCTCACTCTGCACCTCCATACTTCCCTCCCCACAACCATCTTCCCCAGAGAGTTTGTGCTCCAGGAGCAGCAAACTTCGTTCCATATTATCAATTGCCCGCAGCCTTGAAACTTGCTCATTTAGATCCAGAATCTGGGCTTCCAGATGAGCAATTTTCACACACCCCACACAGCAGTATTCCCCCTCGAACGGCTGTTCAAGGAAAGCATACATGGCACAGGATGTACACCGTGTAGCAATGCCACTTATGGAGTCCATTGTTCTAATGGGGATTACAATAGAATTATGCACAGAAAGAAGAATTTACAGTCAAAGTAACACAGAACACAGCAGTTACCTGCTAAAGCCCCTCAAACTTAAGTCCCTTAAACGTAAGTCACACTTAAGACACTGCACACACTTCAGATCAATGCACACTCGCTGCCAAGCTCATACACTCGCTTTGCTAATGCTTTTTTTAAAAGTTATCTGCCACAAAAATCTGCAGAGCTCACTGCACAAGATCTGGCTGCAGTTTTGGTTTTAAGTCTCCGGGCTAGCCCTGTGTGCCAGGCAGTAGGCTTGAGGTACTAGAAGTTCCTGGGATTAAAGGCTGTGGCAGCACTGAAGGTGTCCTGCACACTCTCTCTCTTGACCCTGCTGAGACAGACAGACAGACTGACTCCAAGATGGAGTCACTCACTCTGACTAGACTGAACCATGTGGCCAGACCATATGCTCTCATCCAGCAGGGGTTTTTATACTCCCCCTGGTCAGGGGGTAGCACCTCTCCATTCACCTTCCAGCTTGCATAACAGACAGATCATTGGATAATTACATACACCAGTTGTATGTTGCCTCGCCAGGCAGTACCTACAACTGCAATTACACTATATTCCAAGTTCTAGAAACATCCTACAGGGTTCATGACTCACCCTAACAGCTCCTGACCTGGAGAGGGAGCTATTCGCAACTACCAGCCTGCCTATGCATTGGCAGGGGTGTTGTACTTCTTTCCTCAAAGGTCTCCTGTGCTATAATAAGCTCTTGGGCGAGGTAGGGATCTCCTGTATGACAGTAAATTCTGGGGAGGGATTTCCATCAATATTTCCTGCTCTGGGGGTCTCCCTTATTATACGTCTGCTAATATTGGTGCCTGTATTTATTTGGGGGACTCCATTTTTTATTATGTGCTTCAGACAATTTCCATAATCATTATTAATGTCTGGTATGAGCACTGTATCTGTAGTCATCTCTGGGGTCTATTAGTTATTGTACAAATGTAATATTATGCAGTTTTGGTTTCTGGGGTGGCATTTGTGTTACACTGTGTTTTTTGGCACATCTAGGATGCAGGTACCTAGTGCAGACCCCTGATGCTGAGCAGTATGACAATGCAGCCCTCCGACCAATAAAGGTTGTGCAACCCTGGTCTAAAGGATTGGACTGTCTGCAGATAGCATAACCTCATTTTTTCCTCGCCAGATGATTCCTTTCCCAGGACAGGTACGAAAATATCTTCAATCGAGGCCAACTGTGAGGGCACTTTGTGAAAAAAACTGGCATCGTACCCAGTATTAGGAAATTGTCCAAAAAACAGGCAAAAGAGAATGTCTGGATTTCACTTTTGCAGGCAGAGCAGATGACCACCAGGAAAACAGTCTTCCAGCAGAGAATATGTCATTTGATGTATATAATTGGTTCAAAAAGTTTTTGGGTAAAATACTTCAAAACAATAGCTGATTACCGACAATAGCTGATAACTGGGGGTTTCAGTTCTAAAGAACCTTGATAAGAAGATTTTCAGAAAATCTCCTCCAAAATTATTTTACAACAAATTTTACTAATTTTTATGTGTACGAGCAGTACCTTTCATATTTATATTTGTTCCTCCATGTTTTTATGCATTTATATAATATTTATTTTATTAGTGTCAATATTTACACCAACATTATATATTTTAATTAATCTATTGATGTGTAATACTCTAGCGATTTGTCATCTGCAATGGTCTATGTGATGTATTGTTTTATAATCCTGTACAAAAACGGGGATCTCACCCTAACCTTGACCCCCGGTAATTCACGTGACCCCATATACGTACTTCCGGGTTCCCGGTCAAAGGATCAGATATAATGAGTTCAGTGTTCATTATGTTTTATGCCTGATGAAAGCCCTAGTCCAGGGCTGAAACGCGTCGCATCTCAAGTTGTATCAATAAAGCGGTATCCTTTTAAAACCACTGGACCCCCGCGTGGAATCCATACGTAGCGCCATCATAACCTCGCTTTCGGGCAACAAAGGATATTCATTCACCGTTCCTGGATCCTGGTCCATCAGTGAACGTGGAGTTTCGAGGTCGGCAGCTATGTCCTTCTACTTGCTCATTTCATCTAAACTAAGGTGAGAGTCGCTCCTTTTACTCTTACCATTGAACCTAACTTTATCACACGATTGTTGCGCCTTCTTTCTTCTTGTTTTCTTTCTTGGGCACTGGGGATTCTTTCCCCACCACCTTGATCCCAGGTCAACCTAGCAATTAGTAATAACTATACAGGCTGTTCTCTATTTAAGAACACCCAACTTACAGACGACCCCTAGTTACAAACAGACCTCTGGATGTTGGTAAGTTACTGTACTTTAGTCCTAGTCTACAATAAACAGTGATAACAGTTATTAAAGGTGTCTATAATGAAGCTTTATTGTTAATTCTGGTTCTAATGACAATCCAACATTTTTAAAATCCAATTGTCACAGAGACCAAAAAATTTGGCTGGGGTTACAATGATAAAATATACAGTTCCGACTTACATACAAATTCATCTTAAGAACAAACCTATAGAACCTATCTTGTATGTAACCCGGGAACTGCCTGTACCTAAATATTTAAAAACGAAATCAACTTTAGGTCCCTCAAGGACAGTTTCTTGAGGTTTGCCAAGAGTTTCTGCTCTGGAGCAGACCATGTCCTCTGGACCCAAAGATCGCCTACATGGGCACCCCAGCCCCAGTTTTAAGCATCGGTTGTCAGAACTATAGGATTTGTGTACCGAAAAGATTTCCTTTTGAAGGTGTTTTTAGACCAGCAGACAAAGCCATGTATGCTGAAACATACGTGGGGGAGGTGACCTGCAGCTTCAGTAAGAAGTGATATTTAAACAGTAAAGATAATTTTTAACCCCTTTACAATTTTACTCAGTTTTATTGCTGTTTCAGCTCCTATCACTCAGTGATGGTCAGTGTAAAATCCCACTCTCTAGGCAGATATATAATGATCCCTCCAGTACTATGAGATGATGTGTGCTGACAATGTGCTTGGATTTTTAATGTACAGGGTTTATCTACACTTTCATTTACTTTCTAAAAATTGTTTTAGTATCTGACACATAGAGAGAGAGAGATGAGATGCATCAGAGATGATGAGATCCATGAGATGCCTATTACACACAATGACACAGTCAGCTCTCCTACATCTCTGCTCTACTACTATAAGATCTGATGTGCCTCCCTCCCCGGATAAAGAACTTATCTGCCTGTAGCTTGTTGCTCTCCTCTTGCTGCTGCTGCTGATGTTTGCCGGCAGGAAGTGAGTGTGTATCAGTGTGAGCTCGTCCTGGACTGCAGGGAGAAAGAAGAGCTCACACAAGATGGCTGCCGACCCTAAAGTCACAAGATGCAGGGTCAAAAACCAGAGGCAACTGAAATTGCGTACACCAGGACTGATAGAAAAAGATTGGAATTATATCTGTTTAATGCAAAGTCTTTTTGTTAATAACAGTGAATGGATTATTTTGTTATCCTGAGTGAAACTTGTCTTTGTGGGAATATTATTAAAGTTATTATATTGTACAGATTATTGTAGAGTTTAGCCTTTTAAGTCAGGTCACAGACATTTTACTGAGAGTAACTTGATGGTTGGTCTTTCCCTATGGGTATATATATATATATATATATATGAAGTTATTACTGCACTTGCACTTTATCTATATGAATTTAACTTTTGCTGCCTCTTGCCACTTTTGTGTCAGGGAACACCTGAATGTAGCATCCAAAACATGTTAATGTCATGTTCTATGATTTTTTTGTTGTTGTTGTTTAATACAGTAAATTGGATTATCTGATGATCTGGTGATTTCCGTTGCTTCTTTGGTTCTTTTACCACCAGATGAGTTCTTGTATATCTTACACTGGAACAGTCATGGATTTCTCTAGAGATTGTAGGCTTCTCGACCAATGCAACAGTATTGATGACGGTAGCTTCTAAGGTAGAAATGAACATTCCCAAAATTGATATGACCTACTGGATCCTTAGATGAAGGATCAGACATCTGACTGCCCTTCTCAGAATAATGACTGTAATGAAGCCCAAGAACTTTTGGCAGGTAGAAGGGAACAAAAGTGAATTCTCTCTGTTAAGTAAAAACCCATAATAACTAGCACTAAGTTTTTCTTCATCAAGTTCTGTCTTTCGGAAAACAGAAGCCAGTCGTCCAACTACTGTACGACATGAATTCCCTGGATTAGGAGAAAAGCAGCCCCTTCACTCCCAGTAACCTAGCAGATTATCATCCTTGGATGAAGGATCAGACACAGTAGTGGATTAAGTCTCCCATGGGCACTGGGCTGTTCACATGAGTAGGGACCCCCCCGACATCCAAACATGTGTCCCGAGGCCTGATCTCCTCTGCCAAACAATACCCCTGCAGCCTGTACTGGCCCCCCTTTAATGAAATGTCCACAGCAGAGCCCCTTTTACAGAAATGACCACAGTAGAGTCACTGTTTAATGAAATGGCCACTGCAGAGCCCCCCTTTTATCAAATGGACACTTCAGAGCCCCCCTTTAATCAAATGGCCACTTCAGAGCCCCCCTTTAATCAAATGGCCACTGCAGAGCCCTCCCCCATAAATGAAATTGTACAGCAGAGCCTCCCTTTCATGAAATGGTGACAGCAAGGTCCCCCCCTTTAATAAAATGTTCACAGCAGAGCCCCTCCATTCACAGAAATGTTCACAGCAAAAACCCCTATGAAAATAAAACGCTGTACTTACCTCTGGCTTCTTCCCCCCGCAGCTTCGTCCTCTCTTCTTCCGGCCTGCACGCGAAACTATAAAATCACACATCTGCAACTCCAACATGTCCTAGTGTATGCACGCGGGCTGGAAGAGGAGAAGACGTAGCAGTGGAAAGAAGAAGCCAGAGATCTTCATATAGGGCCCGTGTATGGTCAGGCGTGGGTCCCTCAGAAGCCGAAGGCCCCAGGCACCCGCCCATACTGCCTTTTTGAAGATCCACCATTGATCAGACATCTAAATACCCTCCTCAGATTAATAACTCTGATGATAAAGAGAGGGTCATTTTGGTGGAGTTCATAATGAACCCCTAGAACTTCTGGAAGGCAGAAGGGACCAAAGAGGACTTCTAAAAATTAATAAAAAATGTTTAATTTTTAAAGTGTGTTTTTGTGTAGGGTCAGGCATGTTGGGGTCTTGTGTAGCCGTTCTCATACATCATGATGTCGGGCGTCCAGGTGCATCGCTGTCGCTCAGTTGTTGGTGATTATCTGGAAATATAAGAATTGTCAGTGCACTAGATGTCTCTGCCCCTCCCAGTGCCATATTATAATGGGATGCACTCACCTCGTCCATCCAGTCATGGAAAAGAGAAACACGGGTGAATATGGTGGGTTTCTTTAGGGTATTGCATATAGCAGTCCCAAAACTGACGATCCCATCAATGTACCAGCGGCCGCTTGCATCCTGACAGTTCAGGGGTCCCCCGGAGTCGCTCTGATCACAAACAGAAGAGGGGGTCAACACTCATTATCTGGCCAAAGGTTATAATGTAAAGAAAATTCAAGAGTAAATTCAAGTGTGAATGTGGCCTCAGCTTACCTGGGGTCAACAATGGTTGAAAGAGTTGGCCATTTATCAACTAATCTCACCCATCACATCACTTACACTGCAGCTGTCCTGACCATATCCTCCGGCACAGATCAGAGACTCGTCCACGGTCTTGCCCCACCAATCGGGCTGGGAACACTGAGCGTGGTCCACGAAGGGCAGCATTGCTTGTTGTAGGATCAAGGCCTGAGGGCCATTATCTGCACAGGACATATAGTACAGGAAAGGGTTAATTACGTACAGGGCACTCTTATACATGATGTATATGTATCGCTGCCACCTCCGATCACTTACTGTAAAGGAGTCCCCAGCCAGGTCCATAACACTCCTGGCCCCCATAGACAAGTCGTTCTCGGGCCGGCAGGCAGCCCAACTGGACCACGTCATTCAGTTCTGCTGCTTGTGGCAATTTGATCAGTGCAATATCATAACTGAAGGACACAAAATATCTATAAGGATCCTGTCCACCAACCATTCTGCCCCCACAGATGATGGGATCAAAGTAAGTGGTAAGAGGCCTTTCCATTAGGTAGATTGATAGGGGGCCCATTCTTGTTATCAGGTGGCCCTCGTAGTTGGGTCTTCACTGATCAACATGTTATTTCCCATCCTGTAGACAGGGGATTACTATGACCGTTAGGACATTTTGTGCACATACTCCGGGGTCAGTGGAGCCTTCTCAGATTATGGAGGACAGGACTTACCCACACGTCAGGCAGAATTCGTTCCAGTTGGGGTGGACAAAGATGTCTTTATTATTAATGGGGAAGTATTGCTCAGTGCCTTCCTCCACGCTGCGGTCGTGTTCCCCCAGAACTATGCGATAGGTGTGTTCATAGCTGTAACCACAAGACATATGGGCACATTTACTAAGGGCTTTGCCCCACACTTTCGTAGGACTATGCACGTTCTTCTAGGCTAAAATGGCTTGCACAGGTATTTAAGAAGTGTCTGAGCCACTATTGTGTCGCACGTGACTCTTTTGTGTCGCTGCTGCGCCGGCCTCCATACAACACAAATTAGGGGGGGTGTGCCAGCGGTCGTTCCGACTGATTCGGAACGAGCACCGTATTTAACTTGCAAATTGTCTTGCATGTCCTATGTTAAAGGTGCATCACAAAAAAAAAGATGGTGAACTCTATCGGGCTAGTGAGGGCAAGTGACAGATTCATGATTTCTTGTGCACAATCTTTTAGTGCATTTTCCGACTTTCTAAGTTAATGTGCCACATAATCATTGTAAATCTTGCACCCACATATACACACTGCCCCCTGCTGTAGGGTCAAGCAATCAATGATAATACTGCCCCCTGCTGATTTATAACGTCTTGTATAGCAATGTTCAAACTTTCTGCTGGACCTTGGAGTATTTTTGTGTGTTGTACAGTAATTATACTGCCATCCACAGTGTTATATGATCATGTACAAAAATCATACTGCCCCTTGGTGTATAATAGGGTATCATACTGCCCCCTACTGTATTATAGTCATGGTCATGTACAACAGTCATACGACCACTTGGTATATTTAAGGAACCACAATGTTTCGTTCTTACTGGATCTTCTACTGTCTGCAAATATGAGCAGCACAAACCCAATTCTGCCCATAAGAAAGATAGAACTAACTTACTGGATGCAATGAGCGGCAGTCAGGACCCACTGCGGGGTGATAAGGCTGCCACCACAGTTATGGACGTAGCCACCCGAGTACTTATATTGCAGAGATGCCTGGAAGACAGGAATGGGGGTTATGTGGTAGATATCCATAGTGTGGCAGGTGCAGAGCCCATCCTGCTGTGTGCCCACAATCCTCACTGCTCTCTCCATGATATGAGAAGTTAAACTTTTTACTTTATCTCCCACTGATCCTGAGTTATCATGGCTTGTCATGCTCCTGTCACATCCAAAGCTGCAAACACAAGTTGTTAGTTGCTTCCAATGTAACGGCAGCACTTCCCATAACTTACCATCCAGGGCCAGCTGTGCGGAGCTGCATCAATTCCATTTACAACTCGAGAGAGGGGCCGGTAGGTGGGCACCCCACAGCCATGGGTGGCTGCAGTAAGAAAAGGCAACAATAAGTGGAAAAAAGTATTACAGCAAACACAAGAAAGACGTTATTAAGAAAATCTACCTCCGGCAGCCAGCAGCACAGTTACCAGAAGACTCAACATCTCAGAAGAGAGAGGTCAGGGGCTGCGACCTCTATATACCTGGCTGACACCATGTGACGCCTCCATATGGTGCGGGGGATACAGCGCTATCAGCAGTCACCCCCGCCAAGACTAATACAAGCACCTGCAATCTTCATCCAGAAATTCTGGCATCATGGCAAAAAGTCCCAACACACACAACACATGATACTATTCTGTTCTTACTATAAATAACTATTTTACTATTTATAGCAATGTACATCATTGTAATTATATACAGGAGATCCCCAGGTTATACCAGCTGTACATATATCATTATATACAGAATATCCCCAGGTTATACCGGCTGTACATATATCATTATATACAGGACATGCCCAGGTTATACCAGCTGTACATATATCATTATATACAGGAGATCCCCAGGTTATACCAGCTGTACATATATCATTATATACAGGAGATCCCCAGGTTATACCAGCTGTATATATATCATTATATACAGGAGATCCCCAGGTTATACCAGCTGTACATATATCATTATACACAGGAGATCCCCAGGTTATACCGGCTGTACATATATCATTATATACAGGAGATCCCCAGGTTATACCAGCTGTACATATATCATTATATACAGGAGATCCCCAGGTTATACCAGCTATACATATATAATTATATACAGGACATCCCCAGGTTATACCAGCTGTACATATATCATTATATACAGGAGGTGTATAACTTATAACAGCTGTACATATATCATTACATACAGGAGAGGCCCAGGTTATACCGGCTGTACATATATCATTATATACAGGAGATCCCCAGGTTATACCAGCTGTACATATATCATTATATACAGGAGATCCCCAGGTTATACCGGCTGTACATATATCATTATATACAGGAGATCCCCAGGTTATACCGGCTGTACATATATCTTATATACAGGAGATCCCCAGGTTATACCGGCTGTACATATATCATTATATACAGGAGATCCCCAGGTTATACCAGCTGTACATATATCATTATATACAGGAGATCCCCAGGTTATACCAGCTGTACATATATCATTATATACAGGAGATCCCCAGGTTATACCAGCTGTACATATATCATTATATACAGGATATCCCCAGGTTATACCAGCTGTACATATATCATTATATACAGGAGATCCCCAGGTTATACCGGCTGTACATATATCATTATATACAGGAGATCCCCAGGTTATACCAGCTGTACATATATCATTATATACAGGAGATCCCCAGGTTATACCAGCTGTACATATATCATTATATACAGGAGATCCCCAGGTTATACCGGCTGTACATATATCATTATATACAGGAGATCCCCAGGTTATACCAGCTGTACATATATCATTATATACAGGAGATCCCCAGGTTATACCGGCTGTACATATATCATTATATACAGGAGATCCCCAGGTTATACCGGCTGTACATATATCATTATATACAGGAGATCCCCAGGTTATACCAGCAGTACATATATCATTATATACAGGAGATCCCCAGGATATACCAGCTGTACATATATCATTATATACAGGAGATCCCCAGGTTATACCGGCTGTACATATATCATTATATACAGGAGATCCCAGGTTATACCAGCTGCACATATATCATTATATACAGGAGATCCCCAGGTTATACCAGCTGTACATATATCATTATATACAGGAGATCCCAGGTTATACCAGCTGTACATATATCATTATATACAGGAGATCCCCAGGTTATACCAGCTGTACATATACCATTATATACAGGAGATCCCCAGGTTATACCAGCTGTACATATATCATTATATACAGGAGATTCCCAGATTATACCAGCTGTACATATATCATTATATACAGGAGATCCCCAGGTTATACCAGCTGTACATATATCATTATATACAGGAGATGTCCAGGTTATACCAGCTGTACATATATCATTATATACAGGAGATGTCCAGGTTATGGCAGCTGTACATATATCATTATATACAGGAGATCCCCAGGTTATACCAGCTGTACATATATCATTATATACAGGAGATCCCTAGGTTATACCAGCTGTACATATAACATTATATACAGGAGGTCCCCCACCGGGGCCTAGCCTTTTCTTGGGGCCTGGAGGCAGTCAGGGCCCAGAATACCGCAGTGGCTAGCGGTTGCGGCCTAGACACACTAGTGTCACAGTGCTTGATATGGGGACCGGAGGGCTGTACTAGAGCCTGGGAGGTCTCGAGCAGGTGGTGTGTGCAAGAAATATGGAGGCAGAGGCTGATGTACTGATTCTCCCTGGGGCAACTCTTGAGTGTCTGTAGGATAGGTCCCTGGGTAATGGATGGGGCAGCCCGTGGTGGTGACAGCCGTATCCAGGGATCAGATGAAGGCAACGTTAATTAACTTACAGTTCTTTATTGAACAACAGATAGCAGGCAACGGGCCTAAACGGTAAGCAGCAGATTCTGGTACTGGAGTGGTCGTGGAGAGGGGTCCGCAGGAATAAAGCACCAGCCTGGTAGTAGATGCAGGCTGGGAGACTTGAGATGACTGTGTGTCCAAACTGTGGAAGCTGCAGCTCTGGATTAGAGTCTCCTGACTCTGGTCCTGGGATTGGTTAAGTGTCAGCACTGAAGGTGTACAAAACACTGTCTCTCTCTGTTTACTCTGTCTCTGCAGATTGGTCTGGTGCTCTGTAGAAAGACCGGGAGGTCTATAGCATGTGCTATTCAAGCGAGCTGGTGGTGGTAAAGAGGCATGTGCTCCCACTGCCCAGGGATTTTATACTGACCCCTGGTCAGGTGGTAGCACTTCTCCAATCACACTCCAGTTTGCAATACAGCCATATCATTGGTTAACAACTTACACCCATTTAACTATTCCCTGTTCAGGCAGAGGCTACAGCTGCTGGTTACCTGAGATCTCTCGGCATTATCCCTTTGTTGAGTTGATCAGGGTTACCAGATGACAGGTAGAGGGCCTTATTCGCAACTCCCCCCTTGCCTATACGTTGGTAGGTGTGTTGCATTTCATTATATACAGGAGATCTGTATATTGTATCATGTATTCCATGAAGAACACCGGTGTGAGATTCTGGAACAATTCTAGCATAATCTGTATCTGGACTTTCTTGTCACTCGCTGCTTTGTGAGGTCTCCGGTGCTGTAGTAAGCTCTTGGGCGAGGTGGGGATCTCCTGTATTATATTACATTCTGGGGCGAGATTTCCATCAATAGTTCCTGGTCTGGTGGTCTCCATGATTATACATCTGTTATGGGGGTCTCCAGTATTATAGCCTGCCATGGGGTCTCCATTATTATATGTCTCCAGTATTATTAGTGCCTGCTTTAACCTGGGGTCTCCATTTTTATAATCTGCTTCAGACAATTTCCATCATCATTATTATTGTCTGGTATGAGCACTGTATTTGTAGTCAGCTCTGGGGTCTATTAGTTATTGTACAAATGTACAATTTGAGCGGTATGACAATGCAGCCCTCCGACTGATAAAGGTTGTGCAAGGATTGGACTGTCTGCAGATAGCATAACCTCATTTGGTCTTCGCCAGATGATTCAGTTCCCAGGACAGGTAAGAAAATATCTTCATTCAAAGTCAACTGAGAGGGCACTTTGGGAATATAAGAGGGCATTGTACCTAGTATTAGGCAATTGTCCGTTATTTGTATGTACTGTTCCTTACAAGATAAGGCCTGGATTCTACTTATTCTGTGAGCACAGCAGATGGCCACCAGGAAAACAGTCTTCCAGGACAAAAGATGTCACATGTCACATACAATGTATTGTATTGGTTCAAAAGGTTTTTGGGTAAAATAATTCAATAACAATAGCTAATTCCCAGGATGGAAGTGGAGCTTTTTGACAAAGAAACTTTTGAAGAGTTTCAAAATCTTTCGTAATCTGCACTTTTAACATTTTAAACTTCTTCAGGCCATCTTAAAGAAACTGGATCTATACTTGCAGAAGCTTTTTTCGTGGAGCACTATTGCCTGCAAAACATGCTGATAGACCTTCCGTGATTTTGTTTTTTTTGATGCAGATAAAATTTTTATTATTTCTTCTAAATAGACCTGATTTTGTGAGTTCCTCTTTTCCAGGCCGTAAGGTGAAGATGGTCCGGGCTGGGTTGAAGGAGACCATTCTGGTGTAACAGGTCTTTGTGGAGAGGTAGATTCCAGGGCTCTCCCCCTGACAGCGCTAGTGCAATGTCTACATCAGTGACCTCAGTGTGGGGGCAGCTGGATTCCCAGGGACTGGAGTGGCTTTGTAGTTGAGACCTAACCCTAAGATGTGTCACTGTGGTTTGGTCCAAAAAAACAGGCTTTGTCCACATCCATCAGGGAGATGCAAGTATAGGAAGAGGTCACAATAAAGATAAGTGATCCCCCTGGGGCACTCCCAGTGTGTGGTAATGGGTTGCCAGGCAGATGGTAAAGGGTGCCCTTGGGGTTAGTGCAACATCCCCCACCAGGGCCTGACCATTTGGGCTTGGCGGCAGCTGGATTCCACTGGTACCTCAGTGGCTGGTTTAAGCACAGCCTAGCACTTGACTGGGTCATGGTGGCTTTGTCCAGATGGAACAGGCCTTGTCCACGCTGAGAAGATGCCCAACAGGTGGATTTCAAAAAAGAAGGAGATGCCATGGATGGATAGAAACAGTTCTTGCTGGGGCACTCCCAAGCTATATGTGTGTGAGAATCCCCGGATAAATGGTAGAGGGGAAGCCCATTATGTTATGTGGCTTTGAAGGATCACACTGAGACAAGGGATGTACATCATTAACTCATGGTTCCTTTATTCCAGAAGACAAATGCAGCAAAGGGATACAGGCCAAGGTAACAGTTCAACTGGTCCAGGTCCAAGTTAGCTGGTCTGGGATTTGGTCTGGAAAAGGATGCTCACAGCCTGGTTTCAGTATCTTCGGGCTGGAGAGATGAGGCTGCTTTAGCAGTGTTCCAAGGAAGGCTCTGGTAGGTAGAGTCCTGCAGAAAGCCTGGTCTGCAGGTCATGTGTCTGGACAGCAGGTCTCAGACACATTTGCTTCTCATGAATACTGGAACTGCTCTCTGAAACTTTTCAGCCATAAAGAGTTTTATGAATTTTTCCGCCATTTAGGAGTTTTGGAAGGTGGCAAGTTCCATTATCCAACCTGCAACCTTCTTACAATATGGAATTAACATTTAATACACATGACATCCTTTTGGTCACAATGTAAACATTCCCTTCCCAGACAGGTGTAATGTAGCTGCAATACTAAATATAGGTTACAACGTTACTAAGGAATGAATACATAGCATTAAAGGAAAAAGTCCTGTTCTTAAAGGCAACTTCCTATGGGAATTACACCCCCAATTAAATAAATTGTAAGAATCCAAAGGACTAATGCATTGGGATCTTCTATACTAAGGCCTATCAGCAGTAAATCTATAGCGCTAATAGAAAAATGTCCCTCCAGAAAGAAAATACTACACATATAGATGTATATCTGAAATCTATATACCACAAATATTAATATAAATATATTGCAGCAATGAATATACCAACCACATAGATACCAATGACTATGCCGCACATATAAATATTTACCAGCAATGAATAAACAGCACATAAAAATATCCTGCACAAATATATATAACAAAAATGAATATACTGCAAGCATAAATATATATCAGCAGTAAATAACCACAGATAAATATGTGTCAGCATTAAAAGTGGTCCATCCATTCTTCTTCCTGTAGTCTCCTCATCTTGCCAGTCCTTCTCCATCAGGTAAAGAACATCATGGAAACTTCTCGTGGAAGTGACTTATAACTGCCGGATATGCCACCCTGGTGACTGTGGCCTCTAGAGAACATGTCCACACTCCGTCCCTAAAGAAAAATCACTGTCAATATAATGTCCCCTAGGAAACAGCTAAGTGATCCACAATGTGACCGCTGCATATGCAGATAATACACTGGAACCCCGCAATATATAATAACATATACTACCATATCATTGGGATCGTTGGTATTGTCATCAAAAGCTCTCTCCAGTGTGCTAAAACACATTTTTGTCCAGTAACTTTATAGTTACGCTTTAAGTCCTGCCATCTGGTCCGGACCAGACCATGGAGGAGGGCTCATGGCATAAAGACCAACTTAGACCAATTGACTAACAGGCCCCAGTATGAGCAGAACTCATTAAGTGTGTGGATATATTGGATAAAAATAAATTAGATCGCTAACACACAGACCAATGCAGTCTTCTCTCGTAGCGCAGTTCTTGGCGTTTATGAACTGGAGCTGACCATTTCAAAAGATCGCCTACGTGGGCACCCTAACCACAGTTTGAGGCATCTGATGTCAGAACTATAGGTTCTGTGTACCAGAAAGATTTATTTTTGTAGATGTGTGTGTATGCTGAAACGTACGTTAGGGAAGTGATCTGCAGCTGACCATGGATAAGAGGCATTCACTGTATGATAGAGTCATATGATTCCTGACCCATATTCAGGGACACATCTGCCATGAGGCAAGATGAGAATTTCACCTCAGGCGGCAGATGTCTGAGCCCTGAGGGGGCGGCAGTTCGGGTGCCAATTGCAAAATTGCATTTGTGTCTTTCAAACATAGACACCAGTAAGTCTGTGCCTTCTGAAAGTCATGTTTGATCATGTTTTTTTTTTTTGTTTTAATTTGTAAATTGAGTGGGCCAAATATAGCTGGGGATCAGATTGGCTGGAGGGCAGCATTTAAATTTTTATCCCAGGCAGCAAAAATGCTGGAATTGGCCCTGCACTTATTTATAGCATATTATATTGTACAGATTATTGGGGAGTTTAGCCTTTTAAGTCAGGTTATACACATTTTACTGAGAGTAACGTGATCTTTCCCTATGGGTATATATATATGAAGTTATTACTGCACTTGCACTTTATCTATATGAATTTAAATTTTGAGCTTTTGTCTCGGGGAACACCTGGATGTAGCATCCTAAGAACTTTTGTCATGTTCTGTGATTTTATTGTTGGTAAATAAAGTTTTTGGTTCTTTTACCACCAGATGAGTTCTTGTATAACTTACACTGGAATTATCATGGATTTGTCTAGTGATTGCAGGGTTCTCGACCAATGCAACAGAATTTATGACTATAGATTCTATGGCAGAGGTGAACATTCCCAAAACTGATACGACCTACCGGATCCTTGGATGAAGGATCAGACGTCTGACTGCCCTCCTCAGATTAATAACTCTGTCTGATAATAAAGAGAGGGTCATTTTGGTGGAGCTGATAATGAACCCCAAGAACTTCTGGCAGGTAGAAGGGACCAAAGAGGACTTCTCTCTGTTAAGTAAGACCCCATGTTTTTGAAGAGTTTTCAAGACTACCACTAAGTTCTTCTTCATCAAGTCCTCTGTTTAGGAGATCAGAAGCCAGTCATCCAGTTACGATACCACATGAATTCCCTCGATTCGGAGGAAAGCAGCAACTTCACCCCCACTAAAGGATTAAACTTAATGAAACATAAGGACATTCTCTATTCTCTGGCCACAAGATGAGCTAGAAGCTCCTGAAATACTCTGTGCTGCTCATGTATTTGCTCTGTGCTGTTGTAGCACAAAAACAATAAAGAAAAGACAGATGATGATTTTTCTTTTTAAATATTGATTTTATTTTTTAGTGTGTTTTTGTGTAGGATCAGGCATGTTGGGGTCTTATATGGACGTTCTCGTACATCATGATGTCAGGTGTCCAGGTGCATCGCTGCCGCTCAGTTGTTGGTGATAATCTGGAAATATAAGAATTGTCAGTGCACTAGATGTCTCTGCCCCCTCCCAGTGCCATGTTATAATGGGATGCGCTCACCTCGTCCATCCAGTCATGGTAAAGTGACACGCGGGTGAATATGGTGGGTCTTTTCGGGAGGTTGCATACCATAGTCCCATAGCTGACGATCCCATCAATGTACCAGCGGCCGCTTGCATCCTGACAGTTCAGGGGTCCCCCGGAGTCGCTCTGATCACAAACAGAACAGGGGGTCAACAATCATTATCTGGTCAAATGTTAACATAATGTAAACGCATTTCAAATGTGAATTCAAGTGTGAACATGGCCTCAGCTTTCCTGGGGTCTACAGTGGTTGAAAAAGTGGATCTATAATCAACTAATCTAACACACAATTATATTGTAATACAAATGCTTAGAGAAGGCAGAAAGGCCGATTTACGATGCCGGTGTAATGGGCTTCTGTAACCTGTCTTTAGTGAAAATGAGGTCCCTGGTGACAGGTTCCCTTTACCTAATCTCTCCCATCACATCACTTACACTGCAGCTGTCCTGGCCGTATCCTCCGGCACAGATCAGAGACTCATCCACGGTGTTTCCCCACCAGTCAGGCTGATTGCACTGTTCGTGGTCCACGATGGGCAGCATTGCTTGCTGTAGGATCAAGGACTGAGGGCCATCGGCTGCACAGGACACATAGTACAGGAAAGGGTTAATTACATAAGGGCACTCTTATACATGATCTATATGTATTGCTGCCACCTCCGATCACTTACTGTAAAGGCGCCCCCAGCCCGGGCCATAACACTCCTGGCCCCCATAGACAAGACGTTCTCGGGCCGGCAGGCAGCCCAACTGGACCACGTCATTCAGTTCTGCTGCACGTGGCAATTTGACAAGCGCAATATCATAACTGAAGGAAACAAAAGACATATAAGTGCAACATCCCTGCCAATGCAAGGCAGAGGAGTTGTTGGCATTAAGCCCCTTATATGTGTGTCCCCCTGGTAGTGAGTCTGATCAGCTCCTCTGCAGGACACTACACATATACTTAGGTAATTGTGCAGCGGTAGATTCTGCCTGGATAGACAAGGGTTAAACATTATTTCTTGTTATCATCCAATGATATGCCTCAATGCACTTAACTGTGAACTGGAGTGTGATTGGAGGAGGAGACCACCTGACCAGGGATTAACTAAACCCTTAGTCAGGGGAGGAGTCAGTCTCTTCAGGCCCAGCTCTGATAGTGAGCAGATGTGTCTTAGGCCCAGCTCTCCACACAGGAGGAGAGAGTTCCAGAAACTTCAGAGAGAGCAGATCTCTCAGGCTCTCACCACAGGAGAAGCTCCTAGGCCTCAGCAACTACAGACAGAGTGACACAGGACAAACAGGACAAAGCTGCAGCTTCCAGCATTGGACACAGCTACATCCCAGCCTGCCCCTGCATCCAGGCTGGTGACACAACTCCTGAGGTTCCTTCTCCAAGATCACTCCAGTACTGCACTTGTACAGAATCATTTGGCGTGTTGTTACCGTTGCTTCGAATAAAGAACTGTAAGTTACTTTTATGCACAACATTGCCTACGTCTGGTCCCTGCTACGGCTGTATCACCACCAAAGGCGCCCCATCTATCTACCAGGGACACATACTACAGACTCTAAGGGCTGTCCCAGGGAGAACCAGTACATCAGCCTCTCCCTCCATATCATTTCTTGCCAACACCACCTGCTGGAGACCTGCCAGGCTGCGGGACAGTCCTCCGGTCCCCATACCAAGCACCGTGACACTAGCGTGCCTAGGCCGAAACCGCCAGCCACTCCAGTATTCTGCGCCCTGGCTGTCTCCAGGCCCCAAGAAAAGGCTAGGCCTCGGTGGGGGATGTTGCATAAGCATCCTGTCCACCAACCATTCCGCCCCCACAGATGATGGGATCAAAGTAAGTGTTAAGAGGGATAAAGGGCCAATTCATTTGTTAGATGGATAGGGGGCCCCATTCTTGTTATCAGGTGGGCCCTCATAGTTGGGTCCCCACTGATCAACATGTTATTTCCTATCCTGATTATGAAGATGTAGGAATAGAAGAACAGGACTTACCCACACCATGGACATTCAGCATTCCACTTGGGGTGGCCAAAGATGTCGTTATCGTTAATATGGAAGTATTGCTCAGTGCCTTCCTCCACGCTGCGGTCGTGTTCCCCCAGAACTATGCGATAGGTGTTTTTAAAGCTGCAACCAAAAGACATAGGAGGTCATTTACTAAGGGCCCGAATCGTGTTTATACAGCGTGTTACCCGAATTTTTCAGTTTTTCACCGATTTTGCCTGAATTGCCCCGGGTTTTTGGCGCACGCGATCGGATTGTGGCGCATCGGCACCGGTGTGCACGCGACGAAAATCGGGGGGCGTGGCCGAACGAAAACCCGACGGATTTGGATAAACCGCTGCATTTAAAAGAAAAAAAGGGAAGCTGGACACGCGCTTACCTGCACTCGGCCTGGCTTGGTGAAGTTCAGTGCATTCCGATGAACTTCAGCGCAGCAGCAACACCTGGTGGACGTCGGAGGAACTACCTTAGTGAATCGCCGGAAGATCCAAATCCTCCACACAGAACGCGCCGCTGGATCGCGAATGGACCGGGTAAGTAAATCTGCCCCATAATCATTATAGGTCCTGCACCCATATACACACTGCCCCCTGCTGTAGGGTCAGGTACAGCAATCGATGATAATACTGCCCCCTGCTGTATTATAACGTCATGTATAGCAATGTTCAACCTTTATGCTGCCCCCTGGTGTATTTTGGGGTGTTGTACAGCAATCTTACTACCCTCCACAGTATTATAGTTACATAGCAAAAATCACACTGCCCCCTGGTGGAGGATATCATAATGCAATGTTAAGCAATCGCATTGCCCCTTGATGTATTCTATGGTATCATACAGCAATTTTGAGTAGTGACTACATGTACTGTCATGTACAACAATGATTGGCAGCCATACGACCGCTTGGTATATTTTAGGACCATACACCACAATGTTTAGGGATCTTACTGGTTCTTCTACTCACTGCACATAAGAGCACAAACCCAATTCTGCCCATAAGAAAGATGGAAATAACTTACGTGATGCAATGAGCTGCAGTCAGGACCCACTGCGGGGTGATAAGGCTGGCTCCACAGGTATGGACATAGTTGTAATCCCGGTTCAGATACTGCAGCGATACCTGGAAGACAGGAATAGGGATTATGTGGTAGACAGGGCTGATTCTAGTCTTTTTGCTGCCATAGGAGAAAATTTAAATGGCAGCACTTTCCGTCACTTACCATCCAGGGCCAGCTGTGCGGAGCTGCATCAATTCCATTTACAACTCGAGAGAGGGGCCGGTAGGTGGGCACCCCACAGCCATGGGTGGCTGCAGAAACAAAAGGCAACAATAAGGGGAAAAGCAAAAGCAAAACAGCAAATATAAGATAGATGTTATTAATAAAACTTACCTCCGGCAGCCAGCAGCACAGTTACCAGAAGACTCAGCATCTCAGAAGAGAGAGGTCAGGGGCTGCGACCTCTATATACCTGGCTGACATCACCAGACGCCTCCACATGGTGCGGGGGATACAGCGCTATCAGCAGTCACCCCCGCCAAGACTAATACAAGCACCTGCAATCTTCATCCAGAAATTCTGGCATCATGGCAAAAAGATAAAATTTCCAATAAATACAACACCTGATACTATTCTTACTATAAATAACCATTTTACTATTTATACCAGCTGTAATTATACACAGGAGATTCCCAGGTTATACCGGCTGTACATATATCATTATATACAGGAGATCCCCAGGTTATACCAGCAGTACATATATCATTATATACAGGAGATCCCCAGGTTATACCAGCTGTACATATATCACTATATACAAGAGATCCCCAGGTTATACCGGCTGTACATATATCATTATATACAGGAGATCCCCAGGTTATACCTGCTGTACATATATCATTATATACAGGAGATCCCCAGGTTATACCGGCTGTACATATATCATTATATACAGGAGATGCCCAGGTTATACCAGCTGTACATATATCATTATATACAGGAGATGCCCAGGTTATACCGGCTGTACATATATCATTATATACAGGAGATGCCCAGGTTATACCGGCTGTACATATATCATTATATACAGGAGATCCCCAGGTTATACCGGCTGTACATATATCATTATATACAGGAGATGCCCAGGTTATACCAGCTGTACATATATCATTATATACAGGAGATGCCCAGGTTATACCAGCTGTACATATATCATTATATACAGGAGATGCCCAGGTTATACCAGCTATACATATATCATTATATACAGGAGATGCCCAGGTTATACCGGCTGTACATATATCATTATATACAGGAGATCCCCAGGTTATACCAGCTGTACATATATCATTATATACAGGAGATCCCCAGGTTATACCGGCTGTACATATATCATTATATACAGGAGATCCCCAGGTTATACTAGCTGTACATATATCATTATATACAGGAGATCCCCAGGTTATACTAGCTGTACATATATCATTATATACAGGAGATCCCCATGTTATACCGGCTGTACATATATCACTATATACAAGAGATCCCCAGGTAATACCGGCTGTACATATATCATTATATACAGGAGATCCCCAGGTTATACCGGCTGTACATATATCATTATATACAGGAGATCCCCAGGTTATACCGGCTGTACATATATCATTATATACAGGAGATCCCCAGGTTATACCGGCTGTACATATATCATTATATACAGGAGATCCCCAGGTTATACCAGCTGTACATATATCATTATACACAGGAGATCCCCAGTTTATGTGTCACGGGTGACCCCGAGATCCATGTCCTGGATTGTGGGGGCACCTGTGTTCCGCTGTTCTGCGCAGCCCCCGCTCCGGTCCTGTGTCATAGGTGTCCCCGCGATCCATGTCGTGGATCTCGGGTGCACTGGTGCTCCGCGGTATGTGCTGCCCCGCTCCCCTCGCCTGTACTCACCTCTCCAGGCTCCTGGCTCTGCTCAGGTCCCGGCCTGTAGTCCACGCGCCTCCTTCCTTCCAGGCCGCGTGCTCCCGCTGCTAGGGCGCGCGCACCCGACTCTCCAGGAATCCTTATTGGTGCTGGCATCCCGGCTCTGCTATATAGCCTGGCCACCCCCCGCATCCCCTGCTGGATCTTCATGTCATTCTACTGAAGAGAAAGCCTCCCAGAGCGTTTCCAGACCCCTCCGAGTTTCCTGAGCGTTTTCAGACACCTCCGTGTTCCTGTGGTGTTCCGGTGGTGTTCCCGTGTTCCTGTGGTGTTCCTGTGGCCATCCCGTGTTCCTGTGGCATTCCCGTGTTCCTGTGGCGTTCCCGTAATCCTGTGGCGGTCCCATTGTCCTGTGGCAGTCCTGTAATCCTGCGGTGGTCCTGTAATCCTGAGATGGTCCGGTTATCCTGTGGTCTTCCGAGGTCCTGCCAGCCGTCCATCCGAGGTCCTGCCAGCCGTCCATCCGAGGTCCTGCCATCCCGAGGTCTTGGCTTCCCGTGGTCCTGCCTTCCCGTGGTCCTGCCTGCCCTGTGTCCCTATTTTGGCTGCCACCGCAGGCCTAGTCGCACTTGTGTAGCGACATGGTGGCTCCCCGCCGCAGCAAGACCATCCCGCTTTGCGGTGGGCTCTGGCGAAGACCAGGAGTCCACTTAGACTCCGCTCCCGGGTTGGGGCTAGCATCATTATCCCCCGCGGTGGTCCAGGGAGTCCACTGACTTTAGTCCCAAGGGACTATTCCCATAGACTTTGACAGTAAGATCCGGCCATGGACTCTGCTAACATCAAGATCTCTACAAAAGCCATGGACAGTCCCAAGGATCCGTACCTGCTACTGGGTGACCTTCCCAGCACTATCGCTCAGCCGTCCCAAGAGATTGCTGCCCAAAAAACAACTCTTGGACAAACTTGCTGCCACTCTTTGGATGATTGCCTCCCAACAGCAGGCTTCCGCGACTCCTCCTCTTCCTGTTGCTCTAGTCACCCCGCCATGTTTTTCGGCAGTAGACTCTGTACCCGAAATTTTGACGCCTAACAAATTTGATGGCAACCCCAATTTTTGCAGGAGCTTTGTTGCCCAGTGCTCGTTGCACATCAAACTGATGTCCTCCCAGTCCAAAACCGAACGCACTAAGTTGCCATTTATTTTTTCTTTGCTCTCTGAAGAGGTGCTGGACTGGGCTACTCCTCTATGGCATAGTGGTGACCCAGACATGGTTACTCATACCAAGTTCCTGGCAAAAATCCAGTCCAGGTATGAACAACCTCAAGTTCGGCTACCTCGCCTGTCCTGCTTGGTCCCGGTGTCCCCAGTGTCTCCGCTGCCTCCCAGAGCTGCTTCAGCGGCGCCTCAGCCTCCGCAGCTTCCCAGAGCTGCTCCAGCGGTGCCTCAGCCTCTGCAGCTTCCCAGAGCTGCTCCAGTGCCTCTGCAGCTTCCCAGAGCTGCTCCAGTGCCTCTGCAGCTTCCCAGAGCTGCTCCAGTGCCTCTGCAGCTTCCCAGAGCTGCTCCAGTGGCTCCGCAGCTTCCCAGAGCTGCACTAGTGGCTCAGCAGCTTCCCAGAGCTGCTCCAGTGGCTCCACAGCCTCCCAGAGCTGCTCTAGTGACTCTGCAGCCTCCCAGAGCTGCTCCACTGACTCCGCACTTTCCAGAGCTGCTCCAGTGACTCTGCAGCTTCCCAGAGCTGCTCCAGTGACTCAACACCTTCCCAGAGCTGCTCCAGTGACTCTGCAGCTTGCCAGTGCTGCTTCAGTGGCGCCCCAGCCTCCGCAGCTTGCCAGTGCTGCTCCAGTGGCACCCCAGCCTCCGCAGCTTGCCAGTGCTGCTCCAGCGGCTCTCCAGAAGTTGCCTCAGCTTCCGCAGCTTGCTAGAGCTGCTCCAGCTTTTCCTGAAGCCGCTCCTGAGACTCCGCAGCTTCCCACGGCTGCTCCGGCCTCCACCAGCCTCCCCTGAGGCCGCTCCAGAGTCTCCACCGGCCTCCCCTGAGGCCGCCCCAGAGTCTCCACCGGCCTCCCCTGAGGCCGCTCCGGTGTGCCAAGAGCCACTCCAGCCTCTGCAGCTTCCCAGTGCTGCTCCAGCATTCCAAGTGCCACTCCAGTCTCCGGCCAGAAGACGTCCAAGTCGTTCTCAAGATGCCCTCGGCTTGTCCAAACATCTCATCGAGGTTTGTCTTCTTTCTGCTTTCCCCCTCAGGTGTCCTGTCACCAAGATGAATTGGTGGAGACGGAAGAAGAGGCTAAAGAAGAAGGGAAGAGGGGCCCTAAGGGGGGGTGGGTACTGTTACGGGTGACCCCGTGATTTATGTCTCGGTTCGCGGGAGCACCCATGTTCCCCTGTGCTGCGCAGCCCCCGGTCCGGTCCTGTGTCATGGGTGTCCCCGCCATCCATGTAGTGGATTGCGGGTGCACCCGTGCTCCGGGGTATGTGCTGCCCCACTCCCCTCGCCTGTACTCACCTCTCCAGGCTCCTGGCTCCGCTCGGATCCCAGCATGTAGTCCGCGCACCTCCTTCCTTCCAGGCCGCGCGCTCTAGCTGCTAGGGGGCGCGCCTGACTCTCCAGGAATTTACAGGGCCAGCGTCTTCCTTATTGGCAGTGGCATCCCGGCTCTGCTATATAGCCTGGCGACTCCCAGCATTCCCTGACGGATCTTCAGGTCATTCTAATGAAAAGAAAGGCTCCCTGAGCGTTTCCAGTCCCCTCCGAGTTTCCTGAGCATTTCCAGATACCTCCGTGTTTCCGTGTTCCTGTGGTGTTCCCGTGTTCCTGTGGCGTTCCCGTGTTCCTGTGGCGGTCCCGTAATCCTGTGACAGTCTGGTTATCCTGTGGAGGTCCGGTTATCCTGTGGTCTTCCGAGGTCCTGCCAGCCGTCCTTCCGAGGTCCTGCCAGCCTTCCAACCGAGGTCCTGCCTACCCGAGATCCTGCCTTCCCGAGGTCCTGCCTTCCCGTGGTCCTGCTTGCCCTGTGTCCCTAGCTTGGCTGCCACCACAGGCCTAGTCACACCCGTGGAGCGACCTGGTGGCTCCCGGCCGCAGCAAGTCCATCCCGCTTTGTGGCGGGCTCTGGCGAAGACCAGGAGTCCACTTAGACTTGCGGCTAACATTGTTGTCCCCCGGGGTGGTCCAGGGAGTCCACTGACTTTAGTCCCAAGGTACTATTCCCATAGACTGTGACATTATGTAGTTGTATATAGCGCTTGTGTACCGTTGATTTAAGCATCCGCTGTCTTTTACCTATATATACTCTATTTTATAAGTGAGTGGCTGCACCAACATATTATTGTGAGATATACGCTCTGTTCTTTATTTGTCCTCCTTTGTATAAACTTCATTTCTATGCAGTATTATGTTGTCTGTTATCGCCGTATAATGTTACACGACTGGTTGTGGGGCATGCACCCGAGATCTATCCTAAGGACTGATGCGAACAGGGTTTTCAGTCACAGAGCAACTCTCGGCATTACAGCTGATGCGCAAGTGCTTCTTAGTACTTCCTCTACTTGGAACACACGCAAATGCCTGCCATTGGCACTGCACCTGCTATCAGCCATAGGGGGCGAGTTATCTCTATATATATGGTCTTGGGCTTGTGCCATACTTCATTTTACCCCTGAGGAAGCCTGTGCAAACAGGCGATACTCATGGGGATATATCTCCTCTAGCTCCTGAGACTTTACACTTGATGCACTTTAGGTAACTATGTATTTACTTATGTAGGCTGGGCATATGCAGTATTTTATTTATGTGATATTATGCTAATATGTTTCCTGGCCTATAGTGTTTGGCTTTTCATTATTACATGTTGGTTTGATAGTTAGTCTGTTATGTCAGACTTTTTTGTCATGTGAGCTATTGGAATTATGCACTGGAGTGCTTTTTATTTGTCTTTAACCTTATGAATTTCTAAATAAAGATTACTTGCTATTAATTACATCCTGTCTTTTTGAAATGTTTTGAAAGGGACAATCTACTGAATGTCGCCTTCTTGACTGTCTTTACCAAGGAAAATCCCCTGGTGGAAGTCATAATGAGGAATGATGTAAATTCTTTTTGGAATGTCAACAGTTTAACCCAGGAAGAGGTACGGCGCCGCCTCACAACCAATAAGATAAATCACCGGGGCCAGATGGCATACACCCCCGTGTTCTACATGAACTATGTACCGTGATAGACAGACCGTTATTTTTAATATTTGAAGATTCCCTGAAGACTGGTTATGCTCCACAGGACTGACGCATAGCAAATGTGGTACCAATATACAAAAAAGGATTAAAAAGCGATCCTGGAAACTATAGACCTGTGAGTTTAACTCACAGGCGGTTGCAGCCTAGGCACACTGTGGTCACGGTGCTTGGTATGGGGACCGGAGGACTGTCCTACAGCCTGCAGGTCTCCAGCAGGTGGTGTGTGCAAGAAATATAGAGGGAGAGGCTGATGTACTGGATCTCCCTGGGGCAACCCATTAGTGTATGTAAGATATGTCCCTGGGTAATGGATGGGGAGCCCGTGGTGGTGATACAGCCGTATCCAGGGATCAGACTGCAGGCAACGTCCTGCAGTCCACTTAACTCTTGCCCATACCTCCCAAAATTTACGGAATAGAAAGAGGGAAAAATGGCTGCACGCTATGCGTACCGCGGCGATTCCCCCTAAGCCACACCCCTAATCACGCCTTGGCCACTTCCCAAATTTTTATTACTAATAATTATCTCCATAATTATAATAATCATCTCAATAATAATAATTATAATTCTCTCTATAGTAATTAAAAAAAAGGATGTGAACCCACAAACCTCTAAACTCCAACTACAACAGAGACACAGAGTCTCTTTCCACTAGGCTTTTGGCTTAGTGGATATTAATGGGAGGATTTTATGTAACTAAGTCTTTTACTGTTACATTGTGACACAGGCTCCATGCACTAGTGTACAGAGATACATCTTCTCAGAGATTATTATTGTAATTATTGAGACAACTATTATTATTATTTTTATTATTATTGTTATCATGGAGACGATCATTATTACTATTTTCATAATTATAATAATAATCTCAATAATAATAATAGCAATAATCTCTGCGAAGATCCCTCTCTATATACCAGTGGGTCACAATGTAACAGTGAAACTCTTAGTTACATAAAATCCTTTTATTGACATCCACTAAGCTTATAGCCTAGTGGATAGAGGCTCTGTCTATCTCTATTGCATGTGGAGTCTGAGAGGCTGTGGGTTCAAATTAATTTATTGAATTGAATAAAGAGATTGTCCCACCTCCGAGGGCTTCCCCAGACACAATCTCCCAGCTGCCTGTGACCGCGGGGCAGAGGTTAAAAAAATGGGACTGTCCCGCCAAATCCGGGACATTTGGGAGCTATCCAAAGTAACAAAGGGTCGCGGCACTTCTTAAAAAGCAATGTATTCTGTATTTCTTCATTTTAAAATTGCAGAAGACATGGCAGAGGTTTTTCCTACGCGTTTCGAGCGTTAGGTGCTCTTAGTCATGACACCTAACTCTGCAGGATTGAGGATTTCCTTATGGATTGTCACCCATGTGTGAGGACTTGGTAAAGATCAGGGTGAGCCGTATTACTTTTCTTTTTCACTTTTATTTGGGAGCTATGCTTGCCTGTTCAGGCAGAATCTACAGCTGCTGATTACCTAAGACTTACTGAATTCCCTCTTTATGAGTTGATCAGACTCACTAGATGGGTTCTAACAGGTAGAGGGCCTTCTTCGCAACTACTCCTCTGCCCATGTATTGGCAGGGGTGTTGCAGATGCTATCCTGGAGTATCTCACTGTACATAACCCTATAACCCAGCATCAGCATCGGTTTATGAGGGTTTGGTCCTGTCAGACTAATCTGATTGGCTTCTATGATGAGGTAAGTTCTAGTCTGGACCTTGGTGCGGCTGTGGATGTTGTGTATCTGTACTATTCCAAAGCATTTTATACAGTGCCGCATACTGGGTACATAAAATGAGGCTGCAAAGATCCGACAGGGTTAAATATGATTCTAGGTAAAGCTAGCGCCAATTAACGGCATGCACGGCCAAGGACCCGGAAGCAGGAGCGAGGGCTGGTGAGTAGCTGTGGCGCGGAGCTGTGGCACACAGAGGCGCACGGGTGAGCCTGACACTTGGGTTGAGGGACCACCCGAGACAGCCCATGACCAACCAAATTAGAATTACAGCACAATACGGTTACCAAATAAAACTACCATTAGACCCATATTCCAAAACAATAGTGATACAATTTCCAAATCTTTCTCTCCAAACAGCAACCCACAGCATAACGGCAAGAAACCAACATACTGATAATGAGCACAAGACTCTACACACAGAGCAGTATAACCTATAATTTCCCAAATAGACACTGGTATAACATTTGTTATGCCAAAATTCCGAAGATAGTAAGGGACCACCACCATAGCACCCCGACGTACGTTTCACCGTCGCTTCCTCTTTAGAATTTTGGTATAATGCACCCGGGTGGGTAATGTGACTGTTGACTGCCAAAATTGGTTACTTAGATTGTTGTATACTTGTGTATTGCCAAATGCTTGATATACCATCGCCACATCTCTGTTTTTGTGGATTTTAGTGTATGTTTTTAACTTGGTATTTATTTCATGGAAGTCGGTGCTATTGTGTATGATTTACTATTTATGACTATTTTGATCCTATATACTTATATTGGTATTAATAATGTCAGCAGAAATTGACCTTATAAACCACTACCGCTGTGTTGTCAAGCAGTTGAACACCTTCTAGATCGTTTTTTGTCTTTCATGACCTTATGTAACACAGCACAATTATCCCTCATCTCACTGTCCTGTAGGATTATTTATGTGACATAACACACCCAGATCTGCTACATAAGTCCCTGTTACACTTCAGGAGATCATGGATGTGATGCAGATACATCTTGTGGGGGCTCCATGACAGCGATGCAACTATAACCCTCAGTGGATGTTTTCAAATGTTGTTTAAAGGACTGAAAAACTCCTTCATTTTATTTTAGTGCTTTATTTCTTTTTAATTTATATAATGTAGTATAGTTATCAGTGAATGCAGTTAAGGATGACACATCTGTGCTCGGTCCAGGTCCAAGTCATCTCTCTATAGGAATAAGTCTGTTCATGTCTTCCTCCAGGATGGCAGGACCAGGGATTAGATACTTCTTCTCCATAGTTTCTAGATGGCAGCAGCAAATAAGGTACCGGAGGAATCTGCAGGAGACAAGACCAGGAGAAAGTGTTACTGAGGAGCCCTGATGTGGAGACCCTCTACCATCATCTTGAAGCTGCTTGGACTCTTCCAAGGAGAAGTCTTACCATGGATCACAGTGATGTCTCGGTGAGGGGGGCAGCGTCAGGTGGGCTTTGCAGAAGGCAGGGGACTTGTCTTTCTCCTGTATCCTAAGCTGGAAGTCTACTGCTGATGAGTGGAGCAGAACTTCTCCCCTCCTTCAGATCAATTCCAACATATCAGACGCAGAAGAAATTACATCCCAGGATCAGACTAACAGATGGTAAATGGCTCTATCCAATGGAAGACACAGAGGATACTCTTAGATCTATAAGGCCGGTGATAAATGATGCTGTTCATGTCTTCCTTCAGATGGCAGAACCAGGATAGTTCTACTCCATGTTGTCTGGATGGCAGGAAACGGAGAAACCCGCAGGAGACAAGACCTGGAGAAATTGTTACTGGTGAGTCGGCATGTGAAGACCCTCTACCATCATCCTTATGATGCTGGGAGTCTTCCTCCTGGGAAAGGAGCACCGTTACATGGAGAAGACTTACCATGGATCCCATTAATGTCTGGGTGAGGGTAGCAGAATCTGGAGATCTGTTACAGAAGGCAGTGCCAAGGGACTTGTCCTCTTCCTGTTTCTTCATGGTTCTTCTACTCTACCGTGTCTATGCTGATGCAACACAGGAGGAATCTGAGGAACCTGCAAGAGACAAGACCATGAGACATTGTACCATCATCTGAATTTCGCCTCAAAATAGAAGTAAAAAGAGTTTTGGAAAGTTGTGTATTTACCTTGAAGGTCTTCTCTCTCCCCTGCTGCTGCTTCTGCTGCAGAAAGATAATATTTCATTATTAATATGTCATTGCATAGGAACATTTAGTGGAGACCCTGGTGCTAGACCATGTACACCCTGTACCCTCCTGCACAAGAATAGCAATTTACACACAATATACATTTGCAAGACTCTTTAAAGTGGATTTCCCACCAAACAAGTTAGGGCCTAACTTGCAGATCGGTGGGGGTCTCAGTGAGGAGACCCCCACAGATCACGAAAATGAGGGGTCAGATGGGATCCCAGGTACCTCTGTCAGACCCCTCGTCGCACCCTGAGCATGACCGTTCTGCTCCATACATCTCTATGGAGATGACGGACATTGCCTATGTAGTGGATAGGGCCTAACTTGTTGGGAAAACCCCTTCAGGAGAAATATCACTTACCTCTTCTTGCTGCTGCTGTTCTGCAAACACTTTGGTCTCCACCACCTGCGTCTTGGCCTAAAGGAAAAAAATAAGTAGATAAACCATCTCCATAACATGGGTGGAGGACGTGTCCCAGGATGAGTCTAGGAGGTTCTATACATTGATATTGTTCTGGGTCATGTTCTGAGTGCCAGAGCTCAACACAGAAAACTATGTGACCCCTATGTGCACTCCAGTAATATACTTTCAGTCCTATTTCTTTTCTATACTTACAGGGGAGACTCCTCACTCGCCCCGGCCTCCATCACCTCCTGTCCTAAAGGTCTATAACAGAAAATAGAGAGAAGAATGTAGGATTATTGGTACTTAGTATATATACAGTATATAGTCTGTATATAATCATTTTATAATATCTGAGCTTTGCACTCACCTTCTTGGACTCACTTCCTCCACCTCTGCAACCACTTGCTCCTCCTCTTCCTGTGGAGTCTGCTCCTCCTCTTCCTGTGGAGTCTGCTCCTCCTCTTCCTGTGGAGTCTGCTCCTCCTCGCTATATGATACAAAACATAAATTATTTCTTTATTAATGAATGAGATTTTTCTTTAACCGCTTTTTGGTGCAGATTATGGATAAGAATTGTCTATAGTGGTTCTATATTCTTCCATATAACAGAATGGGATGAACCATAATAATCCACTGTGAGATGGTAACTGAAAAATACTGTTTATAGGATACAACAAAGTTTGTGAGATCGTAAACTTACATGGTATCAAGTGTAAATGGAGTCAATTTCATCACTGTTCTTATCCTAAAATACAAAACACAGCGCTGGTTACTGGAACTGCCCTGTACATGTCCCCCTTTATATCCCTTATATCCCCTTTATACCCCTTATGTCCCCCATATTCCCCATATACCCCACATGTCCACTATGTTGTAGCTAACATGACTATTTCCCAAAATAGAAATTTAGAAATTATAATAAATATCTATAATATTTATAATCTACCAACAGAATTAACCTCTTCATATAAGTTCAGAATCTTATACAGAATAGTAGTGTCATGTTATTACCGTACTGGCTGGTCAGACATGGCCACGCGCCTCCACCACCTGTTGGGGAATATGATGAGATACATGATATATACAGGAGATTCTCAGTCATTGACAAGATACAATGTAACATCACTATATATTCCCATATATACAACCAATCAGATCATGTACAAGACCATTGCTCCTCTATGTCATAGTTTATATGCTTGAAAAAAAGACACTTGTCCATCAAGTTCAACCAAGCAAGGAAAGGGACTGCATGAGGAAGGGATTTAGGGATTTATGTCCTGTGTTACCCTTGGAATAGATATTGGGGTCTTTCCTCTACTGTTGTTTTATGTATCATGGTGACGCTGGGGAATATGAAGGTCAGGAGATTATATGCTACATATTATAGATTGGACTTTCCTCTACACAATGGGGGAGATTTATAAAAAATAGAGGAAATTAAAGGTGAAGTTGTTACCCATAGCAACTGCTTCCATGTGTGTAAAGCTCATTGGAAAATGCAAATTGTGATGTGGTCTGTTATATAGAGTAGTGCTGCAACTGTATGTCCTATCCTAAGTAAATAATGAAATTAGTTATTGATTTACTTACATCGCCATCTCCTCCTCTTCTTCCTCCTTGCTGTTAATTTCCTCCTTCATCTCGGGCACTTCCTCCTCACTGATGTAAATCGCCTCCACTGCTGTCTCTTCCACCTCCTCCTCCTCATCTCCGATGTAACCCTCCTCTTCATTACTCTCCTCCTGCCTGATGTAAATCACCTCCACTTCAGTCTCTTCCACCTCCTCCTCTTCCTCTCCGATGTTACCCTCCTCTTCATCACTCTCTCCCTGGCTGATGTAAATCGCCTCCACTCCTGTCTCCTCCACTTCCTCCTCATCTCCGATGTAACCCTCTTCTTCATCACTCTCCTGCCTGATGTAAATCTCCTCCATCTCCTCCGCTCCGATGTTATTATACACCTCCATCACCAACTCCTCCACCTCTGCCTCCTCAATCGCCTCGTAGTCATCCATTCTGTAAGCAAAAAAAGATAATTAGTGCCCAGAATATCCTGTACGATCTCTACACATGGAGACATAATGGACATCATCAAATTGTACCCAATATCTCATCCTAAGATGTGATGACTTTAGGGTTCCCTCTATTTTTATATATGTGATCATCAAGACTCCATTATATAGCAACCATCTACAGCACCCATGAAAGGTTCATGAACCCACAAAAGGAACCAATGGAGACCCAAAATACAATTTATTATAAAATTACATTCAATACCCTTCCCTGCTATTGTCCCCAGTAATCAGTAATTTAAAGGGCTCTAGAGCAAAACTCTACAGGGGTTTTGCCACATCTAGTTCTTAATATGCATCTTGCAGCCACCACAAGGGGGCGCTCACTACATACAGATTTATACAGCTATTATTATATACAGAGGGACCTGCATACAGAGAGCTCCCCCTAGTGGTGGCTGCAGGAAGACATTGTACATTTACAGGAAAGATGAACTTACCGCAATCTCACTCTATATCTCACCGACACCAACTGTACAACAGAGGAAAAAGAAAGAAGTGGCCATTACTAAAGAGGAGGAGACATGATAGAAGAAAGGAGCTGAGGACACAGTGGACTTACCTCCAACGCCTACAACAAACCCTCAGAGGATTCTTAGTTCCGCAGCTCCTTATAAACCTGCGTGATGTCATATTGTAGGAGGGAGGAGCCAGCAGCACAACATTCCATGACATCATAAGCAGCAGAAGCTTTTCTATAATGATAAGGCAGCCAATCAAAAACCAGGATGATGTGTGGGGAGGAGCCAGCAGCACAACATTCTGTCACATTCTATTATCAATTAACTTTATTTACAGTGTTTTGTTTTACACCATATTATAGAAATAATGTCCCCGGCTGTTTTACTATTGAAAGAAAGAATTGTTCCGGGGATTGTACATAAAAGTCTTCGTACAATGGGAAGATGTGGAGGATTTTTATAGGGTTTATGTTATTTCTTCAATTTCCTTATAATAAATATAATAGAAAAGCTAAAAACTAGGAGAATAAAGTGATGATAAATGAAAGACATGGAACCAAAGAGCAGGTTATTGTAACAGAGACATAAAGAAGTAAAGGACATTTACTATGAGTTATTATCACTGACGTCTCCTCCATCATTACCTAAAGCATCAGGAGGAGGAATATCTGCTCAGTACTTTATATCTCACCTACTAAGCAGATATCAGTGTTGTACAATCTCTGATCAGATTCATCATTATACCAATTCCATAAACTACTTCTGCTACAATATTTCCAAGTAGGCAAAAACCTGTAACAGATCGTGTCCTAACTGGAGACACTGGTTACAATTTAGTTACAATCTATCACAGCGTTCCTAGTGGTGTGTATAACTATTAGTAAAGATTGTCTATTTAAAGGTATCTACCACTTGGTAAGGGGCTTTTTTTAACTAAAGGAATCTGCACCGTCACGTTTACAGTCGCCACATTTTGCACAGCCGCTCTCTGTGACTCAGGGAACGTCATAGACCAGATTTTGAGCTGAAATTTTCACCCTGCGCTTTCCAAAATCCACTTATTACCCACCATATGCAGGAGCCATTGTCTGCTGCTGCGGTAGTTGGAAGCTGTGCCGTGATTGGTTGCTGTTCTGCCACAGGACATTAATATGAGCTCTGAGCTGTGATTCGTTGCTGTTCTGCCACAGGTCATTAGTATGAGCTCTGAGCTGTGATTGGTTACTATAGGCAATGAGTATAAGATACTTATGTATGTGGTAAGATGGAGAGAGACAGAGAGACTGACCGTCTGTGACAGGGACTCAGACAGACTGCGACAGGGACTGACAGTCAGTGACAAATATAAATAATTTTATTTCTATTTTGTTATAGCTAAAAGCAGTTATTTACTATCCTGGGCAATACCAGGAGCTACATCTAGTAAAAATATATAGGGGCTCATTTACTAAGGGTCCGAATCGCGCATTTTCGTCGGGTTTTCCAAATATTTCCGATTTGTGCCGAATTGCCCCGGGATTTTGGCGCATGCGATCGGATTGTGGCACATCGGCGTCGGTTTTTATGAGACAGAAATCAAGGGGCATGGCCGCTGGAAAACCCGACAGATTCGGAAAAACCGCGGAATTTCAAAAAAAAGTTGTGCCACAAGAATAGCACTCACATACACCGGGACGAAGCAGGTGAACTCCGGCGGACTTCAGCGCAGCAGCGACACCTAGTGGATATCGGGGGCACGGACCTTAGTGAATCCCGTCAAGCTCCGAATCAACGTTGGACAACGCGCCGCGGGATCGCGAATGTACCGAGTAAGTAAATGAGCCCCATTATGTCTTGTCTCTTATTCAAACCTGAGGGAATGCATGTTTTTAGTGGAAAGATCCAAAATGTTTCTCTTTTGAGCAAACACCTTGTGTGATCCCTTCATTTTTTCGGCTTAAAGACCTTTTCAATGGCTTCTACTTCACAGGAGATACAGTTACCTGAATGTACGTAGCGGAAATGCTTTGAAATAATATACAATTGCGACAACCGGAAAAGGAACACAATGGAACGGCGTCTAAAACTGATTGCCACGTTCCATCAGTAATATTTCCCACATCATTCTGACCGGGAAGCCATCCAGGAATTTTCACAAGAGAGGTTGATCAAGGAGCAAGGAGATTAAACCGGCCGGTGATCATTTTTAGTCACACTAGGTCAGTGATGGTGAACCTATGGCACGCGTGTCAGTGCTGACACGCATAGCCATTTTCAGTGACACGCGGCCGCCGAGGAGTTAAGTTTAATCCTCAGGTGCAGGCTGAGAGACTGTTACAAACTGAGCTCCCAGCACTCCCCCCTCCTCAACCTCCTTCCCAAGCTGTGTCTCCAGTCAGCACAGGTATCATCCCGGGGCTCAGCACCAGGAGAGGTGACCTGGCCATCAACTCCAGACACTCCTCTGCAGCTCCTGATAGTAGTGGTGGGGGGAGGGTGGCAGCACAGACAGAGGCTACATCAATGCTGCCTCGTGTGATGTCCCAGCAGCTGCCACCTCTACACTGACCATCTCCACAGCAGGGACCAGTGAGGAAAACCACTCTCATCATACAGTGAGTAATGTCAGTATAACTCTGCCACCTCTACACTGACCATCTCCACATTAGGGATGAGGGAGGACAACCTGCCACTTACATCATACAGTGAGTAAGGTCAGTGCACTGTATGATGAAAGACAGTCATCGCCAGACATTGCGATTATTTCGCTCCTCATGAAGGAGATGCGGACAGCGGCGCCTGCGCCCTCGCTATAACCTGTGAACTTTCATAACTGAAAGTTTGCATGTTACTAAGCATTTCCACACCTGTCTGATTGTAACCGATCTATTACAATGTGCGATTTGCACATAGTAATAGATGATGTGGAAAATCCCCATATACTGCCATACTGTAATATGTCAGTACATGGTAGGATCAATCAGACAACCTAGGGTTAAAGTACCCTAGAAGTTTAATAATTATACATATTTGTTATTTAAACTATAAATATCGCAAGATTATGTTTTTTTTTGTCAAGGTGACACACCACCTGAGTTATGCTCGGTTTTTTGGCGAATTTTGACACACCAAGCTCAAAAGGTTGCCCAACACTGCACTCCTCCCCGTGGAAATTTGTTATGTATGGCACAGGGCAGCGGACCATACTTACATAGGTCCCCGCTACCGGAGACAGCAGATCTCCAGCGGGAACTGCAGACCACGCGGCACGAACAACTTCTGCCGCGTGGTCTGCAGTTTCCGCTGGAGATCTGCTGTCTCCGGTAGCGGGGACCTATGTAAGTATTGTCCGCTGCCCTCCTCCACCTCCCCCTCACCTTCCCCACTCACCTTCCCCGCGTCGCCGCGTCTCTTCTCGGCGTCGCGTCCCGTCGGGTCTCCGCTCCGCCCCCGGACCTCCGCCACGCCCCCGACCCGCGCCTTATAGTCCGATGCGCCTTATATATGGAATTATTACATATATAAGGCGCATCGGACTAATGCGCCTTATATTCCGGTGCACCTAATGGCCCGGAAAATACGGTAGATTGTTGTATACTTGTGTATTGTGAAATGCTTGTTATACATTGAATACTGGAGACCATCGCCACATCTCTGTTTTTGTGGATTTTAATGTTTGTTTTTAACTTGGTATTTTTTGATTGCCATATCTTGTGTAAATAAAGTTTGTACAATTATTTCATTGAAGTCGGTGGTATTGTGTATGATTTACTATTTATGACTATTTTGATCTTATATACTTATATGGGCATTAATAATGTCAGCAGATATTGACCTTATAAACCACTACCGCTATGTTGTCAAGCAGTTGAACACCTTCTGGATCGTTTTGTCTTTCATGACCTTGTGTGATGGAATCATCCATAAAATCAACTTTGAAGTGAGATGTAAATTGGTTGTATTAATTCACCTCAATAAATGCTGCTGACCTTTCTAATAAGCAATTGTTATTAACTCTGTTAGTGATTGTCCCTTATGTAACACAGCACAATTATCCCTCCTCTCACTGTCCTGTAGGATTATTTATGTGACATAACACACCCAGATCTGCTACATAAGTCACTGTTAGGCTATATTCACACTACCGTTGCCCGCCTGTACCGTACCGTAGCGGACAACGGCAGTGTACGGGGAGAGGAGGAGGAGGTGAGCGCAGCTCACCCCCGCCCCTCTCCATAGGAAGTTATGGCGCACGGTGCCGTACTACGGACAAAGATAGGACATGTCCTATCTTTTTCCGGGGTACGGAGCGGTACGGTGCCGCACGTGTGCTGCACCCTACCGCTCCCGTAGGGCGCCGTGCGCCCATTGCCGTCTATGGGGGACGTATATCGGCCGTATATACGTCGGCCGTATATACGTCCCCCATACGGCAGTGTGAATGTAGCCTAACACTTTAGATCATGGATGTGATGCAGATACATCTTGTGGGGGGCTCCATGACAGCGATGCAACTATGACCCTCAGTGGACGTTTTCAAATGTTGTTTAAAGGACTGAAAAACTCCTTCATTTTATTTTAGTGCTTTATTTTTTTTAAATTTATATAATGTGGTATAGTTATCAGTGAATGCAGTTAAGGATGACACATCTGTGCTCGGTCCAGGTCCAAGTCATCTCTCTATAGGAATATGTCTGTTCATGCCTTCCTCCAGGATGGCAGGACCAGGCATCAGAAACTTCTTCTCCATAGTTTCTAAATGGCAGCAGCAAAGAAGGAACCGGAGGAATCTGCAGGAGACAAGACCAGGAGAAAGTGTTACTGGTGGACCCTGATGTGGAGACCCTCTACCATCATCTTGAAGCTGTTTGGACTCTTCCAAGGAGAAGTCTTACCATGGATCACAGTGATGTCTCGGTGAGGGGGGCAGCGTCAGGTGGGCTTTGCAGAAGGCAGGGGACTTGTCTTTCTCCTGTATCCTAAGCTGGAAGTCTACTGCTGATGAGTGGAGCAAAACTTCTCTCCTCTTTCAGATCAATTCCAACATATCAGACGCAGAAGAAATTACATCCCAGGATCAGACTAACAGATGGTAAATGGTTCTATCCAATGGAAGACACAGAGGATACTCTTAGATCTATAAGGCCGGTGATAAATGATGCTGTTCATGTCTTCCTTCAGGATGGCAGAACCAGGGATCTGATAGTTCTACTCCATCTTGTCTGGATGTCAGGAAACGGAGAAACCCGCAGGAGACAAGACCTGGAGAAATTGTTCCTGGTGAGTCCGCATGTGAAGACCCTCTACCAGCATCCTTATGATGCTGGGAGTCTTCCACCTGGGAAAAGAGCACCATTACATGGAGAAGACTTACCATGGATCCCATTAATGTCTGGGTGGGGGTAGCAACATCTGGAGATCTGTTACAGAAGGCAGTGCCAAGGGACTTGTCCTCCTCCTGTTTCTTCATGGTTCTTCTACTCTACCGTGTCTATGCTGATGCAACACAGGAGGAATCTGAGGAACCTGCAAGAGACAAGACCATGAGACATTGTACCATCATCTGAATATCGCCTCAAAATAGAAGTAAAAAGAGTTTTGGAAAGTTGTGTATTTACCTTGAAGGTCTTCTCTCTCCCCTGCTGCTGCTTCTGCTGCAGAAAGATAATATTTCATTATTAATATGTCATTGCATAGGAACATTTAGGGGAGACCCTGGTGCTAGACCATGTACACCCGGTACCCTCCTGCACAAGAATAGCAATTTACACACAATATACATTTGCAAGACTCTTTAAAGTGGTTTTCCCACCAAACAACTTAGGGCCTAACTTGCAGATCGGTGGGGGTCTCAGTGAGGAGACCCCCACAGATCACGAAAATGAGGGGTCAGATGGGGTTCCAGGTACCTCTGTCAGACCCCTCGTCGCACCCTGAGATTGATGGAGCAGAGGGATGTGCATGACCATTCTGTCCCATACATCTCTATGGAGCTGACGGACATTGTAGTGGATAGGGCCTAACTTGTTGGGAAAACCCCTTCAGGAGAAATATCACTTACCGCTTCTTGCTGCTGCTGTTCTGCAAACACTTTGGTCTCCACCACCTGCGTCTTGGCCTAAAGGAAAAAAATAAGTAGATAAACCATCTCCATAACATGGGTGGAGGACGTGTCCCAGGATCAGTCTAGGAGGTTCTATACATTGATATTGTTCTGGGTCATGTTCTGAGTGCCAGAGCTCAACACAGAAAAGTATGTGACCCCTATGTGCACTCCAGCAATATACTTTCAGTCCTATTTCTTTTCTATACTTACAGGGGAGACTCCTCACTCGCCCCGGCCTCCATCACCTCCTGTCCTAAAGGTCTATAACAGAAAATAGAGAGAAGAATGTAGGATTATTGGTACTTAGTATATATACAGTATATAGTCTGTATGTAATCATTTTATAATATCTGAGCTTTGCACTCACCTTCTTGGACTCACTTCCTCCACCTCTGCAACCACTTGCTCCTCCTCTTCCTGTGGAGTCTGCTCCTCCTCTTCCTGTGGAGTCTGCTCCTCCTCTTCCTGTGGAGTCTGCTCCTCCTCTTCCTGTGGAGTCTGCTCCTCCTCGCTATATGATACAAAACATAAATTATTTCTTTATTAATGAATCAGATTTTTCTTTAACCACTTTTTGGTGCAGATTATGGATAAGAATTGTCTATAGTGGTTCTATATTCTTCCATATAACAGAATGGGATGAACCATAATAATCCACTGTGAGATGGTAACTGAAAAATACTGTTTAGGATACAACAAAGTTTGTGAGATCGTAAACTTACATGGTATCAAGTGTAAATGGAGTCAATTTCATCACTGTTCTTATCCTAAAATACAAAACACAGCGCTGGTTACTGGAACTGCCCTGTACATGTCCCCCATTTACCCCTTATATCCCCTTTATACCCCTTATGTCCCCCATATTCCCCATATACCCCACATGTCCACTATGTTGTAGCTAACATGACTAGTTCCCAAAATAGAAATTTAGAAATTATAATAAATATCTATAATATTTATAATCTACCAACAGAATTAACCTCTTCATATAAGTTCAGAATGTTATACAGAATAGTAGTGTCATGTAATTACCGTACTGGCTGGTCAGACATGGCCACGCGCCTCCACCACCTGTTGGGGAATATGATGAGATACATGATATATACAGGAGATTCTCAGTCATAGACACGATACAATGTAACATCACTATATATTCCCATAGATACAACCAATCAGATCATGTACAAGACCATTGCTCCTCTATGTCATAGTTTATATGGTTGAAAAAGACACTTGTCCATCAAGTTCAACCAAGCAAGGGAAGGGACTGCATGAGGAAGGGATTTAGGGATTTATGTCCTGTGTTACACTGGGATAGATATTGGGGTCTTTCCTCTACTGTTGTTTTATGTATCATGGTGACGCTGGGGAATATGAAGGTCAGGAAATTATATGCTGCATATTATAGATAGGACTTTCCTCTACACAATGGGGGAGATTTATAAAAATTAGAGGAAATTAAAGGTGAAGTTGTTACCCATAGCAACTGCTTTCATGTGTGTAAAGCTCATTGGAAAATGCAAATTGTGATGTGGTCTGTTATATAGAGAAGTGCTGCAACTATATGTCCTATCCTAAGTAAATAATGAAATTATTGACAGATTTACTTACATCGCCATCTCCTCCTCCTCTTCCTCCTTGCTGTTAATTTCCTCCTTCATCTCGGGCACTTCCTCCTCACTGATGTAAATCGCCTCCACTCCTGTCTCTTCCACCTCCTCCTCCTCATCTCCGATGTAACCCTCCTCTTCATCACTCTCCTCCTGCCTGATGTAAATCACCTCCACTTCAGTCTCTTCCACCTCCTCCTCTTCCTCTCCGATGTTACCCTCCTCTTCATCACTCTCTCCCTGGCTGATGTAAATCGCCTCCACTCCTGTCTCCTCCACCTCCTCCTCCTCCTCATCACCGATGTAACCCTCCTCTTCATCACTCTCCTCCTGCCTGATGTAAATCTCCTCCATCTCCTCCGCTCCGATGTTATTATACACCTCCATCACCAACTCCTCCACCTCTGCCTCCTCAATCGCCTCGTAGTCATCCATTCTGTAAGCAAAAAAAGATAATTAGTGCCCAGAATATCCTGTACGATCTCTACACATGGAGACATAATAGACATCATCAACTACTATGCACATCCTAAGATGTGAATACTTTAGGGTTCCCTCTGTTTTTATATATGTGATCATCAAGACTCCATTATATAGCAACCATCTACAGCACCCATGAAAGGTTCATGAACCCAGAAAAGGTACCAATGGAGACCCAAAATACAATTTATTATAAAACTACATTCAATACCCTTCCCTGCTATTGTCCACAGTTATCAGTAATTTAAAGGGCTCTAGAGCAAAACTCTAGAGGGGTTTTGCCACATCTAGTTCTTAATATGCATCTTGCAGCCACCACAAGGGGGCGCTCACTACATACAGATTTATACAGCTATTATTATATACAGAGGGACCTGCATACAGAGAGCTCCCCCTAGTGGTGGCTGCAGGAAGACATTGTACATTTACAGGAAAGATGAACTTACCGCAATCTCACTCTATAACTCTCCAGCACCAACTCTACAACAGAGAAAAAAGAAAGAAGTGGCCATTACTAAAGAGGAGGAGACATGATAGAAGAAAATGAAGGACAAAACAGGAGCTGAGGACACAGTGGACTTACCTCCAACACCTACAACAAACCCTCAAAGGATTCTTAGTTCCGCAGCTCCTTATATATCCGTGTGATGTCATATTGTAGGAGGGAGGAGCCAGCAGCACAACATTCCATGACATCATAAGCAGCAGAAGCTTTTCTATAATGATAAGGCAGCCAATCAAAAACCAGGATGATGTGAGGGGAGGAGCCATCAGCACCACATACT